>NC_091092.1:75611438-76236438 GCF_032405125.1 Capricornis sumatraensis | reverse complement strand
ATATCTGAGGTTATTGATATTTCTCCCAGCAATCTTGATTCCAGCATTTCTCATGATGCAGCCTTGACATACTCCTTTTCCTATTTGGAACCAGTCTGTTGTTCCATGTCCGGTTCTAACTGTTGCTTCCTGACCTGCATACAGATTTCTCAAGAGGCAGGTCAGGTGGTTTGGTATTCCCATCTCTCTCAGAATTTTCCACAGTTTCTTGCTATCCACACAGTCAAAGGCATTGGCATAATCAATAAAGCAGAAATAGATGTTTTTCTGGAACTCTCTTGCTTTTTGCATGATCCAGCGGATGTTGGCAATTTGATCTCTGGTTCCTCTGCCTTTTCTAAAACCAGCTTGAACATCAGGAAGTTCACGATTCACGTATTCCTGAAGAATTCTCCTGGCTTGGAGAATTTTGAGCATTACTTTACTAGCGTGTGAGATGAGTGCAATTGTGCGGTAGTTTGAGCATTCTTTGGCATTGCCTTTCTTTGGGATTGGAATGAAAACTGACCTTTTCCAGTCCTGTAACGTCTATCTTTATCTTGAGTATTTCTTCTTCTGAAGTCTAATTTTTTATATTAACGTAGCTTCTCCAACTTTCTTTTGATTAGTGTTTGCATAATACAATATTATCTATGTATTTTTATTTGAAATGAATTCCTGGTAGAAAGCATTTACTTGGGTTTCATGGAAGCTTTTAATAACTATATTATGGGACTATACAAGATTTCCTATATTGTTCTTGAATTGGTTAAGTTACATTTTTCTAGGAATTCATTAGTTTCCTTTAAATTTTCAATCCTATTCACATAAATTGTTGAAACTGTTCCTTACTCTTCTTAATCTCCTTTTTCATCTTTGTTTTCCTTTCTTTCATATTATTTCCCTGAACCTTTTCATCTTGATGAATCTCCCACACTTTTGTCTATTTTATTAGCTTTCTAAAAGAAATGTGAAATTTTATTGACCTTCTTTGCCTTTATTTTCTATTTTATGAATTTATGCTTTTGCCTTTAATACCTTCTTCCTTCTGCTCCCTCTTCCCTCGTTGTCCCTAGTATGTTTGATACATAGCTGATTTTCACCCTGCCATCTAATATATATATTTAAGGCTATAAACTTCCCTCAAACCATGCTTTCATCGTGCTTTTTATACATAGTATTTTCATTATGTTTAAACATCAATTATTTTAAGATGTCCCTTATGATTTCTTCTTTGATCCATGTATTTTTGTTTTAAAGCATAAAATATATGTAGATGTTTGCCTGACTACATGGATGCTATGATACCAATTCTATAAATTAGTAAATAATCTTTTAATGGACAATCAATTATGTTTTGAACTTTATTCTTTTTAATTTCATTTTATTTGGGTATGCTGGGTCTTTGTTGCTGTGCAGGCTTTTCTCTAGTTGTGGAAAGTGGGGCCTACTCTAATTGTGGTGGATGGGCTTCTCATTGGGGCATCTTGTCTTGTTGTGGAGCACAGGCTCTAGAGAGTTCAAGCTTTGTTAGTTGTGGCTCCCAGACTCTAGAGCATAGGCTCAGTAGTTGTGATGCATGGGGTTAGTTGTCCTGTGGCATGTGGGATGTTCCTGAACCAGGGATAAAATCTGTGTCTCCTGCATTGGCAGGTGGATTCTTTACCACTGAGCCACTAGGGAAGTACCTTGAATTTTAATTAATTAATTCTTAATTTACAACAATTCTTGATTTACAGAAAATTGCAAAGGTGGTACAGAAATTTTCCATATACTCACACCTAGTTCCCTGTGATTTACATCTTTCATTGTTATAATACATATTTTAGAATTAGCAAAGTAAAAATGATACATTATTAACTAAAGGTATTTCATGCAAATTTACTCAGTTTTTACCTAATACCCACCCCCCTTTTTTCCTCTGTTTCAGATCCCATGTAGACTACTACAAAGTTTCTCAACAAAAGATTAGCAAACCGAACCCAACATCACATAAAAAAAATCATACACCACAACCAAGTAGAATTCATCCCAAGTTCAAAAGGATAGTTCAACATATGCAAATCAATCAAGGTATTTTTAATTTCTTCTTTATTACTGACCCATTCATGGACCACAGCCTTGTCTAACTCAGTGAAATTAAGCCATGCCACATGGGGCCATCCAAGACGAATGGGTCATGGTGGAGAGTTCTGACAGAATGTGGTCCACTGGAGAAGGGAATGGCAAACCACTTCGGTATTCTTCCCTTGAGAACCCCTTGAACAGTATGAAACAGCAACTGAACGATGAACTCCGCAGGTCGGGAGGTGCCGAATGTGCTACTGGAGATCAGTGGAGAAATAACTCTATAAAGAATGAAAGGATGGAACCAAAGCAAAAACAACACCCAGTTGAGGATGGGACTGGTGATAGAAGCAAGGTTTGATGCTGTAAAGAGTAATATTGCATAGGAACCTGGAATATTAGGTCCATGAATCAAGGCAAATTGGAAGTGGTCAAACAGGAGATGGCAAGAGTGAATGTCAACATTCTAAGGAATCAGTGAACTAACATGCACTGGAATGGGTGAATTTAATTCAGATGACCATTATGTCTACTACTGTGGGCAGGAATCCCTTAGAAGAAATGGAGTAGGCATCATGGTCAACAAAAGAATCTGAAGTGCAGTACTTGGATACAGTCTCAAAAACGACAGAATGAGACAGTTGGATGGCATCACCAATTCAATGGACATGAGTTTGAACAAACTCCAGAAGTTGGTGATGGACAGGGAGGCCTGGTGAGCTGTGGTTCATGGGGTCACTAGGAGTCGGACACGACTGAGCGACTGAACTGAACTGATTGACCCATTGGGTTTTTGGTAGCATGTTGTTTAGTCTACATGTAATCTTTTTTTTTTTTTTTTCATTTCATTTTCTGTGGTTAATTTCTAGTTCCATTCCACTGTGGTCAGAAATGATGCTTGAAATAATGGTTTGTGCCATAGTAAGTGGTCAATCCTAGTGAATGTTCCATGTGCAGTTGAAAACAATGTGTATTTTTTTTTTGGATGTAATATCCTGAAAATATCAAGTCTGTTTTATCATTTAATATTTCTGTTGCCTTATTCTGTCTAGAAGATTTTCCGTTGATGTGAGTGGGGTATTAAAGTCTCCTACTAATATTATATTCCTGTCAGTTTCTTCCTTTAGATCTGATATGTATTTGGGTGCTCCTATATTAGGTGTATATATGTTGATGAGTAGAAAATCCTATATTATTATCTTTTTATCATTATATAGTGTCCTCTCTTATCTTTCTTCATGCCTTTGTTTTAAAGTCTATTTTCTCTGATATATGACATTGTGACACCCGCTTTATCATTTCCATAAAATATTTTCCATAGCCTCAATCTGTGCATGTCCTTTGCCCTACAGTGGGTCTATTGTAGGCAGCGTGTCATAGGCTCGCTTTTTCCCCCAATTTGCTACTCTGTTTCTTTTGGAGCACTTAGTCTATTGACATTTGATGTAATTATTGATAATTATGTATTTATTGCCATTTAAACCTTGTTTTCTCATTGATTCTATGTTTCTCCTTTGTTCCTTTCTTTTTCTGTTTTTCCTTTTGTGGCTTGATGTTCTCTCATACAATGTTTATGTTTTTTTTTTTTTTTTTTCTTCTTCTGGTTACTGTGTCAAATATGTAAACCCCTTCCTATATCTACTTACCTTAGACTAGTAGTAATATAGGCTCAAAGACATTCTGGGGAAAAAAAATATATTTTCCTACTGTCTACCCCCAAATTTCATGATTTTGATGTCCTCTTTTACATCTTTTTTTTTTTTTTTTTTGCTGTTCATTGTGGTTATCACTTTTACACATTTTTTTTTTTTAATCTGTGTATTCACTTACTTTCCAATTATGGTTTTCCCTTTCCTATGGATTTTTACTTCTATTTAGAGAACTTCCAGTATTTCCTTTAGTACTGCTATATTCTTATTTTTTGCTTCTCTGATAAATTCTTCCTCTCTCCTATTCTAAGTGGATAGAGTATCCTAGGTTGTTGATTTTCCCTTTTCAGGAATCTGAATATATCTTTCCACTTCTTTCTGGCCTGCAACATTTCTGTAGCGAGATCAGCTGTTATCCTTATGCGGGTTCCTTTATAATTAACTCTGTTTTTTTTCTTGCTTCCTTAAGAATCCCATCTTTAACTTTTTCCATTTCAGTTAAAATATCTTGGTGTAGATCTGCTTGGGTTTATATTGTTTGGGATAAACAAGCATCCATCTTCTGTGTTTCCTGTACCTGGATTTCTGTTTCCTTCTTTAGGTTTTGGAAGTTTTCAGGCATAATTTCTTCAAATATATTTTCGATCCCCCTTTCTCTTTTCCTGGAATCCTTATTATGCATAGTTTGGCACACTTTATATTATCCCATGGGTCTCTTATATTGCTTTCTCTTTTTTTCCCCCAATTTGGCCTTCTGTCTGCTATTCTGATTGGATGATTTCCATTGTTCTATATTCCAAGTCACTTATTCATTCTTCTGCATTGTTCATTCTGAGTTTCACTGGCTTTAGTTGAGCTTTTTTCTCTGCAAATGAGTTTTCTATTTTTTTCTTTGTTCTTCTTTATAGTTTCTGATTCCTTTTTACAGTACTCTGCATTTCTGTAGATAGCCTTTCTTAATTCCTTCAGTATTTTCATTATTTCCCTTTTGAACTCCGTGTCTGTTATACTGAAGAGGGCTGTTTTATTGTTAATTTTTTTTTTTTCAGGGAAATGCTCAGTCTTTTAACTGGGAGTGGTTCCTCTGCTCCATTTCACCTATATTTACCTTACTAAGTTTAGGGGATATATCAATTGTGGTCCTGGAGAATTATTTATGTCTTTTGCCCCTTTCCTCAGCCTATGCTGTTTTCCTCTTGATAGGCGATGGGCAGATGCAGTGGTGGGTGCCTGATCTTGGGGTTCTCAGCTCAGGCAGACAGCTCAGGTGCACCCTTGGGACATGTGACGGTAGCTCAGGAGTTTACAACCACTCCTGGAGTCTGGATGGGTGTCAGCAAGCCCCAGGACCACTCCTGGTTTCTCGGCAGGTGACGGTGATTTGCAACAGTCCCCACAGCCTGTGTAGGCAGTGTCCTGCCCTCTGTGAGCATTCACACAGGGAAAAAGTCTATAATCCAGTACCATCCTTCCCCTCATACACCCCACAAACAATGGCAACTGGCCTCTAAGGTGGCCCAGGCTTCCTCCGCTTAGACTCCCAGCCACAGTTGCACTGGATTCCCACTCCTCCCCCAGCCTGTCTACCCATAGCCTATCCCAGTCCTTTCACAGGGTTTTATCTCTGAAGCCCAAGTTTCAGCATCCAGCCTTCACCAGCACTGGAAGATGTGCGTGTCAGGCTGAGGAGTGAAGGACATCAGCACTGATCATCTGTGCAGTTCTCCCTCTGCTCTGGCTGCAGAGAAATGGCTACTGCATTTTCCTCAGAGGCTGTGCAACTCCCTTTCTTCTTTCACAGTTCCCTCCTAGGGGTGCAGGTCCCATCTTGATTCCTTTCTTGCTTTCCTTTTTCCCACCCAGTTACACTGTGACTTTCTTGCCTTTTTAGCAGTCAGAGGTCTTCTGCCAGTGTTCAATAGATATGCTGTGAAAATTATTCCACATGTAGATGTATTTTTGTTTTATTTATGAGAGAGGGTGAGCTTCACATCCTATTCTCTGCCATCTTGTTCTCTCTTCCACGAATCAATTCTTGTAAGCATTCCAGATGTACTTCAAATGAATTGTGTTTTCTGTAACTCAAGTCAGAAATGTATATATTTCCATTCACATTTTGTAAGGCTTGTAATTTGTGTTGTTTAAATCTTCTGTATGCTGTTGATTTGTATATGTGATTTCTCAACAACTGAAAAAAGCTCTCAATTGCTTGGTGGATTTTTCATATGAAATATTATGTGACACTTAATATTGTGTTTTTAAGTTATTCTAATGACATGGAAAAATGCTTATTTATTTTCAAATGAGAAAGTTGGAGAGTAACAAGTACAATGTCAATTTTAAACTGTTACACTTTTTTAAAGCTGTAAAAGGAAACATACAAATGTTAAGATTTTCTGGGTTGTAAAATTACATTCTTTTTAATTTATACCTTTCACTTTATTTTTTTAACTATGACCACCTGTTACTTTTATCATCAAAAATAAGACTTCTCTCTTTTTTTTTTTTTTTAAAGAACAAGCCCAGCCCAATGCAGTCAATCTCATGATATTTTCCGCTGCTATCTTCACTCAGAAGGCCATGTTGTCCCCCTGTATGCTTGTTGTTCTCTTGCTCCTTCAGGTACTGGACTCATTGCAGATGAATATCCGCCAAAGTGAGAGACAAGGGTGACAGCATCTCTCTAGGAGCATGAAACCACTTAGTTAAACTGGCTTTGTCAGCCACAGTCTGCTCCTGGTATCAATCTCAATGACCTACACAGGGAACAGACATCTTTAAACGCTAAAATGCCCGTCTTACATAACTGGAAGTTTCCCCTCTCCTAAATCTTTCTTCTGATGAAACAATCTGTTAAAACCCTTCTCCAAAGCAGCTCTTCTTTTTTGTTTTAGATAGTACATCATGTTCTGTGGAATGACAAAGGTCCAAGTATTGACTTTTCATTGTATTGTTTCCTTATGCCAATTTCTGGTGTTTTGGGTTGCCTGAAGTCATTCTGCCCACGGTTTCTGGCCCATTAATCCTATTGAAAAGAAAAAATAAAAACAGAGCTATATGGTACTATTTGTGTCATTTCCTCTGTACTCAACCCCTTTAACACCCTGTCATTGAACCAGAGGGTTCTTCTAAGTTGCAAACTTTTTCCTGGGTTCTTTATAAAGGTCAACAGAAGCCTCCACAAAGGCAGACCTACCTGAGAAGAGAGGCTGGTAGTGACTCTCACGAGTAGCAACAGAAATAGTGCAGCACAACAACTTATCTTCAATCTACCTTTAAAAAGTACAAGTTCATGAAGCGAGTTTCAGTGCCTCCTCCAATTAAGTAAAGAATATTATGACCTCCTTCAGTTTTCTCTTCTCCCTCTCTCCCTTCATTCTTCAAGGAAATGAGTTCATTCCTATCTTCACTCACAAACAGCAGAGATCCTGGTTTGCTTCCTTCAATCATGTAGACTTTTAGGTCTATACCCAATAAAATGTCAAGCATTTGTTACTCTATAATGGGATATCATAGTTTCCCTCTCCTTCCTCTCTGTACTGCACTCCTCCTCTCCACATATACAGAGAGAAACATGATGTCACTCCCAACATTCACTGAAGCTTCATTCACTCATTCACAATAAGGCTCTTCCCAGCTGGGGCCTGTTAACAGACATATGGCCAGGGGGAGGGAAAGGAAAAACACTTGCTAAAACCCATCAGCATGGAGCAGGAAATGAAAAGTGGCTAGAGAGAGCAAGGAGTGCACTGCAATTCTGAAGAAAGTAGAGGCATGATACAAGATAAGGCATCAGGAGATGTGATTAGGGGTTTCCTGAGCAATCACTGAGAATGTCTGAAAGGTATAAGACTTTCCACTTTTCCCATACCCTATCTTTCCCATTTCCAAGAGACAAAAAGTAACCAAGACTCCTGACAGTTTACTATTAACCCTCAAGATCTGTGTCCTTACATACCACATGTATGTAAATCTTAAAATCTCTGATGAACAAGTTAGAAAGGGATACAAGCTCTCCTACTGATTTCATAATCAGTTGAGACATCAAGAGTAAATCCTGGGGCTGAGGTCCAGTTGCTGGCCATGGTTAATGTCTGCAGTGGCTGCCAGGAGATAAGATAGGAGTTGGTATCAGGCTGATTAATATGAGTATTCCCTAACTAAAGCAGTAATTATGACAAATTCAACCCCAACCTTAGCATTCATACCTCCTTGGTTCTTAACAGATGGAAAGAAGTGCTAGTGAAGGAGAATAACTCCCAGTGCCAGAGGAAGTAGAAAGTTATGGCTTTTGTTTGCTTTAGTCCGTGATATCTCAGTCATGGGACCAAAGGAAAAAGGACTATGAACACAGGGGCTGGGGTCAACTAACTGCTTTCCTTCCATAAAGCTGGGGTCTTATGTTGCTGAAACTTAAAACTCATCAGCATTGGAGATCTGGCAATTTTTGACTACATGGGGTCCTTTTTATGGGAAGTGATAGTTCATATATACACACAGAGTACAACTTCCAAAAACAGAAAGGAACTGAGAGGGCTAAGAATGCAATTGAAAAGAGCAACCTGTGGTCTGGAGAGTCTTCAAGAATGTGATCTCTCTGTTGAGTCATGCTTTGCAAAACTGAGATGAAAAGAGGTTGTAGTCATCCTTTGATTTTTTTCCTTTTCTTCTCCTTCATGAAGTCTTCTACCAGCTCCTCCTGAGGAATAAATATACAGCAGCCCCCACAGGAGGGGATAGGCTGTCTGAAGGCCTGGTCACTCTAACACATTGGCTCTAAACCTTCATTGGAATATTGACTCGTTTGAAGACTAGAACAAAAGAGAAAGGACTGCATGCGGTGTCAGAGGGCTCACAGAGACTCACCCTAAACTTTACCTTCTAAGTCCTAAGGGCTATCTCTTTGCATCAATTTCCAGCCCTCCTTCCCAACAACACAGGGAACATCTACAATAGGGCCACTAAACTGGATGTATCCTGACCCTAAATGGCTTTTACAAAGTGGTTTTGTTATTCATCCACTGATGTGAGCTTTATTTTGTCTACTCTTTATCTTAAAAGTTCAATTAAATAATAGGACTGTGTCTTGTTCCTAATTAATATGTGTTTTTAAGGAACTGTGGCTATCTTTTTCAAAGGACAGTTCTAGTTCACTCCTCAACTCAGAGGCTCAGAGGCCAAAGCATATTATGGAACACAGCCAAAAGCATGTACCATGTAATCAAGCTACATCAAGGTCAAGGAGAAATTCTGATCCTAAATAAATCTTTTTCTGACACTTTTCAGCCTTCTGCTCTTTCAAAGAGTTAGGAGATGTCAACAGGATTCCACCAGTGCTAAGGGCCAGCAGCCTAACCCTAACCCTCGCCTGGGATTGCTGCTCATTTTCACATAGGTTATGTGACAGACCAAAAGGGAGAAACATATGGCACACAGCAAAATGTCAGGCATAGAATAAGCATTTGATAGAGAAGGGAATCATTTTAGATGTGCATTCTGCCAGCCAAAACCTCAGTGCAATGGGCAAACAATAGTTTTTGCATCTTCTAGTAATTTCCACCACTCTTTTGAGGCTCATACTACTATCCCACTGCATCCTTTCTTCTCTTGCACCTGCACAGTTGTCATGTGCCAACCCCTAGATCATTCTTCAGTCACTGAAACCTATTTTATCTAGCCCTCAGTGGTCATTCCTAACCCGGCTTTTGCTATAATCCTGGGTCATTCAATACCCAAGTAAACAACCATCTGACATCCTAGCATCACGGGTATCTTGATCACTCCAGTTTTTAAATTTTACCATTCCAAAGTTCAGTCTCTGATATAGATCCTATCATACCAGTTTTCCAAAGACTCAGCACCCATCTTGATCATACTAAGGCCACTTTTTTTATGTAGACTCTGACCTTCCTTCCATATACAGTCTGGATCCTCAAATCTATTGGTGTGTAACTTTTCTCTTGCTAGCTGTCCATCCCTCAATCATGCTCATTCAGTCATGTCTGACTCTTTGTGACCCTCTGGACTGTAGCCCACCATGCTCCTCTGTCTATGGGATTCTCCAGGCAAGAATACTGGAATGGGTTGCCATGCCCTCCTCCAGGGGATCTTCTCGTCCCAGGGATCAAACCTGCATCTCCTGTGGCTCCTACACTGGCAGGTGGATTCTTTACCACTGAGCCACCTGAGAAGCCCCTATCGCTCAATCAAGCAAAATCAATTCTAGGCAACCAAATGATACTTGTGACAATGGCCCAAGATTACCTTTTCTTTTCCTGAGTCTCTAATCAAGTTTCAAACTAGTTGCTCTTTGATATGGCCTGGGTATTTCTTAAGACTCTTGTCTCTGTAATCTTGTCCCTGGTCAGCTTCCTTTCACCCACCTCTACAATTACAAATTTCCAACACCCTTATCAGGTACTGTTTCTAACTCCTATTCTTATCACTATGCCCCAGTAAAG
This sequence comes from Capricornis sumatraensis, assembly GCF_032405125.1. NCBI lineage: Eukaryota > Metazoa > Chordata > Mammalia > Artiodactyla > Bovidae > Capricornis > Capricornis sumatraensis. Next base: position 76,226,282 of record NC_091092.1, on the reverse strand, counting down.
AGGTAACTCCTTTGATCTAAGGCTAACCCTCCACCTATGTTCTAAGAGCCGTATGTTATCATCTCTGTCCCATATGTACAAATGTTTCCCTTCTCCCTGCCTTATAGTGTGAGTATGCTCAATTTTCTCCGATATTAAAAGGGAGCTTATATGATTCACTGTAGGGCCTTGATGGAATGGTTTAACTTGTATTCTAGTTGTCACATCTTCTAATAGAAAGAAGGCTTCTCATGAACAATAATGATTAATCACAGTAAATAAGAAAAAGGAAATATGAGCCTGTTGAGTGGTGAACATAAACTAAAGGCCTACCTGTTAATGTAGGTAAGGGGTTAGCTGAGGTAAAGTTGAAAGGGGAAAACTGTGAATACCAGCAACAGGAGCAAACCCCAGACTGTGAGGATGAGTTTCTGATCAATGATCACTCCGGTCCTACCCAAGGAACAACTCGTAGCAACTGTAGTATAGTAACAGCAGTGGTGGCAGCGGCAGCAATGCAACATCTGCAAGTAGCCAAGACTAAAATACAGACATGGAAACAGAGTATTTCATGGAAAACACAATATTAAATATGACATATATATGGCATGTATGCTGCTAATCCCCTTTCCCCACCCCCAGCAAACATCACTAATTAGTTATAATCCTCTTTCATACTGAGTTGACACCTGGCTTCAGAACTGTTTTTATAGAACATAATAAAGACAGGTACTATCAATCAATTGGAGATGGTACTTGAGATGAAGTATATTTGCTGTCTTTGCACTACACAGAGAAGTCCTTGGCAAAAGAATTAGAAGACAGGAGTGAGCTTCAGAAGAAAGCATGCTGAAGACAGCTTGGACGTTGTAGGCAACTGGCGGGGACAAGATGAGCCCATGGAGATCACAGAGCAGGCGCCCAATTAATGTCTGTTGATGATTCATTTTTTCATTCAACAAACATTTAATGAGGCCTACAATGTGCACCGAATTAGGCACTGCGAATACAAAGATGAATAAGGCACTGTCCTTGCCTGTAAGGAATTTAGAGTCTGGTAGACGAGAGCCATAGACACGGACAATGATAATACAACCTGATAAGTGCTAGGACACTTAGCAGGTTGTATTATATCCATCCGAGTAGGATTTCTTCAGGTTGCTGTTGGATCCATGAAGTCCTCCCAGCCACCAGGGCCTGCTGTTGTTTCTGTCATGCGGTGAATGTCCCAAGAACTAACAATGATAGCTGTAATTTATAGCGTGCTTATAACACACACTTTACAATATCCTCATGAACACCCTGCAAATTAATTATTATATATTAGATGAAGAAACTGAGGTTCAATTAGGTTAAGTAACATGCCTAGATCACATAGCTAGTAATAGGTTTCAAATCCAGTTTTGACCAATTCCGAAGTATTTTTCTACATTTTTTAGGATAACTTTATTCAGTTTAGGTATTATACAAAATTTCAACAGTTTTATATTTGGAAATAAGAGCAAATGCAATAGATTAGTGATCAGGGCATGGACAAAAGTCATCTGGTTTCCCAACCTATTTGGCAGAGGGGAAAAAAAAAAAAAAAAAACAGCAGAAAAGTGACTTCCCTCTAGCATGCCACTGAAAACCTTGAGATCAGGTAGTTTTACTTTCTTTTGCAAACCCCAACATCCTTATTGACAATATAAAATGTTAAGTACCTTTAGTTAACTATGTTTTTAAAATCCTTGTCAAGGTCAACATCATTATCAACAAAAACTACAGTTCATATAGCATTCAGCATATCCCATATCTGTTCCAAGCAATTTATACAAATAATCCCATTAAATCCTTATATTCCCACCCCCACTCATCATTGCAAAAAGATATCACTAATTCTATTTTACATAAGAAGAAATAAAGTAACACAGAGGTGAAAAACCATGCTCAAAACTACATTGGTAAGTATGAGACTAGATCTGAGTGCAAGGCTCCAACTGTCACTGTACTGTTTTGCTGTCCTGCTCAGGGCTTCCTCTTCCAACCCTTCTCCCCTCCACTGCTCTTCAGCCATGGCTAGTTAGATAAGGTTCACGGAAAATACAAAAGGTCTACTTAAACATACTCTCCAATCAATAATTCTAGTCACAGAAAGCCATTCTCTGAATCCTCTGAGCCTTAAGGAGAGAATTTGCCAAATATTGTATTTATATTGCTTTGAGAAACAAGAAAATAAATTCAGGATATATTTATATTTTTAATTATTGTAAATATTTTTAACCAGGAGATATAACCATAAACATTAAGAATCCTTAAACAAAGCATTGAGACAATAACAACCAAGGCCATTTCTTCCCTGAGAGGGTTTTAAATATAAAAGCCTCCAGTTTTGGTAAAAAATATTTTGGAAGATACGTGACAGTGTGGGTAGCCTTGCTACTGATGAGAAGGATCAAGAACTTAGTAACACTATGAGAAGTCTGTGGCTCTTCAGTTGTCTTTCTTAGAGTGAACATTTCACATATGGCTGCCCCACCCCCTAAAGGAACTTGCAAAATCTGTGCAGCCAAGCCCTGGTCTTGAAGGAACCAATGGCAACACCTATATAAAAAAACATGCAAGGATCTTTCATGAAGGTCTAGATGCGGATGGAGGATACCCATTTGCCAGTCTGAAAGCCTAAATTTTCCCATGTTCTAATTATATCTATAATTTCTTTAACATTGTATTTAAGAGGTTACCTTCATTGTCACTCCTTCCAGCCTTAGATCATTTATCATCTTAACTACTACAGTATCCTTCTAACTGATCTCCCTGTCTAGATCTGAAAATCTTCCATAACTTACTACCACCACAGTGACCATCAAAAGCATCCCCTTCTTAAAACACTCAAAATGAAATCCAAATTTAATTTGCTTTGATTCAAAATCAGACTTCCCTGGTGGCTCAGACAGTAAAGTGTCTGCCTATAATGTGGGAGACCCGGGTTCAATCCCTGGGTCAGGAAGATCCTCTACAGAAGGAAATGGCAATCCACTCCAGTACTCTCGCCTGGAAAATCCCATGGACAGAGAAGCTTGGCGAGCTACAGTCCATGGGGTCACACACAAGAGTGACACAACTGAGCAACTTTACTTTCACTTGATTCATTTCACGCTATATAAAGCTCTCTTCCCAGCCCACATTTACAACCTAATTTCATGAACTAACTGTAATTCCCAATTCATCATTCTATTTCTAATTTCCATACTTTTTCTGCTTAGTCAAACTTTACTTTTTTTGAGATTCAACTTAATCATCAGTTCCTCTAACCTCTGCATGTCCAGATTCAGTCAAATGATTTCTCTTCTGAATCCCACAGTATCTTGTACATACCTCCATTGTAGAGCATACCATACTGTTGTAATTCTCTGTGTACATGCCGAACTCTCACTAGGCTGAGAACTCCTTGAGGGCAGGAATCATGTCTAATTCATCTCCATATCCCCATCACCCAGCACAGTGTATGGCAGCAAAAAGACGGCAGAGAGAAGCTGAAGATGCAGAAGAGAGAACAATAAAGCAGTATTCTTGAACTGGGGCATAATACAAATGTGATGAATGAGTTGAAACTGTAGAAAGATATATTTTAGCTCAATGTTGCAAAGAGCTCTTAAAAGAAGAGTCAAACTAACTCAGGGAGTTCCCCACCACTAAGTGCCCTTACTTGGAGGCTAAAAGACTGTTTCTTGGGTGTATTATAAAAGGACTTGAATTAGGGTCAAATTAAAATAAACTGTTTTAGATATGAGATTTTTAAGGCCCTTCCATCCTTGAAGTTCTAAATCTACAACCTATGTTATAATCAAGAGCCATCACTCTGAGCCCATGAGAGAATGGTGGCTCCCAGAGACCAAAGACTCTCTGGACAACTGCTGAGGCCTTATTTCATTCCTATTCATTAGTAGACTGATTGTACAATATAACTCATTTTCCAGTGGCCTGCTTCCCAGGTGACCCTTGAACATGAAGGAAGAAATCCTTTTAAAGCTTTAAAGGCCACCAAGTAGAACCACATAACCCAAGGTATCTTCTATGACCTGCTACCTAAAGCCTTACATTTCTTCCTTAAATGTGACCTTAAAGTGCATGTAATCAAACCTTTCATGTGGGGAGATTCTCAAATTCCACTAGGTTATTACTTCCAAAAGTATTTTCATCTTTGGACCTTCTTGAATCTATTACTCCATTAACTAGAATTGCCTTTATGCAACAAAACCAACTATCCTTGACTTCATAAGACATCTGAAAACAAACTCCATTTTGGAGTTGTTTCCCAGAATCTTGACTCTAATTCCTTTAATGCTTTTCATAGGACCTAAACTTAAACTTTTCCTAGATGGTCTCCTTTAGCTCCCTCTTAGGGAGTTGCTCTTAAAACTGAAGCAAAACCATCAAGTGGAAAAGGATTCTTATCTCTCTGAGACTCTAAACTTTTTGTAGTGAAAACACAACCAGTTACCTCTATACTGGAGGGTTTGAAGATTTTTAATGGTTATATATGCTAGAAACAATAAACAGAGTTCCCAGAAGCTTGCAGGATGGAAGAAGCATTTTTAAATCAGTAGAAATGCAAGTGATTTCTGTGTACTGACCCTGTATCCCATGACTGCTAAATTCACTGATTAGCTCTAGTAATTTTCTGATAGTTTGTTTTGGGTTTACTATGTATAGTATCATGTCATCTGCAAATAGTGACAGTTTTACTTCTTTTCCTATCTGGATTCCTTTTATTTTTCTTCTCTAATTGCCATAGCTAGGACTTCCAAGACTACGTTGAATAATAGTGGTGAAAGTGGACACGCTTGTCCTGTTCCTGATTTTAGACTGAATGCTTTCAGTTTTTCACCACTGAGAATAATATTTGCTGTGGGCTTATCATATATACCTTTATTATGTTGAGGCAGTTTCCTTCTATGCCCATTTATTGAAGTGCTTTTACCACAAATGGGTGCTGAATTTTTTTCAAAGGCTTTTTCTGCATCTATTGAGATGATCATATGGTTTTTATCTTTCAATTTGTTAATATGGTGTATCACATTGATTGATTTGCATATATTGAAGAATCCTTGCATCCCTCGAATAAACGTGACTTGATCATGGTGTATGAGCTTTTTAACATGTTGTCAAATTCTGTTTGCTAGAATTTCATTGAGGATTTTTGCACCTATATTCAATGGTGATACTGGCCTGTAATTTTCTTTTTTTTTTTGAAGAGTTTCAGAAACATAGGCATTAGCTCTTCTCTAAATGTTTGATAGAATTTCCCTGTGAAACCATCTGGCCCTGGGCTTTTGTATTTGGGAGATTTTTTTATTACAGTTTCAATTTCAGTGTTTATAATTGGCTTGTCCATAATTTCTATTTCTTCCTGGTTCAGTCTTGGGAAGTTCAACTTTTCTAAAAATCTGTCCATTTCCTCTATGTTGTCCATTTTATTAGCATGTAGTTGCTCATAATATTCTCTTATGATCCTTTGTATTTTAGTGTTGTCTGTTATAACCTCTCTTTTTACATTTCTGATTTTGTTGATTTGATTTTTCTCTTTTCTTGATGAGTCTGGCTAGTGGTTTGTCAATTTTGTTGATCTTCTCAAAGAACCAGCTTTTAGTGTTATTAATCTTTGCTATATTGTGAAAATGACTAAATTACCAAATGCCATCTACAGACTCAATGCAATCCCTATTATATTACCAATGGCATTTTCCACAGAACTAGAACCAAAAATTTCACAATTCATATGGAAATACAAAAGATCCTGAATAGTCAAAGCAGTCTTGAGAAAGAAGAATGGAGCTCGAGTAATCTACCTTCCTGGCTTCAGACTACTACAAAGCTACAGTCATCAAGACAGTATGGTACTGTCAAAAACAGAAATATAGACCAATGGAACAGGATAGAGATCCCAGAGATAAACCCATGAGTCTATGCTGCTAAGTCGTTTCAGTTGTGTCTGACTCTGTGCGACCCCATAGACAGCAGCCCACCAGGCTCCTCTGGCCCTGACAAAGGAGGCAAGAATATACAATGGGGCAAAGACAACTTCTACAGTAAGTGGTGCTGGGAAAACTGGACAGCAATGTGTAAAAGAATGAAATTAGAATACTTCCTAATGCCATACACAAAGATAAACTCAAAATGGATTAAAGGCCTAAATGTAAGACCAGAAACTATAAAACTTTTAGGGGAAAACATAGGCAGAACACTCGATGACATAAATCAAAGCAAGATCCTCTATGACCCACTACCTAGAGTAATGGAAATAAAAACAAAAATAAACAAGTGGGACCTAATTAAAGTTAAAAGCTTTTGCACAGCAAAGGAAAGTAGAAACAAGGTTAAAAGACAACCCTCAGAATGGGAGAAAATGATAGCAAAGGAACCAACTGACAAATAATTTCCAAAATATACAAGCAGCTTATACAACTCAATACCAGAAAAACAAACAACCCAATCAAAAAGTGGGGAAAAGACCTAAACAGACATTTTTCCAAAGATGACATACAGATGGCTAACAAACACATGAAAAGATGCTCAACATCATTCATTATTACAGAAATGGAAATAAAAACTACAAGATGGCCACCTCTTACCAGTCAGAATGGCCATCATAAAAAAAGTCTACAAACAATAAATGCTAGAGAGGGTGTGGAGAAAAGGGAACTCTCTTGCATTGCTGGTGGGAATGTAAATTGATACATCCACAATAGAAGATGGTATGGAGATTCCTTAAAAAGCTAGCAATAAAACCACCATATGACCCAGCAATCCCACTACTAGGCATATACCCTGAGGAAACCAAAGTTGAAAAAGACATATGTCCCCAGTGTTCATTGCAGCACTACTTACAATACCTAGAACATGGAATCAACCTAGATGTTCATTGACAGATGAATGTACAAAGAAGCTGAGATACATATATACAATGGACTATCAGTCATAAAAAGGAATGCCTTTGAGTCAGTTCTAATGAGGTGGACGAACCTAGAGCCTATTATCCGGAGGGAAGTAAGTCAGAAAGAGAAATATAAATATTGTACCCTAATGCATATACATGGAATCTAGAAAGATGGTACTGAGGAATTTATTTGCAGGGCAGCAATGGAGAAACAGATAAAAAGAATAGACTTACATACATGGGGGAGGGAAGGAGGGAGAGGGTGAGATGTATGGAGAGAGTAACATGGAAACTTACAATATGATATGTAAAACAGATAGCCAATGGGAATTTACTGTATGACTCTGGGAACTCAATCAGGGGCTCTGTAACAATCTAGAGGGGTAGGATGGGGAGGGAGATGGGAGAGAGGTTCGGGAGGGAGGGGACATGGGTGCACCTGGCTGATTCCTGCTGATATTTGAAAGAAAACAAAATTCTGTAAAGCAATTATCCTTCAATTAAAAAATAAAATTTTTAAAAAAAGAATTTATTATGAATGAAAATGTAAACAACATATAAAAAGATATACAACTCAATTCTAGTGAACATACGATTTGAATATATATTTCTCCAAAGAAATACAAATGGCCAATCAGCATATAAAAAGTTGCTCAACAGAGATATACTAGGCAAAACCACATGAGATACAAGATACAGATGTTCCTTGAACAACATGGGTTTGAACTACATGAGTTCATTTATAGGTGGATTTTTTTCAGTACTAAATATTGTAGTACTAGATAATCCATGCACATGAGCAACCTCAGGAGGAATAGCCATATATGGAGGGCTCACTGTAAGTTACATGTAGATTTTGCACTGTGAGGAGGAGCAGTGCTCCCAACCCCTGTGCTGTTTGAGAGTCAACTATACTTAACATCCACCAGGATGGCCATTTATAAAAGAAAAGTGAGAATGGAGATAAACTGACATCCTCATAAATTTCTTGGTGAAAATATAAAATGATGCAGTTACTTTAGTAGCCTGTCAATTACTCGAAAGAGTATATGGAGAGTTGCCATATTACAAAGCAATTGTAACACGAAGTAAATAACCGCGGAAAATGTCCACACAAAACCCAAAATATTGTTCAAATGATGAATGGATTAAACAAGGTTAATCCATAAAGTGGAATATTATTCAGCTAAAAAATGGAATGAAGTACTAACATATACTATGTGTGTGTGTGTGTGTTCTATCACTCAGTTGTGTCTTACTCTCTGAGATCCTGTGGACTATGGCCCGCCAGGCTCCTCTGTTCATGGACTTTTCCAAGTAAGAATACTGATGTGGGTTGGCATTTCCTCCTTCAGGGGATATTCCCAACCTAGGGATTGAACCAGCATCTCCTGCATTGGCAGGGAAATTCTTTACCACTGAGTCACCTGGGAAGCCCAATCTTAATGAGAGGCACTTGGAAAAAGGTCATATATGATGGAGAAGTTGGGTGATGTGGACACAAGCATATCTCCTCCTTGAAGAGTAAATGGACAAAAATTCACTCAACTCAATTGAGACAGTGCTGTGCTGTTGATATCCCCACTGCATTTTATATTCTGCTTCATTACAGCAATTTTCTTATTAGGAAGAGGTTGTTTTGCATGTCTGTCCCCCACTCCCATTCCCTAAGTGTGTGCTGCAGGCGGGAAGGGTCTGTGTCATCCTGTGCCCTGGCATCTGACGCTACATGAGTTCAGTTCAGTTCAGTCGCTCACTTGTGTCCGACTCTTTGCGACCCCGTGGACTGCAGCATGCCAGGTCTCCCTATCCATCACCAACTCCCAGAGTTACACAAACTCATGTCCATTGAGTCGGTGATGCCATCCAACCATCTCATCCTCTGTCGTCCCCTTCTCCTCGCCTTCAATCCTTCCCAGCATCAGGGTCTTTTCAAATTAGTCAGTTCTTCACATCAGGTGGCCAAAGTATTAGAGTTTCAGCTTCAACATCAATCCTTCCAATGAATATTCAGGACTGATTTCCTTTAGGATGGACTCATTCTATCTCCCTGCTGTCCAAGGGACTCTCAAGAGTCTTCTCCAACACCACAGTTCAAAAGCATCAATGCTTTGGTGCTTGGCTTTCTTTATAGACCAGCTCTCACTTCCATACATGACTACTGGAAAAACCATAGGCTTAGCTAGATGGACCTTTGTTGGCAAAGTAATGTCTCTGTTTTTTTAATATGCTGTGTAGGTTGGTCATAACTTTTCTTCCAAGGAGCAAGCATCTTTTAATTTCATGGCTGCAGTCACCATCTGCAGTGATCTTGGAGCCCCCCAAAAATAAAATCTATAAATGTTTCCACTGTTTCTCCATCTATTTGCCATAAAGTGATGGGACCAGATGCCATAATCTTAGTTTTCTGAATGTTGAGCTTTAAGCCAACTTTTTCACTCTCCTCTTTCACTTTCATCAAGAGAAAGTGCTTTTCTGCCACAAGGGTGGTATCATCTGCATATCTGAAGCAACTGATATTTTTCCCAGCTATCTTGATTCCAACTTGTGCTTCATCCAGTCCAGCATTTCTCATGATGTACCTGCATATAAGTCAAATAAGCAGGGTGACATTACACAGACTTGACGTACTCCTTTCCCAATTTGGAACCAGTCTGTTGTTCCATGTCCAGTTCTAACTGTTGCTTCTTGGTCTGTATACAGATTTCTCAGGAGGCGGGTCAGGTGGTCTGGTATTCCCATCTCTTGAAGAATTTTCCACAGTTTGTTGTGATCCACACAGTCAAAGGCTTTGACATAGTGAATAAAGCAGAAAGAGATGCTTTTCTGAACTCTCTTGTTTTTTCAATGATCCAACAGATGTTGGTAATTTGATCTCTGGCTCTTCTGCCTTTTCTGAATGCAGCTTGAACATCTGAAAGTTCACGGTTCACATACTACTGAAGCCTGGCTTGGAGAATTTTGAGCATTACTTTGCTAGAGTGTGAGACTAGTGCAATTGTGCATTATGTTTCTTTGGAACTGGAATAAAAACTGACCTTTTCCAGTTCTGTGGCCACTACTAAGTTTTCCAAATTTGCTGGCATACTGAGTGCAGCATGTTCACAGCATCATCTTTCAGAATTTGAAATAGCTCAACTAGAATTCCATCACCTCCACTAGCTTTGTTTGTAGCGATGCTTCCTAAGGCCCACTTGACTTCACATTCCAGGATGTCTGGCTTTAGGTGAGTGATCACATCATCATGATTATCTGGGTGATGAGTATCTTTTTTCTATAGATCTTCAGTGTATTTTTGCCACCTCTCCTTAGTATCTTCTGCTTCTGTTAGGTCCATACCATTTCTGTCCTTTATTGTGCCCATCTTTGCATGAAATGTTCCCTTGGTATCTCTAATTTTCTTGAAAAGCTCTCTGTTCTTTCCCATTCTATTGTTTTCTTCTATTTCTTTGTATTGATCACTGAGGAAGGCTTTCTTATCTTTCCTTGCTATCCTTTAGAACTCTGCATTCAAATGGGTATATCTTTCATTTTCTCTTTTGCCTTTTGCTTCTCTTCTTTTCATGGCTATTTGTAAGGCCTCCTCAGACAATCATTTTACCTTTTTGCATTTCTTTTTGGCGGGATGGTCTTGATCACTGCCTCACATACAATGTCATGAATCTCCCTCCATAGTTTTTCAGGGACTCTGTCTATCAGATCTAATCCTTTGAATCTATTTGTCACTTCTACTGTATAATTCTAAAGGATTTTATTTAGGTCATACCTGAATGGTCTGTGGTTTTCCCTACTTCTTCAATTTCACTCTGAATTTGGCAATAAGGAGCTGATGATCTGAGCCATAGTCAGCTCCCAGTCTTGTTTTTGCTGACTGTATAGAGCTTCTCCATCTTTGGCTGCAAAGAATATAATCAATCTGATTTCAATACTGCCCATCTGGTAATGTCTGTAGAGTCTGAAGACTCTAGCGTCTTCTCTTGTGTTGTCAGAATAGGGTGTTTGCTATGATCAGTGTGTTCTCTTGGCAAAATTCTATTAGCCTTTGCCCTGCTTCATTCTGTACTCCAAGGCCAAATTTGCCTGTTACTCCACGTATCTCTTGACTTCCTACTTTTGCATTCCTGTACCCTAAAATGAAAAGGACATCTTTTCTGGGTGTTAGTTCTAGAAGGTCTTGGAGGTCTTCATAGAACCATTCAACTTTTTCAGCATTACCTGTCAGGACACAGACTTGGATTACTGTGATACTGAATGGTTTGCTTTGGAAACGAACAGAGATCATTCTGTCATTTTTGAGATTGCATCCAAGTACTATGTTTTGGACTCTTGTTGACTATGATGGCTACTCCATTTCTTCTAAAGGATTCTTGCCCACAGTAGTAGATACAATAATTATCTGAGTTAAATTCACCCATTCCAGTCCATTTTAGTTTGCTGATTCCTAAAATGGTGATGTTCACTCTTGCCATCTACTGTTTGACGACTTCCAATTTGCCTTGTTTCATGGCATGGACCACAGTCTTGACTAACTCAATGAAACTATGAGCCATGCTGTGTAGGGCCACCCTAGAAGGATGGGTCACGGTGGAGAGTTCTGAAAAAACGTGGTCCACTGGAGAAGGCAATGTCAAACCACTTCAGTATTCTTGCCTTGAGAAACCCATGAACAGTATGATAAGGCAAAAAGATAGGACACTGAAATATGAACTCCCCAGGTTGGTAGGGGCCCAATATGCTGACACCACACAGCAGCATCTAAATCACTAAAACATGTTAAGTAAAAGAAGCCAAACACAAATGTCACATATTGTATGATTCCATTCATATGAATGACTAGAGGAGACAAATTCATAGGAACAAAAAGTTAGATCAGTGGTTTCCAGGGTTAGCAAACAGGGAAAATGAGAAATGACTGCTAACAAGTCTGGGGCTTCTTTCTGGGGGGAATGAAAATGTCTTACAGTAAGACAGTAATGATGGTTGCAGAACACTGAATATACAAAAAACTACTGAAACTCTAAAAGGTAACTTTTATAGTATATTAACTATGTCACAATATAGTTGGCTTGTTTCATTTTTAAAGAAGTTAACTGCCTTATTCAGAGTTGCACTGATTAGCAGGGTTGTTAACATCAGTGTTCTTACTATAAAACATTTGGTCTTGTTATTACAAAACTGAAATGACCCTTATTAGCTATAAACCCAGACTGACACCAAATAATGGTTACCAGTATTTTGGCCATAAGTTAAGGTAAATTAAGTGTGCCAGCATCAAACTTCCCAATATGTGTTACACATAACATGAAGCATGTTAACAAAGATTTGAGATAAAATACCACATGGAGATTAGTCTTACCACTGAAATATTTTCATCCAGTAGCACATGTAAGCCTTTCAGTGACACCATGAAGTCAAAAGATGATCCCATAATACAGCTGGGCTAAATGATGATCTAGCAGAGAAGTAGCAGCAAGACAATAATAATGACCATTCACCAATATAAAACTCGGATACATTTTTTTTTATCATGATTAAATTAATATTGGTAGTATAACAAATCATGGGACTGTAGTTTCATAATATAGCAAGTAACAGGACCTCCAGAACCAATCAGTCCATGGTTGACAGATCTTAATATCAAATTATTTTGCTAGTTAACAAAGTTCCACGCAGTAAACTGGAGGAGCAAATGAAGGCTAAATGGTTAATACTATTAGAATATGCCCAGTCTAAATAGCAACACTGAACGAAAAATAAACAATGAAAAGTTCTGCATGTAAAGCAGTATAATATACTGAGAAACTCAGGTGACAACCCTAAAGCATACCACAAGTTTTGCCATTAAAAAAAAAAAAAATTCTGGGGGCCGGTCCTAAGATGGCAGAGGACAGGGAGACCACATTCTCCTCCACATATTCATCAAAAAATCATTTGAATGCTGAGCAACTTCCACAAAACAACTTCTGAACACTGGCGGAGGACACCAGGCACCCCGAAAGGCAACCCATTCTCTTTGAAAGTAGGTAGGACAAAATATAAATGACAAAAAGAGAGACAAAAGAGTTAGGGATGGAGAGCCATCCCGGGGAGGAGTTTCCATACACCACTCTCACCGGCAGGTCTGTGGGGAGTTATGGAACCTCAGAGGGCAACATAACTGGGAGGGGGAAAAAATCCACAGAATATGTGCCTTAACTACAACTCCCAGTGGAGAAAGAGCCCAGATGCTCGCATCTGCCACAGCGAGCGGTGGGGAGGCATGGGTTGTATGCTTAGGGTAAGGACCAAGCCTGGATGCCCTGAGGACAATCTGAAGGAGCCAACATGAGATAGCAACCCAAACTGTGGGATAGCCAGAGAGAGAGAAAAAAAAAAAAAAAAAGAGAAAGAGAGAGAAAAAAAAAAAAAAAGAGAGAGAGAGAGAGAGAGAAATTTCCCGCAAACAGCTCTAACCTAAGTCACAGCCTAGCCGGCTCACAGAACAAAGGATTCAGCGAATACCAGAGGAAAGCTAGCTGGCTGTGGATGGGCCCATTGCCCTGCCAGAGGCAGAAAGGCAGGTGGACGACAGCCAGAGCCGGAAGGCGAAAGGCAATCTTGGCCCCAGAGACGGCATCCTCCAAACTGTGAGCAGGCTCCCGTTTGCTAACCAAGTCTTCATAGGATCCTGGACGATTGACATATGCCAGGAGGGTCACAGCCTGAGATCAGCTGAGACCAGAAAGGTGATAAGAAGCACCACACACCTGGGATAGTGCACTCGCCAAGCACCTGGTGGCCTGAGCTCCTCGCACCTGGGAAGGGCATAAAACGCAGGCCCAACAGAGTCTGTGCCTTTGTGGAGTACTTGAGAACCTGAAACTGAGCAGCTTAGACCTGGGAAGTACACGCAATCCAGGGCGTGACTGCAGTTCCCCTTCAGAGCAACCTGGAGCCTGAGCAGTGTAGACTGGGAAAGCACAGGCACCATGAGCTGGGGTAAACCCAGTGTGGTCCACACACTGTGAGCACTCCACACACACACCAGTGATATTTGTTTGCAGTGTTCCTCCCTCCCCACAGCACGACTGAACAAGAGAGCCTAAGTAAGTGACCACCTTCGCCCCCTTGTGTCAGGGCAGAAAGTAGACACTGAAGAGACTTACTAATTTTTAAATTTTTTATTACTCCTTTAATTTTCATTTTTATAACCTTACTATTTCCTTGTATAAAAAGACCATATTTTTTAACCAAATTTCACATACATATTTTATAATTTTTGTTATTGATTTGGTTTTATATTTTTAATATTGTATTTTTGAGAGTCTAACCTCTACTCTAGATTTTTAATCTTTGCTTTTAGGTATTTGTTATCATTTTGTACCTTTAAGAATCTAATCTTCAGTACCCATTTTTACTTAGGGGTGTGATTACTGGCTTGACAGCTCTCTCCCCTTTTGACTCTCACTGTTCTCCCCTAGGCTACCTCCATCTCCTCCCTCTGCCTTCTCTTCTCTACTTAACTCTGTGAATCTCTCTGGGTGTTCTAGGCTGTGGAGAACACTTAGGGAACTGATTTCTGGCTAGACTGGTCTTTCCCCTTTTGACTGCCCCTCTTCTCCTCCTGGTCATCTCTATCTCCCTCCTCCCTCTTTTCTTCTCTATGTAACTCTATGAACCTCTCTGGGTATTTCAGACTGTGGAGAGCACATAGGGAACTGATTACTGGCTAGATTGCTCTCGCCCCTTCAGATTTCCCCTCTTCCCCTCCTGGTCACCTCTATCTCCCTCTTCCATGTAACTCTGTGAACCTCTCTGGGTGTCCCTCACTGTGGATAATCTTTTCACTATTAACCTAGATGTTTTATCATCAGTGCTATATAGATGGAGAAGTCTTGAGGCTACTGTAAGAATAAGACTGAAAGCCAGAGGCAGGAGGCTTAAATCCAAAACTTGAGAACACCAGAAAACGCCTGAATCCAGGGAACGTTAATTGACAAGAGCGGGTTCTTTACCAGCTGAGCCACCAGGGAAGCCCAAAAGCCTACATACCTACACTGAAACCAAGCTCCACCTAAGAGCCAACAAGTTCCAGAGCAAGACATACCACGCTAATTCTCCAGGAACACAGGAACATAGCCCTGAGCATTAAAATACAGGCTGCCTAAAGTCAAACCAAACCTCAGAACTCACTACTGGACACTTCATTACATTCCAGAGAGAAGAGATCCAGCTTCACCAGTGCAATCTTCCCTAACCAGGAAACCCTGACAAGCCACTTGTCCAACCCCACCGACAGGCAGGAACCTCTGCAATAAAGAGGAATCACAAACTTCCAGCATACAGAAAAGCCACCCCAAACACAGCAATCTAAACAAGATGAAAATGAAGAGAAATATTCGGCAGGTAAAGGAACACAATAAATGGAGTTACAGATAAATAGACTAGAGCCAAGGATTGAGAAGATGCAAGAAATGTTTAACAAGGACCTAGAAGAAATAAAAAAGGGTCAGTAAATAATGCATAATGCAATAACTCAGATCAAAAGCACTCTGGAGAGAACCAACATTAGAATAACTGAGGCAGAAGATAGGATAAATGAGGTGGAAGATAGAATGGTGGAAATAAATGAAGCAGAGAGGAAAAAAGAAAAAAGAATTAAAAGAAATGAGGACAACCTGAGAGACATCTGGGACAATGTTAAACGCCCCAACATTCGAATCATAGGAGTCCCAGAAGAAGAAGACAAAAAGAAAGACCATGAGAAAATACTTGAGGAGATAACAGTTGAAAACTTCCCTAAAATGGGGAAGGAAATAGCCACCCAAGTCCAAGAAACCCAGAGGGTCCCAAACAGGATAAATCCAAGGCGAAACACCCCAAGACACATATTAATCAAATTAACGAAGATCAAACACAAAGAGCAACTATTAAAAGCAGCAAGGGAAAAGAAACAAACAACACACAAGGGGATTCCCATAAGGATAACAGCTGATCTTTCAATAGAAACTCTTCAGGCCAGAAGGAAATGGCAGGACATATTTGAAGTGATGAAAGAGAAAAAGCTACAACCCCAGATTACTGTACCCAGCAAGAATCTCATTCAAATATGAAGGAGAAATCAAAAGATTTAGACAAGCAAAAGCTGAGAGAATTCAGCACCACCAAACCAGCTCTTCAACAAATGCTAAAGGATCTTCTCTAGACAGGAAACACAGAAAACGTGTATAAACTCGAACCCAACACAAGAAAGTAAATGGCAATGGGATCATACTTATCAATAATTACCCTAAATGTAAACGGGTTGAATGCTCCAACCAGAAGACAAAGACTGACTGAACGGATACAAAAACAAGACCCCTATATATGCTGTCTACAAGAGACCCACTTCAAACCAAGGGACACATACAGACTGAAAGTGAAGGCCTGGAAAAAGATATTTCATGCAAATGGAGACCAAAAGGAAGCAGGAGCAGCAATACTCATATCAGATAAAATAGACTTTGAAATAAAGGGCAAGAAAAGAGACAAAAAAGAGACAAAAAAGAATCAATCCAAGAAGAAGAGACAAAAAAGAAGACAAAAAAGAATCAATCCAAGAAGAAGATATAACAATTATAAAGATATATGCACCCAACATAGGGACACCTCAACATGTAAGGGAAATGCTAACAAGTATGAAAGGGGAAATTAACAGTAATACAATAATAGTGGGAGACTTTAATACCTTACTCACCTGTGGATAGATCAACTAAACAGAAAATTAGCAAGGAAACACAAATTTTAAATGATACAATGGACCAGTTAGACCTAATTGATATCTATAGGGGATTTCAACCCAAACCAATGAATTTCACCTTTTTCTCAAGTGCACATGGAACATTCTCCAGTACAGATCACACCTTGGGCCGTAAGTCTAGCCTTGGTAAATTCAAAATAATTGAAAGCACTTAAAGCATCTTTTGTGATCACAATGCAGTAAGATTAGATGTCAACTACAGGAAAAAAACTATTAACAATACAAACATATGGAGGCTAAATAACACGCTTCTGAATAACCAACTAATCACAGAAGAAATCAAAAAACAAATAAAAATATGCATAGAAATGAATGAAAATGAAAACACGACAACCCAAAACCTTTGGGATTCAGTAAAAGCAGTGCTAAGGGGAAGGTTCAGAGCAATACAAGCCTACCTCAAGAAACAAGAGAAAAATCAAATAAATAATCTAATTTTACACCTCAAGCAAGAAAAAAGAAGAAATGAAGAAGAAAAAGAAGAAATGAAGAACCCCAGGGTTAGTAGAAGGAAAGAAATCATAAAAATTGGGCAGAAAAAATGAAAAAGAAACAAAGGAGACAATAACAAAAATCACTAAAAGCTGGTTCTTTGAGAAGATAAATAAAAGAGACAAACCATTAGCCAGAGTCATCAAAAAACAAAGGGAGAAAAATCAAATCAACAAAAAGAAAAATGCAAATGGAGAAATCACAACAGACAACATAGAAATACAAAGGATCATAAGAGACAACTATCAGCAATTATATGCTAAGAAAATGGACAACTTGGAAGAAATGGATGAATTCTTACAAAAGTATAACCTTCCAAAACCGAACCAGGAAGAAATAGAAAATCTTAACACACCCATCACAAGCATGGAAATCAAATTGTAATAAAAAATCTTCCAACAAACAAAAGCCCACCACCAGATAGCTTCACAGCTGAATTCTACCAAAAATTTAGAGAAGAGCTAACACCTATCCTATTCAAACTCTTCCAGAAAATTGCAGAAGGTAAACTGCCAAACTCATTCTATAATGCCACTATCACCCTAATACCAAAACCTGACAAAGATGTCACAAAAAAAGGAAACTACAGGCAAATATCACTGATGAACATAGATGCAAAAATCCTTAACAAAATTCTAGCAATCAGAATCCAACAATATATTAAAAAGACCATACATCATTACAAAGTGGGCTTTATCCCAGGGATGCAAGGATTCTTCAATATTCACAAATCAATCAATGTGATATACCACATTAACAAATTGAAAGATAAAAACCATATAATTATCTCAATAGATGCAGAGAAAGTCTTTGATCAAATTCAACATCCATTTATGATAAAAACCCTCCAGAAAGCACAATAGAAGGAACATACCTCAAGATAATAAAAGCCATATATGATAAATCCACAGCAAACATTATCATCAATGGGGAAGAACTGAAAGCATTTCCCCTAAAGTCAGGAACAAGACAAGGATGCCCACTCTCACTACTGCTATTCAACATAGTTTTGGAAATTTTGGCCACAGCAATCAGAGCAGAAAAAGAAATAAAAGGAATCCAGATTGGAAAAGAAGAAGTAAATCTCTCACTGTCTGCAGATAACATGGTCCTCTACATAGAAAACCCTAAAGCCTCTACCAGAAAATTACTAGAGCTAAATCAATGAATATAGTAAAGTTGCAGGATATAAAATCAACACACAGAAATCCCTTGAATATAATAAGAAAATAGAAAGAGAAATTCAGGAAACAATTCCATTCACCATTGCAACAAAAAGAAGAAAATACTTAGGAATAAATCTACCTAAAGAAACAAAAGGCCTATATATAGAAAACTATAAAACACTGATGAAAGAAATCAAAGATGACACAAATAGATGGAGAAATATACCATGTTCATGGGTCAGAAGAATTGATATAGTGAAAATGAGTATACTACCCAAAGCAATCTACAGATTCAATGCAATCCCTATCAAGCTACCAATGGTATTTTTCACAGAACTAG
The DNA here is from genome assembly GCF_032405125.1 of Capricornis sumatraensis. NCBI lineage: Eukaryota > Metazoa > Chordata > Mammalia > Artiodactyla > Bovidae > Capricornis > Capricornis sumatraensis. The sequence continues at coordinate 76,207,608 of NC_091092.1, read as the reverse complement.
AACATATAATTTCACAATTTGTATGGAAATACAAAAAAACCTCAAATAGCTAAAGCAATCTTGAGAAAGAAGAATGGACCTGGAGGAATCAACCTGCCTGGCTTCAGTCTATACTAATTAAGACAGTATGGTACTGGCACAAAAAGAGAAATATAGATCAATGGAACAAGAAAGAAAGCCCAGAGATAAATTCACACACCTATGGACACCTTATCTTTGACAAAGGAGGCAAGAATATACAATGGAGAAAAGACAATCTCTTTAACAAGTGGTGCTGGGGAAACTGGTCAATCACTGGTAAAAGAATGAAACTAGAACACTTTCTAACACCATACACAAAAAGAAACTCAAAATGGATTAAAGATCTAAATGTAAGAGCAGAAACTATAAAACTACTAGAGGAAAACAGGCAAAATACTCTCTGACATAAATCACAGCAGGATCCTCTATGACCCACCTCCCAGAATAATGGAAATAAAAGCAAAAATAAACATATGGGACCTAATTAAAATTAAAAGCTTTTGCACAATGAAGGAAACTATAAAAAGGTGAAAAGATAGCCTTCAGAATGGGAGAAAATAATAGCAAATGAAACAATGGACAAAGAATTAATCTCAAAATATACAAGCAGCTCCTGTAACTATTTCCAGAGAAATAAATGACCTAATCAAAAAATGGGCCAAAGAACTCAACAGACATTTCTCCAAAGACGACATACAGATGGCTAGCAAACACATGAAAAGATGTTCAACATCACTCATTATCAGAGAAATGCAAATTAAAACCACAATGAGGTACCATTTCATGCCAGTCAGAATGGCTGCTATCCAAAAAGTCTACAAACAATAAATGCTGGAGAGGGTGTGGAGAAAAAGGAACACTCTTACACTGTTGGTGGGAATGCAAACTAGTACAGCCACTATGGAGAACAGTGCAGAGATTCCTTAAAAAACTGGAAATAGAATGCCCATATGACCCAGCAATCCCAATGCTTGGGATATACACCAAGGAAACCAAAATTGAAAGAGACACGTGTACCCCAATGTTCATCGCAGCACTGTTTACAAGAGCTAGCACATGGAAGCAACCTAGAAGTCCACTGGCAGACGAATGGATAAAAAGCCTGTGGTACTTATACACAATGGAATATTACTCAGCTATTAAAAAGAATGCATTTGAATCAGTTCTAATAAGGTGGATTAAACTGGAGCCTATTATATATAGAGTGAAGTATGTCAGAAAGAAAAATACTAATACAGTATATTAATGCATATATATGGAATTTAGAAAGATGGTAACGATGACCCTGTATGTGAGACAGCAAAAGAGACACAGATATAAAGAATAGTCTTTTGGACTCTGTGGGAGAAGGCAAGGGTGGGATGATTTGAGAGAACAGCACTGAAGCATGTATACTACCATATGTGAAATAGATCACCAGTCCAGGCTCAATGAATGAGACAGGGTGCTCAATGAGACTGGGATGACACTAAGGGACGGGATGGGGAGGCAGGTGGGAGGGGGGTTCAGGATGGGGGACACATGTAAACCCATGGCTGATTCATGTGCTGCTGCTGCTAAGTCACTTCAGTCATGTCCGACTCTGTGTCATCCCATAGATGGCAGTCCACCAGGCTCCCCCGTCCCTGGGATTGTCCAGTCAAGAACACTGGAGTGTATAGCATGTGAGTGTATAGCAAAAACCACTACAATATTATAAAGTAATAAGCCTCTAATTAAAATAAATAAATATTTTTTTAATTAAAAAAATTCTGAAAACAAATGATACACAGCTGAAAGTAGTTTAGCAAACAATAGTGGTTGCTAGATAATACCAGCTAAATTAAAACATTCATCACTGCATTATATATATGGATGCTAGATAATTTTTTAAAGTAGTAATTTGGAAAACAGGGCATAACTAAATGTTAAGTATAATATTAACACGTTTTATCCTTTTTTGGAACCCATATCAGATTGTCTCAGGGCATATGCTTACTAGGGCAATGTTATGTTTGACAAAAGTAACCTGAAGTTACTGCAATAATAGTACAATAAAGTATATTATAATAACACTTGGAAATTTTGGAATAGCACATTAAGTCTTTAACAATATACGCCTTCAGGCATTTTTTTCATATATGGAGTAATGTACTCCAGTGACGTCAACTGCTTTTAGGAGAAACACAGTCCTTAGTACCTGATGTAAAGACATCATCCATGTATTTTTATTTTATTAAATTTTTCAAATTGCTAGTGACAAACCAGAGTAACAAAGCTAAAAGTAAGGATATTGAATTAAACCAATTGTATATCAGCACTATACTATACTGTGCACAAACACCGATGTCATACTTTATAAGCCAGAACCTATAATTGAACAAAATTAAGGAATGAAACAAGCACCCTTGAAATTCCTCAAATGAATTTCTGGCTAACTGCATAGTCATTAGGTTACTGTACTCTCAATCAAAACCATATATTGTGGATTAATATAGTACTAGAGTCTTGCAGGGAGAGAGGACCTTTGTGTCCATAAGGCTACAACAAACTTTGAAATATTTCCCAACACAAAAACCTCCATATATTCAGGAGCAAGATACCTAAAATTATAGGAAAACAGCCACTGTAATAAACATAAAACATACACTAATCTACTTTAAATGTCACATACCTCAGTGAATGTGGAGATAAAGTTAATGATATTAGAAGGAAATAAACAGCTTTAATCAACACAAAAATATTTTTGACTCTTTAGTACTATTAGATTGTGACGTTAATGGAAATTAACATTAACAACTTCTATTTCTGGAAGAGAGTAAGAGACCAAGTTTCTGATGAGAGTGATAACCCTAACATATCTGAAAGGCATCATATTATGGGTAAATTGAGTCAAAGAGTTTCCATTACGTCTCCTCTTTGTCCATTAAACTATGTAAAATCTGAATTAACTTTTCTTGGAGTTAATTATATGAGTGAAAACCTCACTCCTATCATGTTATGGAGGATCTACAGTAACTGGCAAGACCACTACTTTACATATCTGATGATCAAAGTGATCCTCAAATAAGAAAATCACACTGTAGATAACACGCATGCCATATATAACTACCACAGTTGAGAATCACAGTGCCCTCAAGAACCTTACAATATTACTGTTTTCCTACCATCAGTGGAGTTTTACATTGAGAGTAATAATCCCTGAAGGGAAGTATGCAACCAATACCACTAATACAAGCTGTGGAAAATTAAGTACTGGTAAATTTCTACAATCACTGCTTATTGTTCACAGAAATACACAACATTTAGAGGTATACTGTAAATTGCTGAGTAAGACACTAAAGAGACCAGTAAACAGCCTTATTAATACCTTCAACAACCAGAAAACACAAACTAACAAATTATCGGACCTTAAAAGCCTATTACTCCTTAAAATTACTTAAATGTCTAACAATAGAAGACACTCAACAACAATCCTAAAACATATCAGTGACTCAGAATGGAGGAACCATACTGTAATGTTACTGAAAAACTGGGGAGCATTTCTGGTCTGTAGTGATTTCACAAAGGGTGCTGACATGTAGATAAATGAGGCATGACATAAAAGCTATTATAGTGGTTATCTTACTTCCCTTGTGGCTCAGACAGTAAAAGCGTCTGCCTACAATGCAGGAGACCCAGGTTCAATCCCTGGGTCGGGAAGATCCTCTGGAGAAGGCAATGGCACCCCACTCCAGTACTCTTGCCTGAAAAATCCAATGGACAGAGGAGCCTGGTGGGCTGCAGTCCATGGGGTCACAAGTCCATGGGTACACGACTGAGTGACTTCACTTTCTTTCACTTTTACTATGTCCACAAGATGGCGCCAAATTCCTACCAATCTCAGTATTTGATTACATAACAGAGATACTAAACTGCACTGCTGATGACACTTACTGCCTACATTCATGTGAACATCAAACCATCTAAATTCCCAAAGGGCAATCATGCATGTACCAACTGAATACAAGTTCAGATTAGTTCCAACTTGTCTACAGTTGAGTTACAAATCTGGAAATGCCCATTAAACCTATGAAAATGTCACACTATTACCTCAGATTTAACAGGCAGTGGAATTAATAATGAAACAAGGGCCATAAAATATTGGAGCCCAGAGAATGATGCATATATTTACAACTAAATTTACCTATGTAATTTGACTTGTCAAAGGTCCCTTCAGAACAAAATTTAGAATGCAAGCTCATCACCTGTCAAATAGCAGTGTGGGTAAATTTAGTACAAAATATCATTTAACTGAGACAGTGCCAAACCTAATATTTAGAAATATGCCAGGATAAACGTAGCTATCAATATGTTGGAGAGGGCGGTGTTGTAAAATAATTTGCAAATGATAATGGTAAAAAATAAAATATGTTTATGAAATGTTCAGGATAAAGGACCAACAGCATACATAATTTAATATAACTGTTTCTCCACCAAATGCCTTTATTACTGACATGCTGATCTCCAATGCTGCAAGCAGTGCATTACTAGGAGTAATTTTCTTAAAATTCATCTAATAGCTTATAAAGGACAATACTATAAGGACAAACAAAATATACAAATCCATGGTAATGGGTCTTTTTGTCCAAAACACAGCACCAAATCTGTCAAGACTTATGAAAGATATGATGGGTAGTTGCCAGATATTCAGACAAAAATGACTCCCTGAAAAAGCACATAGGCACCTAAGGATACCTAGCAAATTTTCCTATGAAAAAAACTTATTGTACTGGCATAGAATCAAGGGATCCTAATAAAGTGCAACTGCAAGAGACCCTGAGATGTTGACTTGTAATATCACCTCTACAGGGGCAAAGCAGAGTAGAGAAGGGAATGAGAGAGGATGAGATGGCTGGATGGCATCACTGACTCGATGGACATGAGTCTGAGTGAACTCCAGGAGATGGTGATGGACAGGGAGGCCTGGCGTGCTGCGATTCATGGGGTCGCAAAGACCCCATGGGGTCGGACATGACTGAGTGACTGAACTGAACTGAAGATACAATGAGTCTTTCAATAAGCATTAGAATTTTACCAAAATTTTACTAGGGCTAAACTTTGGAACATGGTGCTCTGCACCAGAGATTTGCAAAGGATGAGATCGTGCCATTACATTTGGTTTTCTTGCTCATTTGTCCATAGAGAAATGAAAATTGGAAATTTGTTACTATCATAATGGGAAGATTTGTTGAGTTTAGCTACTAGTTGGGTGTTACATTACATCTGAAGAATCAATTAAACTAGAAAAGTAGAGTAGCATCATGTCTAAGACATTTATCCTACCTCAGGACAGCCAATTATCCAGCAGTGGCTGTCTATAATACAGCAGTCTACAGGAGCATACTTAGGAGATGGACAACCAGAAAAGGGGTTATGTGCTTTCAAAGAACCAAATATTTCAAAGACATTTTTTAAAAAAAACTAAGAAAGCCCATCCATAGTACCAATGTAGGGAATGGTCCATATAACCTTAACTTAATGAAAATTCAAGTAACATGTATCTAGGCAGTAGAATGCTTGAAAGGAACAGCAATGGCTACTAACAGTATTAACAGAGATTATCTGGGAAAATACAACCCAGTCCATCAAGGGATAGTTGAGAACCAGAAAATTCAGAATCCTAGTCAGCTAAGACAAAAAGTGCTAGCACTATACAACAGCTTCTTGTCCACTTATAGGAACACTGCCCTTAGATCCAATGGGTGGGCAATCTATTGCAAACATGATTCACAAAGAGTAGGAGCACTATGGGTGACAAAATTATGTTAGTGTATTTTGGATAAGAAGTTCATTGAAGACAGGCACTATTACTAACTAGGCATTACAGAATTTCACCATCTAAAAGATTATTACATATTTGCTGACAGTGATGTCAAACTCCCATCTGAGTTGCGCTTTGTAGTTCACTTTCAGGGATACGTTGACCAAAGCTATCATTAGGCAATCCTGGTTTCTTCTAAGTACTGGGGTGCATGATGGAAAGCATTTTACAATATGCTGAGAGGTTCTAGAAAAGGGCCTTTGTATGGATGGGGTCTAGGACAAACGATAATGAGACCTATGTTTCTAGTTCACACACTCTAGCACAATACAGAGGAAGCAGCAAAGGTGAACTAAGCTTCACTTCCAATGATGAGAGATCTCCCATGTCACAGCATGGTACTCCTTCAAATCACTGGAACAGTCAGGCATGGAAGTATATTCATGGATCCCACCAATACTCCATGGATACAATAAAAAGTATTTCTCTCCCCCTCCCCCTGCACCTTGTGGAAACCTGACCCTGTTCATAGTTCGCACATGTACAAAACCACATGCTTTTCACTTAAAAACTCCATTTGTGTGTATATGTGCTAGAATCTGAAACTGATGATTCAGAAGCTGGTTTTATTCCCATCTGTGCCAGTATGTCATTTTAAAAGCTTAAAATAAATGAAATCTTTCCTTTCTTGACTGCTTTTAATATGTGGTTGATGGTTAGATGTGAACCAGGAAGTGCAAAGGAACCTTAAAAACTAAGCACAGAAAGCAACTCATCCAAAGGATAGGTAACTCAAAACAGGGTAATAAAGGCAAAGTGCAGTGGACATTCTGGCAGTGATAAAAGATTACCTATATCAATCTCTGTGGGCATCACAAAACTCCATGGGCTAAGTATAACACAAACAAAAGGCATCAGGCTCATTCCTCCTCCCAATGAAAGCAAGAGTAATCTTTGTTGCTTTCATTGCAAACCTGTTCCAGATGATTCTTGAGGTCAACGCCCGCAACCATCCTGGTTAAACCATCTCACTACATCCTGCTCTAGTCCCAACATAAGGTATGGGATTTCTTTAATCTTTTATTTTGGAGTCTCATCCAAGACTTCCTAACTGTAGAGTCCATGCTGAACTACTGCACTTAGTTAAAAGTGCAGTAAGGACAGTGAGCTCCTGAGATGAACACCAAGAGTTCATCACAGCAGCATCTGTCTGGACAGCCTTCCGGCCATTATAAGCAGAAGCCAGTGAAAAGGACAGTGAAATCAAAGGCATCCCATCCCTAGGGACAGCTGGAATTTCACCAATACTATGATAGGAGACCCCTCAGCGGACCCAGAATCTTGTCTTGGGGAACAAATGTCGAATGTTGCCTCCTATTGTCCTGTAGGGGAATTCTCATCTTCTTTAAAGAGTTCTGGCTTCCTTTATTAAGTGAACATTAGTTCCAGTAGCATCTGAAACTTCTCAATAGGTTAACTTCTCTTAACCTTATCCTCAAGTGTAAAACATGGAAACTAAAAAGTGCTTAAAGTCAAGTTACGGAAGCAGATGGCCTACAATCTAATGTCTGTAGTTATATATGGTGCTTAACTATCCTGTACCTACCAGACAGGAAGATTCTTTGAGGCCTGTTGAAATCCATAAAAAAATCTTTAAGATCTTAACCCCCAGACTGAATAGTGGTAAGTACTAAGGAAACACTATTAGTACACATGCTGGCACATCAATCCCACAGGAATGAGAAGCCAGGAAAAGAGTGGAGAGGATTCTCAGATGTAATAATGAAGGCATTTCAAGTTTGGAACTTTCTGTATAGAGATGATCATCCCTGAAGTCCATTTTCAACACAGTGAAGAGCTTGGGAGTGAAACAGAGAAGAGGCAAAAGAATAATTTTTTTTTCAAAGTCACTGCTAATAACTATAGTGATTATAGTTCACTATAGTTCACTCACTCAAGTGAGTGAGTGAAAGTCGCTCAGTTGTGTCCAACTCTTTGTGACCCCCATGGACTATACAGTCCATGGAATTCTCCAGGCCAGAATACTGGAGTAGGCAGTCTTTCCCTTCTCCAGGGGACCTTCTCAACCTAGGAATCGAACCGGGGTTTCCTGCTTTGCAGGCAGATTCTTTACCAACTGAGCTATGAGCTATGAGGGAAGACTATTCAATAGGGCTGTATAATAGAGCTGTGGTCATCCCCAACTAAGGTGACAAAAACCTGTTTCCCCTGATTTCTACAAGACATGCATCCTTCCCTCCATGCTGCCCCAAATACTTCCTCTGCTGCTCATCAGCTTGATATCACATTCCCATTCCACAGGAAACCACCCCTTCCTTACTGCTTTGGTGGCCTAAAATGGCAGCCACAAGCAGTCCCTCTCCTAGCACTTGAACGCACTCAGAGTGTACACAATCACTGGCTCCCAAAACACACAGAACCAGGACAGGCATTAAGGGGGCAGTGGTGGGGCTGAGCCCTGCCAAGAAGATGGGATGATATGAAGATAGCTACTGAGATCCTGTGATGATGTCAGACTGATGACTGATTTCTTCAAAGCACTATGCAGTCTTCTTTGAAACTGATTCCAGGTAGATCTTCCATCCCTCCCCTTCTTCCCTCAAACCCTTATTCCTAGCTATCTCCCTTACCTGAACATGAAAAGTGAAAGTGAAGTAGCTCAGTCGTGTCCGGCTCTTTGCGACCCCGTGGACTGTAGTCCACCAGGCTCCTCCATCCATGGGATTCTCCAGGCAAGAGTACTGGAGTGGGTTGCCATGTCCTTCTCCAGGGGATCTTCCCAACCCAGGGATTGAACCCAGGTCTCCTGCAGCGCAGGCAGACACTTTACCGTATGAGCTACCAAGTCTCAAATACAACACCTAATAGCACCTATATGACAGGAAATACTTACAATGCGGGAGACCTGGGTTCAATCCCTGGGTCGGGAATTTCCCCTGGAGAAGGAAATGGCAACCCACTCCAGTACTCTTACCTGGAAAATCCCACGGATGGAGGACCTTGGTAGGCTACAGTCCATGGGGTCGCAAAGAGTCGGACACGACAGAGTGACTTCACTTCACTGACTATCCCACAGCTATTCCTTATCTTCCTCTTAATTGTTTCTTAATAGATGAAAAGCCAAGACTCTAAAATCCCTGAAATGTCAAAAGCAAAAGTACTAAAAGAGCTCATACAGTTTGCCTGAGTTTTCAATCTAGCTTAGGGCAGGCCAGACAAGCCACCCACAGCCAACCCCTAGATCTCAGTGTTCACACATAGAAACTGATAGGGCCTAATCAGGCAATTAGTCTATTCAACTTTATAGAATATGGATTTGTATTTCTTCTCTTAACCATACATCCCTTATCGTGAGGCTTGGGAATGGCACCATCTACCCCCAAATAGCTCTGGTGTTAACAACAGCCCCAAAGAACTTAATCAACCCTAACCATCTTCTGAGATGTATAATTTCTTCTGATACAGTACCAGGCTATCAACCATGGCAAAGTCTAATAATGCCAACTGAGTCCTTGTCCTACCACCCTGCTCCTTGGACCTAAAGGCATCTCTCAGATTCTGCCTCATACTACCTTACAGTTTGATGTGAGAGGATATTAGGTATCCAACAGCAGGCTAAATGTAAGTGATTACATTTCCCAATATTTGGCATTCCTTGGAGGCCAGAGTGAAATAAGTAACTTCCTGGACAGACTAAACTAATTCGTAGGCACTGTGAAATGAGAGCTCACTAGTGATATGGTACAAGACTAAAGATTAATGGGAGAAACCTACAAAGGACACCCTAAATTGCCCTGTTCACCCTCTTACTAGGTCAGTTGTCATCTCAAAATTCCTGCTGTCATGAACACTTATTTACTTAACAGCCAAGCCGCTACTAAACTAGTTCAGTTACCTGGAGTTAATGCCTCATAGGCAAAAGCAGGAAGGTAAGGCACAGAGAATAAGCCACAGTCTAAAAACAGAAGCCTTCAACAAGTAAGCCATTTTAAAGGTAACCACACAACCACCATTTTAAAGGTAAAAGGAGAAGTCTTAAAATTATACAAATGAGGCACCAAGAGGCACATAATTCACTCTTTAATGACTCCATAAAACCCCTCAGTTGTCTGGCTCCAGACATGAACTTCCAAAAGCCAGCACGCCACAAACTATAGCTGAATCACTGATACTCCCAAGCTCCCAGGAGATAATAAGACCGAGAGATGGTGATCCCTACCCCTACCACACTTATATTCCAAAATAAGGATAAATGACCCCCATACTCCCATCTGCTTTGCTGAGAATTTTATGAGGACTTCTTTATTGTATAAACCTGCCAGCTTTCCCAGGCAGGTGGCTAAACTCTGAATATGAAGGGCTGGAGAAAGTGGAGGTGAGAAGGAAGATTAAAAAAACAAAAAGCATTAGACTCAGATAGATGAAAGGGGCAAGAAGGAATAACTGTATGTGCCAGGGGAAGGAGAGTGAAACATGAATGTACAAGGGGCCTTGAATAAGGGCTAAGAGTGTGGACACTGCAGTATGATCACCTGGGTGTAAATCCCTGTTTTGCAAATGACTTGCTGTCTGACCTTTGAAAAGTCATCAAAGACCTTTGACAAGACTATGTAAGCTACAGTTTTCCCATCTGTAAAATGTGGGTAAGACTACTCATAACACCTAAATTAAATGCTTTAAGTCAGTATTAAATGCTTTAATAATAACATAATAATGAACAGTGTCTAAAACACAGGAACTACCTAATTAATGTTAGTTGCTTCTAAATCTAGGCTTCAGCAATCTTGGTCTATCAGTCACTCTGCTTTCTTTGCTGTTTCAGTCCTGACACAGTGATGCTATTCTCACTAGGGCATGTGACCAGGAAAGGAACTGTGCCAGGTCTAAGGGCTTGTGCACATTACAACGGAAGTAACTCACATGTACATGAATTAAGTATATTTAAATGTCAACATGAAAAAACTTGAGATCTAGAAATTCAGAAACTTCAAGGCCATGTCAAAGCTGAGGGCCAATAAATAGAAAGCTTCTCAATCCCAAATGAGTCCCCGAAAAAGAAGTAAAGCCTTTCAAAAAGACTGCAGCCAAAACTGGAGATACAGGTCTGATACCCAAAGCCTACCTTTGTACCCTGTTGAAGCAGGTCTCTGTCAGGGCAGTGAGCACTAACAGCCCCAACCACCGCCACAGAAGTGTCTTTGAAGAACAGACAGTGATCAATTCTCCCTCTGTGCACAGCCATTTTCTTTCCTATTAAAAAAAATAAAAGAACTCATTTAGAAAAAACTGTCCTGTTGTGGAAAGCTAACTGCCCTTTAGCTGAATCAAAGGTTTAACTGCTGAGAAACCACGGGTATTTCTTGAACAAATATCTAAGTGCATACGGGTCATATGTTGCCAAGCAAATATTGGGACATTTTCATACCATTGAAGGTTAGCCAGGCTTCTCTTCCTTTGTTAACTGTGAGTTAACTGAATCTCAAACAATTCGAAGCATTCCTTGCAATGTAAAATACCATGAAGTGAGCCTTCAAAGTATAACTTAAAAAGCATTCTGGTCTTGTTAAAATTATTTTCTTTCCAATTCACTTTGATTATCTGTACAATGTATGTGATATTAACACCAATGATAACTTATTTATCAGAGGATGTGGGAAAGATAGTATCTCCAAGGCCTCTGAGAGGTAATCATCAACAGGAATACAGACAGAGATATTCAGTTTGGGCACAGTAAAGCTCTGGTTTTATTTTCTTTAACCAACTGGACTGTGCATTGTAGTTTATAAATTACTCTGTAGTTTAAAGGAATAAAACTTTCCCTCTCTGATACAAAGACAGCACAGCTCTCTTCCCAGCAACATGAAAGACAATGGGGTTGAATGATTGCTCACCTGACTTAACTCTACAATCCTCAGTGGAGGAGATGGAAAGTCAAATGGAGGCTCAGGACCTGAAGACATAAGAATCTGAATTTCCAAAGTTGAACCTGGGCTGAAACATCTGAGGCAAAACAGTTGACTTGATGGCAGGTTGACTCCCAGGAATCTCTGTCTCGGTAGCCAGATAAAGTAAGCAAAAGGCAGTTCTCTACTTGGGAAGTCAACTGAATACTCTGGAACAAGTCTCATTCTAAAGTACTTTGGGGAGAAGGAATAAACTGGAAGAGTGGGACTGACACACACACATATATATAATATAAAAAACAGATAACTAATAAGGATCTACTGTGTAGCACAGGGAACTCTACTCATAGTCTGTAATGGTCTATATGGGAAAAGAATCTAAAAGAGAGTGTATTTATGTGTATGTATAACTGATTCCCTTTGCTATACACTGGAAACTAACACATGTGTCTCCTTGGACAATTCATTTCCGAGTGTTAACAAGAGCCCAGTTTCAGGCCCTGGAAGGGGTCTGCCTTCCTGCAACAAATGGCGACTCTGGTGGGACTCTTCTTCGCTGAGACTGACATCCTGACCACTCAGGGTACTCAGGGGCCAGCTTACCTGCCAATGGACCAGACCCAGGGGCCGCAACTGGGATCCTTTTGTCCCTGGTCTCCTCCTGACGTGGACAACTGGCCAGAGTGCCCCAACTGCTAAGGAACAAGAGACTTTATTGACCTCTCTCCCCTTCCCTTTCTCTTTCCTCTCCTTAACCCTTCCTATCCTTCCCTGTTTTTCTAGTCCCTCGGTCCTGGATGCAGGAATCTGGTCAAAGGGCCCTCAGCCTGAGCTGAGGATTGGAGACTGATCACCTCCTCTTGGCAGAGAACTCGAATTCTGGTTCTGGTCTGGTCTGATTTCTGGTAGGGGCGAGTTCCAGTCCTCTCTTCTTTGGAGGCCCAGGGAAAAGTCCCATAATGCCTGGGCATCTGCAGGTGGCAGGAGACGTCTGTAAGGCCACCCCTTTCACCTCCCCTCTCCCGCCTCCTCCCCCTTCTTCTTTCAACCTGCCTTTCTTTCCTCCCTTGAAATCTTTGATGTTAGTACTTGGATCTGAAGTTCTGTGTCTCTATAGGAGGCTTTCTGAGAGACTGTATTCTTGTATTTAAGGGCTTCCCTGGTGGTGCAGAGGTTAAAGTGTCTGCCTGCAATGTGGGAGACCTGGGTTCGATCCCTGGGTCAGGAAGATCCCTTGGAGAAGGAATTGGCAACCCACTCCAGTATTCTTGCCTGGAGAATCCCATGGATGGAGGAGCTTGGTGGGTTACAGTCCACGGGTCGCTAAGAGTTGGACACAACTGAGCGACTTCACTTTCACATAACTGATTCCCTTTGCTATACACTGGAAACTAACACAACATTGTATATCAACTATGCCAATAAAATTTTTTAAAAAATTAAAGTGCTTCTTCTATAGAGTGTAGTTAAGTTGCAAAAACATGTGTATAATAAGGTTGTTAGGATAGAGATACCACAAGAGAAAATACCAGAGATTTAAAGGGTAATTAAGAAAGTCCAAAGATGATGCTGTAGTATCTTGGGCCAACTAAAAGCTTAAGCTCTTCCATCAGAAGACACAGGTTCAAAAAGGGAGTCTACAGTTTACTGGCTGGCTATTCTTGGCTTAGTTTTGAACTTCACTTAGTTTGATAACCTGTCTTTGAAATGTAATAAAAATGAAACTAGCTCCAGAATTGATGAGGTTACTACATCAAGTAAAAGCAATTAGAACAATTTTAGGCTTGGTTATCTCTAAAATGAACCAACCTGGGAGGAAATGGTCTTTATTAAAGGTCTTTTCTATATGGTTCACTGTCTGCCATGTTAAAAAACAGATGGGAAGATAAATGTCATATCCAGGTGTTCTATTAGAAGGGCACCTCAGTTAACCTTCTGAGTGCATCTACTTTGCTAGTGCAGCATTTAAACCTAAAAAAATGGGGAAATCTTAAAAGAGTTCCTGATCTTTCTATGAGCACTATTATCCCTGGACATTGAAAATGACCTCAATTTACCTCCAACAAAAATTAGAGACAAGGCTATGGTTTTTCCTGTGGTCATGTATGGATGTGAGAGTTGGACTGTGAAGAAGGCTGAGCACTGGAGAATTGATACTTTTCAACTGTGGTGTTGGAGAAGACTCTTGAGTCCCTTGGACTGCAAGGAGATCCAACCAGTCCATTCTGAAGGAGATCAGCCCTGGGATTTCTTTGGAAGGAATGATGCTAAAGCTGAAACTCCAGTACTTTGGACACCTCATGCAAAGAGTTGACTCACTGGAAAAGACTCTGATGCTGGGAGGGATTGGGGGCAGGAGGAGAAGGGGACGACAGAGGATGAGATGGCTGGATGGCCTCACTGACTCGATGGACATGAGTCTGAGTGAACTCTGGGAGTTGGTGATGGACAGGGAGGCCTGGCGTGCTGCGATTCATGGGGTCGCAAAGAGTCGGACACAACTGAGTGACTGAACTGAATTGAAAATTAGAGATACCAAGGGAACATTTCATGCAAAGATGGGCTCAATAAAGGTCAGAAATGGTATGGACCTAACAGAAGCAGATGATATTAAGAGGAGGTAGCAAGAATACACAGAAGAACTTTACAAAAAAGATCTTCACAACCCAGATAATCATGATGGTGTGATCACTCGCCTAGAACCAGACATCCTAGAATGTGAAGTCAAGTGGGCCTTAGAAAGCATCACTACAAACAAAGCTAGTGGAGGTGATGGAATTCCAGTTGAGCTATTTCAAATCCTGAAAGATGATGCTGTGAAAGTGCTATACTCAATATGCCAGCAAATTTGGAAAACTCAGCAGTGGCCACAGGACTGAAAAAGGTCAGTTTCCATTCCACTCCCAAAGAAAGGGAATGCCAAAGAAGGCTCAAACTACTGCACAATTGCACTCATCTCACACGCTGGTAAAGTAATGCTCAAAATTCTCCAAGCCAGGCTTCAACAGTACATGAACCATGAACTTCCAGATGTTCAAGCTGGTTTTAGAAAAGGCAGAGGAACCAGAGATCAAATTGCCAACATCTGCTGGATCATTGAAAAAGTAAGAGAGTTCCAGAAAAACATCTATTTCTGCTTTATGGACTATGCTAAAGCCTTTGACTGTGTGGATCACAAGAAACTGTGGAAAATTCTGAAAGAGATGGGAATACCAGACCACCTGACCTGCCTCCTGAGAAACCTATATGCAGGTCAGGAAGCAACAGTTAGAACTGGACATGGAACAACAGACTGGTTCCAAACAGGAAAAGGAGTATGTCAAGGCTGTATATTGTCACCTTGCTTATTTAACTTATATGCAGAGTACATCATGAGAAATGCTGGGCTGGAAGAAACACAAGCTGGAATCAAGATTGCCAGGAGAAATATCAATAACCTCAGATATGCACATGACACCACCCTTATGGCAGAAAGTGAAGAGGAACTAAAAAGCCTCTTGATGAAAGTGAAAGAGGAGAGTGAAAAAGTTGCCTTAAAGCTCAACATTCAGAAAACTAAGATCATGGCATCCAGTCCCATCACTTCATGGGAAATAGATGGGGAAACAGTGGAAACTGTGTCAGACTATTTTGGAGGGCTCCAAACTCACTGCAGATGGTGATTGCAGCCATGTAATTAAAAGACGCTTACTACTTGGAAGGAAATTTATGACCAACCTAGATAGCATATTCAAAAGCAGAGACATTACTTTGCCAACAAAGGTCCATCTAGTCAAGGCTATAGTTTTTCCTGTGGTCATGTATGGATGTGAGAGTTGGACTGTGAAGAAAGCTGAGTGCTGAAGAATTGATGCTTTTGAACTGTGGTGTTGGAGAAGACTCCTGAGAGTCCCTTGGACTGCAAGGAGATCCAACCAGTCCATCCTAAAGGAGACCAGTCCTGGGTATTCATTGGAAGGACTGATGCTGAAGCTGAAGCTCCAGTACTTTGGCCACCTCATGCAAAGAGCTGACTCATTGGAAAAGACCCTGATGCTGGGAGGTATTGGGGGCAGGAGGAGAAGGGGACGACAGAGGATGAGATGGCTGGACGGCATCACCGACTCGATGGACATGAGTTTGAGTGAACACCAGGAGTTGGTGATGGACAGGGATGCCTGGCATGCTGCGATTCATGGGGTTGCAAGGAATCGGACACGACTGAGTGACTGAACTGAAATGAAACCATCACTGATAATGAGAGGGAGTCTACAGAGCCAAGACTCTGGGGATGAACTGCTTGAGTCACTCTGTGACAACTGGGGAGCAATGTTACTGAGTTTAACTGACCTCAATTATTGAAGCTGGAAAAAAAAGGGATATTAGCTTTATTTCCTCACCATTAAAACTAAGTCAAAGCACACACAGAAAGTGTATAGCACCATGTGCTCTGCTAATGTGAACTACTGCTATCCAAAGACTGTTACAAAAGAAATAGACTGCTGTCTGGAATAGAACAAATAGGTAAGATATGATAAAGCAGTATTTGAGAAGGATTAGTCATATTTGGCAGAAAGTGCTAGGAAAACATTAAAAGGTTAAAATAATTAAAAGTGTTATCAACCAGTGAAAGTCAAAGGAACAGAGGCATCTCATAACATAGGACTGAAAGAGGAAGGCCAAGAATGGTAGATGACAGCAGGGCACAGAATAATTACCTTTGTTAGAGGTGAGACTAAATTGTGAAAGGATGTAGGGTTATATGGACAACATCTGTTTCTTGAATAAGGGTCTAATTTCTTTACACTTGACCTCTTGACTTTACACTTTACACTTGACCTCTTGACTTTACACTTCAGCTAATCAAGACGTACAAAACAAACAGAAAATAATCAAATTTCTAACCAGTTTATAATAAAAGAAATTATCAGGGAGATATTTACACAAGATATTTCCATAAGTATGTTAACTGCATTGATATGTTCATATTTTAGTTTTTAAAAAACTTAAAATAATTCTAATGTCTAAAAAAGAGGTATGTTATACAAAAAATCATGGCTCAATTGAGATTAGTATGCATTCACATTTAAAGACAGGAAAATATTTTGTTAACTTAAGAGCTATTTTAAAATGTTATCAGCATACATGCACATACTAAAAAGAAATGTACCAAAAACCTGAGTGGTTTTGGGTATTCTTTTAATTGTGCTATGATATTTTATTTCAAATTTTTACAATGAATACTTATGCCTTTCATAATGTTTAATACATTGTATAATGGGAAATTATTCTTTGAGTAACAGATATAAACTTGAACTTATTCCTCCCTAAAGGTCCCAAAAAAATAAGAAAATAAGAAGGAAAAGTGGAATGTAAAGGGGAAATATTCAGGAAATGGACAATTCTACACAATACTGATCTCTATTAAAAATTACTGCTAAAAGAAAAATATATTTAAAATCACATAAAACTATTTATCCAATTAGTGGTATTGTGTAATTTTAATCAAAAAAAAAAAATAGACACTGATGCCAAAGGTCTCTCAACTAAAATAAGAATACATTTTTGTTAATTTTTGGAGAGCCTGCGCTAATATCAATATGGATGCCTCATAATTCCAGCAGACCCAAAGTTTTATCTTAGTACTACAGGGCCAATTTCAAGGTTTTTATTGCAAGAGTTAAATAATTCTCTATTAAAGTTCACTATGAGCAATTTGATGAGCTTAATAAAATGTGGAAACCAAACACATGACATGTATGTTGTAAAGTAGGATTATCCATTAGATAGTAAACAAAATGTGGTTTATAAAGAAAGTGTGAATGTAAACAGATATGTACTAATATATGATATATAAACACAAAATGTGTCATATAAACAAACTGAATGCATAAATAAAGTGTGACATATGTATTACATACACACACAATGAAATATCATTTTGCTATTTAAAAAAAAAGCAATATTCTGGCACAGGCAACACTGATAAACCTTGAAGATGTGGTAAGTAAAATAAGCTGCACACCAAAGGACAAATATTATATTGCTCCAATTATATGAGGTACCCAGAACAGGCAAATTTTCAGAGACTGAAAGTAGATTAGAAGTTACCAGGCACTAGGGAGAGAGGGAGTATGACAAATGTACCACAGTAACTGATATAGGGGAACCTGAGTAGGGGATATATGAAAATTCTTTGCAACTTTTATGCAAATTGAAAACTGTTCTAAAATCAAAAAGTTTATTTTAAAAACAATGATCAGAATGATGATATCCACCTTCCCTTAAATTTTACTCTATAAATAGGTTACCACACACTTTGATTTTTCCATTTGCTAAAAATCAGACTTATTACAAATTCAATAAAGGAAACCGAATCAAGTTTACAATATCCTTATTGAGACCCCTGATGTGCAAGGAAAACTTGGGGATAACTGTTCTGTGATATTGTGCTAAAATACAGGTTAAACAATCCACAGTTTTGTATATTTTGAAGAAAATTACTTAAGCAACTATAAAATGGTTAAATAAGAACACTGTAGTATATACACTAAAACATCTCTGGATGGGCAATGAAGATGACCTTTAATAAAAATTGTTCATATTTTTACCAACTTTTGCAAAGATACTAACATAGGAAAACCATATAGAAACACTCACAGAAGGAAATATGGATCATGTTTTCATTGCATCGTTATTTGTGAAAGGAACAAAATGCTTTAAAATGTTAAATTATACTAGGCATGAATTTTAATTTGAAACTAAGAGCCAAGTATTCTGATGTATAGTCCAGAGTCACATGTTAAATGCCAATACTGATAATTTTTAGAACCTGGAACTGAATGACTTGTGTATAACAAGGGGTCCTGTTTAAGGTATGCAAAAACACATGGCAAGACAGAGGACTATGAATATGATAGTCGTGAAACATCTCATGAATATTACTTTGATAAAACTATGCAGCAACAGGCATGCAAGAAAGCACAGATCATGAAACATAGTACTGTTTCTGCTTTAGCTCTTCTGTTATGCATACTCTGATTAAAATCACCTTGCATATTAATTTTAACATGTAAATTTTCCTTTTATAAAGTCCATGTATCCATATCATATGACATCTTTATGGTACAACTGACGAGAAAAAAAATATAATAGCAGCTGGGAAAACCAAAACCTGGGTAGAATTGACACAAAATAGAATAATGAAAAAAACTCAGATGGAGACAACTCTAGATAAACAGTCATTGACACAAATATTATTATTGTTGTTCAGTCACTAACTTGTGTCCAACTCTTGGCGACCCCATGGACTGCAGCACGCCAGGCTTCCCTGTCCTTCACTATCTCCTGGAGTTTGCTCAAACTCATGTCCATTCAGTCGGTGATGCCATCCAACCAACTCATCCTCTGTCGCCCCCTTCTCCTCCTGCCCTCAATCTTTCCCAGCATCACTGTCTTTTCCAATGAGTCGCCTCTTAGTATCAAGTGGCCAAAGTATTGTACAGAACCAAGAAATTTAGAGTATATGGAATGGTGTCACATAAATGAATCTAAACATGAATAGGCAGCAAGTGAGCACAGAAAATAGTAACAAAATATTTACACAACCAAAATAATTCCATATTGTCACAGAAAAGACAGTTAATGGACTCACATATCAGTGAGTCCAGAAGCAGACCCAAATAAATTATGAAATTTAGTATTGATGAATTTCCAATAAATATTATTAGGCAACTGGCTAGCCCTTTAAAATAGAATGTGAAATCATCATATGACTGTTGACATCAAAATATGATTCAAAAGGAGCAATGATTTTGATTAAATTATAAAAATATTAAAAAGAAGTTCAACTTACACAGTTGCTCATTTGATTGTTTTTCCCCTTGACCTAATCATGTGCTAATTATATTCAGAGATTTCCTAAAATTGAATCATCTTTGATGGCTGGCATGAACACTATTTGCTTGTGTGTACTAGTCATGAATTTGTTCCTGCATTCTTCTCATCAAGTTCATATTTAGGTTATTTGCTTACACAGTTGTTATACAGTTGATCCTTGAACCCTGGTGTGGTTAGTGGCACTAACACTCCCCACTTCCACACAGTCAAATATCCACACACAACTTTACAGTCAGCCCTCCATACCTGGGGTTCTGCATTCGTGGATTTAAGCAACTGGGAATCATATAGTATAGGACATATTTACTGAAAAACTAAATATTCTTGTATAAGTGCACCCTGGCAGTTTAAACTTCTGTTGTTCAAGGATCAACTATATATCATCATCAGAGACTGGTCCACAGGTCTATTTTTGTTTTTATCAGACTATTTCTATAATATGCTGACTTTATGACAAGACTATCTATGCAGAGATTCTTTGAAAAGTTACACATGAGATTAGCGACAGTACTTGTACTGTCTGGGAACAAGGAAGATTGAGGACTAGTAAACAAGGGGTGGAAAAGCAACTTTTAACTATATCCATTTTAGCACAAATTGAATTATTTACTATTTGCATGTATCACTGTTTTTTTTTTTTAAAAAAAAACTATTATCTGTGAGTGACAATTAAACTGGAATATTTTCAAAGAGTAATCTAGCAACTTAATGAATCAGATTTATTAGATGTGCATACTCGAACTTCCCTGGTGGTCCAGTGGTTAACAATCTGCTTGTCAATGCAGGGGACACAGGTTCAGTCCTTGGTCCAGGAAGATCCCAGATGCTACAGGGCAAATAAGCTCTCATGCCACAACTACAAAAAGTCCACTTGCAGCAACAAAGACCCAAGACAGCCAAAAAAATAATAAATGTGCATACTATCTTTACTCATAAATTATCATACAGAATTACTAGTGCAAGTACCCCTCAACAAGTGTATAAGATACATAAAAATATAAATGAACATGTAACACACTGTTTGCATGAGGGGATGACACATATGGTATTGTATCCATATTGGTATTACATTCATACCAATGTCTACTCAACATTTAATGAGCAGCTACTAAGTAACAGGCAGTTTTAAAAGATGGAATCACACCATTCTGAAAGGACAAAGATGCTTGGTCTACAAAGACACAAACCATTGTATATATCAGCAAGGAGTTTACCTAGCAGCAGCACCAACAACCAAATGGCCACTAGGCTGCCAATTAATCAGAGGTTATAAGGAAATATGCAAGATGGCAGCCCACCTTATGTTATTCCAATCTAATCTGAGTCTCAGGTGTTAATTCTTAACAGATGCCTCCATATATACCTTTGAGTTCCATGACTCTGACAGAAATTCATTGGTTTTAAAGATGTTGAAAGTAGGTAAGTCTATACCCTAAATTACAATATAATTTCAGACCCAAGTTGCAAAGCTTACATGATATGCCAACTGTTCAATCCTGGGTACTGACAGACATATCATGTAATCTCTTAATTAGAAAATAATAGATCCAAAAGTATCTAATTACCAATTAAAGATCAGTCACTAAAATTACTATAAGATATACTGATCCCTGGAGAAGGCAATGGCACCCCACTCCAGTATTCTTGCCTGAAAATCCCATGGATGGAGAAGCCTGGTAGGCTGCAGTCCATGCTAAGGGTCAGACATGACTGAGCGACTTCACTTTCACTTTTCACTTTCATGCACTGGAGAAGGAAATGGCAACCCACTCCAGTGTTCTTGCCTGGAGAATCCCAGGGACAGGGGAGCCTGGTGGGCTGCCGTCTATGGGGTCGCACAGAGTCGGACATGACTGAAGTGACTTAGCAGCATATTGATCCCTTGGGCTTGGATCACTAGATTTAGTCTAACATCAGAGGGAACATTCTGGTTCAACGGAACCCCTCAAGCAGAATTTAAGCCAGACACTTAACATTACTTGAACAGATTTTTAAGCTTCTACAAAGTGAAATAAACTGGAAATGATGCCAGGCTGCCATGGTATCATGATTCCAAGAGAAAGGAATGGATGATGATCAACAACATGAAGTAAAAAAGGACAAAATTCATCTAGAGATATCGTGAAAAAGGCTGTGTTTATGACCGACATGATTCCTGACCCAGACTTAAAATAATTTTATCAAGAACATCTAATGGACAGATGTATGTTCCTTGGAACTTCTAATAATTGGAATTTAAGCCTCTAGGTCGCAATGTATATGGCAGGAGGTCCACTGTGACAATACACAAAGTCCTTTAGAGAACACAAGCTACCAATGTTAGCTTGGTTACTTGGCCCCAAATATGGATTCTGCCTTAGGATACAAACTTGGTGATAAAATTCCCCTGAAGTTCAATGTTGCAACATCCTCCTCTCCCTTCTTATCTTGGCTTCGTATCTTCTATAGTGTTAGGTAACCTTCTTTCCTATGTACCATGTACTTTATTAAACATCCCCTAGCTTCTGATCTCTTGGAGAAAACCTAGAACCTACTGCATGTATAAATTATGAACTATATCCATGGTATAAGAGGCATTTAATGCATACAAGTTGAATAAAAAGCCCATCAAAAAGAATAAATGAGTGAAGGTCGCTTTAAAAAGAAAACCTCTTATTAGAACATTAGTTTAAAGACCACTGTGTAAAAGAAGCATCACTATGAACAAAGCTAGTGGAGGTGATGGAATTCCAGTTGAGCAAATCCTACAAGATAATGCTGTGAAAGTGCTGCAGTCAATATGCCAGCAAATTTGGAAAACTCAGCAGTGGCCACAGGACTGGAAAAGGTCAGTTTCATTCCAATCCCAAAGAAAGGCAATGCCAAAGAATGTTCAAACTGCCACACAATTGCACTCATTTCACACGCTAGCAAAGTAATGCTCAAAATTCTCCAAGCCAGGCTTCAACAGTACATGAACCAAGAACTTCCAGATATTCAAGCTGGATTTAGAAAAGGCAGAGGAACCAGAGATCAAATTGCCAACATCCACTGGATCATAGAAAAAGCAACAGAATTCCAGAGAAACATCTACTTCCGCTTTATTGACTACACCAAAGCCTCTGACCATGTGGATCACAACAAATTATGGAAAATTCTTAAAAAGATGGGAATACCAGACCACCTTACCTCCTCCTGAGAAATCTGTATGCAGGTCAGGAAGCAACAGTTAGAATTGGACATGGAACAACAGATTAGTTCCAAATTGGGAAAGGAGTACTTCAAGGTACTGTCACCCTGTTTATTTAACTTATATGCAGAGTACATCATGCAAAATCCTGGGCTGGATGAAGCACAAACTGGAATCAAGATTGCTGGGAGAAATACCAATAACCATGATATGCAGATGACACCACCCTTATAGCAGAAAGTGAAGAGGAACTAAAGAGCCTCTTCATGAAGGTTAAAGAGGATAGTGAAAAAGCTGGCTTAAAACTCAACATTCAAAAAACTAAGATCCAATCCTATCACTTCATGGCAAATAGATGGGCAAACAGTAGAAACACTGACAGACTTTATCTTCTTGGGCTCCAAAATCACTGTGAATGGGGACTGCAGCCATGAAATTAAAAGATGCTTGCTCCTTGGAAGAAAAGCAAAGACAAACCTAGACAGCGTATTAAAAAGCAGAGATATCAATTCGCCAACAAAGTTCCATATAGTCAAAGCTATGGTTTTTCCAGTAGTCATGTATGGATGTGAGAGTTGGACCATAAAGAAGGCTGAGCACTGAAGAATTGATGCTTTTGAACTGTGGTGTTAGAGAAGACTCCTGAGATTCCCTGGGACAGCAAGGAGATCAAACTGGTCAATCCTGAAGGAAATCAACGCTGACTATTCATTGGAAGGCCTGATACTGAAGCAGAAATTCCAATACTTTGGCCACCTGATGCAAAGAGCCAACTCATTAGAAAAGACCCTGATGCTGGGAAAGATGGAAGGCCGGAGGAGAAGGGGACCACAGAGGACAAGATGGTTGGATGGCATCACCGACTCAATGGACCTGAGTTTGAGCAAGCTCCAAAAGATGGTCAAGGACAGGGAAGCCTGGCATGCTGCAGTCCATGGGGTTGCAAAGAGTCGGACATGACTGAATGACAACAAGAACTGGAAGTCCAGTGGTTAGGACTCTGTGCTTTCACTGCCAAAGGACCTGAGTTTGATCCCTGGGTGGAGCATTAAAATGGACTTCCCTGGTGGCTCAGATGGTAAAGCATGTGCCTGCAATGCAGGAGATCCAGGTTCAACCCCTTGGCCGGGAAGATCTCCTGGAGAAGGAAATGGCAAACCATTCCAGTATTCTTGTCTGGGAAATCCCATGGACGGAGGAGCCTGGTAGGCTACAGTCCATGGGGCCACAAAGAGTCGGACATGACTAAGTGACTTCACTTTCACTTGGGGCATTAATATCCTACAAGCCATTCTGAGTGGCCAAAGCAAAAAAAAAAAAAAATGCAGAACAAATATGCCCCATTTAAAAAATAAATAAAAGATTTCTCCAGATTCCTCCATTTCCTGGTGGCCTCCTAGTTATCATGCCAGAGGCTCAGCCATTCACCAGTTCCTTTGGCTGGTTTCCAGTAAAATTCTTACCTCCCTTACTGCCTTACTGCTTACAATCCTCTGCAGCCTTGCAAATTATGATCCCCTCATTGGAGCTATCATTTGTGCTCCTTGTAACAAAAACTTTACAAAAATAGAGATAAAATATAAAAACGTATAATAAATGTGGTCTTTAAACCCTGTTTGAAGCACAGATCTTCCAAAAAGCCTGAGTGATGGAGTGTTCTTTTGTTATTCACAAGAAGTCCCTTTTGAGCACACCTGAATTTATGCTAACAAAGTGACTCAAAATGGGCTAGTGGTTTCCAAAGAGAGGGAAGTGCCATGCCAGGAAAATCAAGCGTACCAGTAGATTGTTGGAACTTTCAGCCCTATCCTCTAAGACCTGCAGAGAGAGGAAAGGGGTTGGAGACTGAACTAAGTGGCCAATAAGACCGAAATAAAACTCTAGAAACCCAGAACTCAAGGAGCTCCCTGGTTGGTGAACACTTTGATGTGCCAAGAAGGTGACATATCCTGAGCCCAAGGGCAAGGGCATGGAAACTCCAAGACTCTGTCCTATGTATCTTTTTCACTTGGTTGCTCCTGAGTTGTATCCTTTATAATAAGACTGTAAATATAAGTATAGTACTTTCAGGGAGTTCTGGAAATTATTCTTGCAAATTAACAAACCCAAGATGGTCACAGGAATCCCTAGATTTAGCTCACTAGTCAGAAGCTTAGGTTGCCCTAGGATTTAATAAAGGGAATGTTCAGGAACACTTTTCGGATCAGGTGTTAATTTGAGGTAGTTAGCATCAGAATTTAATTAAAGCCAGGTGGTGTCAGAGGGGTCAGCAAGCTAGTGTCAGAACAGTATCAATCTCTCACTGTCAACCTACCAACTAACTAAATTACTGACTTTTTCCCAACATAGTATATTTTCATTAAGAAAAAAAAACAAAAAAACAAAAAAAACACAAAGAAACCAAACACCCCAGAAGAAATAATAATTACTTATGTACACCTGTCTCAAAAGATAACTAATATACACAATATTGTAAAGCAATTATCCTCCAATTGAAAAATAAATTAAAAAAAATTTTTTTTAAAAAGATAATCAATGTGAACATTCTGTGTCTAAACAAACTTCAACATTTTAAATTTTGATGCAGAAAAATGCATCAAAGGGATTATAGCAAGTTCTTCAATTTCTGATAAGGGAGAAAAATAGTATTGCTTGAATTATGCCCAGATAGCACAATCCGTTTTTAAATCTTCTGAAATGGAGAGGCCTATTGTAATGCTCAGTTTTCTAATTAAATTCATGCGAAACCATAGAACAAAACTTTACTATTCCCTTGGATTTCTTTCATAAAGAGTGGTTCCTTGAAAATCAATTTCCAAATTAATGTGTGGGGAAGGAATGACACCCAATTTTTAAAATTAACATACTTCTCTCAGTTAACTATTTGCAACAGTATGATGAGGAAAAAGGGAAGGAAAAAAATAGTCAATATATCAAAGATTTTGTTTAAAATACTGGGGGCTGTCCTAAGATGGTAGAGGAATAGGATGGGGAGACCACTTTCTCCCCCACAAATTCATCGAAAGATCATTTGAACGCTGAGCAAATACCACAAAACAACTTCTGAACGCTGGCAGAGGACACCAGGCAACCAGAAAGGCAGCCTATTGTCTTCAAAAGGAGGTAGGACAAAATATAAAAGATAAAAAGAGAGACAAAAGAGTTAGGGATGGATAACCATCCTGGGGAGTGAGTCTTAAAAGAGGAGAAGTTTCCAAACACCAGGAAACCCTCCCACCCGTGGGCCTGTGGGGCGTCTTGGAATCTCAGAGGACAACATAACCGGGAGGAAAAAATAAATAAATAAAACCCACAGATTATGCGCCTAATGGCAACTCCCAGTGGAGAAGTAGCCCAGACGCTCGCATCCGCCACCAGCAAGCAGGGACTGAACAGGGAGGCACCGGCTGCACTGCTTAGGGTAAGGACCGGGCCTGAATGCCCTGAAGGCAATCTGAGGGAGCTAACCTGAGATAGCAACCCAAACCAAGGGATAGCCAGAGAGGAAAAAAAAAAAAAAAGAGGAAAGAGAGAGAGAACATTCCTGTGAAAAGCTCTAACCTAAGGCACTGCCGTGTGCTCACAGAAGAAAGGACTGAGCAAATACCAGAGGAGAGCTAGCCCACTGCAGACTGGCCCATCCCCCATCCCCCGCCACAGGCAGGGCGGCAGGGCAGCCAGGAGTGGGGTGGCGTGCGGCAGCCAGAGCCAGAAAAGGGCAAACTTGGCCCCAGAGACGGCATTCCCTACCAAACTACGAGCAGGCTTCCAGTTGCTAACCAAGTCTTCCTGGGATCTTGGACAGTTGACATCAGCCAGGAGGCTCACAGCCAGAGATCAACTCTCCAGAGGAGACACACGGCACACCTGAGACAGCGCACCCAGGAAACCAAGCAGCTAGGACCGGGAAGGTGATAAGACACACTGTACCTGGGGAGAGTGTGCTCGCCAAGCACCTGGTCGCCTGAGCTGCTCAGACCTGGGAAGGGCACAAAATGCAGGCCAAACCGAGTCTGTGCCTTTGTGGAGTACCCAGCAACTTGAACCTGAGTGGCTTAGACCTGGGAAGTGCTCGCAACCTTGGGCCCACCTTAGACAGTTCCCCCGCAGAGCAACTTGGAGCCTGAGCACTGTAGACCAAGAAAGCACACACACCGTCAGTAGGGGCAAACCCCATGTGGCCAAGACACTGTGAGCACTCCCCAAACACACCAGTGATATTTGTTTGTAATGTTCATCCCTCCCAGCAGCACAATTGAACAAGTGAGCCCAAATAAATGACCACCTTTGCCCCCTTGTGTCAGGGCAGAAGTTAGATACTGAAGAGACTTGCAAGCAGAGGAAGCCAGAATAAACAAAGAAGTGGAACTGCTTTGGAACTGACAGGTGCAACCAATTAAAACCCTGTAGTTAGCACTGGCTACACTGGAAGGGACCTATAGACCTTGAGAAGTATAAGGTGGAGCAAGGAATTACCTGGGCATACACACCAAGGAAACCAGAATTGAAAGAGACACGTGTATCCCAGTGTTCATCACAGCACTGTTTACAATAGCCAGGACATGGAAGCAACTTAGATGTCCATCAGCAGACAAATGGATAAGAAAGTTGTCGTACATATACACAATGGAATATTACTCAGCTATTAAAAAGAATGCATTTGAATCCATTCTAATGAGGTGGATGAAACTAGAGCCTATTATACAGAGTGAAGTAAGTCAGAAAGAAAAACACCAATACAGTATATTAATGCACATATATGGAATTTAGAAAGATGGTAATGATGACCCTATAATGTGAGACAGCAAAAGAGACACAGATGTAAAAAACAGGCTCTTGGACTCTGTGGGAGAAGGTAAGAGTGGGATGATTTGAGAATAGCATTGAAGCATGTATATTATCATATGTGAAATAGATCGCCAGTCCAGGTTCGATACATGAGGTGGGGTGCTCAGAGCTGGTGCACTGGGATGACCCTGAGGGATAGGATGGGGAGGGAGGTGGGAGGAAGGGAGGGTCAGAATGGGGAACACACATACACCCATGTCTGATTCATGTGAATGTGTGGCAAAAACCACCATAATATTGTAAAGTAATTAGCCTCCAATTAAAATAAAAAATAAAAGAATACTTTACAAGTAAGCTTAAGTCACCCTTTGACATAACCTAAAATGCTCATCAAAGAATTTTACATGTCCCAAAGAGAATAGAAATCATATATTTAAACTCACTCTTAAAGGGCCCACCTCTTTCTTCCCTTAAGCTGAATGTGATCAATTATCGAATGCTCTAATTTTGATCTATTATTATAGATTCAGCCCAAGTACACAGAAAAGAGTTAACATAGCAGGCCTAAAACTACTAAAGGGAAGGCAGTCTTCAGGAAATTACTCAGACTGGCCTGCTTACATGGCTGGCCCTTGGGTGGCACCAGGAAACTTTACTGGTAAACAGTTCCCTACACTGATAGAAAACTTTCCCTAACTGATAAGGGTGGCTCACTATGCCTAAATTGCTTATAAAAATAATATGGATCACAGTGAATATCTACTTTCCTTCTGGAAGTCTGGGATTTTGGTACATGCTAATCAGAAAGTACCTACATGACCAGCACACAATAAAAGCCTTGGTTGCTGAGTTGCTTAACAGGCTTCCCTGGCAGAAACGCTGCACACATTACTGTGTTTCTACTGCTGGGGATGCTCTGTGTGACTGCTCAGGGGAGGAAGAAAGCAAAAGGAAGCCTGCATAGGACTTCTCCATAAAATTCCTTATACTAA
This sequence comes from Capricornis sumatraensis, assembly GCF_032405125.1. Taxonomy (NCBI): domain Eukaryota; kingdom Metazoa; phylum Chordata; class Mammalia; order Artiodactyla; family Bovidae; genus Capricornis; species Capricornis sumatraensis. The sequence continues at coordinate 76,179,054 of NC_091092.1, read as the reverse complement.
TTTTAGAAAGGCTACATATCCTTACTATCTTAGCCATAACCTTATGCTGAATCCTGTGATCTAGTGACTCCCAACACACCATCCATTTTTTGATATTAGGTAGCCAAATCATCGGAGAAGGCAATGGCATCCCACTCCAGTACTCTTGCCTGGGAAATCCCATGGACGGAGGAGCCTGGTGGGCTGCAGTTCATGGGGTCGCTAAGAGTCAGACATGACTGAGCGACTTCAATTTCACTTTCCACTTTCACGCACTGGAGAAGGAAATGGCAACCCACTCCTGTATTCTTGCCTGGAGAATCCCAGGGACGGGGGAGCCTGGTGGGCTGCCGTCTATGGGGTCGCACAGAGTCAGACATGACTGAAGTGACTTAGCAGCAGCAGCAGCAGCCAAATCATACAGGCCATATGTGTTTTCCTTGACGTTTCAAAATGCATTTTACAACCAAGATTAAATATATTTACATTTTAACTATTAGATGTTTTTGGTTGTAATTAAATCACTGGATTAGAACTATCAATAAATGAGGCTATATCTATCATATAACTTATAACTCAGTAACTATTTCTGACTTAGAACAAAATGTCAAGCTGGTGTTTAAGCAAAATAATGCACTTTCCCAGCTAGGCAGGTTTGTCTTGTTTTGTTTTGGAGAGGGCACATTTCTCCCCCCAAAAGAAAAAAAAAGTTTATTTGTTTCCTAAACTTGTTCCCAGTGAGACACTCTTCTTCTTAGTGATAGTTCTTTTTAGATATTAAATTGTTATTTGCAGTTAAACTATCTTATATCCCACTTTCAGTTAATGACATTACTATCAAGTTCCAGGCTACTAAAGCAGGTATGCATACTTTTCAATTACAAATATTTCATGTAATTCTCTCTAGTTGTGAGAGAGTTAACTGAGGCTGGTTGATAGGGAGTCAAGGCCCCTTTAAGGAGGAGGTGAACATTTTTTCTTTTTCACAATCTTTTTCCTTAGTCATGTAGGAGATGCTTCTTTTAAGCTCCCCCCCCCCCCACAACCCCAACAGGTATTGCAACAATACATCTCGCTTGAGACCTGGCCTTTCTTTAGGTCTGGAACTAATGATTACACAGCACAATAATACAGCTTACTCATGGCTATGCTTTTCTTAGACTCTATATTGGTGATTATAATTGTAAAAAATCTTGCTTGGGAATCTGTTTCTTAAGACTTGTACTCCTGATTACACATCAACAGTGTATCTTTCCTGGAACCATCCTCCCTGGCTCATCTTGTACGGAAGTTATCTCAGGATGTATGCTTTGGGAAAGGGTCTGGTGGAACTCTTACAACCTTGAGGTATTCTTTTTATATAATCCCCTGCTTAAACTAGTGAGGGTGGGTACTCTCCTACCCGCTTCTGGTGCCTTTTGCTAGAGGCTTTCTCTATCGCTGTTACTTTAATAAAACTTTTGCACCAAGCTCTGAGTGACTGAGACCCCATCTTTGGTCCCAGAGTGAATTCCTCTCCTTTGGAGACCACGAACTTCAGCACTGCTCACTGTAAGCTATCAGCTGAATGACTTCAACAAGGGTAAAAATCCTTTGGTGGCCCACTGTAGCCAACCTCCAGCAATTGTGCCTCAGGAACAAGACAAAGCATATACATGCTGCTGTATCTGAACTGACTAAACTAATTCTCTAGGTACAATTAGAAAATGAGGGAGTTTCTCCTAACAAACTATAACCACTGATTTCTACCATATTCTCCAATACTTCTCCAAATGCATACTTACGTTCATGCCTGCTGCCAGGGACATGTCAACACTCAATCTTTTGTCATGCTCTTTTCCAAGGAAACAAACCAGGCTTAAGGATCTTGAAAGAATCCATTACAACTAAAAATTATGCTTCGTAAGGAAACGATGAGTCAACTCTACAAAGATAAATTACAAGGATAATCATCATAGCTAACATATAATGAGAGGTAAATAATCAACATGCCAATTTACTACAAGAAACATACCCATCTATCTAACCAGAATATTTGTTTCCACACAAGGAGCATATTCTTTGTTTGTAGCCAAATTACAATCATGAAATTGTTTAATCAGGACAGAATCTGAACAGGAGGCATAATTAGAGAAAATATGTGCTCAATAACATCAAAGACATTCATGTCTATACTCCAAAAATTTAACAGTGATTTTAGTTGAATGATGAGATTACAGCTTATCTTAACTGCATTCTTTATATCCTTGTATTATCTGAATTGGTTATAAAATAATAGTACCTCTCTATTTTATAACCAGGAAAAAAAGTACTTCCATTTTGAAATAAGCTAGGAAAAATAACCAGCTATTAAAATTAATAAAAAATTGAGGCTACATATGGCATAAAATTCCTAAGGAATAACATAACAAGTATTGGGGGGAATCTATGTGATGAAAATTATGATTATTAGGACATAAAAAAACTTGACTAAATGTCTCTAGAAGAACTGTTACAAGTATGTTAATTCTTACCAAATGAATTTATAAATCAGATGCTATTTACAATAACTATTCTTAAGTGAGTTTATTTTTTTTTAGATGAAGCAGAATTTTACAAAGTAATTCTTAAATTCAAGTTAATGATGAATTGGAGATCAGCAGCTAAGTAGACACTGTGAAAGAATAAAACAAAATTTGCTATGAACAAGGAAGGAACAGAACAGGGGTCAGCAACCTATAGCCAATGGGTCAAACCTGGCTGCAGACAAATTTTGCATTTGCTGTCTCTGGTTGATTCCCTGAGTGAATAGCTACAACAGACTGTGGCCCACAAGCCTCATATATTTGCTATTTGGAATTTTACAGAAAACTTTACTCTTGCAATAGGTACTTTAACTTTGCTGTCATGTCCATAGACTCTTCTCTAAGAGCTTCTAAGGGAGTCCATAAAGGCCAAGAGAAGGCTAATTTACAAGGTAAACACAATACATGAATACCACAAGTACAGAAGCTGGAAGGTATAAAAATAAAGGTTGAGAAGTCAGTGAATAGCAAAAGAAGTATGAACAATAGTAAGGGACTTTTTAAAGATACTGATGCCCAAGGCAACTAAATCACAGTATTCCACCCTGGTTTATTTTTAAAGTTCCTCAGTTGATTCTAACGTACAGCTCTGATAGAGAAGCACTGACCTAGGAAGAATAGCAAATGCAGAGTAGCTGAGTGATATCAATGATGCAGCACAAGAGTAATGAACCAAACCTTAATGAATGAACCTTAACCTGCTGTTAAGGTGCCCAGAGATGTTCGAATCCAGTTTCCATAATCAATGTTGTTCCTATATTTAAATTTCCATTAAAGCCCCATATTCCACATTGTTCAACATATTTATATACAATAAACCCCTGTTAATGAGATAGGCTAAGTGATTTTTCATTTCTTGAGATAAAAAGAGCCAATTTAGTTCAGAAATATGTATCAGAAATACAGTCACATGAAACAGACCCCCAGCAGAAATATAAAACATTTGAAATTGTTAGAATATGATAAGGCGAAAAATCATATACGATTCCCTCCAGATACCAGGATTCAATGTCTTTTAGAAGTCCAGGTTATGTTGCGCCAAAGCCACTAATTAAGACAACTGCCTTTGTGACTCATACATATACCCACTTAGGGTGAAGCACTGAGGCAATTGGTAGTGGCTGTATTATAGCAACTACAAAAAATAAGGAAAGTAGGGTTTGACAGTTATTTCTCTTCTGACAATGATGTGCAAATTCCAATATAACCATGAGGTGCTGACCCTGGAAAGCATGACTGCATCTCTGTCATAGCTAGACATGGTGCTCAGTTACCATTCTAATATGCATGGAATAACATGGATTAGATCATAGGTTACTAAGTTTGAGAACCACTGGACTAAATGTGTCCAGTGTTCAGGCTCTTACAAATATACTCTCACATCCTTCTAAACACCACCACCCTATCATCACAGCTGTAGCATAGCCTTAATGACCAGCTGTTGTTTCACATTATCTAGTGTTACATCCTCTCCACTGAGCACAGTTGATGGTACCAATTCATACACTGCCAGCAGCTTATGACATGTCTAAACATGAAGAGGCACTGCACAAATAAAAACAGACTAGGCCAATTACATTTTCACTCTTTGGAATTTAAGTAGAAACAATGAAAACCAGGTCATTACCAGTGCAAGCTGAAGCTGAAAGCCTCATCAAAGTAGGGTAGTGGCAAAGTCAGTCAGGAGGAAGAAAAAAAATAGTAGAGAGGAGAATAAAATGTAGAATAGCAGATCAAATAGCTGATTTAATTCAAGTCAACAACACAATGGAAAAGGTTTACAAACTCAATGTGCTTATGTGCCTAGAGCCACCACAGATATAATTTGATGCCACATTATTATAAGATTCCTATGAAATCTCTATCTTCCTTACTGTGGATATCTTACCGTGTATCTATATGTTAAATGTGTATATCTTGAGCTAATCCTGTGTCTTTCTTAAGAACTATTTTCAATGTGAAGTTTTTAATGATGTTATAAAATGAAAAACGAATTTAAGTTCTTATTCTTATTAAGTTCTTATTATTTTGACTACATATTCTTTAATCTATCTTCATCATGTATGCAAACATTTTTCTTCCCACATTATAATGTGTCTGCCATGTTTATGTACAATTTAGAATGGTACCCGGAACTTGCTAAGAATTCTATGTTAGCTGTTACCTTTATCAGTGTGAAAACTAAATAGTCAAAAGTCCATAGAGTTAAATAATTGAAAAACTGACCACCTTCTGCACCCTGTAATACACACTCACCTAAAATACAATTGCTTGAAATACATAAAATAGTATATCATGTGAGTATATGATTAAAAGAAAGCTTTTGGGGCACTAGAAATCTGTCAGTGTATGTGTTTATGAATAAAGGGGAGGTGGCACTCGAAGGTGCTAGGTCTTATTTCTTGAAACCAGAAATCCTATGCAATTTAGAAAATAACGTAGAGTTGGGATACATAACCAGAACTTTGGCAGGAAGTAAAATATTTAGACCTGGTTATTACTTGGTGGTGGGGCAGAGAATAGACAGACCCACCACAACTCAGGCTAGAATGTTAAGGGCCTACAGGAACTGTGACAAAGTTATTGCCATAGGACCACACATCCAATGAAGTTAGGTTTTGGCACAATCACAACAGAGAAAACTAAAGAAGTCAAAAAGATCACAGATAGATGGATACTTCTAAAATTGGCAGGGAAATTTCTAAAGTGGCCTCATGATATCACTTTAGACTGTAGCATACGGCTGGGCTTACTCTCCAACATTTCCGCTTAAGTAAGAGCTGGAAAAGTATAAACAGAAGTATCTTTAGAAACGAGAAAATGAGATGAGGGTCACATGTGCTTAGTGGTCCAAGATATAGAAATGCAATACAAACACACCTGAATCAAGTGGTGGCTACACTCAGTCTCATCCAAGGCAACCTGTTCCACTCATAGAGCTCTGGAGATGAGGCAGTATCAGAGAGCAATGAATTTTAGTATCTGACCTATCCTGTCATCCAGAGCAGAATGTACCAGGTGTGAGACACACTACCTAAGTACTGTGTCATTACTTGACTCAAAAACTGACTACCTAAGCAGGGGTGAGTTAAGTCACTTAAATCCTTACACTGAGGAGTAAACTTTGTGAAATGCAAAAAGAGTGAAGCAGAGGGAGCTAAATATTAAATGACAGTGCTGGGAAACTTGAGGTACAGCCAAGGACACTGGTGCAATAAGCAAAGTTTAGTAACAAATAACTGAAAATTCATGAGGAAGCAGAATATAAATAAATCTAGGAAGTAAACTAAAGCTCAAGTGATAATGAAGAAGGCAAAAAAGCAGAGAAAAGGAGGAATTATTTCATTTTCTTTAGTTTTTAATTGTCTTATTCAAACACAAGATTTTCTTTATTTGGACTCCTATGAAACTTCTGTCTACCTTAGAACTTGGCCACGCATAGTCGTGGGTGGTCCAAATTGCCTCACTGACCCGAGAGAGGTCTGTTTCTTGAAAATGAAAGAGGCTACAATACCAGAAATTGCTAACAGGATTCCAGCCACAACTGAAGCTCCCCAAAAATGTGAGTCTGCTGGAACTGGTTAGTGTCACAGTAGGAGATAAGGAAGTGAGAATTCCGCACCCCCCACACCCCCCCCCCCCGCCATATATTAGAATAGAATGATAATAGCCACTCTGGAGTTCATCTCCAGAACTCTACGAGTGGAAACTCTACATGATAAAGCTGCTAATTAGGCATTTAAAACCATCAACGATGAGGCTGTGAGGGATATGGGAACTGCTAACTTCCAATAGAGTAACTTCCAAGTTTCTCTTTCATGGCCAGGTGGTAAATATTTTAGGTTTTGCAAGCCATATGGTCTATGTCACAACTACTTTGCCACTGTAGCATAAAAGCAGCCAGAGACAATACATAAATGAATCTGTGGCCATTTTCCAATAAAACTAAAATCTGAATTGTGTATAATTTTCATACATTATAACCTATTATTCTCCTTTTGAATTTTTTCAACTGTTAAAAAATGTGAACATCATTTGTCACTCATAGGCTGTAAAAGAAAAAACAAAACAAGTAGTGGGCGCATAGGCCATAGTTTTGCTGACTCTTGCTATATAGAAATGGAAGGTTGTAACAAAGACGGTCATGCAGATATTTTTTAACCTGAAAGATTATATTTAACATACTCAAGGATACTCTAATGACAGCAAACTTTCTGTTTAATGGACTACTCCTGTTCTTTTTTTAAACTATCTTAACCATTTTTAAGTGTATAGTTCAATAGCATTAAGTATATTCATACTGTTGAGCAACAAATCTCTGTATCTTTTTCATCTTGCAAAATTCAAACTCTATACCTGAGAAACAACTCATTTCCCTCCTCCCCTCAGCTCCTGGCAACCATAAGATTTTTAAGAAACACTGTGCCAGAGGAGATCTGTCTATAGAGAGGATTTAGGTCAGAGGATGCCAGCTTGCTCACACTATTCCATGCAGTGCCTTATAAAGTTGTCTAATCTACACTAAGAAACACAATTACATTGGATCAAAGATACACATGCATACGAACATATAGCTGCAACAAAAATTTCACAAAGTACTTACCCTTTGCCAGATGGAGGATAATATTTTTTTTCATTTTTAAATTCTATCTTCATCTATTCTTTCCTAATCTATTCTAATCTATACAATTCCGTTTAAAACTATGGCCTAGTTTTAATAGTACCCAAGGAAAACTGTTAACCACAAGCCAAACTAACACACTCATATTTTACACCATATGGGAAAAAGGTAACACTACAAACAAGTCAAAATTATAAAGAAGCAGAAGCTGTGAGGTTATAAGAACATTTATTTAGAAACACACTGTGTTGGCCTGCAGCATTTAAACAAATTTAAACTAATGGCTCAAACTCAGGCTCCTTGTGGAAATTATGTCAATATTGGGCTGCATTTTTACTGGGCAAAAATCAACAGGAGCCAAGGAGCCAACCCATGACTGGGTTGCCTTCTAATTTTAGAGCAATTAAATGACTTTCATCCTTTGGCATGAAAGGTTCATGTTCCAGTGGACCACAAACCCAAACATACCCCCTTAGAAGCATCAACTGCTCTTTACCATTGAATCTGAACTCTTTTCTTCTTTTAAGAGAATTCTCTGTTCCATTGTCTAGCAAAAGCAGATCAACAGAACAAAAACCAAAACAAAACAAAAAGCAGTTTCAAGAAATTAAATACCAAAACCATCTTATACATTTATTCCACCTGGACCTTGCATGCATTTGCAATTGCAACCCCTGAAATAAAGGATGGAAACTAAAAGAAATGAAGTAAAGTAAAAGAAACAGAGACTAAGTGCATTAATTATACTAACTGCAACTGCAGAACACAGAAGTAAAGACCCAAAAACTTCTGCTGCTGGTACATAAATATCTAACTAAACTGGGATAAGTCAGGCCTGGTACACTTATGAGGGCTTCCATTGTGGCTCAGCTGGTAAAGAATCTGCCTCCAATACGGGAGACCTGGGTTCCATCCCTGAGTCAGAAAGATCCCTTGGAGAAGGAAATGGCAACCCACTCCAGTATTCTTGCCTGGAGAATCCCATGGACAGAGGAGCTTGGTGGGTACAGTCCATGAGGTGGCAAAGAGTTGGACATGGCTAAGTGACTTAACACACACATTTGTATTCTTAGGAATACATATTTGTATTCTTAGGAATTAGAACTGGGCTATCAAAGTACTAATCATAGTTAGCTATGTGAACTGAAGCTGAAAGGATAGATAGCAAGCCAACACAATGAAGACAGGTGAGGTCACAAGGGCCAAAAGCAAGCAAAACTTATGACAAGGTAAAGCCCTCACAACTTTAGAAATCAACTATAAGCTAACAAAAATAAATACAGTATACAATTCATTGCGGGGGGGGGGTGCGGGGAGATGAAGCTCTAAGTAAGCAGAATCTATGAATAAGCTAAAAATATGAGGTACAAAAAAAAGTAAAACAAAGTGAATTGGCAAGTCGATAGGCAACAGATGTAAGACACGAAAGTTAAGAAGAATAGCTAAGTTACATAAATAGTACTATCCTAACATGAAGTTCTACAAGCTCCTGCTGCTGAGTTTCCCAGAGCTTCTCTGGCCCCAGGTCCCATCCCTAAATGGGCATAACCATAAAAAGGTCTCCCAATAATTGGAATTTCATGTGATCCCAGTCATCATTATCTCCCCATAAGTCACCAGCCAATAACCTGTCATTAGCTCACTGGAGAATTTGTCTCTAACAATCAGAAGTGCTTAACCAATTGTAAGAAGCAAAATAGCCCCTCAAGAGGAATGCAATTTAGGGAACTGGCTATGATCTTGCAGAAAATCCCTTGTTTTAAAGATGCTGTGCAAACCAGCTTGTGATATGGAATTTATATTTTATACCAACTTCAGAAGGTGAGATATTGAGGGACTTGCTAGATGCAGCAAATAAGCAGCAAGCAGCGTTAGGGAGCTAAACCAGACAGAATAAAGTAGACATGTCATAGTGTCACTCATGCCTAAAATTCTTCTGAAGGAAACTGTACTGGAACAAGTCTACCTTAAGAAAGCATTCTTGTGACCAACTATTCCTTGTGTGAATCCATAGCTCTTCAGATCAAAGCTAAGTAAGGATCAGACCTGAGGACAGACATCCACAAGCCAGTCGATAGCGTATGACCAGTCGTGACATGAAAGCTATCCCCGAACAAGGATGAGGTGAGAAAATTAGATTCAACTTACAAATGAGGAAAAACAGAGGGACAAAAACTATGCAGCTGAAGTGAATGGATATGCAGTGAAAGAACATACCACAGCCTATGTAAGACTCATGAAGGATTTAAGTAAGATGAACTGGTAAGCACAGAAAACAGAAGCTAAAATTAAGCAGAAACTATCCATCAACAATCGAATAAAGAACAGAGGATGAAGACTTCCTTGTGGTACAGTGGATAGTAAATCATGTGCCAGTGCAGGGGACAGGGGTTCAATCCCTGGTCTGGGAAGATTCCACATGCCACGGAGCAAGCCCATGCACCACAACTACTGAGCCTGTGCGTCACAACCACTGAGCCTACATGCTGCAACTACTGAAGCCCAGTGCCCTAGGGCGCATGCTCTGAGAAAAAGAGAAGCTACTACAATGAGAAGACCCATCCACCATAACAAAGAGTAGGCCCTACTCACTGCAATTAAAGAAAAGCCAGTGTGCAGCAATGAACACCCAGCACAACTAAAATAGAAAGAAAGAAAAACAAAAGAACAGAGGATAAGGAAACCAGATAGCAGCAGGAAGAGACTCAAGGATATAGAGAAAGTAGGGTCATGTAGTCATTTGTGAAACTACTGCTTCCAAAGATGGTTAGGTATGGCACTTTTGGATGTCCCATGACTGGGTTGTCTTCTAATTTTAGAGCAATTAAATGACTCTGGATATACCTACAACAGATGAGTTGTGATAGTCTAAAGCACTTCAGGATTATAAAAAGGGAAAGAAAAACATTTCCACATAGAAATCAATATGGGGAATGTCCCAGACCTGCCAAATAACAACTGCTACCTCTACAGTCTCAGGAAACTTAACCCACAGACAATCAGATTCACAATTTAATGACAACTGGGCAGCAGAGAGAACAAGAATACAAACAGATAGTTTGCAGAGAGAAAGATGATACAGAATGGAGGCCGCATCTACAGAGACTGCACAAACTCAAGTTATGAATGAGAAAAAGAAAAAAAAAAAAAACCTAAGTATTCAGTAGCTTAGTAAGCAGAGACATTACTTTGCCAACAAAGGTCCATCTAGTCAAAACTATGATTTTTCCAGTAGTCATTTATGAATGTGAGAGTTGGTCTAGAAAGAAAGCTGAGTGTTGAAGAATTGATACTTTTGAACTATGGTGTTAGAGAAGACTCTTGAGAGTCCCTTGGACTGCAAAGAGATCCAACCAGTCCATCCTAAAGGAGATCAGTCCTAAATATTCATTGGAAGGACCTATGTTGAAGCTGAAACTCCAATACTTTGGCCACCTGATGTGAAGAGCTGACTCACTGGAAAAGACCCTGATGCGGGAAAGATTGAAGGCAGGAGGAGAAGGGGACAACAGAGGATGAGATGGTCGGATGGCATCGCTGACTCGATGGGCATGAGTTTGAGCAAACTCTGGGAGCTGGTGACAGACAGGTAAGCCTGGCATGCTGCAGTCCATGGTGTTGCAAAGAGCTGGACATGACTGAGCAACTGAATTGAACTGATTCAGTAGCTAGGAGGCAGAGGAAGACAGAGTATGAGGAAATGAGATGGAAGTAGAAGTAAGATGACATGCAGAAAACCAGAGAAATAAACTGAATCACATTAATAATACCACAATGGAGTCAAGTTCTGTAAACTTCTTAAACTGATCCAAATGAGCCCATTTCTTACAAAAAATTTTGGATTGCAAAGAATAAACCCTGAAAAGGAATATAATGTGGAGTTGGTTATTTTGAAGCAATAAGGTAGTTGTTTGTGGTTGTTGCTGTTCGGTAGCTAAGTCATGTAAACTCTTTGCAACGCCATGGACTGTAGCCTGCCAGGCTTCTCTGTCCATGGGGTTCTCCAGGCAAGAATATTGGAGCAGGTTGCCATTTCCTTCTCCAGGGGATCTTCCTGGACCAGAGATTGAACCGTGTCTCCTGCATTGGCAGGGGGATTCTTTACCACTGAGCCACCAATGTAGACAGTCAAGCAAATCACTTTCACATCCCAGAACATAATACTAATGACATACAAAGAATCCAGTCTGGCTATCACCTGTGCTCAGAAACTTAAAATTGTGAAATATGCACAGAAACAGGTGATCAGTAGTGGAGGCTACAGGTGAAAAACTGCTTTAAGAGGTTATGATGGGAGATGAGTCATGAACATGAGGAAATCCACTATGACTTTGAGAGCAAAAGTTATTAAAGCAGAACTTCAGAGCTGATACTGGCAAACAGCCTACAGGCCAAATCCAACACCATCCCTCTTTTTTATATAAATATGGTTTTACTGGAACACAGCCACATTTGTCTGTTTATGTACTGTTTCTGGCTGCTTTCACTACAGTGGCAAAAACCACATGGTCTACAAAGCCTAAAATATTTACTGTCAGGCCCTTTATAGAAAAAGTTTGCCAACTTCTGCCACAGAGGACAAATAGGCCAGTGGTAGCAAAACTGAGAAGTCACAAAAGAGAAACAGGGGCAGAAAGAAAATTTGTCATGTTAAAAAGCAGAACACTAAAGATTCTGAAATTTTTTTCTGCTGAGATCCCCACTAGTACTCTTACTATTACACCCTGAACCCTGAATTTGCTGGACATTTAGACAAATTAAATAACACAGACCAAAAAGAAGATCCTCGGGGGGAAAAGATTTGTATTTAAAAGTAAATAAAGCATAAACTATATGAAACTACAAAGATAAACTATATTTATCTTTACTATGAAATGCAAAGGGAAAATAAACCATAAACAAAAAGATACTTGAGATACATAAACAACTTCTATGTCAAATCGAGGAAAACGTGAGGAAAATATATCCGTGACATATATAGTAGATTAAAAATCAGTGCAAAAAATAAACTCAAAAATAAGACCCAAGAAAGATATTAACTGTTCCATCTCATTAGGAATCAAATAAATTAAAATATCAAGGGAGACCACTCCTCACTTTGCAACTGGCAGATTTTTAATAATATAGTATATTAGTAAGGATGTGGGAAAAATAGGTATTTGCATACATTAGAGGAATTATACTTTTAATCCAGCCATAGGAAACAAACATGGATATGTGCAAAAACTTATTTACAGGGATGTTCACATTAAGCATTATTCACACAAACTTAGAAGGGCAGCAATTGAACAAACGCCCAAATACCAGATACAAATTATTTTTTACATTATAATGCCAATTAAAATATGTTTGTGCTGTGCTGTGCTTGGTCGCTCAGTTGTGTCCGACTCTTTGCGACCCCTTGGACTGCAGCCCGCCAGGCTCCTCTGTCCATGGGGGTTCTCCAGGCAAGAGTACTGGAGTGGATTGCCATGCCCTCCTCCAGAGGATCTTCCCAACCCAGGGATCGAACCAGGTCTCCCACATTGCAGGCAGATTCTTTACTGACTGAGCCACGAGGGAAGTTCAGTTTATTATTAATTTTTTTATTAAACAGATGTTTAAGATGGCATGGGACATGCTTGAGATCTGCTAAATTTAAAAGCTTAGGCGACAAGGTTTCATTAATGACCCTAACATCAACAACTGACAAAGACTGTCACTCCAACCAAAACCTCACTTTGAACATAGAAACAAAGTAGTAAAAAATCAAACAGAAAGTAAAATTTAAAAATAGCAAAGGTATACATGATACTGGATGCTTGGGGCTGGTACACTGAGACGACCCAGAGGGATGGTATGGGGAGGGAGAAGGGAGGGGTGTTCAGGATGGGGAACACATGTATACCTGTGGTGGACTCATGTTGATGTATGGCAAAACCAATACAATATTGTAAAGCAATTAACCTCCAATTAAAATAAATAAATTTATATTTTTAAAAAATAGCAAAGGTAGCAGACCTAATTCAATATTATTGAAAACTAGGAAATTTTATTCTGGAAATACAAGGTCATTTCATTTCAAGGAAAGGTATTAAATATAACAAATACAACAAAAAAGACAAAGAAGATTTACTTCCATGTTTAACACTTACTTGACTGAGATCCCTGTTATTACATCCAGATCACACTTTGAGACATCAATGGGAGGATTAATTCCTCCTAATCCTGAAAGCCATTTAGGGTTTGATATAGCAAATTACCAGAGCCACAGCCCCCTACATTGCCCCCTACATTGACTGCTAGGTGAGTGATTATATCCCAAGTAACCTGTGTATCAGATTCACTTTTGGGCCTACGTAGGGTAGAAGACATTCTGAAGAAGGCAAACACAGGAAATGATAATGTAAGAATAAGAAGAAATAACAAACATAAAGACAGTCAATTCTAAGTCATGCAAAGAAAGACAAGTGGCAAGGAAAAGGATCCTTTAAAGGATGATAATATTAACAACATGGTCCATGAAGATTCTATTACCCTACCAAGAACTCAAGCCAATATCTAGATGACTATTAAGTCATGCACATAGTGCACAGATCATGAGACACTTTCCAGTGCTAACTTAAGTATAGCTGTGTTACTGTTATTACAAGTATTTGAATAAAAATCACCTTGAATGTTTGCTTTATCACCTCAAGTCTTCCTGTCTTTTTATTTTATTTTTACTTTATTTTACTTTACAATACTGTATTAGTTTTGCCATACATCAACATGAATCCGCCATGGGTGTACATGAGTTCCCAACCCTGACCCCCCTCCCACCTCCCTCCCCATATCATCTCTCTGGGTCATCCCAGTGCACCAGCCCTAAGCATCCTGTATCCTGCATCAAACCTAGACTGGTGATTCGTTTCTTACATGGTATTATACATGTTTTAATGCCATTCTCCCAAATCATCCCGCCCTCTCCCTCTCTCACAGAGTCTAAAAATCTGTTCTATACATCTGTGTCTCTTTTGCTGTCTCGCATACAGGGTTATCGTTACCATCTTTCTAAATTCCATATGAGTGAAGTAAGCCAGAAAGAAAAGTCTTCCTGTCTTAAAGACTTTATGTATACATATTGTAGAGCAAGGACGGCATGCTATAGTCCATGGGCTGAGTCTGGGCTGCTACCTGGTTTTGTTAATGAAGTTATATTGGAGCACAGTCCTACCCACTTGTTTCCATATTGTCTATGACTGTTTTCATGCTAGAGAGTGTGACACCCAACTCTACCACTGGCTGTCTGTTTTACATGGGTGGCAACACCTCTCCAATCCTCAGTTTCATTATCTATAAAGTAGGGAAAAAAATACATGTAAAGCACTTGCCTAGAACATAAAAGGCACCTATAACTGAAAAGCACTACTATTAATATATGATTTCAGAAATTTCCAAAAGCTGTGTGTAGGTGCTGGATGACTAGCCTAAAGAAAAAGAAAAAACAACAGACCTGCTGTCACAAAAGCAAGAGAGGATGGATAACATGGCTAGAGAAGTACTAGGAAAAGAAAGGGCATTCAGACAGGAAAAGCCAAATTTATACAACCCATTTGGGCCCATATAGAGAAAGTGACAGGAATTTTTAAATTGCATGCTAACATTCATATCCTTATATGTAAACAATGTCATTTCAAAATACGCTGTGGTAAATGACACAGAACTCAGGGACTCTCTTTGTATCAATATTTCTGGCTTTTCTGTAGGGAAAAGACCACTTTTCTATCATTCAGGTTACCTGTGCAGGCTAATCTACCTAATTATGCCAACAGAATTATCCAAACACCAAAGAGAAAAACCAAGAACATTATGTTATGAAGGCACCATCTCAAGACCATCCCTATGAGAAAAGGTGACTTTTATTGCTTCCATGAAAAATGGCAGATACCAAGAAATGATCTGACCCTTGGGTATTAACTTTGGATAGAGGAGCTTAAGATAGGGGTGGCTTTTGCAGAGATCTCCCAAGAATGGCCATTTTATAGATGCTGCCTCGTTTATGAATCATTTCAGTACTCCTTGAAGCCTATCAGGGGGTTAATCCCTAAGGAGCCAAAAATGAATGCTGCTGCTGCTGCTGCTAAGTCGCTTCAGTCGTGTCCGACTCTATGCGACCCCAGAGACGGCAGCCCACCAGGCTCCCCAATCCCTGGGATTCTTCAGGCAAGAACACTGGAGTGGGTTGTCATTTCCTTCTCCAATGCATGAAAGTGAAAAGTGAAAGTGAAGTCGCTCAGTCATGTCCGACTCCTAGCGGCTCCATTGACTGCAACCCACCAGGCTCCTCCATCCATGGGATTTTCCAGGCAAGAGTACTGGAGTGGGGTGCCATTGCTAGTCCAATTTACATGGATTACACTAAAAGATGCTGTTACCTCTGAAATGACTAATCCAAAGTGCTATATTCTTGTCTGCTGCTTAAATAATAAGTTTCTGCTAATGAGCTGGCTTTTGATAAGATGTATGCAGCTCCAAAGGCTGATAAAGAAAAACTCTCAGTAAGTCTGGTTTGAAAGAATAGACTCTCACCAAAGGGACTGTAATCAGTGCATGCTGACATTATTTATGACATGCAGCTTATGCCACCTAGTTTACTTAGGAACCATTTCAATTCTTCTGATCCTCTGCAGGGTGATCTCAGACTGGGTAAGTATATAACCTACCCCAACCGTTTTGAGAAGGATGTATCGTAGACTAAACTGCAGGCTTTAAATTTACTGGCCCCTAGAAATGACATTCCTACAAGCCTCCCTGATAGGAGTCAAGACAATTCAGTCTTTCCTCCTTCACTTACCTTAATCACTGTGTTACCTTAACCACTGAGAAGACCCACTCTTCTGCTGCATAGGCACTCACATGGAAAATCTGGTAGACTCTATAAAACACTTTTCAAAGATATATTCCACAGTTCAGCCTAGTGAGGGGTTACAAAAAGGAAAAAGATTGCTTTCATCATCTGTGACCCTCCTATACTCAGTTTGGTCAGCCTCCATTGCACTGAGAGAGGGTGGAAGGTACTAAACAGGAAAATGGGAAGGGGGGAGAAAAACACAGTATTTTCAGGTTCAACTCAACAATTTTTAATGCCATTTTTACACTAAAATGGAAAAACTTCTGATTTAACATTTATGATACACTATTTATTGGTTATTTATTCTTTTGTCTACTCTCACAGGAATGAAAGTCCCATGATGGCAGGACTTTGTTAATATCTAGAACAGTCTCCAGCACTCAGTGACCACCTAATAAATATATGTTGAAGGAAGAGGGAAAGTGCCACATCAGAACCATCTCTTTTCTACCAACTGGGGAACCCCACCAAACCACCAGCAACTTACCAAGACTTCCCAACCATCTCACAAGGACATCCAGGGCAATGATGCTTCATTCTGGTTTGCTGATAAACCCACTGGGCATGATGCCTTAGGATAAGTGACAAGTAGGTCTTACTTGTTACTTGTTGCTCTTGACCAGTGACGTTTCTAGCTGCCCAAGAATCTGCATTTTTAACAAGTATCCCAGGTGACTATATGAATAATAAAAAATTTACATCATGGACATTTCCTTTACTAGAGGAGCACAATCTCAGAGGCTATTAAAAAAACCTTTCACAGTGTGGAATGAAAATGTTTGTCTCACATGGCCTCCATGGACTTAGATGGAATCTAGAGAAAGCACTAGGTGGAAGACACAGTACTGGGCTAGGATTCAAATCTATTTTCTATAACAACTAGCTATGATCTTGTAAGAGATCATCTGCACAAATGCAAGAATGGGAAAAGAAGAGGTTAGGCTCAGTAGTCTCTAGTATGGTCTGAATATTTTAAGACCTTTTTTCATGTCATAATGGGAAGATATGAAGCAACTGCCTAGGCCTAGTAAGACTACCTTTCCTGGCCCATCCCACTAACTGGGCAAGCCCACCAGAGCCACTGACCACTTACTAAGACTTCACAATGGTTTGATAACCATGTGCAGGATGCTGACTTGAGCCTCTTCCAATTCTCTAGTAACCTCACTGGCCAGGCAGGGCTCAATATACCTCTTCACCTGTGGCATGGTTTCTGATCAAGTTTGGTGTCACCTGTAGGATAGGGAGAAGGAAGAAGAAACAAAGGTAAGAACAGTCAAAGTATGACATCTAGCTTTAATTTTAGTTTTACCACCTTAGACAAGTCATCTAGTCCACACCATGGACTTCAGAATTCACTCTTGTCAAGCACTATTATTAGCATTACAATTATCTTCTTTATCTGGCAAAGACTCTTACAACACCCACATTTAATAAGGATCCTTGCCTCTATTTTTTTTTAATGGGTTAATTTTTTTTTTTTTTAATGAGACATCTTGGGTACAGAGGCACCAAGTAAATATATCAAAGCATTAGAATTCAGATCTGAAATAATGCTGATCCTCTTAGCTGCCTACCCTCTTTAGAGGTCAGTCAATATCCTATCTTTGAATGGAGGTAAACTTGGTATCTTAGGGGCCCTTCCGTCTGGCAATTATGACTCTTTATTCCATGCTGCTGCTGCTGCTAAGTCGCTTCAGTCGTGTCCGACTCTGTGCGACCCCACAGACAGCAGCCCACCAGGCTCCTCTGTCCCTGGGATTCTCCAGGCAAGAACACTGGAGTGGGTTGCCATTTTATTTTCCATATTCCTGACTAAAAGTGAACTAAACCTCCATCTAATCATATGGCACTTGGTTCACACTGATAAGGAAAGGTAACAAAACCCTTGGCTCTGGACCAAGGCCTGTCATTTACAATCTCAACTCCCACCAGGACTCACCTTACCCATTAATGAAAAGGAATAGAAATATCTTTTCCCTTATCAATTGTGTGCATTACCAAAAGGATCACGAGGAGCTAGGTAGGCCCGTGGCTAGTCCTCTACCTCCAAGACCCAACCACGAGGAGGAATGGAGCTCTGAGACCTGAGGCCCACACAGGATAAACCAAAGTCCCCAAAGGGTTCTTTCTAAGGGAGTAGCCTACTGCCTCTAAGTTTCCCAGTCCCTAGCTGCTTTGCATGAAAAGCAAACCCAGAAATCTAGCAATTCAGTGATGACCCAAAGCTCAGGATATTAATTATCACTAGATGCTGGCAACACCAACTACTATAACTAGACTTCCTCTTACTGCAGGGAGGTGCAGGCAACTTTCAAATCCCAGAAGACCCAAGGAGCAGTTTCTCAGGGTTTATTTTTAACTGTTTCACCTACAGTTAAACAGAATACAGCGTCCTATAATTTACTAGTGATAATGTAGCCCAAGAGAAAGCTCTCCCACCATAAGTTAGGAAGATTCATACTGGATAGTGTAAGTGTTGCGGGGTGAGGGTGAGGCAGCTTTGATGGGTTTGAGCCTTTTCTTTATTGGATAAAGTAAAGCAGCCATTGCTGCACACCCATAAGCAGCTGTTCCCATCAGCAATTTTTTAGCTTATTAAGTCCAAAGGGGCAGGGGTGGGAAAGGAATCTGTATAGGTCCTAACTGGGAAATACACAGTAAGTGTAAAGCCTGACTCATGAAATGCCTGCACTAAGGAACCAAGAATAGTTAGTAGTTAGTGCCTTTCTCTAAAGATAGAGGTCTTATTTCCACCATACCCTATTCCTGGCCCAGCTCTTTTCCAAACTAAACTGCTCCAGTTCGCAGCTTCCTCACCAACCCATTTATTCCACTTCTGTTCAGGTCAGCAAATTTCAAAACAGAAACTATTTCAATGTTTGTCTTAACTTTGCTGGTCATAAACACACCGTGAGAAAAAAAATTCCAGAAATACATTAAGAATAGAAAGCAAAAGTCATAGAATCCCAGAAAGTCTAACACTTGGGATATATTCTTCTTTATAACTTTTATGTAGATGGACAAACATGAATTTTTTTCTTTTTATTGGAGGATAATTGCTTTAAACTATTGTGTTTGTTTCTGCCGTACATCAACATGAATCAGCCACAGGTATACATATGTCCCTTTCCTCCTGAATCCCCCTCCCATCTCTTTCCCCATCCCATCCCTCTAGATTGTCACAGAGCACTGGGTTGAGCTCCCTGTGTCACACAGCATAATCCCACGTGCTATCTATTTTACATATGGTAATGCTTGTTTCAATGCTACTCTCTCCATTTGTCCCACCCACTCCTTCACCCACTGTGTTCGCAAGTCTGTTCATGTCTCTGTCTACTGCAGCCCTGTGAATAGGATCATCAGTACCATCTTTCTACATTCCATATGCATGCATTTTATTTAACAAACTGGATGAAACCATAGCCTTTCTTTCAATTAATATACTGGGTACATCTTTCCAAGTCAAGAATTCATCTACAAGACAATTTTTAATGCCTATGTTGTATTATTACATGAATACACCAAAAAATTTATTCAAATTCCTATTAAAGAATTTTTTCCATTTTTTATTGCTATGAACATTCCCATACCTAAATCTTTTAAAATATCCTTAGAATATTTTTGAAGACACTTAAAATTTATTTAGAATATTTAGGGTATAGCCCTAGAAATGAAACTGCTAGGTCAAAGGATATACAACATTTATTGTGGCCACTAATATATATTGCCAAATTGCTCCTACAAAGGATTACACGGAAATTGGTTCTATCCCACCAACACTGCTGCTGCTGCTGCTGCGTCACTGCAGTCGTTTCCAACTCTGTGCGACCCCATTGACGGCAGCCCACCAGGCTCCCCCATCCCTGGGATTCTCCAGGCAAGAACACTGGAGTGGGTTGCCATTTCCTTCTCCAATGCATGAAAGTGAAAAGTGAAAGTGAAGTCACTCAGTCGTGTCCGATTCTTAGTGACCCCATGGACTGCAGCCTACCAGGCTCCTCTGCCCATGAGATTTTCCAGGCAAGAGTACTGGAGTGGGGTGCCATTGCCTTCTCCAACCCACCAACGCTAGTGTAACATTTTAAAACCTTTGCCCATGTGATAGATGTTAAGGGTAATATTGCATTTTTTTTTTATGAATACAGATATTTTTTACTTAAGAGAATTACAAAGATCCGCAAGATACAGCCTCTGCCTTTGAACGTAATGAAAGGAGACAGACACAAACAGGTAACATTTACTATTATCATATTCATGATAAAAAAGGTTTCAGTTCATGGTGCCTCCTTTGAGTCTGCAGCTATTGCCAATAGAGAAGGTCCAAGAGAATATTATTAAACAGCAGCCCCAATTTTAAAAATCCATTTACTAAAATTCCAAGGAGTTGGGCTAATGCTATCACATCAGTGGCACTTGCTATCACTTTGTTGTTTCTCCTTCCTCAGTTCTTAAAGGAAAGAACCAAGTGGAAGCTGCTCAGGGAACAACCTGCTCCCTCTCCCCCCAAGCCAGTGAAGTGAATGAAGTGTAGGGCAGTATATTACTGGAAGCATTTAGTGATGCTGGATCTGAACTTCCATTTTTCGTTCTCCTATTTCCAGTAAACAGTGATGAGCTGCAGCCATTTTCTTTAGGAAACAAAATGTCTTCTCTTCTTGAGACTCTTATTCCCAGGCAGATATGTTTATACATAATATCCATGCCAACTTGGAAAATAACAGATAAGAACCAAAAGAAATAATTTTTCAGCACCATGATGGGTCAGATACAGATGAAATCAAAATAGATAACAACACAAGTACTTTTAAAAACCCACCCAACAAAGATGGAGGGATAGGCAATAAAGCAAATATAGCAAAATGTTTATTGTACCATCTAGGTGGTGAGTATACAAGTTTTCACTGTCAATTCTTCCAATTTTTCTGTATGAAAATTTTCATAATAAAATGCTGCTAAAAGTCCAGCAAGCAGCTTGCAAATAACACTGTAAGGTCTTTCCCTCCATTTTGCTGCTAGAATGAGACTCTCATTCTCTCCATTTAGCTTTTTTAGATCTAGATTTCTTGCATCAGACTTGGAACTCTCCAACTTTTTAATGAAGTGAAATGAATGACAATATACTCAGGCAGGTTACCAACACAACATGTGGTAGGTTAGGGAAGGTTGAGAGAGGAGGGCCCTAACCTCCTGGAAGTGCAGGCTCACAACCTGTTATGTCTGAATAAGTGAATATTTCAGAAATCCCATTTCTCTGTTAAAAATTAACATTCAGACCCTCTAAACATTTGCCTCAGCCTACTTTTCTGCTTTATCTCATATGAATTCCTTATCTTCCACATTCTCATTGCAAAGAGCTGTGTAGGAAGGAGGGGGGCAAGGGATAAGGAACCAAAGCATGATATGTCCATATGCTCGAAGTTAAGATATAACAAAAGGAATTTTAATTTCTAGGGTTGAAGCTCAAAACTTGATGTTGAAGGACACGGTACAACTGACAGACTGCAGGACTCTGGGGAAAGCCTTATAATCAATCTCCTAGTTTGAAGTGTGTCCTGATTGGCCCATCTGTAAAACAGGAAGAAGGCTCATCATAATGATCAATGAGGTAAATAAATGAGTTTCTGAGATGTTAAAAGTATCTCTAGTGAATGGGGAGGGGAATGACGCCAAGACTGTTGAGTAACGATCCAAGATAGGATAGGCAATCTTTTTCCCAGGCTAGGCTTTGAGGGTCACCATGTCTCTGCTGTGTTCCAACAGAACTTTATTTGCACAACTAGGCAGACCATGAGCTGTATTTGTCCACCTCTGATCTAGAATGTGAAGCCTACATAGGAATACCATCTGGAGGACCTGAGGAGGAGTGAAAAGAGGATGAGTCTACATATAGGAACCATTTAGCAAACACCAGACAGTAAGGATGAGGCTCCTTATCTGATAGCTTTCACCCAGGTTCCACCAAGGAAGAGACTGTCAGCAGCAGCAATAGTAGCAACATCTGTAAATACCAAGGACTGAAATCCAAACACAAAAATAGCATTATCTCATGAGAAATTCTTGAGAAGATATATCCATATCTAGAAAGAAACAGCAAGTTTCTGACTACACACATTTTGAAGAAACAGTTGACAGTTCAGAGCCTGTGGAGATCACGTTTGCAGGCACACAATAAATGTTTGTTGATGAGCCATTCATTTATTCATCCAATAAACATTTACTGAGGCCTACGAATGTGCCAGGCTGGGCTCTGGAGATGAAGACACTGTCCCTGCCCTCAAGGAGCTCACAGTCTAACTGATAACACAGGAAGGGAGACAGGCATATACACAGACAATTACAATACAACCTGATAAGTGCTGTAACACTTATCAGGTTGTATTATAATGGCCGATGTAAAATTCACTTCCAGGGGGCGCTGCTCCAGGCTGCTGCGGGCTGTAACATCAAGAGAGGGGAGGAACAAACTGAAGAAATCAAAGGTTAAGTGCTTTTGGGCTATTTCAAATATGCAGGCTCTCCCTAACTCCTGATCATGAATTTGGGAACTAAATACTGGCATGACATAAAATGGGACTCCCACTCTTAAGGTAGGTACAGACCTCCAGTAAAGGACCTTCTCAATCACCTCTACAAAACAAGCTTTGTTGCTGTTACTTTGTTTCATTTTGCTTATTATACTCCAACCTTCCCACCATACACATAAGCCTATTCTGCAACTAGCTGAAAAAATGCTGAAAAATGGGAATTTACAACTAACTAGATTAATTCCATACAACTAGGTAACAAAAAGCAGTAACTGCTCACTTGACACCTCTATATCTAATTATCCCCCTTAACTGAAAAAATAAAAATTAGAATGTGACTAAATATAAAGGAGATAGTATATAGCTCATGGAGTGGGAATAATAATTTAGAATGGTCTAATTAGTAAATATAATTAAACAGATTCTGAACCATAAATAACAGACAGTTTCAGGAAACCAAAATAAAATACCTTACCACTCTCCAAGATCTTTGAGAATATATAATCTAAATCACTTCCGTATTAGAAATAAGAAAAATGAAAAAGAGGTAACACACTCTTCCCAACACCTTCTCAAAATTCAGTGAGAGGTAGTAAGAGACTCCTTGAGGAGAGATTACTAGTGTTAACTAGTCTTTTGGTTCACATGGTTTTATACAAAGATAGGATGAAATTGTTGTGTATCACACAGTTCTTAATAAGGCCTAGGTTTTTAATGGCTCTTTTGTCTCTGCACCAGCTAACTGTACTGATGACATCAATAAATTGTTTCCATTTACACTGAGATCCCTGTCTTGGGACCCAGTGTCTCTGAGGCCACTATTTTCTACATTTAACATACCACTTTCCCCTAAAGTCACTACATTGCTCTTTTCTTCCCTGTGTCATTCTGCCAATTGTCAGCCCACATGCACAATGTCTTCTCAGGTGTTGCAGTTTGTTCCTCTTACCACGTTACATCTCCAAAGAGTTCCATACCATCTACAAATGTGAACATTACACGTTGTACATATCTTCCCCCAGATCACTCATAATAACATCAGTCCCCCAATGGATGCGGGAAGGGTGGCTAGGCTACCGTTTTGTCTCTTATCTACGTTGGTTGCCATGTCTTCTCGCCACACCCATAACCAGGAAGCATCACTGCTGTGCAGCAATCAGTGCTTTCCTTTCAGATAAAAAGAAATAGCTATCTATTTAAAGAACAGATAAATGTTATCTCAAAATGGTTACCAAGAATTTCACATGTATTCCATGCAGTAGTTGTCTTATTTCTTGATACTCAATGGCAACAAACATATACCAGGTGTGTATGTGCAACAAATGACAAGGGGTAATAGATTCTTTATACAGAGCACATAATATAGAGCTCTTACAAATATACAGCATTCAGACCCAAGTTGAATAGTTCACAAAAGGAAATAGTAGCTAATAATTAGCATTTGAGAATCCAGCTTCATCAATAACATAGAGAAATGTACCATAAATCAAAGATACCATTCTTACCCATGTAAAATTACAAAAAAAAAAATTATGTAGCTGCTGCTAAGTCACTTCAGTCATGTCCAACTCCTGCCAGGCTGCTCTGTCCATAGGATTCTCCAGGCAACAATAATGGGAGTCGGTTGCCATTTCTTAATGTAACTAAATGGGTACAAAAATTGACATAATGTTTTGGAATGCTATTATGGCAGGTCTTTAAAATGTTCAAAGTTTTTGATGAGTAATTCTAACTCTTAACTCTATAATATAAAGAATAACTCAAAAGAGAGAAACAATAAAAACTAAATGAAAAGACATTAATCATTAACTTAAAATACTGAAAATCTTACGCACTTCCACACAATAAAATATCATGAAACTATTCAATGACAATCACAAAAATATTTAACATGGAAAAATGCACGTTATAAACACAAAACATGACAGAAAATTGTATAAATATATGATCCCTGTAGTAAAATTCAGAAAGAATGAAAAGAAGCGAATACATTTATTAACACTGGTTATCTCTGTGTGGTGAAATTATGGACCTTTTTCCCTCATATTTTCCCCTGGGACAAAGCTACAATGAATATTTACCACTTTTCTAGACTGACGGAACTATTCAAACTTAATGGAAGAAAAACCACAAAACAGTTGACTGATTTGACCACATGATTTCAAATTTCTACTAACCAAAAATTTAAATACAAAAATTAAGAGGCAAACAATAACCTGGAGTACATATTTATAAATTAAAGAAATTTGAGTAATAGCCTTTATTTATAGAACACATTCAAATAGATACTAATAATAAAACTAAAACTCCAACTGATAAATCATTTAAGACATGAACTAACATCATATGAAAGAAAAATCAAGCTACTAAGAAACATATGGAGGAAAAAAGAATCCAAACTTACAACCAAAGAAATGCAAAATTAAAGTAATACTGTTTTTTAATCCATTAAAATAACGTTTTTGACTACCCAATGCTTGTGTAAATTGGTACAATCTTTTCAGAAAGAAACTTGGCAATACATATTGTGTTAAAAATGTTCATACCCTTTGACATAGTCATTTCACTTCAAATGACTCTATCCCAACCAAATAATAAATGAAATCCATGTATTTTCTATCTTTTATTATAATAAAGAAAATTACAATTTTCTTTCCTTTACAATTAACATTGCTATCAAACACCAAAATATTAATAATGGGTAAGGAAAAAATCTCTACTGCAGCAAATGACTGGTTGTCTCAAAGCATCAGACCAGATCTCAAATCTGGCAAAACAAGAAGGGTGTGTCCAGCCTGCCGCAGTCGGCCATTTTAAACCCTCTGCAGAACAAAAAGCATAGAAGACAAGGGTAGGTAAGGATGACCACCCCACTAGGCTCCAGATCAATACTTTACTTTTTGTCTTCCATATATGTAACCTTACACAATGCACTGAGTAAAAATTAGCAAATAGGTCTCCTTTCTTAAATAGCATAGGTTAAGTTATTAATAAAATTTGAAATCGTAAGTGGAGAGTCCTTTAAATTTGCCCCATCATTTTGGTGGATAAATATAATGTTTAAGAACACAGAATTCTGAAGCCATACTACCTGGATAAAAATCCAATCTCAGTCACTCAAAAGGATATAAAGCCTTGGATTTACTTTATCTGTATCCCTCAGATTTCTCATTTGTAAAAGATGAATAATGGTACTGCTATTTCATCAGACTGTGGGGAGTACTAAATTAGTTAAGGCATGTGTAAAAGCATGTAGACCCAGTACCTGACACATAGTTTAAGCTCCAAATACGTTTAAGCTTAATTATTATTATAGTTAGGCCAACAGGCCCCGAGGAGAAAGACCAGTATTAGATCACAGCTAGGACTACTGAAAAGGCCTGTTTTAATTTTGAATCCTGTGCCTTTTCTTCTACATATTTAACTGCTAAATTACTAGTTTTAGCGATGATTAACAATAGATCTTTACTGACAGCCCTCTGAGAGCCATGACAGTGCTGCTGCCTAAAAATAAAATAAAATCGTCCCCCTAGATGAAACCGTGCTCAAAGTTCTACAGAAAAAAAAAAAAAATAGAAGACAGGGTGTGAAACCCAGGTCACCTACATACTACCGTCACCATTCGCCTAGATCCCAGGTTTAAAGCAAAATGGAATAAGGACTTGGAAACAGCCAAATCCTCACCCCTACAACCTAAGGGGAGAAAATCAAGGGCTTCTGACCAACTGTAGATTCTCACAGTATTGCAACCACTGAGTTCGGCTACTCTGATGGAATGAGAGGTGTCCAGAGCCAAGGACACCGACCCACGATCTCCAAGTCCAACAGAGAGCCCTCCAGAGGCGTACTGCCCGAACGTGGCCTTGTCACGAAGTGCTCGCGTTTTACGCATTTCTTACACACAGCCAGCTGCTGCAACCTTTTGTAAAATCATCATCGCCTCCGCATTTTTAAACCCGCACTATTCATAGGCCAGAGAGGGGCTAAGATTCTGAGTCAGTATCTAGTGGATCTAGCCACAGCCTAGGACAGCTCCGACTCAGGCTGATCCTCTCACCCAAATAGAAAGGTCGATCTGCTCCTCTGCAGGCCCTCCTAGACCAAGATGGCCAAGCAAAAAGACAACTTACCTCCCCCCTCGCCATTTTGCAACCTTAATTACGCGTACGCTGCGCGCCTCCTCTCGTCATTTCGCTTGAAATACGCATGCGCGCCTCTCCCCCTCGCGTTAAATCCAACCTTCACAATGTCGTCTCAAATGCGCACGCGCAGCTTCACTCCCGCGGGTACCAACTACCAACAACTTTCCTTTCTTAAATATACGCATTCGATACCCACTCCGCGCCCCAAGCCTTGCGCATGCGTATCTCCGGCTGTCCCCAGTGGAGCGTCCCCGCCCCGCCCCCCCCCTCACATCAGACCACAAATACAGTGGACTCTCCGCGGATAAGAAGGACTAACTGTACTAAGCCATTCTATATAGGAGACTTGAGCATCCGCGGAATTTAGTCTTCGCGGGGGTCCTGGAACCAATCCCCCACGGTTACCAAAACACGACTGTATACCTGCATGCTACCGCGTCGTGCATCCTCACACTCTCAAGTATATTTGCGCACCGCGTCTGTCCCCCGACCTCCGTTTTTTATATATAAGTGCCTGATGATATCTAGATGTGCTTCTCCCTACAATTGTGCCCCAGTGCTCAATAAAGGAGAGCCATTACCAGCCTTCCTTAATAGGGGTAGGTGTGATAAACTAGGAAAGTGGAATACGGGAAAGACGTCAAAGCTTGCAGGTGCTCAGAGCAGATGCCAGCTCTAGATAGAATCCGCCCTGACTCCCAGGGAGGGGCTTAGAGTACCCTCGGTTTCCATAAAAAGACCTACCACACTGAACAAAGGCAAAGAAAGCTCTCATAATCGCCTAGTACTACAGCCCCGACCTTTAAATACATCTTCTACTGCATATGAGGAAATCAAAAAAATTTTAACGCAGGGAACATTATGGAAAATGCCGACGCTCGGGTACTCAACCTTGATTAAAGGAAAGAAGTCTGTATTACTTTCACAATGGGAACTAAATGGTCAACATCCTTTTGTAGGTCTGAGGCCCGTACTGTCCCCCATTTTTTCCTCTTGTGAAAGGGGAGAACACGCAAATTAAGGATCCCCCTGGCCCGAGTTCCCTCCTCCACCCTCCATGTTCTTCCCCTATGTCGTTCCTTTACCTCCTGGCTGAATCGAAGGTCATAGGATAAATTCTTAGCGCCGGCCGTCCCAAAATATGGTGAAGGGAACGGCGGCACAGAGTTCGCGGCGCAAGAGCAGGCCAAGGTGGCAGTGGACAGCAGGCTGAGGACCAGCCCTGCCTCCAGCCGCAACGCTGATATCGGGAGAGGGCCGCCTCCAGGATAGCTGCACTGTGCTTCAGGCGCATGCGCCGAGCACGCCCTCTTCTCCCCACCCCCGCCCCCACTCGAGCCTAGCTCTCTCCAAGGCAAACTTTTCGGCGGTCTTCACCCTCTCACCCTTACACAGGTCCGTAGCTCATCCTGCTTCTTCAACATTTTCTCCCCTTGTTCACACCGGCCTCCGCCACCTTTCCCTCAGCCCCTTTCCTCGTCTATCCTCCTCTTGTTCTTAGCCCACCACTTCAATGCCATTCTCCCCCTTGGCTGCCTTTGTTCGGTTATCGTTAGTGGCCTATCCTTGTATTCTTGGCCTTGCCTGATCTGCAGCCCTATTGGTCCTCTTACTCCTCCCCTTGAGTGTCTGATATTGCAAACTGTTTAAAAAAAAAAAAGGCAAAGAATACTGTTAAAAAGGTATTATACCCTCACAATCTTCTCCAAAGCAGCTCTCAAACTGCTCCAAAAGAGCTCTCAACTAGCTAGTGTTGGGCAAACAATGCCTGGTTGATGAAGAACCAATGGAGGAGACTCAGAGGCAGGGAACCAAAAGACCTTATGCACAGAGCATAAAGGGAAAGGGTGTTCAATTAGTTTGGGGGTAAGAAGGAGTATGCAGCACCTTTTTCTTTCTCTTTATAACCCTGGTATTGTCTGGCCATTAAAAATACTGTTCAGTGTCCTTCAATGTTAAATGCAAGGCTTGTCTTCTGTGAGAAGTTCACATAGTAATTTTGAGAGAAGTGTGTTGAATAGACTCTGAAATAGACTCCTCCTTGAATTTGAGAAGCAGAGAATACAAAATAATGTTTTGTTTCCCATTATGATGTTTTGCTTTGGTGGCTGATTCTTCTTGCTTCCTAAGAAAGCCAGTTTGGAAATACCAATATTTAAGCCCCCCCCCCCCAATTCCATAAATTCTGAGACCTATAAATTGTGTACATCATCATCCTCTCTAATTGTTAAGAATGTTGAGACCAAAGCTTTCCCTTTAAGATCAGGAACAAGATAAGATGTGCACTTTCACAACTTATGTTTGGCAATGTAATGGTGATTCTAGCAAATGTAAGAAGTCAAGGCAAACTCAAGAGATGTAGAAAAAGCATTTGACAATATTCAATATGGCTGAGCTACTAGTTGCATTTACATAGTTATCATTATGTAAATGTTGGATATTGACCAAATCAATATTAGGAGAAAGATGAAAGTGGGGGAGAGCAAGTGGAGTGCTAGAGCATAAAGTGTACCAAAAGATGATGTAGGTAAAAGAGGGCTAAATGTTTATTCTCTGAAATGGAAAATCATAGATAATGTCTAAAATGGAAACATCAAGAAGTCATAATATAAGCATTATTTATAGCTATGAACCAAACTATGAGTTAAAATCATTTAATGAATTGAAAGATTAATGGGTCACCACCAACATTTTTTACAACATGACAGAAAACATCAAAGTGCACTGCAAGAGGACTTCCCTGGCAGTACAATGGTTAAGATTTCATGCTTCCAGTGTAAAGGACTCATGTTAGATCTCTGATCAGGGAACTAAAATCCCACATGCTGCACAGTGCAGCCAGAAAGAAAAAAAAAAATGCATGGCCAGGAATTGGTAGTCCAGTGGTCAGAACTGCATGCTCTCACTGTGGAGGGCCCAAGTTTAATCCTTGGTTAGGAAACTAAGGTTTTACAAGCTGTGTGGCACGGCAACATATATATATATGTTGTTGTTGTTCAGTCACTAAGTCGTGTCTGACTTTTGTGACCCCATGGGCTATAGCCTGCCAGGCTCCTTTGTCCATAGAATTTCCAGGCAAGAATACTGGAGTGGAGTGCTGTTTCCTTCTCCAGGGGATCTTGCCAACGCAAGAACTGAACCTGCATCTCCTCCATTAGCTGGCAGATTCTTTACCACAGAGCCACCAGGGAAGCCCTACATGGGTTTGTATATTCATAAGCCTGCTGCTGCTGCTGCTACTGCTAAGTCATTTCAGTCGTGTCCAACTCTGTGCAACCCCATAGACGGCAGCCCACCAGGCTCCCCCATCCCTGAGATTCTCCAGGCAAGAACACTGGAGTGGGTTGCCAATGCCTACATATGACTATTATGGCCAACATAATTTTAAAGGTGCATTGTAGGCATTAAGGGTAATTATTTTTTTCTTAAACTTACTTGAGTTATAGCACACACTCACATACACACATACCCTCTATTGTAATGTAAAATACATTTCTTCCTTCATTCCTTCATGTCTCAATTAAACCTGTTTGAAAATCTATACTTTAAACAATGGGCATGCATTACTTTAATAAAAACATAAACCTATAAAGGAATTTAAATATGATAATATGGTTTATTTAATGAACATATATCAAATTTTAAAACAGAATTTTTGCCATTTGAAACAATTTATGAAGCACCATTTAATTATTTAAGAATAAAGTTCATTACATTACTCTATATTTGGCATGTGCACATGCTCTTTATCTATAGCTTTTATTAATTTTTGAAAACATTTTTCTTTTGCATTTATGAAACCAGTTGTACATTCTGATCAAGTCATATTGAAATTAAAGGGCAATTGCTACATTCACTATTTTATTTTTTTTATGTCTATGTTTTACCAAATATATTTGTACTGGCTTCCTGAAAAAAATTCACATGCAAAACATATAGCTAACTAGTAACTTAAAGAAAAATATTTATTGTGGATTTTTAAAATTACACAACCTAAACCTTATTTCAAAAATTGTAAAATTTAGAGAAGGAAAATAAAGAGGAAAAAGTCTTATTGAATCATATAGCTCCAAAATAGCTAGAGCTTATATTTCAGTGTCTAGCTTTCTATACTTGTTTCTATATCTATATAAATGGAGAAGTCCATAAATCCTTATGAGTTTTATATATTATATAAACAACTTAAGAAACAGAGAAGAATGCTGTTCAGTATTTAAATTAAGGTTTCATAATTTATTTTCCAAGGAATATCATGTTCTTCATACTAAGTGATTCAATCATTTATGTTTTGTACCTTAAATGGTTATGATGATCTTGAAAACTTAGATTCTTGCAATAGGCTAAATTGTGAGTAAATCTTCCTGTGGCATTTTACAGATTTTTTTTCCATTTTATGTATATCATATCTTTATAGACATTTGTATTTCATTTTTAACCCCCCCAAATGAAGTACTCTAATTTGTCAAAATTTGTTTCTAGATTAGATACATCTCACACATATTTTTCCTATGTCTATAGCACATGTATAAAAACTGGTCATCTACTAGAGCACAAAGCAGACCTAAGACTTAATTATATGAAATCCTACAGGGCACATTTTCTGAACAAGAAGGGATTCAAACTCAAACTTCAAGACCCAAGAAACTTTTATTTAGTTGAAAACTAAACAAAAACGGAAAACACCACTCAGCCATGCTTTGGGCTTCAACTAGGGGAGGAAAGTCAGGTGGGAGGGGCTGCTGGAAAGCCTGTGACACAAGAATGGGACTGTGCGCAAGCCTTGTGTGACGTCACTGAGGCCCCTAGAGAAAAACTGCCAGTTCTGTCTAAGGCGCCATAAGCGGAGTTGTGTCAGGGCCTCCGGGGCAGCAGTAGACCCGCTCACTTGCAGATCCCACCACAGCCATGAGCAGTAAGGAGTGCTTCAAGTGTGGACGCATTGGCCACTGGGCGCGTGGATGCCCTAGAGGAGGAGCTTGGGGGCGTGGAGCTAGAGGCCGTGGCCGTGGAGCACAGTGCAGTTCAACCACCCTACCCGTCATCTGTTACCGCTGCGGTGAGTCTGGTCATCATGCTAAGGACTGTGACCTTCTCGATGACATCTGCTACAACTGTGGGAAAAGTGGCCACATTGCCAAAGACTGTGCCGAGCCTAAGCGAGAGGGAGAGCGTTGCTGTTACACCTGTGGCAGACCAGGCCATCTGGCTCGTGATTGTGACCATCAGGAAGAGCAGAAGTGCTACTCTTGCGGCAAAAGAGGCCACATTCAAAAAGACTGCACCCAAGTCAAGTGCTACCGTTGTGGCGAGATTGGCCACGTGGCCATCAATTGTAGAAAGATGAGTGAAGTCAACTGCTACCGCTGTGGCGAATCCGGACATCTAGCCCGGGAATGCCCAACTGAGGCTACCACTTAATTTTTCCCTTTGTTCCTCCCACCTCCTTTTGCTGACTGATAATTGTATTATTATCTCTGAAACCTCTTCTCTATCAAAGATTGATAGATTGAGGCTACTTCTGGGTCAGTGAATTTTAATCACCATGTTAAAAGAGGAAAGGGCTGATTAAAAATAAAAAAATCTCAAAAACGTTACTCCAACTTGTAGATCTCTTATAATTAATGTGTTTCTGCATCACTGATGACTCGGATCATTGAACATCCTGAGCGTTAGGCAACTTCTAGATTCTTTGAATGCATTTTGATTTAACATTTAATCAAGAGCCACTGTGTGCTCTTGAGGAATTGGATACATATCAGTGAATAAATCAGACCAAGTTTGCGAACACAGACCTAGAATCTATTAACAAGTAAAAGAGTGTGTCAGATGAAGATAAATTGCCATAGAGGAAAAAAAAAAAAAAACAGGTAAAAGGATAGAGAATGTGTGTGAGGGGACATATATTTCTGTCTTAGATACACAAGGCACCCTGAGGAAGTGACATTTCCTCAGAGACTCGTTGCACAAATAAAGCTGATCCTAGAAATGTCTATGACCTTGCCAAGTAGCTTTAACTTTAGTTATGTATTGATTGCTTTGATTTATTTGAACTCATTAGCTTTTAAATGACAATGAAATACATCTCTATCTGGTTGTACATAAGTGTATAGTTTAATTAAAATAACCCAGAAAAATATGTATAATGTGTATAAGTAGCTTTGAGAGAGAGCAGTGAGAAAGCAACCAAACAAAGAAAACCATAGTAGCAAATTGTGAACATAAAGATACTAGTGATTATTTAGACATAAATACTTTTAAAAATCTAAGAAAACAGGTGTAAAAATTAAGATTCAACATAGATTGGGGCTTTGGTAATTTCAAAAATACACATTGTTGCAGGTATGAATATTATGTTTAGGAATTTCTGAAAAATACATTTTGCACAGATGTGAATATGTTCAATTACATATGCTACGATCCATTTTTTAGAAATCAGATATGAAAAACTGAAGTTCTATAAAATAGAAAAGACAATTTTAGATTTTAAATAAAACCTGGGATGAGGAGTGGTAACTGTTGGTGTCAAGAGAAAATTGAAGTGATGATGAAAAATGACTTACAAAATAACAATGATGACAATACTACATATCAAACAGAATGTGATAGAATTTATATCAGAAAAGGTAGTGTAGAGGATACAGTTCATGACCCATAAACTCAAATGGTCAAAGAAATGTATCTGGTTTTATAACTGAAGACACATTCTGTTTTGAACGTCCATAAGACTTGATGTGTGACCTTTCATCCCCATCTGAAAGACTCTTTAAATTCAGCTGAGTTTGACCTTTTGTGACCCTCTTGCGTTCCTAGAAATTGATTCTGTCGCTCTCTGTGCTGTCTCAACAAGATAAACTCAATCACACTACTAGCCTCTCAATGGAGCAATTGGGGCAATCTCAGTCCGGTCTGTCAAAACACAGCTGAAAACTCCTATATCACACTGAGCCAAACAAATTCTTGAGTCTCATCATGGTGCTGAGCTCTATTTAGGGGAGGAACACAGGAATCTGCTTTCGAATTCTGTACCCCTTCCCCCACAACCATCTGGTGCTTCATTTCCCATGCCCTCAGAATCTTGTCCCAGAGCTGGAGGAGGAAAAGAGGCAATGTCCCTTTATTAAGGACAGACACATCAATGAAGGCCTCTTTAAATTCCCTTTAGGCATCTTTTCTAATCTCAGAGGAAGGAAGGCTTATTTTGACTCACCAGTACCCTGTGCCAGAAGTTACAAAATGGTAGCCCTCTTACTGAATCAGGTCCACAATATGTTTGACCTACACGTTGTCAACATTAGATGCCAACATCTAAAAATTGGAATATTTCCCATGGAAATTCTTTTACTTCTTTTTGGAACAAAACCAAAGATCAGGAAGCAATAGGCACCCATTTCTGTGTGGAAACTTTTAGCTGGAGGTAAGCAGCGCTCTCTTCCTCTAGCCAAGTCACAAGTTCCCTCTTTAACTTCAGAGAAAATGAGGAAGGAATTTAAGCACTTTACTACAAAAAAATCAGCTAAACACGAAGACAGTAATGCAGAGAAATGAGGGACAAAGCTATAAAGCATACAGAAAACAAATATCAAAATGACAAAAGTCCTTTTTTTTAAATCAGTAATTACTCAAATTGTCAATCAATAGACTCTCCAATGAAAAGACTGGTATTGAAAGAATGGATAAAAACACATGATCCAACTACATATGGTCTAGAAGAGACTCATTTTATATCCACAGACACAAATACATTGAAAGTGAAAGGATGGGGTGGGGGGAAATCCACGTAAATTGTAACCAAGAGAGCAGAGATGGCTAGACTAATATCAGCCAAAATAGACTTTAAACCAAAAAAGTTTACAAAGACATTATGTATTAATAAAAGGCTTATTACCAGGGCTTCCCTGGTGGTTCAGAAGGTAAAGAATCTGCCTGCAATGCAGGAGACCTGGGTTTGAGCCCTGGGTCAGGAAGATTCCCTTGGAGAACAGAATGGCAACTCACTGCAATATTCTTGCTTGGTGAATCCCATTGACAGAGGAACCTGGTGGACTACAGTCCATGAGGTCGCAAAGAGTCAGACACGACTGAGTGACTCACACAACATTAATAAAAGGTTTGATATAGTTATATCTTATTGGCCAGAGTATGGAGGGATGAGGACCTCATACATTACCACTGGGGGCAGAAAATTCATATAACATTTCTGGGAGTCAATTTGGCATTATAGGTCAAAAACCTTTAAAAAGTCTTTATCCTTTGAAGTAAACATTACACTTCTAGAAATTTAAGAGAATGATCATAGATATATACTCAAAACATACATTAAAAATAGTGTTCACCTCAACATTATTTATTGAACTGATACACAAGAAACATTTATCTTTAAAAGGTATGGAATCTAAAATGTGACACATGTATAAGATAAAATACATTGCTGCTACTAAAAATCATGTTATATCAGAATGTTTATTGACACAGAGAAATGATCAGGCTATCAAATAAATAGTACATACACTGTAACATAGATATTTTCCCTGTTATAAAAGCTCTGATTGATTCTACTTTCTAAAATAAGAGTAAATGCTAAAAATAAATAAATTTAAAAATTTAAACTCCCTAGGTATTTTAAAATGTATAAATCACTTACTAAATAAGTGTAGGTTCAAAAATGTAATCACAATGAAAATGGCCAGCAATTTAGAAGATGGAAACAAAGCTTATGGACTCCAGCCAAAAATAGTATATCAAAGCAAAATATTTTATTACATTATAATTCAGAAAGATTTTCTTTAAAAAACTTAGATAAAACTGCAGAAATTAGAGAAATGAAAAAAAGATTAAAACCCAAAAAATTTAAAAACAAATAATTTAGAACTGATAAAGAATCAGTTTCTTTGAACAAAATAAATATATTTAAAATAGAAAAACCTGAAGAAGACACAAGTACTTTTTTAAATGGAAGGAATGCATAAATATAGAAATTAGGAATATGAAAATGTATCTGGAAAAAAGGCCAGACCCATAGAGATTGTTGTTCAGTTTCTCAGTGATATCCGACTGTTTGCAGCCCCATGGACTGCAGCACACCAAGGTTCCCTGTCCTTCACTATCTCCCAGAGTTTGCTCAAACTCATGTCCAACCACTGAATGGTCTAGTGGTTTTCCCTACCTTCTTCAATTTCAGTCTGAATTTGGCAATAAGGAGTTTATGATCTGAGCCACAGTCAGCTTCTGGTCCCTTTTTCACTGACTGTAGAGCTTCTCCATCTTTGGCTGCAAAGAATATAATCAATCTGATTTCAGTATTGACCATCTGGTGATGTCCCTATGTAGAGTCTTCTCTTGCATTGTTGGAAGAGGGTGTTTGCTATGACCAGTGCATTCTCTTGGCAAAATTCTGTTAGCCTTTGCCCTGCTTCATTTTGTACTCTAAGGCCAAATTTGCCTGTAACTCCAGGTGTCTCTTGACTTCCTACTTTTGCATTCCAGTCCCCTATAATGAAAAAGACATCTTTTTTGGATGTTAGTTCTAGAAGGTCTTGGAGATCTTCATAGAACCATTCAACTTCAGCTTCTTTAGCATTACTGGTCGGGGCATAGACTTGCATTACCGTGATATTGAATGAT
This sequence comes from Capricornis sumatraensis, assembly GCF_032405125.1. NCBI lineage: Eukaryota > Metazoa > Chordata > Mammalia > Artiodactyla > Bovidae > Capricornis > Capricornis sumatraensis. The sequence goes on along the minus strand of NC_091092.1, from coordinate 76,142,728 downwards.
TTGCCTTGGAAATGAACAGAGATCATTCTGTCATTTTTGAGATTGCATTCAAGTACTACATTTCAGACTCTTTTGTTGACTCTGATGGCTACCTCATTTCTTCTAAGGGATTTTTGCCCACAATAGTAGATATAATGGTCATCTGAGTTAAATTCATCCATTCTAGTCCATTTTAGTTCGCTGATTTCTAAAATGTCAACGTTCACTCTTGCCATCTCCTGTTTGACCACTTCCAATTTGCCCTGATTCATGGACCTAACATTCCAGGTTTCTATGCAATATTTTTCTTTACAGCATTGGACCTTGCTTCCATCACCAGTCACATCCACAACTGGGTGTTGTTTTTGCTTTGTCTCTGTCTCTTCATTCTTTCTTGAGTTATTTCTCCACTGATCTCCACTAGCATATTGGGCACCTACTGACCTGGAGAGTTCCTCTTTCAGTGTCCTATCTTTTTGCCTTTTCATACTGTTCATGGGGCTGTGAGGAGATACCCCACATCCAAGGGCAAAGGAGAAGCCCCAGAAAGATAGTAGGAGGGGCAAAGTTGCATTTAGAATCAAACTCCATTCCCGCCAGAGACACTCAGATGGCTGAAACAAACCTTGTGTGTACCAGGACCCAGGGACCCCACAGAGACTGAGATAGAACTGTGTTTGAGCATCTGCTGTGGAGGTACGGGTCAGCGGTGGTCTGCCACAGGGACAGGGGCTCTGGGTGTGGGTATGGCATAAGTCCTCTTGGAGGAGGTGGCCATTAACCCCACCACAGAGATGCCAGAACTTACATAAGACTGGGAAATAGACTCTTGGAGGGCACAACAGAACCTTGTTCACCAGGACCCAGGAGAAACGAACAGTGACCCCACAAGAGCCTTGCCTGTGAGTGTCCAGGAGTCTCCAGTGAAGGCATTGGTTGGTGGTGGCCTGCTACAGGGTTGAGGGTGCTGGGTGTAGCAGTACATGCATGGGGTCTTTTGAGGGAGGTCACCATTACCTTCCTTACCTCCACCATAGTTTGGTCCCAGGTAAATATCAGGGAGGGAACACAACTCCACCTATCAATAGAAAATTGGATTAAAGATTTACTAAGCATGGCACCACTCATCAGAACAAGACCCAGTATCCCCTTTAGTTAGTCTATCCCATCAGGAAACTCTTATCCTTTTCCATCAGAGGGCAGACAGACTGAAAACCACAATCACAGAAAACTAACCAATCTAATCACATGGACCACAGCCTTGTCTAACTCAATGAAACTGTGAGCCATGCTGTGTAGGGCCACCCAAGATGAATGGGTCATGGTGGAGAGTTCTGAAAAATGTGGTCCACTGGAGAAGGGAATGGAAAACCACTTCAGTATTCCTGTCTTGGGAATTCCATGAACAGTATGAAAAAGCCATGCTCAGTAAATCTTTAATCTAATTTTCTGTTGATGGGCGGGGCTGTATTCCCTCTCTGGTGTTTGACCTGGGGCCACACTATGATGGAGGTAATGAAGATAACGAAGACTTCCTTCAACAGGTCCCTTGCATGCACTGCTGCACTGAATGCCCCTGAACCTGCAGCAGGCCACTGCTGACCCACGCCTCTGCTGGACACTCCTGCACACTTATGGGCAAGTCTGGGTCAGTCTCTTGTGGGGTCACTACTCCTTTCTCCTGGGTCCTTGTCCACACAAGGTTTTGTTTGTGCCCTCCAAGAGTCTGTTTCTCCAGTCCGGGGTAAGTTCTGATGGCTCTAAGGTGGAGTTAATGGCAACCTCCTCCAAGAGGGTTTATGCTATACCCAGGTATGCAGCACCCAGAGCCCCTGCCCCTGTGGCAGGCCACTGCTAACCCGTACCTCCACAGGAGACACTCAAACACAGTTCTGGTTCATACTCTATGGGTGCTTTGGGTCCTGATGTGCACAAGGTTTGTGTGACCTTAGGTAAGTTTTAATCCCTGTGAGACTATATTCTTATCTGTGAAATAAATAATAATACCTCAAAGGGTCATTTTAAGAATTGCTTGAGATTTTTACATGTCACATGCTTGGCACAATGTCTTGTTGTTTGTTCAGTCACTAAGTAGTGTACAACTCTTTGCAATCCCATGGACTGCAGCATGCCAGGCTTCCCTTTCCTTCACTATCTCTCAGAGTTTGCTCAAACTCATGTTCACTGAAGCAGTGATGCACAATGTCTAGTACATGGTGAAAATTCAATACACAATAGCTGCTATTATGTGTACCAGACTGCTTTTAAAATTATGAGAGCAGTGATTATAATTTTACACTTAATATACTTCAATATCAATGAATACACATTATTAAAATGGCAAATTAGGCAAATAATGTGACTATTACTAAGTTGATTATTGCCACTATTAAAATAGTATAACTCAGATGGTTTGGGGGGGCGTTATTTCCCAAGAAAAAATAATTCCCAGTAAATTATTGACTATTCCAAAGCATAAGAGAGACAACACACTAATTTTCTATAAAGCTAACATATCTGTAAAGCTACCATAGAAAATTTTAGCAAATGCTAGTAGAAAAATTTTTAAACCCTGCAAACTAATTTTATTTATGAATACTAGTACAAAAATCTTAAGTAAAATTACTGGAGTACAAGTTAGAAATTTCTTAGTTATAAAAGGCAGACTTACTGCTACTTAATACTTACTACAGATTTACTACTAAAACCTGGCTTAAGCAGAAAGTGGATTCAGGGTGACATGTAATAAATTAGGGGTAGATGAGGTTTCAGGCATGACTAAAAACAGAAATTCATACTGTCATCAGGGTCAGTTTTTCTGTTTCTCCATCTCTCAGATTTACTTCTGCATTGAGTAAAAGCAGAATAAGTAATTCAAATCAAGTTGCTTATTATAGACAACTTTAAAAACTGGTCAAAATATTAAGCACCATTTCTATACAAGTATCACAGAGCTAACAAGATAGTGAGGAATGGCTGGAATAAAATTCTGGGAAGAAACAGGAATCCTGAAAAGTGGAGAGGGACCTATCAATCAGGTTTACTTCTGCTTACATTTGCCAAAGCAAAGATGTACCTAAGAGACTTTGATTGTGCCTCTTGAAATTAGGGGGACAAATATTCAGGCGTTCAGGGCACACTGAGGATGATAACTCTGGTGAACTATAGCCCATTTGTTTTGGCAGGAAAGTGGAAACCTCTTCACATATTTACAACAAAGGGAACATACTGCAGGGAACTGGCACACAGGTGATGGAGGATCTGAAATCCAAATGGGATACGACGGATTAATAAGAACAAGATGCCACAATCACTCTTGGGTTGGAGATACAGAAGTAAGAGACAGTGTCACTGGGGCTCCGGGGTCACCTAGTGGAAGCTAGAACTGTAGCAGGCCTGTCCAATTGGAGCCGCAGAGAAAATGGAGCCATTACCAGAGAAGATGCCCAAAGTAGAAAGAAATGCTCTGACCTCTTTCTTCCTCCCAACCATGGAGGCTTTTCTCCAACAGGCTGGGAGTCAGGGAAGGTAGGAGAATAGTTTGAGAAGAAACACAATCAGGAGAACACAGACCCCAAAAAGCTGCACTCCAAGGATGAGAATGAACCAGAACTAAAGCATCCTTTTCCATTGTAGCTTATTAGACTACTGTTCCACTTTAAATGCAGATAACTCAAGGCATCAGGCCACGTTATTGATAGCAGAATACTAGTTAGAACATCTGGTACTAGTTAGAAGACCTAATTTTATGATTATTAAGATGACTGACCCACTATCATACATTTTTCCCAACTTTGCTCTTAAATATATATTCATAGTCATGTGTTTACCATGTTACACCTTAGATAACTACTGCAAAAATTTCCCAGGAGTTTTTAGAGTTGTGATTAAAAAAACATACAACATAAAATTTACCATCATAATAATTTAAACTGTATAGTTCAGTAATGCTAAGTATATTTACATTGCTGTGCAACAAATCTCGAGACATTTTCCATCTTACAAAACAGAAATTCCATTCCTTTCAACAAGAACTTCCCATTTCCCTCCTTCCCTAAGTCCCCAGTAACCACCATTTTACTTTCTGTTTCTATGAATTCTCCAGAGACTTAATACTTGTTAATATTTGTTGAATGCACATGGTGTATATATAGAGTGCATTGAACTATTTTTTCAACTTTCCTGTGTGAATTTTTTTCATAATAAAAAAGATGAAAAGTAAATGATTAGGCAAAACAGAAATACCAAACAAAAATGGACATTTTTCAGGCAAACAAAAACTAACAGATTTTTTGTTGTGAAAGAGGGAAAATGATACCAAATAATAGGTCAACTATACAGGAAGAAATGGAGAGCAGTGAAAATGGTGGGTGCTGCTGTGGAAATAATGTCATTGTCACTAGAGATGAGCAAAACATATTATCTGAGGGAAGAAATGATTCAGTTTTTAATTCAATAAATGTCTAAGATTAAGAAAGTTCTCTGCATCTACTGTTGATGAAAAACCTTTGTGTTCTAGAGGCAATAATTGTCTGGGCTTTCAAGATGAAGATGAACACTTTTGAATACTAAAATGAAAAATAAAAGTATAAGCATGGCAGCTCCTCAAAAAATTAAAAATATTACCATATGATTCAGAAATTCCACTTTTGGGTACATAACTAAAATAATTGAAAGTACAACACTGAAATCAGATTGATTATATTCTTTGCAGCCAAAGATGGAGAAGCTCTATACAGTCAGCAAAAACAAGACCAGGAGCTGACTGTGGCTCAGATCATAAACTCCTTATTGCCAAATTTGGACTTAAATAGAAGAAAGTGGAAAAAACCACTAGACCATTCAGGTATGACCTAAATCAAATCCATGATGATTACACACTGGAAGTAAGAAATAGATTTAAGGGACTAGATCTGATAGACGGAGTGCCTGATGAACTATGGATGGAAGTTCGTGACATTGTACAGGAGACAAAGATCAAGACCATCCCCAAGAAAAAGAAAGGCAAAAAAGCAAAACGATTGTCTGAAGAGGCCTTACAAATACCTGTGAAAAGAAGAGAAGTGAAAAGCAAAAGAGAAAAAGAAAGATATACCCATTTAAATGCACAGTTCCAAAGAATAGCAAAGAGAGATAAGAAAGCCTTCCTCAGAGATCAGTGCAAAGAAATGGAGGAAAACAACAGAATGGGAAAGACTAGAGATCTCTTCAAGAAAATTAGCGATACCAAGGGAATATTTCATGCAAAGATGGGCTTGATAAAGGATAGAAATGGTATGGACCTAACAGAAGCAGACGATATTAAGAAGAGGTAGCAAGAATACACAGAAGAACTGTACAAAAAAGATCTTCATGACCCAGATAATAACGATGTTGTAATCACTCACCTAGAGCCAGACATCCTGGAATGTGAAGTCAAGTGGGCCTTAGAAAGCATCACTACGAACAAAACTAGTGGAGGTGATGGAATTCCAGTTGAGCTATTTCAAATCCTGAAAGCTGATGCTGTGAAAGTGCTCCATTCAATAGGCCAGCAAATTTGGAAAACTCAGCAGTGGCCACAGGACTGGAAAAGGTCAGTTTTCATTCCAATCCCAAAGAAAGGCAATGCCAAAGAAAGCTCAAACTACCACACAATTGCACTCATCTTACACTCTAGCAAAGTAATGCTCAAAATTCTCCAAGCCAGGCTTCAACATAAGTGAAGTGTGAAATTCCAGATGTTCAAGCTGGTTTTAGAAAAGGCAGAGGAACTAGAGATCAAATAGGCAACATCTGCTGGATCATGGAAAAAGCAAGAGAGTTCCAGAAAAACATCTATTTCTGCTTTATTGACTATGCCAAAGCCTTTAACTGTGTGGATCACAATAAACTCTGGAAAATTCTGAGAGATGGGAATACCAGCCAACCTGACCTGCCTCTTGAAAAACCTGTATGCAGGTAAGGAAGCAACAGTTAGAACTGGACATGGAACAACAGACTGGTTCCAAACAGGAAAAGGAGTATGTCAAGTCTGCATATTGTCACCCTGTTTATTTAATTTATATGCAGAGTACATCATGAGAAACTCTGGGCTGGAAGAAGCACAGGCTGGAATCAAGATTGCCGGGAGAAATATCAATAACCTCAGATATGCAGATGACACCACCCTTATGGCAGAAAGTGAGGAAGAATTAAAGAGCCTCTTGATGAAAGTGAAAGAGGAGAGTGAAAAAGTTGGCTTAAAACTCAACATTCAGAAAACTAAGATCATGGCATCTGGTCCTATCACTTCATGGCAAACAGATGGGGAAACAGTGGAAACAGTGTCAGACTTAATTTTTGGAGGGCTCCAAAATCACTGCAGCTGTTGACTGCAGCCATAAAACTAAAAGACGCTTACTCCTTGGAAGGAAAGTTATGACCAACCTAGATAGCATATTCAAAAGCAGAGACATTACTTTGCCAACAAAGATCCATCTAGTCAAGGCTATGGTTTTTCCAGTGGTCATGTATGGATGTGAGAGTTGGACTATAAAGAAAGCTGAGTGCCCAAGAATTGATGCTTTTGAAGTGTGGTGTTGGAGAAGACACTTGAGTGTCCCTTGGACTGCAAGGAGATCCAACCAGTCCATCCTAAAGGAGATCAGTCCTGGGTGTTCATTGGGAGGACTGATGCTGAAGCTGAAACTCCAATACTTTGGCCACCTGATATGAAGAGCTTACTCATTGGAAAGGACCCTGACGCTAGGAAAGATTGAGGGCAAGAGGTGAAGGGGATGACAGAGGATGAGATGGTTGGATGGCATCACCAACTCAATGGACATAAGTCTGAGTAAACTCTGGGAGTTGGTGATGGGCAGGGAGGCCTGGCATGCTGCGGTTCATGGGATTGCAAAGAGTCAGACACGACTGAGCAATTGAACTGACTGAACTGATAAACCTGAAGACACATTGGTATATAGCATATATAATTCATAGCAGAGTTATTCACTTCAGCCAAGAGACAGAAGCAACCATAGTGTCCATTGACAGATGAATGGATAATCAAAATTGTTATAAACATGCTATGAATGGTTATTCAGCCATAAAAAGGAAGGAAATTCTGATACATACTATAATATTAATGAACCTTAAAGACATTATGCTCAGTAAATAAGCCAGACATGTAGGAGCAAATATTGTGTGACTCCACAGTATGAAAAGCCAATCTACAAAATGGGAGAGAATATTTGTAAACTGTATGTCTGATAAAGGGTTAATAAAAAATATACAGGGAACTTACAGAATTAATTCGGTAGCAAAAAGAATAACCTGATTAAAAATGGGCAAAGGACTTGAATAGACATTTTTCCAAAGAAGACATTCAAATGGCTAACAAGTATATGAAAAGGTGTTCAACATCACTAATCATCAGTCAGTTCAGTTCAGTCGCTCAGTCGTGTTCAGTTCTTTGCAACCCCATGGACTGCACCATGCCAGGCTTCCCTGTCCATCACCAACTCCCGGAACTTTCTCAAACTAATGTCCAATGAGTCAGTGATGCCATCCAACCATCTCATTCTCTGTCATCCCCTTCTCCCACCTTCAATCTTTCCCAGCATCAGGGTCTTTTCAAATGAATCAACTCTTTGCATCAGATGGCCAAAGTATTGGAGTTTCAGCTTCAGCATCAGTCCTTCCAATGAATATTCAGGACTGATTTCCTTTAGGACTGACTGGTTTGATCTTGCAGTCCAAGGGACTCTCAAGAGTGTTCTCCAACACCACAGTTCAAAAGCATCAGCTCTTCGTCAATCAGCTTTCTTTATGGTCCAATTCTCACATCCATATATGACTACTGGAAAAACCATAGCTTTGACTAGACAGACCTTTGTCAGCAAAGTAATGTCTCTGCTTTTTAATATGCTAAGTTGGTCATAGCTTTTCTTCCAAGGACCAAGCATCTTTTCATTTCATGGCTGCAGTCAGCATCTGCAGTGATTTTTGGAGCCCCCCAAAATAAAGTCTGTCACTGTTTCCCCATCTATTTGCCATGACATAATGGGACCAGAGCACTGAAGAATTAATGCTTTTGAACCATGGTGCTGGAGAAGACTCTTGAGAGTCCCTTGGACTGCAAGGTGATCCAACCAGTCCATCCTAAAGGAGATCAGTCCTGGGTGTTCATTGGAAGACTGATGTTGAAGCTGAAACTCCAATACTTTGGCCACCTGATGCGACGAGCTGACTCATTTGAAAGCACCCTGATGCTGGGAAAGATTGAGGACAGGAGGAGAAGGGGACGACAGAGGATGAGATGGTTGGATGGCATCACCGACTCAGTGGACATGGGTTTAGATGGACTTCGGGAGTTGGTGATGGACAGGGAGGCCTGGCGTGCTGCAGTTCATGGGATCACAAAGAGTAGGACATGACTGAGTGAGTGAACTCAACTCAATGGGACCAGATGCCATGATCTTATTTTTTTGAATGTTGAGTTTTAAGCCAGCCTTTTCACTTTCCTGTTTCAGTTTCATCAAGAGGCTGTTCAGTTCCTCTTTGCTTTCTGCCATAAGGATGGTGTCATCTGCATATCTGAGGTTATCAGGGAGATGCAAATACCACAATGATATATCACCTCACATCTGTTAGAGAGTCTAATATAGAAAAGATAAAAGATAACAAGTGTTGCTGAGAGAATGGAACCCTTGTACAATGGTGGAAATGTAAATTGGTACAGCCTTTATAGACACACTGTGGAGTTTCTTAAAAAATTAAAAGTAGAACTACTATATGATCCAGCAACCCCAATTCTGGATATACATCCAAGGAAAATAAAAGCAGGATCTCAAAGAGCTACCTGCAGCCCCCTGTCCATTGCAGCATTATTCACAATAGCCAATTTATGGAAACAACCTAAAGGTTACAGTATCTATATACCACAAAAATGGTATATTAGTGGTATAATGGAATATTATTCAGTCATGAAGGGAATCCTGCTGTTTACATCAACAAAGAACCTGGAAGGCATTATGCTAAGTGAAAAAAGCTAGATAGGGAAAGACAAATACTGAATGGTATCACCTATATGTAAAATCTAAAAAAAGATAAGAAAAGCTGAGCTAATAGAAATAGAGAGTAGAATAGCTGTTACCAAGGACTTGGGGGTAGGGGATACGGAAAGATGTTGAACAAAAGGTATAAATATTCAGTTATAAGATGGCGAAGTTCTGAGGATCTAATGTACAGAATGGTAACCATAGCTTAATACTACTGTATTGTATACTTTAAATTTGTTGAGAGAGTAGATCATAAGCATTCTTACACACACACAAAGGTAACTGTGAGATGATTAGCTTGATTGTGATGACTGTTTTACAATGTGTATAAATCATCAATTTGTACATTTTGAATATATATAATTTTATTTGTCTATTATACCTCAATAAATGGAGAAATGAATGGCAACACACTCCAGTATTCTTGCCTGGGACAGAGGAGCCTGCCAGCTGTAGTTTATGGGGTTGCAAAAGTGTCAGACATGACTTAACAACTAAACAGCAACCTCAATATAGCTGGGGAAAGTGGTTAAGATAGTAAATATTATGTTATATGTATACTACCACAATTAAAAATAAATAATAGAAAAAGTAATATCTCTAATTGTGTCTCTAGTAGTGAGTAAATATTGATTTGTTATTATTACTTAAGCTGCTGCTGCTACGTCACGTCAGTCGTGTCCGACTCTGTGCGACCCCATAGACGGAAGCCCACCAGGCTCCTCTGTCCCTGGGATTCTCCAGGCAAGAACACTGGAGTGGGTTGCCATTTCCTTCTCCAATGCATGAAAGTGAAAAGTGAAAGTGAAGTCGCTCAGTCATGTCTGACTCCCAGCGACCCCATGGACTGTAGCCCATGAGGCTCCTCCGTCCATGGGATTTCCCAGGCAAGAGTACTGGAGTGGGGTGCCATTGCCTATACATGCTAAAAATATGCTATATGTATGAAATACTTAATGATATTTTTTGAAAGCTAGTAGTTTATAAAGATGTTAATTTCCCCTAATTTATAAATTTAACAGAATCCCAACAGACCTACATGGTTTTTTATTTGATTGTTAATTTTTAAGTAGACAATCTGATTTCTTAGGGAAATATATATATGTAAAAAGATGCAGAAAATATCTGAAAAAGAAAAGCAACTAGGAGAAATTTTTACTCAGTGCTTTTAGTGTTAAAGGGTGTTGGACTTTGACAAATAGCTTTTCTGCATCAATTGAGATAATCATGTGCTTTTCCCTTTAATTATCTTAATATAAATTATGTTAGCTTTTTTGTGTATGTTGAACCACTCTTGTATTTCTGGAATATTTCCTACTTGGTCATAGATATAATCATTTTAATACCATACTGGATTATTTTACTGAGGATTTTTGAAACTATAATCATATGGGATATTGATCTGTTATTTTTGTTTCCTATAATACTTTTATCTGGCTTTGGTATCAGAATAATGCTAGCCTCATAGGGTGATTTCCAAAATGTTCCTTCCTCTTCTCTTTTTGGAAGGATTTGAAAAGGATTGGTGTTATTCTGCTTTAAATGTTCGGTAGAATTCACTAGTGAAGTCATCTGGAAAAGTCCTGGACTTTTCTTTGTTTGGAGGTTTTTATTACAAATTCTATCTCTTTATTATTATAGGACTGTTCAGATATTCTATGTCTTCTTGAGTCAGGGTGTATAGTCTGTGTGTTTCTAGGAATTTTTCTATTTCATCTAAGTTATCTATTTTGTTGGCGTATAATTGTTCATAGTATTTCCTTATAAATCTTTCAGTTTTTGTAATGTCAGTACTAATGACCTCACTTTCATTTCCAATTTTTTAGTAATTTGAGTATGCTTTCATTTTTCATAGTCAGTCTAGCTAATATTTTGCCAATTTTATTGAGTTTTTGGAAAAAAGAAAAAAAACAACTTTAATGTCTATTGATTTTCTCCATTCTCTCATTTATCTCTAACCTTTATTATTACCTAGCTTCTGCTATCTTTGGATTTAGTTTTCTCTTCTTTTTCTAGTTCCTTAAAATCAAGCAATGAATTTGAGAACTTTCTTCATTTTTTTGACTTCTTTTTAAAAAATTTTTGTTGTGTTTTTTCTTTTCTTTAATATAAATTTATTTATTTTAATTGGAGGTTAATTACTTTACAATATTGTATTGGTTAACATAGGCATTCATAGCTATAAAATTTCCCCTGATCACTACTTTAACTAAATCTCATAAATTTTTCTATTTTTGCATTCATGAAAGTATTTTCTAATTTCTTCTTTGAACCCTTGATTATTTAAGAATGTGATCTTAATTTCCACAGAGTTGTGAATTTCAAATTTTATTTGTTATTGATTTCTAATTTCATGCTATTGTGGATAGAGGAGATATTTTTAATGATTTCAAGCTTTTTCAATGTATAAGACTTGTTTTGTGGTCTAACATGTCTATCCTGGAGAATGTTTCATCTACACTTGGAAAGAACATATTCTGGTGTTGTTGGGAAGAATGTTCTGTATATATTTTTAGGTCTAGTTGGCTTATAGTGTTGTTAAAAAACTATATCTTTATAATTTATCAGCTGTCCTATTCATTATTGAGTGAGTTATTGTATTCTTCAACTACTTTTGTAGAAGAGTCTATTTCTTCTTTTAAGTCTGTAAGTGTTTGCTATGTGTTTTTTGGACTTTGTTATTTATTATATATATGTTTATCATTGTTAAATCTTCTCAATAAATTGACCATTTTATCAATATATAATGACTTTTTAGACTCTCATAAATTTTTATTGTTAAAGCCTGCTTTGTTTTATATTCCCAAACTGAAACTGTACCAATTAAAGAATAACTCCCCATTTCCCCTTACCTCAGGTCCTGGTAACAATTATTGTACTTTCCAAATTTATGAATTTAATTCTTCTTGGTACATAAGTGAAATCATATATTTTTTGTCCTTTTAAGTCTGGATTATTTCACTTAGCATAATACAGTCAAGGTTTATCCATGATGCAGCATGCATCAGAATTTCATTCACTTTTAAGGCTGACTAATATTTCATCATATGTATATAACTCATCATATGTATATACCACATATGTACATACCACAGAAATGGTATGGACCTAACAGAAGCAGAAGATATTAAGAAGAGGTGGCAAGAATACACAGAAGAACTATACAAAAAAGATCTTCATGACCCAGATAACCATGATGGTGTGATCACTCACCTAGAGCCAGACATCCTGGAATGTGAAGTCAAGTGGGACTTAGGAACTAGGAATAAATCTAGTTGAGGTGATGGAATTCCAGTTGAGCTATTTCAAATCCTAAAGGATGATGCTGTGAAAGTGCTGCACTCAATATGCTAGCAAATTTGAAAAACTCAACAGTGGCCATAGGACTGGAAAAGGTCAGTTTTCACTCCAATCCCCAAAAAAGGCAATGTCAAAGAACATTCAAACTACTGCATAATTGTACTAATTTCACATGCCACCAAGCTAATCCTCAAAATTATCCAAGCTAGACTTCAACAGTACTTGAACCGTGAACTTCCAGATGTTCAAGCAGTTTTTAGAAAAGGCAGAGGAACAAAAGATCAAATTACCAACATGCATTGGATCATAGAAAAAGCAAGAGGATTCCAGAAAAACATCTACTTATGCTTCATTGATTACACTAAAGCCTTTGACTGTGAGGATCATGACAAACTGGAAAATTCATAAAGAGATGGGAATACCAGACCACCTTACCCGCCTCCTGAAAAATCTTCATGCAGGTCAAGAAACAACAGTTAGAACTGTACATGGAACAACAGACTGGTTCCAAGTTGGGAGAAGAGTAGATTAAGGCTGTATATTGTCACCCTGCTTATTTAATTTGTATGCAGAGTAGATCATACGAAATGCTGAACAGGATGTAGCTCAAGCTGGAATCAAGATTGCTGGGAGGAATATTGATAACCTCAGATATGCAGATGGCAGAAAGTAAAGAGGGACTAAGAGCCTTTTGATGAAAATGAAAAAGGAGAGTGAAAAAGTAGGCTTAAAACTCAACATTCAGAAAACTAAGATCACGGCATCTGTTCCCATCACTTCATGGCAAATAGATGGGGAAGCAATGGAAACAGTGACAGACTTTATTTTGGGGGCCTCCAAAATCACTGCAGATGGTGACTGCAGCCATGAAATTAAAAGATGCTTGCTCCTCGGAAGAAAAGCTATGACCAACCTAGACAACATAATAAAAGCAGAGACATTACTCTGCCAACAAAAGTCTGTCTACCAAAGCTATGGTTTTTCCAGCAGTTATGTATGGATGTGAGAGTTGGACCATAAAGAAAGCTGATTGGTGAAGAATTGATGCTTTTGAACTGTGGTGTTGCAGAAAACTCTTGAGAGTCCCTTGGACTGAAAGGAGATCAAACCAGTCTATCCTAAAGGAAATCAGTCCTGAATATTCATTGGAAGGCCTGATGCTGAAGCTGAAACTCCAATAATTTGGATAACTGATGTGAAGAACTGACTCATCAGAAAAGACCCTGATGCTGGGAAAAATTGAAGGCAGGAGGAGAAGTGGGGGTTGAAGGGGCAGGAGAAGAGGATGAGATGGTTGGATGGCATCACTGACTCAATGGACATGAGTATGATCAAGCTCTGGGAAGTGGCGATGGACAGGGAATCCTGGTGTGCTGCACTCCATGGGGTCACAAAGAGTCATACATGACTGAGCAACTGAACTGAAGTGACTGATGGATGTGAGAGTTGGACTATAAAGAAAGCTGAGTGGCGAAGAATTAATGCTTTTGAAGTGGTGTTGGAGAAGACTCTTGAGAGTCCCTTGGAGTTAAAGGAGATCAAACCAGTCAATCCTAAAGGAAATCAACCCTGAATATTCATTGAAAAGACTGATGCTGAAACTGAAACTTCAATACTTTGGCCACCTGATGTGAAGAACTGACTCACTGGAAAAGACCCTGATACTTGGAAAGTTTGAAGGCAGAAGGAGAAGGGGACTACAGAGAATGAGATGGTTGGATGGCATCACTGACTTGACGGACATGAGTTTGGGCAAGCTCCAGGATGTGGTGATGGACAGGGAAGCCTGGCGCGCTGCAGTCCATGGGGTCGCAAAGAGTCAGACATGGCTGAGCTACTGAACTGAACCAAACTGATACACCACGTTTTGTTTATCCATTGATTTGTCAGTGGAAATTTGGGGTGTTCCTACTTTTTGGCCATTGTGAATAATGCTGGTATGAACATTGGTGTGCTAATGTCTGAATCTTTGCTTTCAGTCCTTTTGGATATATACCTAGAAGTGAATTTGTTGAATCATATGATCATTCTATATATGATTTTCCTAGGAATTGCCATACTGCTTTCCTGCAGCACTTTACATCTGCACTACACACAAGGATTCCAATTTCTCTACATCCTCACTAACACTTGTTATTTTCTGTTTTTATTTATTTTATTATTTTAAAACAGTATTCATCTTAATTGTTATGAAGTGGTATCTAATTGTGCTTTTGATTTGTACTAATCTAATAATTAGTGATGTTGAGTGTATTTCCATATGTTTATTGGCCATTAGTGTATCGTCTTTAGAGAAATGTCTAATCAGGTAATTTGCCCTGTGCATTTGTCTTTTAACTTATGTCGGAAAAAGTCAAGGTTCAAACCTAAAATACAATACTGACTCTTATTTCTATTTATATCATACCTTTACCAGTGTTCTTTATCTCTTTGTAGTCTTAGGTTACTATCTTTTTTTTCAGACTGGGTGAAGGTGTGCTAGTGACAATTCTCTTAGCTTTTGTCAAAGAATGTCTATTTTCTTTTTTGTTGTTGTTGTTTCCCTCTTGAGCCTGCTTTTATGGGGACAAACTAACAGAGGGCACGGGCTGTAGAAAACTAGGAACAATACATAAATATATATTATACACAGAGAAGCATTTCTGTAAAGTCGGGCCCTGCCCCCTCCATATGCTGAGGCTGAGGAGTTAGGCACTGAGTCGGTCAGCTCTTTCAGTGGGTACACGCACATCTGAGGGAAGGAAGAAGGTGCTGAGAAATGCTGATCAATGACATGATCTACTTACAGGGGATGAGGAAAAGCCAAAATGGAACAAGGGTTGTTTTTTCTTTTCTTTTCTTTTCTTTTTAAAGAACAAAAACCCAGGCTGAGGCAGGGAAGTGAGGAAAAAGTAAAATGAGAGATGGATTCTGAAAGGGAAGGGGACCTGAGAGGGGTCTCACTTCCCTTGGTCAAAGCCCCTTTAACTTTGGGGTTAAAGTGGGGAAATGGAGTTGATATCACTTAGAATTCAGGCTTCCAGGAGCACAGCTCTGGTCTCCAAAAGATAAAAAATAGTAAAATTTTGCCCTTCAGTCAAAACTTTGGAATACTGTGTGTGTGAGTGGGGTGAGGCTGAATCTCTGGGATGTCAGTACAAGGCTTCCAAGGTGTGGCCCTGGTAGGGCAGGAAATCTGTCTCTAGGCTGGTAGAGGGCAGGGTGAAGTATTGATGACAGGGGAGGGAGGACAATCGGAGGGGATTAATTATTGTCCAGTGAAGGGATGATTCCTGTTAAGTAGAATTGGAATTACTCAGTGTTTGCAAGTTTCCTTCCAGTTCCAAGATCTGAAAAATAAGGGAAAGAAGGAGTCAGGCTTAGGTATGGACATGGGCCCTGCCCCTCCTACCCTCCTGGAGGGGACATGACCTTGAGCTGCCAGTCAGCAGGATGACTTCTCTTTCTCCCTCCAGAATCCACAGGATGGGTGCTAGAGAGGGGCTGACTTGCAGGTGCCTCCTGCCCCTAGGGCACTCCTGGGCCTACTTCATCCAGGAGCTTGTCCATCTCCTCCTTCCTTAGCAGCTCTGACTCCTCCAGAACCCAGTGCTATGCTGTCTTCTTTTTCAGGAAATTGGTCTCCTGCTGGTAGTCCTCAATGAGGCACTCAGCCTTGCTGTACTTGTGCTCTAGGGCCTGGTACTGGGCCTGGGCCTCCTGCAGGTGCTCACTCACAGCCTTGCATGGGCCCTGGGCCGCGACCCCGTAGCCCTCCAACTTTTCCATGTGATCCTTTTTCTCCTTCACACTCTGTTCCAGCTGGGCCTTCTTCACCTACCAGTGCCCCTTCTGCTCCAGGCTCTGCAGTTTTCTTTTCAGCTGCTGGATCTGTATCTCAGTCACAGCATGCTAGATCTGGAACTCCTTGAACTTGTGCACAGCTTCTCAGGCTCCACAGGGGACAAGGCATCCTGGTTCTTTGCCAGCTGAACACCTTAATGGCCATGTTGCCACCTGGGAACATGAGGCTCAGCTCCTCAACCTCATTAGTGGCACACTCTCTCATCTCCTTGTTATCCTTCCCCTCCCCATGCTGGGCGTATCTCTGTTCCATCATTTTCTGCTGCCATTGCACCTGTTTCCAGGGTCTGCTAAGTTAGCTGGGCCACCTCACCTAGCCACTCCTGGCCAATTATAAACTGCATGCAGCCCTTGGTGTTCCAGAGCATGGAGGCTACAAAGCTCTGGGTCACTCCCACCAGATTCATTCCATCCATCTCCATCAAGAGATGGTTCACCTGGATCCTGCTGTCCTGATGGACCACATTGCTGTCAGTCATGGTCTTGATGTACATGCCCACCTTCTCCAGGCCCATGTCTGTCCATGCCCCATGCCAACAATGCTGAGACCCAGGCCCTTGGCGTCCTCCCATTCCACAGGATACAGCTCCAACCTCTCCACCTGCTTCTCCACATGTACTCAGCAGAGGCCACCATGGGATCCACGTCCTTGTTGCAATGATGGTCATCCTCGTTGGAGTAGGTGTTGAACACTTGAATGGGCTCCATGCTAAAATGGGTATTCTGGTTCAGGGCTGGGTCCTTTCCCTCTGAGAGTCCTGGGATCTCCATGCACCTTGATTTGGCTCATAGAGGGGCTTCACTTCCTCCTCGTCTTCTTCATTGTCCTCCTCCAGGGTATTGCCCCCAGGAGTCCTCCCCAGTCCCACTGTAGCCACTCACGTCCACCAAGTCCTCCTTCTTGGACTCGTACCTCTTTGGGGATCATGTCCTGGCTCAGCCATCACCTACCCCTCTCTCAGAAACCACCAGGGTCACCACCTCCTCCTCGGGGGTTGCCTGGGCCTTCTGCCCCTCTGGCAGGGGCTGGCAGTAGTTTCCAAGGCACAGTCATTCTCCAGGGCTGCATGGGCTGTAACCTCCTCCTGGATCATTTCCGCAGGTGCCACTTCAGCCTCCAGCTCCCTGCTGTCCTCCACCTCCACAGGCTTAATGAAGCCCCTCCTGGGGCTTGAGAGGCATTAGGCAGGGGCCACCCGGTGTTGCAGGGGATGCTGTCATCCAGGCACACACTCCTGGGCAGGGACATTCCCCAATGGGATGGGCAGTAGCAGAGGAGGCTGAAACACCAGGGACCACCTGCTGACCAGCTTCAAGTTGACCTGGGGAGCCCCCTTGGCCCCTACCCTGGGCAGCCTGGACCCACAATGGAGGCCAGTCCTCGAGTCAGGCTCAAGGTCTCTATTTGGTTTATGTTTACAATTTTGATATTCTCTATTTGGTGATTGGAGAAGGCGATGGCACGTCACTCCAGTACTCTTGCCTGGAAAATTCCATGGACGGAGGAGCCTGGTGGGCTGCAGTCCATGGGGTCGCTAAGAGTCAGACACAACTGAGCGACTTCCCTTTCACTTTTCACTTTCATGCATCGGAGAAGGACATGGCAACCCACTCCAGTGCTCTTGCCTGGAGAATCCCAGGGACAGGGGAGCCTGGTGGGCTGCCATATATGGGGTCACACAGAGTCAGACACGACTGAAGTGACTTAGCAATTTGGTGACACATCATTCTCCTGGTTTTCTCTAGTTCTTTGTTTATGGTTTCCTCTAGCTCTTTGAGCACATATAAAACAATTAACTTGAAAATCTTCGTCTAGTAAGTCCAATGCATGTGCTTTCTCAGTGCTATTAATTTCCTTTTTTTTTTCTCCCTATGAATGTGACTTTTCTCCCTATGAATGCAGGCTTCCCTGGTGGCTCAGATGGTAAAGAAACTGCCTGCAATGCAGGAAGCCCAGGTCGATCTCTGGATCTGGAAGATCCCCTGGAGAAGGAAATGGCTACCCACTCCAGTATTCTTGCCTGGAGAATTCCATGGACAGAAGACCCTGGCAGGCTACAGTCCATGGGGTTGCAAAGGGTCAGACACAACTGAGCATCTAAGACTTTCACTTTCATAAATGTGACCTACTTCATTGTTTCTTTCTATAACTTGTCATTTTTGTTGTTGAATACTGAATTTTGAATACTATAATGTGGTGACTCTAGAAATAAAAGTATTTCTCTCCTCAGGATTTATTTCCTGCTTCCTGTATATGTTTTGTTGAATGTGTCCTCTGAAGTCTCTGTTCTATTAGCCTGTGGTCAGCTAGTGGTTTAACAGAGAGTCCTTAAACTCTCAGAGTTGAAAGAAGGATAGCAAAAGGAGAAAAGGAAAAATCTACTCTGGTCTTTATAGATTAGTTCTGTGTCAGGACACTCCTTTAATTCTTCCCTTCAGTCGCTCTTTGCAACCCCATGAATTGCAGCACGCCAGGCCTCCCTGTGCATCACCAACTCCCAGAGTTCACTCAAACTCATGTCCATTGAGTTGGTGATGCCATCCAGCCATCTCATCCTCTGTCAACCCCTTCTCCTCCTGCCCCCAATCCATCCCAGCATCAGGGTCTTTTCCAATGAGTCAACTCTTTGCATGAGGTGGCCAAAGTACTGGAGTTTCAGCTTTAGCATCAGTCCTTCCAATGAACACCCAGGACTGATCTCCTTTAGGATGGACTGGTTGAATTTCCTTGCAGTCCAAGGGACTCTCAAGAGTCTTCTCCAACACCACAGTTCAAAAGCATCAATTCTTTGGTGCTCAGCTTTCTTCACAGTCCAACTCTCACATCCATACATGACCACTGGAAAAACTATAGCCTTTAATTCTTAGCCAGTCCATTTACAACTCTGGTTTAGTCTTTACTCTCCCCTTGCTATGAGCCTAAAGATCAGTGGGAAATAAACATTCAGGACTTTCTCAGGTGTTTTCTGAGATATGACCAGCCGTGGGCATGGGTTGTTGTTGTTCAGTTGCTAAGCTGTGTCCGACTCTTTGCGACCCCATGGACTGCAGCTAGGCTTCCCTGTCCTTCACTATCTCGTGAGTTTGCTCAAACTCATGTCCATTGAGTTGGTGATGCCATTCAACCATCTGATCCTCTGTTGCCCCCTTCTCCTCCTGCCCTCAATCTTTCCCAGCATCAGGCTCTTTTCCAATGTGTGGGCTGTCTGCATCAGATGGCCAAAGTATTGGAGCTTCAGCTTCAGCATCAGTCCTTCTAATGAATATTGAGGGTTGATTTCCCTTATTGAGGATTGACTGGTTTGATCTCCTTGCAGTCCAAGGGACTCTCAAATCTTCTCCAACACCACAGTTCAAAGCATCAGTTCTTCTTCACTCAGCCTTCTTTATGGTCCAACTCTCACATCTGTACATGGCTACTGGAAAAACAATAGCTGTTACTAGTCAGACCTCTGTTAGCAGTGATGTCTCTGCTTTTTAATATGCTGTCTAGGTCTGTTATAGGTTTTCTTCCAAGGAGCAAGAATCTTTTAAATTTGTGGCTGCAGTCACCATCCACAGTGATTTTGGAGCCCAAGCAGATAAAGTCTGTCATTGTTTCTATTTCTCCCCTATTCTATTTGCCATGAAGTGATGGGATGAAGGGATGCTATGATCTTAGTTTTTTGAATGTTGAGTTTTAAGCCAGCTTTTTCATTCTCCTCTTTCACTTTCATCAAGAGGCTCTTTAGTTCTTCTTCGCTTTCTGCCATAAGGCTGGTGTCATCTGAAGTTATCAATATTTCTCCCAGCAATCTTGATTCCAGCTTGAGCTTCATCCATCCAGCCTGGCATTTGCATGATATACTCTGCATATAAGTTGAATAAGCAGGGTGACAATATACAGCCTTGACGTACTCCTTTCCCACGTTTGAACCAGTCTGTTGTTCCATGTCCGGTACTAACTGTTGATTCTTGACCTGCATACAGGTTTGTCAGGGGGCAGGTAAGGTGGTCTGATATTCCCATCTCTTAAAAAATTTTCTACAGATTGTGATTCACACAGTCAAAGACTCTAGCCTTATCAATGAAGCAGATGTTTTTCTGGAATTCGCTTGCTTTTTCTGTGATCCAATGGATGTTTGCAATTTGATCTCTAGTTCCTCTGCCTTTTCTCAGTCTAGCTTGTGCATCTGGAAGTTCTCGGTTCACATACTGTTGAAGCCTGCTGCTGCTACTGCTAAGTCGCTTCAGTTGTGTCCAACTGTGTGCAACCCCACAGATGGCAGCCCACCAGGCTCCTCCGTCCCTGAGATTCTTCAGGCAAGAACCCTGGAGTGGGTTGCCATTTCCTTCTCCAATGCATGAAAGTGAAAAGTGAAAGTGAAGTCGCTCAGTCGTGTCCAACTCTCCGCGACCCCATGGACCACAGCCTACCAGGCTCCTCTGTCCATGGGATTTTCCAGGCAAGAATACTGGAGTGGGGTGCCATTGCCTTCTCCAACTGTTGAAGCCTAGCTTGAAGGACTTTCAAAATTACCTTACCAGCATGTGAAATGAGCACAACTGCACAGCAGTTTGAACATTCTTTGGCATTACCTTTCTTTGGGATTGGAATGAAAACTGACCTTTTCCAGTCCTGTGGCCACTACTGAGTTTTCCAAATTTGCTGGCATATTAAGGGCAGCACTTTCACAGCATCATCTTTTAGGATTTGAAATAGCTCAACTAGAATTCTGCTGGGGGTGCTCCGCAGAAAGAGAGAGGCAGTGGAACTTCCCTCAGCAAAGCCGAGGGGTCCCGAAGAGCGGTGAGCCTGCTGTCCACCAACCCAGCCCCTTGGCGAGCGAGAGACAATCAGACGCGACAGGGTTTCCGTCTGAGCATTTTCGCTTTATTGCCACAAACTCTTGGTTTATATAGGCAAGCAAGAGGGTTCTGCGAGGGACCTCCCATAGTTGCACCAATCACGTTAAAGGTCAAATTATAATATGCCATAGTTACACCAATCACTTTAAGGTCAAGTCGTCATGAGCTTAACAGGAGTCTATGGTAATCACAGACTGTCCACGTGTACGGAAGTCAAGAGAGCCAATCAAAAACTTTAACATAGCCCACGCCCCAATCTCTTCCGCCGGACGCCATCTTGGCTTCCAATCGCAAAAGCTAGCCCCCTTTTTTTTTTAAGGTTTCCCAGGTAGGGCCCCACAGAATTCCATCACCTCCAATAGCTTTGTTTGTAGTGATGCTTCCTAAGACCCACTTCACTTCACGCTTTCACACTCCAGGATGTCTGGCTTTAAGTGAGGTGATCACACCATCATGGTTATCCAAATATTAAGACCTTTTTTTTTTTTCCTTTTTACAGTTCTTCTGTGTATTCAGAAATGGTAATGATGTAACAGAAGCAGAAGGGCATGGCATGGCTTTTCACCTTCTTTTTTTAAGTGGATGCTTTTGAAGGCCCTATTTCCCAAAGTTGTTCCCTCCCTCAGCTTTTCCTCCCAGACTTTTAGCATGCATATTTTCTGATGAAATTGTACTCTTTTGCCACAGATAACAACAATTTGTTCATTTACGTTTCAGTATTTTCCAGGAATGACCTCTATTTGCTACTTTTCCAAACTGAGATTGTTCTGAGTTAAGAAAAATAAAGGCAATGCCTGCTCTGTTCCTTCCAGAACCAGATACCCACAAGAGGAACACAGGCTGTCATCAAGACAGTCACTGCCCCTGGGAGGAGTTTGGAGCAAGGCTAAGTTAAAACTAAAAAGTTCTCCTACCATGTTAAAATGGACTTTTTCCCGATTCATCATTCACTTGGTTGCTGCAATCCTTTGACTACTTTCCAGAGTTCTGACGAAATTAATTCAGACAACTTTGCTTAGTTTTCTTTTGGTGTTTCCAAGAAGTAATAGGTGCTTGAAGCCTCCTACTTTTCCATGTTCACTAACATCTGAAAATCTTTTTTCTTTAATTATTTAGTTTATTTTAATTGGAGGATAATTACTTTGTGATATTGTGGTGATTTTTGCCATACATCAACATGAATCAGCCACTGGTACACATGTGTCCCCCCATCCTGAGCCTGCCTCCCCCCTCCCTTCCCACCCCATCCCTCTGGGTTGTCCCAGAGCAGTGGCTTTGGGTGCCCTGCTTCATGCATAGAACTTGCACTGGTCATCTATTTTACATATGGTAATATACATGTTTCAGTGCTATTCTCTCAAATCATATCACCTTTGCCTCTCCCACATAGTCCAAAAGTCTGTTCTTTACATCTGTGTCTCTTTTGCTGCCTTGCATATAGGATCATCATTACTGTCTTTCTAAATTCCATATATATGCATTAGTATATTGTATTGGTGTTTCTCTTTCTTATTTCACTCTGTATAGGCTCCAGTTTCATCCACCTCATTAGAAAGGACTCAAATGTGTTCTTTTTTATAGCTGAGTAATATTCCATCATGTATATGTACCACTACTTCCTTATCCATTTGTCTGCTGATGGACATCTAGGTTGCTTCCATGTCCTAGCTCTTGTAAACAGTGCTGCAAAAAACATTGGGGTTACATGTGTCTCTTTCAATTCTGGTTTCCTCAGTAACACCTGAAATTCTTAATAATATTTGAACTATGACTCTCTCACTTTCCTTTTGTACTGGGTCCTGCAGGTTAGGTTTGCCCCTAAAACTTCTAACCATTTTAACAATTTTTCTGCCTCTTATACTTGTCGCTATAGAGCATTCTTATAAGTAAGTCCATGCAGGCATCTTTCCCTGGTACTAGATTAGTACTCAACTGAGAATCATCACAACTATGACAATGAATGCCCTCAGTAATAGTGTGGATAATATCAACAATATTTATTCTTATGTCCAAGACAAATTTTGGGAATTTTTAATGTATCTTCTGAAACTAAAGGGTAACCCTCAACTGAATTTGCTTACTCCAACTAGGATCCTGAATATCCCCTCAAGGAATGAGGATTTTTAATTTAACACTATGATATGACTTTATAGATCAGCTTTCATAGGCCTCTGTCTTCAGCAACTTCCCAGTGAATTCTTTTATGTAATTGATAATCCTAGACACTTCAAATAAAACAAAGTCTTACCCTCCTGATTGTTCATCTAACTCCATACCACACTTTCTTCCCTCCTTCTCCCCAAAATATTCAAAGGCTCAAATTTTTCTTTGAGTGTCTCCAGCCTTTTCATTATCTTAGTCACAACCAGTGACTACCACCACCATCACCAGCAACAAATTATAGCATGAGATAGATTAATTTCTACTCCACTTTGTATCAATTAAGATACTTTCAGCTGAAAATAGGAGAAAACCAACTCAAAGGCCCTACATGATGAGGAAATTTAGTATCTCATATACCAAAGTCTTCAGAGATAGGATGGTTTCAGCACTGGTCAACTGAGTGATTCATGACATTATGAAAGACCCAAATTCTTTCTGTATTTCTGCTATGTTATTCTTACTCAGTTGATTTGTCTTCTAAAACTGACTTTCATCATGACCCCATAATAACTGCGACCAACATACACATAGCATGTAGATGGCAATATCCCAAAATAGAAAAATGTTTTTCTCCTCAATCTTGGTAAGCCCAGAGAAATTGTACCCAGAAAACACTTTCCTAAACCAATCACTGACCAAGGAAATGAAGTTACCATGATTAGTTCAGACTAAGCAAAATTTATTCCAGTTTCTTAAGGAATACACACTGTTCTCCATAGGGGCTGTACTAGTTTGCATTCCCACAAACAGTGTAAGAGGGTTCCCTTTTCTTCACAGCCTCTTCAGCATTTATTGTTTGTAGACTTTTTAATAGCAGCCATTCTGACAGGCATGAGATGGTATCTCATTGTGGTTTTGATTTGCATTTCTCTGATAATGAGTGATGTTGAGCAACTTTTTCTGTGTTTGTTTGCCATCTGTATGTCTTCTTTGGAGAAATGTCTGTTTAGTTCTTTGGCCCATTTTTTATTGAATCATTTATTTTTCTGGAATTCAGCTGCAGGAGCTGCTTGTATATTTTTGAGATTAATTCTTTGTCAGTTGCTTCATTTGTTATTATTTTCTCCCATTCTGAAGGCTGTCTTTTCACTTTGTTCATAGTTTCCTTCGTTGTGCAAAAGCTTTTAATTTTAATTAGGTCCCATTTGTTTATTTTTGCTTTTATTTCCATTACTCTGGGAGGTGGGTCATAGAGGATCCTGCTGTGATTTATGTCAGAGAGTGTTTTGCCTATGTTTTCCTCTAGGAGTTTTATAGTTTCTGCTCTTACATTTAGATCTTTAATCCATTTTGAGTTTGTTTTTGTGTATGGTGTTAGAAAGTGTTCTACTTTTATTCTTTTACAAGTGGTTGACCAGTTTCCCCAGCACCCACTTGTTAAAGAGATTGTCTTTTCTCCATTGTATATTCTTGCCTCCTTTGTCAAAGATGTATCCAAGGGTACGTGGATTTATCTCCAGGCTTTCTATTTTTACAATGAACAAAATCCTCTGGTGAGCATTTCCTTTTGTAGAGCATGAGCAAGAAATAAACTTTTGTTATACTAAGATACTGGAGAAGGCAATGGCAACCCACTCCAGTACTCTTGCCTGGAAAATCCCATGGATGGAGGAGCCTGGTAGGCTGCAGTCCATGGGGTCACTAAGAGTCGGGCACGACTGAGCGACTTCACTTTCACTTTTCACTTTTATGCATCGGAGAAGGACATGGCAACCCACTCCAGTGTTCTTGCCTGGAGAATCCCAGGGACGGGGGAGCCTGGTGGGCTTCCGTCTATGGGGTCGCACAGAGTCAGACATGACTGAAGCGACTTAGCAGCAGCAACAGCAGCAGCATACTAAGATACTTAAATTTGGGGTTTAACAACTTGTTACAATAGAACAATTAAACCTGTCCTGAGTAGTAACAGGTATAGTAACAGGGTGTATATTGTCACCCTGCCTATTTAACTTATATGCAGAGTACATCATGAGAAACCCTGGGCTGGATGAAGCACAAGCTGGAATCAAGTTTGCCATGAGAAATATCAATAACCTCAGATATGCAGATGACACCACCCTTATGGCAGAAAGCGAAGAAGAACTAAAGAGCCTCTTGATAAAAGTGAAAGAGGAGAATGAAAAAGTTGGCTTAAAGCTCAGCATTCATAAAACTAAGATCATGGCATCTGGTCCCATCACTTCATGGGAAATAGATGGGGAAACAGTGGAAACAGTGTCAGATTTTACTTTTTTGAGCTCCAAAATCACTGCAGATGGTGATTGTAGCCATGAAATTAAAAGATGCTTACTCCTTGGAAGGAAAGTTATGACCAACTTAGACAGCATATTAAAAAGCAGAGACATTACTTCATAAACAAAGGTCCATCTAGTCAAAGCTATGGTTTTTCCAGTAGTCATGTATGGATGTGAGAGTTGGACTATAAAGAAAGCGGAGCACTGAAGAATTGATGCTTTTGAACTGTGTTGTTGGAGAAGACTCTTGAGAGTCCCTTGGACTTCAAGGAGATCCAACCAGTCCATCCTAAAGGAGATCAGTCCTGGGTGTTCATTGGAAGGACTGATGCTAAAGCTGAAACTCCAGTACTTTGGCCACCTGATGTGAAGAGTTGACTCATTGGAAAAGACTCTGATGCTGGGAGGTATTGGGGGCAGGAGGAGAAGGGGTTGACAGAGGGTGAGATGGCTGGATGGCATCACTGACTCAATGGACATGAATTTGAGTGAACTCTGGGAGTTGGTGATGGACGGGAGGCCTGGCATGCTGTGATTCTTGGGGTCGCAAAGAGTCAGACACAACTGTGCAACTGAACTGAACTGAAGTGATTGTTGAATGTTCCTGAAAAGATAAGGACCGTATCATACTATTTGTACTGTTCTAAATTCTATTCATGGATGGAGTAAACTTTACCTCTAGCTCATAGCTTACCTTTAAAAAGAACAAAAAACAACTATTGTTTTGAATTATGGAAATGTGATAACACATTTACAGGAGACTTGGAAAATACAGAACACAGTTACATATAGTTCCACTGTGTGTGTGTGTGTGGGGGGGGGTGGTGTGTGTTAGTCACTCAATTGTGTCTGACTCTTTGCAACCGCATGGACTGTAGCTCATCAGGCTCCACTGTCCATGGAATTCTACAGGGAAGCATACTGAAGTGGATTGCCATTCCCTTTTCCAGGGAATCTTCCCAACTCAGGGATTGAACCTGGGTCTTCCACATTGCAGGCAGATTCTTTACCATCTGAGCCACCTGGGAAGACATAGGTCCACTATATATTACAATTATTTTTTTTAAGTAGATAAATTAAGATTTTTAGTTGGAGTTTCAATATCAAACTTTCAAAAAATAATAGAATGAATATACAGAGAAGTAGAGAGATATAGTAGACCCCAAAAGCTCTGTGAACTAATTCAACATAAGTAAGACATAGAATTTTCACACAACAGTAGGATACAAATTCTATTCAAGTTCCCATAGATTATAAACTAGGAGACACTGGAACATAGGGGCATAAATTAAGGTGCAAAAGTTTCGTGGTCTAAAGGTGTTGAAATTATAGAGTCTGTTCTCTTATCACTGTGGAATTATGTTAGAAATCAATATCAAAATATATTTGAAAATAACCCACATATTTTTAAGTACAATGTGACATTTACCAAGAGAGATCTTTGACTTAGCTGTCAAAAGCCTCAGTAAAGTTAGACTGAAAAAAGCACAGAGGGTGATTACAGAGAAGAAAGCATTTAAATGAGAAGTTAATATCAAAAATGAGAAATTAATGTTAAGGATATTTTAAACAAAATCCTATGTATTTGGAAATTAAATGCCCACTTTTAAATGATGGGTGTATCTAAGAAGCTGTAACAAGGAAAATTTAAAAATACTTGTAATAGAATGAAAATGAAAAGAGAATTAACCAGAATATATTGCATGTAGCTGAAGCTTCTCAATGCAATTAAATATACTGTGGAGTTTTAAATAAGGTATAAAAACAAATAATGGACACTAGTATAAAATTTTGTACAATTTGAACAAAATCTGTAGTTAGTAATACTGTGCTGCTGTGCTTGTGCTGTGCTTAGTTTCTCAGTTGTGTCTGATTCTTTGTGACCCCAGGGACTGCAGCCCGCCAGGCTCCTCTGTCCATGGGGATTCTTAAAGCAAGAATACTGGAGTGGGTTGCTATGCCCTCCTCCAAGGGGTCTTCCCAACCCAGGGATTGAACCCAGGTCTCCTATATTGCAGGTGGATTCTTTACTGACTGAGCCACCAGGGAAGCCCAAGAATTTATCACTTGTTAATTTCTTGTTTTTTTGTGTGTTTTTTTTTTTAACAACATAGTATTTCTTTATATTCCCAAAACTGGATTAGAAGTTTCCTTTCTCTCTTCTCCTTCTGGGACCCCTATAATATGAATGCTGGTGCATTTAATATTGTCCCAGAGGTCTCAGGCTGTCTTGGTGCATACAAGATTTTGTTTGTGCCCTCCAAGAGTAGTCTCTTCCCCATGCTATGGAAGTCCTATAATCAAATCCCACTGGCCTACAAAGTCAGATTCCCTGGGGATTCCCAGTTCATTTGCCAATTGCCCAGGCTGAGAAGCCTGATGTGAGGCGCAGAACCTTCACAACAGTGGGAGAACTTCTTTGGTATTACTGTTGTCCAGTTCACAAGTGGCCCACCGAGGTATGGGATTTGATTTTATCGTGTTTGGGCCCCTCCTATCATCTCATTGTGGCTTCCTCTTTGTCTTTGGATGTGGGGTATCTTTTTTTGGTGGGTTCCAGTGTCCTCCTGTCAATGGTTATTCAACAGTTAGTTACAATTTTGGTGCTCTTGCAAGAGATGAGTGCATGTCCTTCTACTCTGCCATATTGAACTATAGAAAAAGCTCATAGTTTGCCTTTTAAAATTACTTTACTTATTGTTGATTTTGAGTCAAGTGTATGTGTGATGATAGTATTCTGATTATGTTTTAAAAGGGGAGACTTTAAAAATAAATAAATAAAAGGGGAATATTTGCTTTTTGTACATATGGATACATTCCCAAATATTTACAGATGAAATAATAAAATTTCCTGAATTTGCCTCAAAATAACCCAAAGGTTGGAGTAGGGCAGAGGGAATGAGAAGGATGAATAGAGATATGGAAGAACTAAGATTGGCTGTGACTTGAAAACTGTTAAACTATGTGATGGGATTCATCTGATGCTCTCTCTGTGTTTCCATAAATTTAGTGAGTAATCACTAACATGTTCTAAACTCAGTTCTTTGTAAACCTTTCCCCACTCTTCTCCAAGAGTCTCCTGTGCTACATTACTTCAGTTGTGTCTGACTCTTTGCGACCCCATGGACTGTAGCCCAGTAGGCTCCTCTGTCCATGGAATTCTCCAGGAAAGAATGCTGGAGTGGGTTACCATGCCCTCCTCCAGGGGATCTTTCCAACCCAGGGATTGAACCCATGTCTCCTGCATCTCCTGCATTGCAGACAGATTCTTTACCGCTGAGCCACCAGGGAAGCCCAAGAGCCTTCTGACTGGGCATATTAGAAACTGCCTCATGCTGAGCAGGGTATGCGCTTGTCAGTTCATGGAGAATATAGAATACAACTAAATATACGGAGGTGCACGTGTCAACAATGAGCCAAAATACTAATGAGTTGAAAGTGTTCCCAGTGAATGTAGCACATCCTGTTCAGCCTGTAGAAACGGAGTTGTCCAATAGAGAAATGTTCACACCTGGTCTCCCCTAAATAACCCCTTCTACTCCTTAACCTTGTTATCTGCCCTTATTCCACAAACTCCCAATTCTAGTATGTTTTGGAAGGGAACAGATGCCATTCATAGAATGATTGAAAAATGTTAGATAGTATCTGAGGATTTCAGTTAAAGATGGTAGACTAAATATCCTAGAAAACTCACAAAAATTACATTAATGGGCTATTATGAAGGCATAAATCTACTAGAACCTAGAGGAAGAAGGAAACAGTGAAGCTGACTTTGCACATATGAAAAAGCTGAATCACAAGCATGGAGAAAACTGAAATCCCATTCACCCTGAGAAACCCCTGAAAAGGTCAGGAATTTGGTAACACTGAGTACTTCTAAAAGTGGGAATAAATATAATGATAACAATGAAGGGTTGGTTGTCTAAATTTTATCTGAAATCAGTTAGATTCCTGGACCCCATGCCACAGAGCACAGCCAGTCAACTACCTTTCTTTTCCCTGGCCTAAAGATCAGTGATTCATTCCCTGGAGAGACTAATACAATTTTTGGACCAGGGAACCCAGACACAGTTGAAGTGAGGAGTACTATATTTAAAATAATATAATATAATTAATTTATATGAAAGTTTACATACTCAATAATAACAGCCACTTCATCCTACTCTCTGAGACTACTTCCATTTAGACTTACTACAGGGTAAAGTTTGGAAGACTTGCAAGGAATCTGAATACCTCAACAGAAAAGACTAAAAGACGCAGAGTTACCCAAAGAAACATGCAGACTTACCCAAAGAAATGGAGCAATCAGAACACTCTACAGTGTAAACTAGTCTTCAAGTCCCATCTACATGCACAGAGCTTTCAGCTTCCTAGTACTCAAATCTTAAATACAAATAGACAACCAAGAATCATCATTCACTTAAGAAAATAAAAATATGAATGATATGAAAGACAGAGACCAAAATAAAAAAGCAGAGGAAGTAATTTGGAGGAAACAGAGTCCATTCATGGAAATGGAAACTTAAACCCAAGCATTCCATTTCTCTAACATTTCCTTAGCATTTTTATTTCATAGTTCAGTCTTTCTCCTCTGGAATCCACTTGATCATGTTAGCAAAATCCTGAGCTGCCTCCAGATCTGGTGTGTGGTAGTGTTAAGGGAAGCACACTGACTGAAACTGCCCACACTGGCCAGGCACCATAGTAACCATTTACATGAGTTGTTTTATGACAGGAGGTCCTGGTAAGGAACACGGAACTAATAAGCCTCCACCAACTGGAAGAGTTCAGGAACGGTCAAAAGGAGACACCACATGTCCGACCACCTCCCAGAATCCTCTCTGGCATCCATCTTGGCTGAACAAGGCGTGCACCACCAAGAAGGACTCTGAGTCAGAATGGTTGGCTAAAGACAACCCGGAAACTAACCCCATCACCATAAAACCTGAGACTTCGAGCTATGTGGCAGAGCTGTTCTCCTGGGTTCCCTTACCCTACTGCTCTCCACCCAGGTGCCCTTTCCCAATAAAATCTCTTGCTTTGTCAGCACATGTGTCTCCTTGGACAATTCATTTCCGAATGTTAGACAAGAGCCCAGTTTTGGGCCCTAGAAGGGGTCTCCCTTCCTGCAACAAATGGTGACTCTGGCGGGGACTCTTCTTTGCTGCGACTGACATCCTGACCACTCGGGTTACTCAGGGGCCAGCTTCCCCACTGATGGACCAGACCCAGCAGCCACAACTGGGACCCTTTTGTTCCTGGTCTCCTCCTGTCATGGACAACTGGCCAGAGTGCCCCAACCAGTAAGGAACAAGAGACTTTATTGACCTCTCTTCCCCTCCCTCTCTCTTTCCTCTCCTTAACCTTTCCTATCCTTCCCCTTTTTTCTAGTCCCCCGGTCCTGGACGCAGGAATCTGGTCAAAGGGCCTCAGCCTGAGCTGAAGATTGGAGACTGATCACCTCCTCTTGGCAGAGAACTTGAATTCTGGTTCTGTGCTGTTCTGGTTTCTGGTAGGGCCAAGTTCCAGTCCTCCCTTCTCTGGAGGCCCAGGGTAAAATCCCATAATGTCTGGGTATTTGCAGGTGGCAGGAGACGTGTGTAAGTCCACCCTTTTTGCCCCCCTCTCCTGCCTCCTCCCCCTTCTTCTTTCAACCTGGCTTCCTTTCCTCCCTTTGAAATCTTTGAAGACTTGAGATATTTTCATTGACTCTGTTAGTACTTGGATCTGAAGTTCTGTGTCTCTATGGGAGGTTTTCTGAGAGACTGCATTCTTGTATTTAAGGGAGTGTCTGATGAGGACTGCCAGGTCTATGTGTGTATTTTAACTCTGTGTTCTGTGTTGTGACTTTTGATGGCCATTTTGCTTTGTCTGGCCACCATTTGGTTTATACCTGCCACCATTTTTTTAGAAGTTGATTTTCTTTCCCTGTGCCTTGAGACCAGGGCTCTGGCTCTGTTCTCAGAAACACTTATCTAGACCATCTCTAACTACTAAAACTGAGGAAAAATTGGAAAAAGCCTTTAAAATTTTTATTTATTCCAACTGTTTTTTATACCCTAGTAAATTTTATATTTTAATATCTAATTTATGACTAAGCTTAGAAAATGAAGCTAGATCTTGCCTTGTGTCTGTCTAAGTATGTCTTGGTATGTCTTTGTCTCTGGGTAATATTTTTGAGGTTAATTTGTAAATGAGCTCTATTTAATTGGCTTAAAGAAAAGTAAGCACTTACAAATCAAATAATTCTAAATTAAACAATAAATTCCAGGTTCATGTGAACTGGGAAATATTCAGAATTAAATACCTGATATTAATGTTTGTTTGTTGACCATCTAATACAGACATGTCTTAGAGTAATCAGCATTAAGTAGAATCTTTTCATCTACCTAGGTTTAATATATAAGTCAAATATTATCATATCTGTTACAAGTTTGTCAACAAGGAAATTACCTTGAGTGAAGAAACTTCTAAAAAAATTTAAATGAGATATGAGCTTTTAGATAAACTCTATTAAAAGTAATTATGCTTTAGGATGGAGAAGGCAATGGCAACCCACTCCAGTACTCTTGCCTGGAAAATCCCATGGATGGAGGAGCCTGGTAGGCTGCAGTCCATGGGGTCGTGAAGAGTCGGACACTACTGAGCAACTTCACTTTCACGTTCATGCATTGGAGAAGGAAATGGCAACCCACTCCAGTGTTCTTGCCTGGAGAATCCCAGGGCCGGGGGAGCCTGGTGGGCTGCCGTCTATGGGGTCACACAGAGTCGGATACAACTGAGGCAGTTTAGCAGCGGCAGCATGCTTTAGGAATATCTGTCTAAAATAGACTCTCAAGATTGGGATAACTTGAATTTCTAAGGGTTGTGCTAAATGAAGTGTTGAAAGTCTATTGAATAGTTAGGTCATTTCCAAATAAGATTTTGAAACATTTACTACTAAACGCTAATTTCCTTTTACAGAGAAACTAAAGAGATTTGGGACTATAAATGAATGTTTGGTGCCATCCTAAAATATTCTAAGAAAGCAAGGGTTTTAGAAATTATCACTGATATTTATGCTCACCAATCTATAAAATGCTGATATAAAAGTTGTTCTTGGTTGCTAAAGGAAAGTAGGAAGTGTGTTTTCAGTTAAAAAAAAAAGGTATGAAAAAATACTAAAAAGAGTTATGCATGATCAGGATTTTCTAAAATCGGATTACAATTAGTTAGATAAATGGATTTTGTTAGGAATGACACAGCCATAGGAAAATTGGTTAGAGCCAACTAGGTCCAAGATGGCGGAGTTGACTTTCACTAGACCTTGAGCTGTATTTACACCCATTGTGACATATTAACAAGCTAAATGATATACCCATCAACATTGACTAAATCTGACCAAATGTTCTAAATCCTTTTAATTAATTTTTTGACAAAATTTCCTAAATCGAATTCTTTTGAAGTTCCTTTGACCTCTAGCTAACTTTGGGGTGCTTCAGAGTGCCCCTGAAACATCCCAAAGAGAGATATTAAACTAATTGTGTTTATTTGGTTGGTTAAATTACATGAAAAATATAATAAAATAATAAATCCTCTCATGTTACAATGTATGGTAAAGGTACTAATATAGACATCCTAGAAATTATATGGAGTTCTTAGCATTCTGATGTGTCCTGGTATTCTAATGGAAAACCTGATGACTTCACAAAAGTTAACAAAAGGACTGAATGAACCAGCGAATATCCCTATAACTTTTATGGTTTCTATCTGAAAACTTATGGGTTTGAATGTTGTGTTTTCTGGGAGTAGGGAAAATCTTCCTCTCTAATTATGACAGTAATTTGGTAAAATTGGACTTCCCTGGTGGCTCAGAGGTTAAAGCGTCTGCCTCCAATGCAGGAAACCCGGGTTCGATCCCTGGGTAGGGAAGATCCCCTGGAGAATGAAATGGCAACCCACTCCAGTATTCTTGCCTGGAGAATCCCGTGGACAGAGGAGCTTGGTAGGCTACAGTCCACGGGGTCACAAAGAGTTGGACATGACTGAGTGACTTCACTTCACTTCACTTCATAAAAAAAAACAATTATGTTTTCTCTCTATCTGACTCCTCCAGGAATTGGAACCTCTTAGGTTTCCAGTAAGTTTATTAAATGAGTTAGGAAGATTATCTCACTAACAGGTACAAAAATCTCAAGGAATTTTTGAGACCTTAAAAAGGGGAGAATTCACCTAGATTTGTTAGGTGAAACCTGTGATAAGCCTTTGATGTGAGTTTCCCAGGCCTGTTTTATTTTAAAAATTCAGTCTGAGACTCTATAAATGTCTCAGCAAATCAAAAAGTTTATGATCAGTTCTGATTATATAAATCATCAAGCCAAAATTAGTGAAAGCAGGCCTATTTTGCAAACAAGCTAGTCTTAATTTGGTTGTATTTGATAAAAATGAGGATAATTTTAGGGAGAAAAAGATGTTTCAATAAATGTTAAATCCCAGTTTGTTAATGGAGGTCTGCATCTAGTAAGGCTCATTTCTTGAATAGCTCTTTGCTATTTGATATTAATATAAAATTTAATTGAATTCTTAAAGAACACCCTAAGTTTCTTTCTGAAGCTTATCTCAGTAATCTTTCTTTGAATGAAGATCAGATGCCTCATGACCTGCAACTAGGACTGGAAAAAGACATAATTTAAGGTACCGTCTCTGGATGGAAGGACCTTTTTATCAGGAGAAACTACACTACACCAGGATTAGAAGATGACGACATCAGAGGTAGACAGCTTGCCCAAGATCCTGAACCTGATTCGTATGACCATTTATAATGTTTTTTTGACTTCTTAGACCTTTGCATATAAATCACATGCTTTTCTATCATAGGCCTGATTGTATCCTAACTTTAGAAATCAATCCAATCGTTGAATTTGTGACAATTACCTGTGTCTAGTTCTGGGTTACCTTGGTAAAGTTCTCTACTACAAGGTTCTAACTGGTTGGCCCTGAGAAAATGTACTTAAAAAAAATTATAGTCATATTCAGGTCACTATTGATATTACTAGATGGGATTCCCTCACTGGGCCAATTAATAATGCCTGCTCTGACTCTGGCCATAAATTTGAGGTTTTTTTCTATTACTCAAGCTCAATCAGAGCAACGAGCAAAGTTTCAGCAAAGGAAAAAAATCTCCCAAAATTATGGGATGGATTTATATAGATAACACCAGGCTATGGTAATTTAAGTTTAAAGTCTCCTCTATGTTGGAAACAATTAAATCATACTAAGGATAATCAGTCTAGTAACACTAGAAAACTGGGCTATGTGCCTTATAGACAGTGCCAATATATAATCTCCCTGGAAGATAAACATTCGTACAGAGTAGACTAAGTCGGATGACCAGGGATATACTGGGCTACATTCAATGGAAGTTCTTAAGTCTTACTTATGACTTTACTAATACTGCTGTCTATGTTATTCGTATTTCACCTGTTCTATAATATTGCTGCTTCTTACATTGCCAAATGTGTGACTGAGGCCTCTGATAAAATAATATGTATTCCCATATGAGATCAATGATGGTAATAGTGTAATTCTATATATGGGAGGAAGCAACAAGAGGGAATGTTTTCCTGGACCAAGAGGCTAGTAAGACAGGTGGTCCAGATAATTTTGGTTACTGTTTTATGGCCTAGTCCAGTAACAGCACATTGAGTGGCTGGTCAACAAAATCTTTGCCAAACCTGAGAATGGACATTCTCAGCACCATGGGATAAAATGGTCATGAAATGCCTCCCTCAAAATCATGGTTAAGTTTATGAGCAAAAAGGGGCTCTACCAACTGAAAACTGATACTTGCCATCTACATCTACAAAGATTAAATCATGGCCACTGCAACTGCTGGCCTTCAACTCTCCTGAAAGGAATTCAGGGTGAAAATCAGGAATGAGGCACTCTGTACTCTGAGAAAAACTGGCAGAACAGGCCTTCAGATAGTTAGATCTTTTCAGGAAAAGATTTTATGAGTCCCAATTCTTGCATCTTCTCATACCTAGAGAAACACTGACATCATTAATGGTGACATCTGCTTTGGCTATTAAGGAAAATTTTACAGTTAAATTACAGAAAATTTTACAGTCAAAATAGAGTAGCTATGGTTAAGACATCCTGAGAAATAACTAGATGATACTATGGGTGTAATTTCAGACTAGACCTTGTATTGCTAAACACTTGAGTTTTCTGAGTCGTGTCAGGCTTGGATGCCACCATTCTCAAAACAATGTCTGTTAGAAGCTACTAACTGCAACCTTACTTTTTATAAAACTAGGCAACTGGCTACCTGGCTACAAGTCTCCCCAAAGTGCCAGGTCCAGACTGGGTTTCAGGCCTATTCTTCTAAAAAAAATGAGATTTACTTTGTCTATTAAAATTCCAGTTATCACTCCTCCAGCTACTTCTAACTGGGTCTGTTACACCAACATGGCAGACCAAGGGATTGAGATTTTAATCATACAAGACTCAGATCTAGGACTTGGAACTCAGGAATACTTCCAATTCAGTGTCTATTGTCTAAGCTGAGGCAGTCCTATGCCACATTTTGACAGGAAGTTATCACAGTCATAGTTGCCCAGTTCCCTAAATTAAAACTGAGCAGGACTCTGTGGGGCTCTGGAGTACAAATCTGCTCTGTGTTCTCCATTTCTTGTCTGTAGGATATAGGCCTCATTCAGCCTTCTTGACCTTCCCTGAGTTCCAAAAGGTTGATTCAAATAATTGTTAATGGGGGAAGGGAGGGGATACAGAAACAGGAGAAACAATCAAATGGTGGTACAGCCTTGAGACAGGGTCCTGGTTCCTACTCAAAAAAAAAGAAAAGAAAAGGCATAACAATGTCTTTGAGTTCTTCTACAGAACTGGGGCCCCCACCCAGGTGGAGGATGGTAACTTCAGACTGAACACAAGATTCCTGGAGCACAGCTCTGTTGCCTCACCACCAACCAATCAGAAAAAGTCACAAACCCTGCAGCCCTCACCCCAAATGTTGCCTTCTGTTTCTGGGGAACAGTGATGACCATCCTGTTGGGTTTCCTGTTTGGCCCCTGTCTATTTCATCTCTGAGAGGATCCAACAGTTTCAAACTAAATTGCCGTTATTACAAGGGTGAATGCTGGTTTCAGGCAAAACAAAACAAAAAACCTTGACTTAGATCAGGTAGAGAGAGACATCTGCTCTTCTAGGCAGGCCTACGACCATGCACAGCAGGAAGAAGTTAAAGAAGAAAGAGACCTCCATCCCAATTCCCAAGAGGTATCTTGAGTATAAAGTCTCTCAGGGGGGAGTTGTTAGGGGAAGCACACTGACTGAAATCATCCACCCTGGCCAGGCACCATAGTAACCATTTGCATGAGTTGT
This sequence comes from Capricornis sumatraensis, assembly GCF_032405125.1. NCBI lineage: Eukaryota > Metazoa > Chordata > Mammalia > Artiodactyla > Bovidae > Capricornis > Capricornis sumatraensis. The sequence continues at coordinate 76,105,959 of NC_091092.1, read as the reverse complement.
TTTACGACAGGAGGTCCTGATAAGGAACATGGAATTAATAAGCTACCACCAACCAGAAGAGTTCAGGAAAGGTCAAAAGGAGACACCACATGTCTGACCACCTCCCATAATCCTTCTCTCTGGCATATATCTTGGCTGAATAAGGTGTGCACCAACAGGGAGGACTCTGAGTCAGAATGATTGGCTAAAGAAAACCCGGAAACTAACCCCGTTACCATAAAACCTGGGACTGGAAGCCATGTGGCAGAGCTGTTCTCCTGGGTTCCCTTACCCTATTGCTTTCCACCCGGGTGCCTTTCCCAGTAAAATCTCTTGCTTTGTCAGCACATGAGTCTCCTCGGACAACTGATTTCTGAGTGTTAGACAAGAGCCCAGTTTTGGGCCCTGAAAAGGGTCCCCCTTCCTCCAACACTAGGGTCTTCCTACCTCTACTAAAATGCTTGTGTGTGTGCCTTAACTCTCTCAGTTCAGTTCAGTTGCTCAGTCATGTCTGACTCTTTGTGACCCCATAAACCACAGCACGCCAGACCTCCCTGCCCAACACCAACACCTGGAGCCCACCCAAACCCATGTCCATTGAGCCAGTGATGCCATCCAACCATCTCATCCTCTGTCATCCCCTTCTCCTCCTCCCCTCAATCTTTCCCAGCATCAGGGTCTTTCCAAATGACTCAGCTCTTCACATCAGGTGGCCAAAGTATTGGAGTTTCAGCTTCAACATCAGTCCTTCCAATGAACACGCAGGACTGATCTCTTTTAGAATGGACTGGTTGGATCTCCTTGCAGTCCAAAGGACTCTCAAGAGTCTTCTCCAACACCACAGTTCAAAAGCATCAATTCTTTGGCGCTCAGCTTTCTTTATAGTTCAACTCTCACATCCATACATGACCGTGGAAAAACCATAGTCTTGACTAGATGGACCTTTGTTGACAAAGTAATGTCTCTGCTTTTTAATATGCTATCTAGATTATTCATAACTTTTCTTCCGAGGAGCAAGCGTCTTTTAATTTCATGGCTGCAAAGGAAATGGCAATCCACTCCAGTACTATTGCCTGGAAAACCCCATGGACAGAGGAGCCTGGTAGGCTACAGTCTATGGGGTCGCAAAGAGTCGGACACGACTGAGCGACTTCACTTTCACTTTCAATCACCATCTGCAGTGATTTGGAGCCCAGAAAAATAAAGTCAGCCACTGTTTCCCCTTCTATTTCCCATGAAGTGATGGGACCGGATGCCATAATCTTCGTTTTCTGAATGTTGAGCTTTCTTTAAGCCAACTTTTTCACTCTCCACTTTCACTTTCATAAAGAGGCTCTTTAGTTCTTCACTTTCTGCCATAAAGGTGGTGTCATCTGCATATCTGAGATTATTGATATTTCTGCCGGCAATCTTGATTACAGCTTGTGCTTCTTCCAGCCCAGCATTTTTCATGATGTACTCTGCATATAAGTCAAATAAGCAGGGTGACAATATATAGCCTTGACATACTCCTTTTCCTATTTGGAACCAGTCTGTCATTCCATGTCCAGTTCTAACTGTTGCTTCCTGACCTGCATATAGGTTTCTCAAGAGGCAGGTCAGATGGTCTGGTATTCCCATCTCTTTCAGAATTTTCGACAGTTTCTTGTGATCCACACAGTCAAAGGCTTTGGCATAGTCAATAAAGCAGAAATAGATGTTTTTCTGGAACTCTCTTGCTTTTTCCATGATCCAGCGGATGTTGGCAATTTGATCTCTGGTTCCTCTGCCTTTTTTAAAACCAGCTTGAACATCTGGAAGTTCACTGTTCACGTATTGCTGAAGTGTGGCTTGGAGAATTTTAAGCATTACTTTACTAGCGTGTGAGATGACTGCAATTGTGCGGTAGTTTGAGCATTCTTTGGCATTGCCTTTCTTTGGGATTGGAATGAAAACTGACCTTTTCCAGTCCTGTGGCCACTGCTGAGTTTTCCAAATTTGCTGGCATATTGAGTATAGCACTTTAATAGCATCACCTTTCAGGATTTGAATTAGCTCAGCTGCAATTCCATCACCTCCATTAGCTTTGTTCGTAGTGATGCTAAGGCCCACTTGACTTTACATTCCAGGATGTCTTGCTCTAAATGAGTGATCACACTCTCTAGAAGCAATTTAATTTTCTTTTAAACATTTGCATCATAACTAAATATTTAAGAAGCAAAGACCCTGACATCTATCATTTATCCTCAAATGATTTATTATTAATAATATCTACAACAGTAATAATAGGATAAGTTATGTAGGAATTCCTTGTTTTATTATTGCATTTTTTTCTACAGAAAACTTAAAAGTTTCATATTTATATTACATTAACATTTACAAGAAAACTTAGAAATTTTACATTTTTTAAAGACAAAATGTAAAGATATATTGTGTTAGACAAAACGTGTACATACAGCCTTATGTGGGCCACCTTTCCTTGGGATCTTATTTAGATGTTGCTCAGCAACAATTTCAACTTGGTATTTCAAGCCCTCCTTCTTGAAGGTCACTTCACCCAGTGACTCTAAGGGAAAGAATTCAACTCTTTCTCATATCCCTTTCCACTTGGGAGAATATTTCAAACACCCTTACTACTTATGCTGAGTTTATCTGAATTTTTTTGCATGATTTTTCTAACAATATGGATGCCAGAAATGGACATTTCTTGGCTCAGACCTAAGGCATATTTAGATTTGGATAGAGTTGAAGTTAACTTCATTGTTCTATTATCATGGAAAAGCCTCCAGAAGGTAATCAATATGAATACTGGACCCATGTGGTCCAATTGCTACAAGGAGTTATATTCAAAGACATATGTTCAGAACAGCTTAAATAATTTTAAAATATTTCGATTTTTATCTTATGTTGCTTTTGGAATATAGAATGGAATCCAGTTTATACCAACAATACTTGTTTATATCATATTTTATCTTTCAGTTTTCTTACACCTCCCACCTTAGTATCTCTGGAGCCTCTCATTTGCAAAAATGCCTTCAAATACTCTTTCCCCTCTCTGCTGAATATCTTTCCTTTCTTTATTATGTAGATCAGTTTAGCTTCTTCTCTTTACATACTTCCTCTTCTTGGCCCACCTTTGAGATACTGTCTTCCTCAGTTCATTATCTATTTCTGTATCACAAAAACTCCACAACTCACCAAGTACTGAATTGGTCTCCTGGTGGGGGCTGCTAAACTGGAAAGACTACATCTCTTTACTTCCTTGAAGGACAGAAGAGAAGAGATTGAGAACCTTGATGCTTTATTAATTAACTTTTTGCCCTTTCACCTAGGCAATAGGAGAAAAATGCATCCAGGGACCAACCGCTAGGACAATCCATATAATTCCTCCTGGCATCTCTTTCCCCCTTGGGGCTGCTTTTATTAGACCAAACTTGCAGTAAAATTTTTTCCATATCACTCTTTAAAAGATTATTAAGTTTGAAAAGCAGAAAAATATAAAGAAGAAATAAAAGACCTAAAATTCACTGGCCAGATAAACATCTAATGAGAGTATTTTTTTAAATTAGTGCATAATTGCTTTACAATGTGTTAGTTTCTGTTGTACAACAAAGTGAATCAGCTACATGTATACATACAACCAACTCCCCATCCCAACCTTCTAGGCCATCACAGAGCACTGAGCTGAGCTCCCTGTGCTATTCAGTAGCTTCACATTAGCTATCTATTTTACATATGGTAGTGCATGTATGTCAGTGTTACTCTCAATTCAACACAGTGTTGAAAAGCAGAGACATATTCTGCTGACAAAGGTCTGTATAGTCAAGGCTATGGTCTTCCCATGGGTCATGTATGGTTGTGAGAGCTGGACTGTAAAGAAGGCAGAGCACCAAAGAACTGATGCCTTTAAACTTTGGTGCTGGAGAAGACTCCTGAGAGTTCCTTGGACAGCAAGGAGATCAAACCAGTCAATCTGGGAAATCAACCCTGAATACTCATTGGAAGTGTTAGGGGAAGCACACTGATTGAAACTGCCCACTCTGGCCAGGCACCATAGTAACCATTTGCTTGAGTTTTTTATGACAGGAGGTCCTGGTAAGGAACACGGAACTAATAAGCCTCCACCAACCGGAAGAGTTCAGGAAAGGTCAAAATGAGACACCACATGTCTGACCACCTCCCATAATCCTTCTCTCTAGCATATATCTTGGCTGAACAAGGCGTGCACCACCAGGAAGGACTCTTGAGTTAGAATGATTGGCTAAAGACAATCCGGAAACTAACCCCATCACCATAAAACCTGAGACTTTGAGCCATGTGCCAGAACTGTTCTCCTGGGTTCCCTTACCCTGCTGCTCGCCACCCGGGTGCTCTTTCCCAATAAAATCTCTTGCTTTGTCAGCACATGTATCTCCTTGGACCATTCATTCCTAGTGTTAGACAAGAGCCCGGTTTCGGGCCCTGGAACGGGTCCTCCTTCCTGCAACAGAAGGACTAATGCTGAAGCTGAAACTGCAGTATCCTGGTCGTCTGATGTGAACAGCCAGCTCATTGGAAAAGTCCCTGAAAGATTGAGGGCAGAAGAATAAGGCATCAGAGGATGAGATGGCTAGATGGCATCACCGATGCTATGGACATGAATTTGGGCCAACTTTGGGAGATGGTGAGGGACAGGGAGGCCTGGTGTGCTGCAATCCATGGGGTCTCAAAGAGTCAGACATGATTGGGTGACTGAACATCAACAATAGGGTCTATGCCCAGTAGTGGGATTGCTGGGTCATATGGTAATTTTATTTTTAGTTTTTCTAAGGAACCTCCATACTCTTCTCCATAGTGGTTGTATCAACTTACATTTCTACCAACAGTGTAAGAGGGTTCCCTTTTCTCCACACCCTGTCCAGCATTTACTGCTTGTAGTTTTCTTGATGATGGCCATTCTGACTGGTGAGAGGTGATACCTCACTGTAGTTTTGATTGCATTTATCTAATAATGAGTGATATTGAACATCTTTTCATGTGTTTGTTGACCATCTGTATGTCTTCTTTGGAGAAATATCTATTCAGGTCTTCTGCCCATTTTTTGATTGGGTTGTTTGTGTTTTTTGATATTGAGCTGCATTAGCTGCTTATATATTGTGAAGATTAATCTTTTGTCAGTTGCTTCATTTGCAAATATTTTCGCCATTCTGAGGACTGTCTTTTCATCTTGTTTATGGTTTCCTTTGGTGTGGAAAAGCTTTTAAGTTTAATTAGGTCCCATTTGTTTATTCTTGTTTTTATTTTCATTACTCTGGGAAGTGGGTCAAAAAAATAAAAAAGGATCTTGCTGCAGTTTATGTCAAAGAGTGTTCTGCCTATGTTTTCCTCCAAGAGTTGTGTAGTGTCTGGTTTTACACTTAGGTCTTTAATTCATTTTGAGCTTAATTTTGTGCATGGCATTGTTAGGGGAAGCACACTAACTGAAACCACCCAGGCCAGGCACCATAGTAACCATTTGCATGAGTTGTTTTACGACGGGAGGTCCTGGTAAGGAACACGGAACTAATAAGCCACCACCAACCAGAAGTTCAGGAAAGGTCAAAAGGAGACACCACACGTCTGACCACCTCCCAGAATCCTACTTTGGCATCCATCTTAGCTGAACAAGGCCTGCCCCACCAGGAAGGACTCTTAGTCAGAATGATTGGCTAAAGACAACCCAGAAACTAACCCCATCACCATAAAACCTGAGACTTTGAGCCATGTGGCAGAGCTGTTCTCCTGGGTTCCCTTACCCTATTGCTCTCCAACCAGGTGCCCTTTCCCAATAAAATCTCTTGCTTTGTCAGCACATGTGTCTCCTCGGACAATTCACTTCCGAGTGTTAGACAAGAGCCCAATTTTGGGCCCTGGAAGGGGTCCCCATTCCTGCAACAGTATTAGGAAGTGTTCTACTTTCATTATTTTACATGTAGCTTTCCAGTTTTCCCAGCACCACTTAGTGAAGATACTGTCTTTTTCCTATTGTCCCTTTTTGGTCTTTTCCCCCCATTGTCTGTCTTTCCCCATTCTTGCCTCCTTTGTCAAAGATTAGGTGTCCATAGGTGTGTAGGTTTGTCTCTGTGCTTTCTATCCTGTTCCATTGATCTATATTTATGTTTTTCCAATGATAGTATTTTTAATAATTCAATGAATACATACATATGGCCAGAAAATTCATGCAAAATATAAGGATATAAAGAAAGAAATGTTTCCCTTCATCATCATGCTCCCCAGTTTCCTCCTCAAAGGTAAAGGAACTAATAATAGTTTCTTGTTTATTCTTCCAGAAACATGTTTGTGCATATGTTAGCATGTGTGTACTCCATAGTATCATCTCAGAAACTCTGGACAATAATGCAGCCTGAAAATAATTTTCTTAAATCAAGATGATAGGAGAAAACTAGTAGCAATGTTTAACTATATTTGAGATTTGTGCTCTGGAATCATAGACAGTTTAGAAATCCCCTCACCATTTTGTGTTCTGAGAAATGGCTAACCATAAAGGGCCAACCTTTCCTCATATATTCTCCTCCATTTTTCTTCACAAGTTAAATAAAATTTGCTATTCACGTTTCCTCCATAGCTCCCTTCTTTATCTGTCTCCATAAATTTAGGCCCTCTTCCATTTCTTTGAAACATTCTTCCACAGAAATGAACATTCTCCCTATTGCAATTAAACAAAAATTGTTCTGACACTTTACTAAGGAATAGTAATGACAATTTTTTCAAGGGACTACTGCACTGGGGTTTGTACCAGGAGGGAGAGATTGGGCTTAAGTCTGAATAAAGCAAGGACAAATAGAGATTTATAGCCAAGGACCAAGGTAGGGGTCAGTGGGTAGAAAATTACTGAGAGGAAACATCAGAGGTGAGGGGGGATTCTGACTTGATAGGATTCTTGCTGAAGGCAGGCCAGGGTGAACAGATGCCAAGAGTGAGGGATGAAGAATTTAATCTGATATTGAGGGTGATCAGATATTGAATGTTTCCTTTGGTGTGAAATCCTTGGTGTGAAATCCAAGGTGAAATCCTTGCTAATCCATTTTAGCAGGATTTTTGCTAAAAATGAGTAATGCAAAGATGGACACAAAAGTCCATCTTTGAAAAGTTCAAGGCCTAGTTGTGAAGAGCCTGACTAAAATTTGATCAGAGAGTCTTGGTCACTATCAACAGAGAAATTCTGCTTTCTTTCTATAAGCAAAAAATATACACTAATCCCAACATTAGTCAAAATCTATGTATAACTTTTATTCTTTTCTCTTTCCCATTTCCAAATTTAAATTGTGAGAAGTGAGGTGTCAAAGAATCCTTTTTGTTCTTGACCAGGATGTCCAAATTCCTAAAGATGAATTCTTAAAGCCTTTAACATTATCGTTTATCCATTGTAGTTCTCCAGAAATGGTTACTGATCAGCAAGTCCAATATCTCTCAGCAAACAGTAATAACAATCATCATTATTTTTTATAGGTATTTTGTTGAAATTTATCTTCTTTTTTTTGTGTGTGTGTGTGTTATTTCTAAACCACCAGAGCCAGTCTTCAATGTTGCCTATTCCATCACTTTTTCTCACCTTATTGGCAATGTCAGTGAAAGGCTATGTAGGGCAAGACCACATAGCTTGGAGCCTAATCCAAGTTCCAATACTGCCTTTGATGGCAATACAAATGAAGAGGGTTAAATTATCAGGCAATGTAAGTCACCAAGTTTAATGGCAGGGGAATGTCAATAAGACTGTCATGATAATAACATTCTGAGTGGTCTTATTACTTTGATCTTGCCTGCAAACAACCCATTCTTGGCACAATTACCACAGTGATTCACTTAATGACTAAATGTAATTTTGCTTGTATCCTGATCATGTAATGATAAAAAAGCCAAAAGCCTCACTGAATAAAAGCCAAAGATTTTAATCACAGCTGGCAAGGCTGTATATAACCTGACTCTCTCACGCCAACTCTTTGCTATCATTCTCCCAACATTCGAACAACCTCATCCTCATTACAAGCACACCAGTCTTCTTGCTATTTTTCAAATATATCTCAGAGACTTATTATTCCTCCTACCTGAATATTTTCCCCTAGATAATCACACAGCATATTCCTGCACATGCTTTGAGTGATTTCTCAAAGATCATTTCTTCAAAGAGGCCTCTTTTAGGGCCTTAAAAAAAGATAAATGCATATATATATGTACATCTATATACATATATAGATGGAAAATTAGCATTATGTTGTCTTATTCAAAAACATCTAAGCTTATCATTAAATTCATTAGGAGCTACCTGTGTTCTCTGGATCTCAGATCTCATCCATACCATGCCAATTTTCATATGAAATTTTAATTTCAATAAGAAGAATGGGACAATATATATAAATTATGACATCCAGTTATTCTATTTACAAAGGTTAGGTATTACTAAGAAAAGAGTTTCATTGTGCAGATGATCACTGTGGGACACTGAGCAAATGACTCTAAAATTTGTCTATCTGTGAAACAGAATAAATAAAGTACAGGCTCAGAATTATATTGATGTTTTGATGTTTATATTGATATACTGATGTTTATAATTGTTCTTTTCAGAATCATCAGGATTGTGCATTTTACTTCAGAATATTTAAAATTTGAAGCACTGGTTTAAATTACTAATAACTAAGTAAAATAGAGACTTTCAGCTTTCTGATCACTATACAAATAGCAACTGCCATGTGTTCCCTGGGTTTCAGTCGCAGCTCTGAGAAATAAAGGGCTAGATGCCACCACACCTATGCTTCCTCTCTTATTCCAAAGTCTGACAGGGATGAGGCACGGCATGGGGGCCAAATGGGAGGTGTGGCCCCCCAAAGGACTGAAGGCCCACAGGGATCACTGTTTTTCATGGACACAGGCCCCACACCAGGGTCACTGGCAAAGACAGATCATACGGACAGAGTCTGTGGGAGGGCGCCCCAGGAACCAGAGGGCCCTTCCTCTTGTTTCTAGAACACATACAGCTTCTCAATACCTCAGTACTTATGAAACAGCCTGGAAACCAGAAGACTTGGAAATCAAACAGCAGGGATGACTAGGCAGGTAAAATTAATTGTTTTCTTATTTTTTTTTCCCTGAAAGTTACTCATCTCTGTGTGTCCCTGAGCTCAGTAAGTAAAGAATCCACAGGACATTTTCCCATACTTTTCTCCTCTTCCTTCCTGTGTCACTTCCCCCCCAACCCCACACACACACACTCCCACATACATAGGAGAAGAGCAGCAGGGATGGAGAAAAGGGGCAGCCTTGTTTCCTACCCATTATGTCAATTGTCAAGGTCGATGGAAGCTAAATCACAAACACAGGTTTGAAGAAGGAAATATCTCAGCCCTCTGCAAGGGGTAATGGGTGGGGGAGTGGGAAGGAAACTTTTTTCAGAACAGTTGAACTATTGCCATTCTTGGAGGCCTTGCAACCCACACTTGGCATCACAAAAGCCTGCAAGGGGAAGGGCACCCCGCTAATATGCAACTTCTGCTCAGAAGAGACACTGAAGACTCAACAGTGAGCTTGGGGGTCCCAGGCCACTACTTTGAGAACCCCTGGCCTGCTGAAGGGGAGCCTCACCTCTTCTCCAAGCCCCAGAAGTTGCCCGGTTATCACTGACATGACAAAATGTTCCAGAGGGTCATCTGCAGCCTTGACCATGTCTGCCTGGCCTGAAGAGAGGGGACCAAGCCTCCAAGGCTACCGTCCCAATCAACCAGAATTGACTGTTCCAGAAATGGGCACAGACAGCCAGGAAAGGGCCTGCAGCACCGGATGGTCCCTGAACCCCTGAGGTGGGCTCTGCTGGATTCCCACTGGTTTCATAAACTGGTTTTAGTTCATGCCACAACTCTGCTCCTTAGGGGTCTGGCTCTCCACTTCACCATCAGCCACCCTGCCCAGGAAAGATCCCTCCTGAGGAGGTCCCCAGCTCCTTCCGACCCCAAGCTACTCCCTGTCCCTGCTCTGTGTGGCCTTGGACAAGTCCCTGTTTCCTTATCTGGAAAGTGAGGATGTTGGGCTACATTAAGGGCAAGGAGCCACTTGGTGCCACAGTTGCTCATCTCCATGATGTCTGAACACTGCTGCTTCCTGAATACCTCGGGGATTGGGAGCAGGGCCTTGAGGGTTCTAGAGCTCACTCTCCTACCATTGACACTGAGTTGTGATGGAAATGGCTGTCACTGCCCAGGTACTTCTGGGTCAATCAAGAAGCTTAGCTCGATCCAGGCCTCGGCCAGACAAATGAGGTTCAGAGACAGTAGGACACAGGCAGGAAGACCCTCTTGACTGTAAACATAATTAAAACCAGCAATCACTTACTGAGGAATGTTGTGGGTCTCCCTTTCCTGGAGATCACAGAAACATGGAAGCTAATGGGCCCCTGGAGATGGACGAGTGCAGCCCCCTCATTGTATAGATGAGGAAGCTGAGAGCCCCAGGGAGGAAGGAGCCCGCCCAGGGTCATGAAGCAGCGTAGCGACAGAGCAGAGACTCAGACCTGTGACCAGGGCTCTCTGGCAAGAGCCAATTTCATGACTCCAGACTGAGAGGCTTCCTTCAACTGCAGGGCAGCCCAGGCGATTCTCTGGAGTGTATTCTCTGCACACATGAAGACTTCCTGAGGTCTCGAGGGTAAATGACCTATGAGAGGGAGGAGTGAGGCCAGAGGCTTCTGTCTTCATGATGCCCAAGTCCAGGCTGCTCCCTAGACAATCCCTTTCCTTCTCTGCAGGCAAGAGAGACCCCCTGTCACTGTGGAGTATATCTGATGGCTGCTCCAGTCTGGGATCCGGGATCTCTCCTCAAAGCCTCGCCTGTACATCCAGCCCACTCACCCTCCAGAAGGCCCTTCACTCAGGCAGGCAGTCAGTCAGTCAGCTGCCCTTTGGGGAGCACCTTCCAAATGACTGTGGGTGAGGCTCAGCTGGGGCAGGTCACATATATCCAGAACCTACATCCATGTACTTGGCGTGCTTCTGGTTGAGGGAGAAACTGAGGTACATGCACCCAAGGGCAGATACCTGGGAACAGAGAGAAATGGGCCAGGGTGGTCAGAGGAGTTGGGAATGTGTCAGTCTTTGACACATTCTGGGTAGGACCTGGACTAGGAGGTGGGCGCAGTGTGGAGGTCTTCCCTACGTCTGGAGGCAGGATGGGTGGAGTGGCAGGGCGTGGTTGTTAGGAGTTTAGGCTCCTGATGTGAGTTACCAGCCTGGCCTAGTGCCTCAGTAGCTGGGTGACCTTGAGCTCTTCATTTCATCACTTTGAATCTCAAGATTTGGGAATTAATAATGCCTCACATAACTCAAGGCAGAGCTCACAGGAGGCCTCCTGGGAAGAGCCCAGAGTTAGTGGTTTGCAGGGTAATTTCACTTCCTTGTGATTTCAGCATATTTTTCGGACACACTTGGGACCCAGAGTTGGTATAAAGATTATTTTAGCTGAAGACATTTGTGATTCGATAAACAACAGGGTAAAAAGCCTTTTTGGAGCTCCCTTTATCTGACTAAAAGCAGCAACTTCTAGCAAATGAAGCTGCCAAAAATTTCTTCTTGTGATCCACTTCTGGAAGGTAGAATAAAGTCTACCCCAAATATTTTCTCTGAGTAACTTTGCGGCCCTGAAAAAGAAAGATCACTCACACCTATATAGACAAACATTATAGCCTCTCCTATCAAGTGTTTGTTTTCCTGAATATCCATGTATGTTTCCAAAAATCCATTTATATTCCTGGCAAGGACCTTTCTCCCCCATTTCAACTAGCAAGTTGGCATGTAAACCCCAAATTCCAACCACAAGTTTGAGTTATCATCACTGAGTTCTTCTGTGTATATGGAAGTTGCACGTATAAATAAACTCTGGGTTTTCTTTTTCCTCCTGTCAGACTGTCTTTTACCAGTTTTCATTCACAGGGCTTAGGTGCTAAGCCTAAGAGAGTAGAAGAAAAGGTTTTCCTCCCCCAAAATATTCACAAAGGGGAACCTCTAGATTTCTATGTGTCCTTTTTTTAGACCTTGACTCAAGTAAACTGTGAAAAAAACCAACAGTCAACACCTCATGACATTGATGAGGTGTTTGAACTTTGAACACTGCCTGGATATTTGATGACATTATGGAATTATTAATTACTTTAGGTGTTGTAATGACATTGTAGTTCTGTTAAAAGAGAGTTCTTATGTTTCAAAGCTACATACTGAAATGCAGATTCAATGATATGATATCTGGCCAGGGGTTGCTAACTGTTGATGCTGGGTGATGTCCACAGGAGGTTCATTATGCTATTCTACTTGTATATAGGCTTGAAATTTTCCACCACAAAAAGCTTTTAATATGAAATAGAAAAGGGTGGATCAAGGAGATGTTTACCCAAATGTGGCTTAGCTGCCTGCCATTGGAAGGGTTTTCATTATAGGGAACAACAATCACAAATTTAAGAAAAGCCTGGTATCTGCTTTGCGAGCAACAGCGACATATGACTAGAGACTGATTTCACCCCCTCACTTCAGCCCCCTCATTAGGCAGCATCTGTGCTGCTCCTCTCAGCCTGTGGCAGCCCAGTTTGGTTGCCAGGCGATGGAAGCCAGGAACCCTTTTCTTGGGAAGGAGAAAAGGGAAAGGGAGGGAGAGAAGCAAGGAGTGGGGGAAAGTAGAAAGAAGTTGCCCAGAGGAAAGCTTGTTCCTGCCTAGCAGCCTGGCCCAGGGGGAGAGATGGGGGCAGGATCTCTTGTTGGATGCTGGTTTCCCACAGCTCCCACTTTCCATGGTTTATTCCTGGGGGCAGCCTTATCATCAGAGCTTGAGGCTCCACAGAAGCAGGATGGGGGTGGGGTGGGTGCACATGTGCACCTCCTGCAAAGATTAGGGAGGTCTGTGATTAAGTAAGATTCCAGTTAGCACCCACTCAGAGTCAGAAATTTCAGACAGGCCTCCTCTGGGGATGTTCCTTGAGTTAAAAATAATCCTGGGAAAGCAGCTCGTCAAATGGAATTCTGCACTGGTGAGCACCCTCTGTTGGGGCCATTCCAGAAGGCAGGAGGGCAGGAGGCTTCCTCTTTGGGGTGGAGAAATCTGTCCGCTCTGTCCTTTGGGGAGAGAAGGCAGAAGCCTCTAGTGCTGCACAGTGGCCTGGCAGTCTCATGGACACTGACTGTGTTGGGGAGCCCTGTGTCCTGATGTTGATTCAGACCCACCTCTCACTGGAAGGCTGTGTGGGCCTGAGCCCATCTCTGAGCCTCAATTTCCTGACCTTTAGACGCCCTGAGCGTGGAACCCTGCCTCTCTTCAGGCTCAGATGGGCTGGGATTACAATGCACTCCCCACCCCCAATTTCTGGGCAGGAATTGCTCTCACCTAGGGTGGGGCAAAGGGAGCCTGGCCCTCTTTACTTCCACCCACCAGGCCAGACTGGAAGAACCACATAGCCAGAGCCCTCTGAGACAGAGGGAGGGCCTTTCCTAGAGCCACCTTGCTGTGATCATGAGCTACTTCCTGCTGGCCTGGAAGGTGGGATTCAGAGAAGCTCTATGCAGGTGGGATGGGGGGTGAGGTCAGGCAGCTGCCCAGGAGATCAGCCTTTCAAGACCCAGCATCTGAGAAGGCTGGCTATACTCATTGAGAAAGACATCAGGGAGGCAGCAGTCAGGAGCTGAGCAGGCACAGGGCCCAGACAGCCCCTTTTCTCTGCAGCATCTTTGTGGCTCCTGGTTGCTAGGAGCAGGCTCTTCCGTTGCTAAGCAACTGAAGCCTGGTGGATTAAAACCAATCTTCTGAGCTCACTGGAAGGGGAGGGAGAGAAGGTGCAATGCAGATGCCCTGGGGAAGCTCATCCCTGCCTCCAACCTTTGTTGGTGGATGTGAGTGGAGGTGAAGGGACTGGTGAGGTGCAGCTGGGAGCTGATCTCTAGGGAGAAGGTCGAGGGTGGGGCAGCTGGGGGCAGGCTATGCATCAGGTATTCATTATAAAGACCAAAAAACCAGAGTGAAACTGGCAATAATTAGAGCACTAATGAATGCTAATACTGTTCCTTTTTGAAACCCCAGAAAAGGCCTGCAGTCCTTGGGGTGTTTCTGAGCCACTTGACCAGGCCAGATGGGATTGGGCAAGGTTTGTCTTTCAAAGATGGGGTATTGGAGCATTTTAGGGTCCATGGGCCCCCAACAGTCCTGGGGTCCTACCTCCTGGTGAATGACAGAGGCCCCTCAACACACTGCCCTCTGCTTAGGTAATAACCCCCAAATGACAGGGAGCTACTTCTTCCTGCAATGCCCCTTTCTGTAGCTTACCCTTAGAAAGTGTTTTGCCCGACATGGCCCAAGTCTGTCTTCCTGTGGCTCTTTCCTGCAGGGGCCAAGGGTGTTATCCCAATCTGCTTTGCTGCAGGGACCTGTAGCCTCTCTCTTCCATAAGGCCTACCTCTTACTCTTGCCACTACTCAAGGGACAGAATGGCTGGGGCCTCACCATGACTTGGTGCTTTCTGATTCCCCACCCTCAGCATGGTCTTTAGACTCCTTAAGGAAGAAGCTACTAGGATGGACATATTTATAAGGAGGTCCTGGATCCAATTCCTGTCCCAGGGTCCAGGCTTCTCCCACTGTTATACTTACTGTAAAGACCTCCTTTCCCAGGACTTCATCAGTCAGGATGCAGGCATTTCCTCCCTCTGGTAGGGTTTCTGTTTTGGGAAGAGCTGGCTCTGGTCAGAGGAAGAGAGCCCTGTGTTTTCTCCCTGCTCAGTATCTGTGCTCTGATCCAGAATGTCTTCTGGCTTCAGCTCCTGCTTCCTGAGCATGGCTGCTCCCTAGGCTTGAGCCTGCCTGAGTTTTGCTAGTTCAACCTGACTAGCAGACAACCTCCCCATGTAGGTGCCTCCCAGTGATCAAGGGCACATTCAGTTAGTGCTGAACAAACATTTTCTTTTTCTCTATAACACTTTGCATCACATAATATATGTTTTATTTATAATTTTTGTTTTTCTGTTTCTCCATATGATGACATAAGTTCCATTAGGGTTGAGATTTCTCTGTGTTTCATTTATTGTCCTATCTCAGTGTATAGAATAGACCTGACATCTAGTAGGTATTCCACAAATGTATGATAAATAATCAATATATGCTTTCACATATCAACAAGCTGTTTATGTATTCATATGTCATGATATCCAAGCTAAATTGATGAATAAAAAGAAGCAAGGTACAGAACTGTATGTATCATTTGGTACTTTTTGTGTGGAAGGACAAAAGTATATAAAAAAGAAGTTTAGTTTTGTAAATTCTCAGGATGTCATTGAGAAGATAAAGAAACTGGTAACCATGGAAGGAGAATTGGCTCACTGAAAGGAAAGGCATAGAATACTTATTTCTCATGATGTACCTTTTTGTGCCTTTTGAATTTTATACCATTAACATGTATTACTTAAATGTTTTTATTAAAAATTTAAAATTTAGAGACAATTTTTAAACCACAAAAATAAAAGCCAATTCACCAAATCACCTCTGGCAATCTCAGTTACTACTGGATATCTGTCAACTTGACTTAGTCATATGGGCCTATGTCATGTGATTGCCTAACTCTCTTTCTTTCAGGCATTCTATATTTAATTATTACTGATAAATTGCCCATGTCCAATTGTCATATTGAAAACAGATAATTTCATATTATATGCCAAACATTTCCAGATGCATTAGCTTTAATCGTCAGGATCTCATTCTTTCATTCTCTCCTATCAAGACTACCAGTATTTTCTTTTTCAGCAACACGAGGCTGTGTATACCTTTGACATGTTCTCTCATTCACTGCCCATGGGAGTATAAGTTAGCATGGTTTTCCTCAAAGGTGCTGTATGAATATGTACTAAAGTTTAAAAGTATTCATCCTCGTGAGCATCCACTTCTGGGTAGCCTAAAGAAAATATTAGAAATGTGTATCATGTTTTATGCATAAGGATATTTGTCATGACATTGTTTATAATGGAAAAATATTTGCAGTCATAAGTTCCAACAAGAGGAAAATAGTGTTAAAATAAATTATGGCATAGCCCTGTGATAGAGTATCATGCAACCATTTTAAAAATCATGTTTTTTGGGGGGAGAAAAACCGAATTTAACCTTATGGAAGAATATTGATGGATGTGATGAATTATATGTATAAGATATACTGTCAGGGACAAGTCATCCCCTTCTCCCACCTTCAATCTTTCCCAGGATTAGGGTCTTTTCAAATGAGTCAGCTCTTTGCATCAGGTGGCCAAAGTATTGGAGTTTCACCTTCAACATCAGGCCTTCCAATGAACATTCAAGACTGATTTCCTTTAGGATGGACTGGTTGGATCTCCTTGCAGTCCAAGGGACTCTCAAGAGTCTTCTCCAACAGCAAAGTTCAAAAGCATCAATTCTTCGGCACTCAGCTTTCTTCACAGTCCAACTCTCACATCCATACATGACCACTGGAAAAACCATAGCCTTGACTAGATGGACTTTTGTTGGCAAAGTAATGTCTCTGCTTTTCAATATGCTATCTAGGTTGGTCACAACTTTTCTTCCAAGCAGTAAGCATCTTTTAATTTCATAGCTGCAGTCACCATCTACAGTGATTTTGGAGCCCCCCAAAAATAAAGTCTGCCACTGTTTCCACTGTTTCTCCATCTATTTGCCATGAAGTGATGGGACTGGATGCCATGATCTTAGTTGTCTGAATGTTGAGCTTTAAGCTAATATTTTCACTCTTCTCTTTCACTTTTATCAAGAGGCTCTTTTGTTGTTCTTCACTTTCTGCCATTAGGATGGTGTCATCTGCATATCTGAGGTTATTGCTTTCTTTATTTATATTTATATAAGATATATATTTATATTTATGCAAGATACATTTATATCTTGCTTTCTTTATTCTCCTGCTAATAATTTAGCAATAAGGCTAAGATGCCTTGAGTGAGACATTCTTCTGGATGAATTTGTCAGAGGATTTGTGGCCATTTTTGATCACATAAGACTGCTAATTCTCCCTTTAATTATTTTGGTTCCATGGGTTTGGGTTCCTGGGGGAAATGCCAAACCCCTCAGTAAAATTTGAGTTACTGCTGAGCAAACTAGAAAATACAGGTTCTAAGAATCTATTTGCTTCAAAGGTAGAAAAATATGGGAAGCCCAAAATGTTGCTGGCAAGGCTTTCTCTTAAAAGATTGATTTCACTCTGTCATGTCTGGGATGGGGATACTTATTGAAACTCTATATTTCAATGGCCAGAGGAAGACTTTTTGATGTAGACAAATTGGTGTACTTAAAGGGATTTTTGGGCTTCCCTGGTGGCTCAGATGATAAAGAATTATCCTGCAATGCAGGAGACCTGGGTTTGATCCCTGGATTGAGAAGATCCCCTGAAGAAGGGAATGGCAACCCACCCCAGTATTCTTACCTGGAGAATCCCATGGAAGGTGAAGCCTAGTGGGTTACAGTCCATGGGGTCACAAAGAGTCGGACATGTCTGAACGACTAATGCTTTCACTTTCATAGGAATTTTTAGAAAAACCTGACCCAACCAAATGGATTATTGATATCTCTGAGATGAATATTTCTCAAGAAATAAAGACAAGAATGAGTTAGGTAGCCATAAACAGTTAATTAATATATTGGAGGAAGAGATTAATAAATGGAAAATTCTTTCTCCAAGTTCACAGTTCTTCCCTACTTGTGCCCTTTCTGCTCCTTCTGTTTCCTTTTACTTTTCCTTACTTCAGTCCAAGACTTGAGAGAATTTGGTAATTGGCCTTTTGGATGGATGGTTTCTAGCGGCTCTGAGCCCCTGAGATGACTTCTTTTTGGAAAGGGAAGAATTGCCAACTCTATTCAATATCCTGATATGGGCTGCCTAAGTCTCAATTTCACCTCTGAGATTCTCAGAAAACCAAACATATAAAACATAGTTAGGGAAGCAAAAATGATTAAAGAAAAAAACAAGGAGTCATTAAGAATTTGAATAAGAGACTGCTTTAGAATGAAGATGTTGAATTGGTAAATGGTTGCCCTGGTAACTTGCAAGAAAAAAATTTAAAAAGCAGTTAGGCTGACTCAGGTGGCCTTGGCCTTAAGTTGCTTGAAGCAAAATTTTGGTTCCTGGCGAGACTGAAGTTAGGTCCCAGCAGTGAGAATGCTGAACTAACCACTAGACCACCATGGACCAGTAGCCAGTGACAAGGCCCTGGCCTATCAGCTGTATAGAAATGAATTTCCATATGGAGATGAAAAGTAGTGAAACAAACAAAGTGTTTGTTAGGAGGGAAAGGATATGTGTGGATAGACACACACGTGGGTTCAGAGAGGCAGTCATGCCCCTATAGTAGTTTGAGTAACTTATATGGGGCATTTCTTCCAGGTTTCCTTTGGTCAATCATCTTGCTTTGCCTGGTTCTGAGTCAATATTTGGTTTATCTCAGGGTCCTCCCACATGTGCATGCACATCTCTTAGCCAAGATGGATTCTAGTAAAGAGGCCTATGTGTAGATTGACATCATTCCCTTTATGACCTTCAAGGAGCCATTCTGCAAATGTGTAGTCAGGGAGTCTCCTTGACCTGGACAATGAGAAATATGTGATCTGTTATCTGGGCAGGGCTTAGCTTCTCCTCCTCTTCATCTTGGAGTATCTGTCCACAGGAACAAATTTTAACTGTTCAGCCTGGGGCCCATCTACCTCCTGCCTCAAGGCTACTAAAGTGACAAAATGAGAATGGACTCTAGAATGCCTTCCAAAGCTCTCTATTTCTTAAAATAAATTTAAAAAATTGATTAATTTTAATTGAATGCTGCTGCTGCTAAGTTGCTTCAGTCGTGTCCGACTCTGTGCGACCCCATAGATGGCAGCCCACCAGGCTCCCCCGTCCCTGGGATTCTCCAGGCAAGAACACTGGAGTGGGTTGCCATTTCCTTCTCCAATGCATGAAAGTGAAAAGTGAAAGTGAAGTCGCTCAGTCGTGTCCGACTCTTAGTGACCCCATAGACTGCAGCCCACGAGGCTCCTCCATCCATGGGATTTTCCAGGCGAGAGTACTGGAGTGGGGTGCCATTGCCTTCTCCAATTGAATGCTAATTACTCTCAATTTTTTAACCTCAACATGAAGAAAACAAATCCTACTCTTTTGGAGCTCCAAAGACTCAAATGCTTCTTATAAGTTATCCAGGACTACTAGGAAAACTAGAAACGATGAGTCCATATGTCCTTTTACCAGATGATATTACTATTTTAAGAGCTCTTTTCCAGTGGCCCAGGAAGATCTGTGATTTTTTTCTGAGGTGCTCCATGGAGTGTTTGCAATTCACAGCACTATGCATGGCGTGTACACAGGCTGCTGCATAAACTATTGATATTGACTGACTTGCTCAACTAAAGTAAAGAGCATAATGGGCCTGTTAAGTTTCCTAGGAATACCATAACAAAGTACCACAAATTGGGGGGCCTAAAGCAATAGAAATGTATTCTTTCACAGTTCTGGAGGCTAGAAATCTGAAATAAAGGTGTTGGCAGGGTCATACTCTCTCTGAGACTGAAGAGAATCCTTCGTTGTCTCTTCCTAGCTTCTGCTGGTGACTGTCAATCCTTGGTACTCTTGGATTGCAGCCACATCATTTTAATTTTTGCTCCTGTCCTCACATGGCATTCTCCCTGTGTGTCTCTGTCATCACACACTGTTTTCATCTTCTTAAAAGGACACCAGTTGCATTGCATTAGATCTTGCCTTTTGCTTGTTGACATTTGCAAAGACCTCAATTCCAAATAAGGTCACATTCACAGGTTACTTGGGGTTAGGATTTCAACATATCTTTTTGGAGGGCATAATATAACTCATAACAGGGACCAAATAATAACTCCTGTTATCAAGGACTACCATGCCTCAGGAAATCTTGTTTGCTTCCTCCAGCAACTTGGGCTACTCTTCATACCTTCGAAACTTAATATAAGGGATTAATGTTGGCAATCCTTGAAGCTTTTCTGCAGAAGGTGAACTGGAAGGAACTATAGTGCTGCACTCAAGAAACTGGATAAATCTTCACTGATTTTCACCAGTAATTTATTGGGCATTATCTAAATTTACAAGGATGGCTCCAGGGGAAGGTTAAAAAAAGCCCGTGGTCCTCTTTACTTTTGTGGCAGCCTTTTTGCCTAGCAATCAAGCACAAGTCAGAGAAAAAGTAGATGGATGGCAAGGACAGTTTCTAAGATATTGGCAGCATTCAGTTTTGGGAAAATATGGAGAAAGATAAAGAAGACAAAAAAAAAAATTAAGACCTCACTGTTAGCTTTTCAGTTTTAATTATTCATAAAGGGAAGAGACTCTTATCTGAAGTCGCTCATTCATGAGAGGGAGTCCCCTAATGTAAAGTCAATAAGGTTATAAGGTCAATAAAGTTATAAGAAGACAGGACATCAGAAAAATGAATGCCTGAAGAGATTGCAGAATATGTAAGGAGTAGAAACCAGCTCTGAAGCTTTACAATTGCCTCAAAGATATTACCCCCAACAAATCACACAGGAAATAACTGGCAAGTAGTGCAAACTAATGAGCAAAATTGGCATACTGGGGGAAACTTTGGAGCTGAGAATGGGAGAAACTTATGTATATTTCTTTCCCCTACTTTAATCTTTCCCTAACTGTTCTTATGGATACTGGAGGCACATATTCTGTATTTTCTAATGATCTTTTTAATTTTTCCTTTACCCATACAAATATGCAAGTTGTGAGTGTCTCCACAAAAAAAGTTTTTACAAACTTTTTCCTCTTTTTCTCCTCTGTTTCCTGTGCAAATAAGTCATCTGTTAGAGGAACAGGCCTTTCTCTTGTCTCCTGTTGTTCCTGTTAATCTGATGGGAGGGGACATGGTCTGTAAACTAAGGGCTACCATATTCTTTACTCTGGATGGAGACTTTGGTAAATATGTCCTTCTGAAACAAAGGATAGGAGAGAGAGAGAGAGAGTTTCGCCTAATGCTGGAAAAGCACTCAGAATTATAGGAAACAGATTCATCTTTAGGATTAGGATTTTAAAATCTTAGGAACAAATGATACAATAATAATAAAAGGGATTAATATTAATGTTAAAGCTTACAACAAATGAAAACCATGGCATGGTCACAACAGCCTTTCTCTCTAGCTCAAATACAAGAAACAGAAACTGCAATTAGATAACTAGAAAGATAGGACATAATTTTAAAATGGGGACATTTGCTATGTACCTTAAAGAAGAAGGAAATTTTGACATGAAAATTTCAATTTATAGATTTGTACAAGAAGTTAGTCATTTCTTTGTTATCTCTTATATACATCCATGCTACTATCTTAACGTTTGTACTGCACCAGCTAAATATTTTTCTGTAATAGACTTATATTCAGCTTTCTCTTCTCATCTTTAGTTGAGGAATCATGGTTCTTTGTGTTTACCTATTGAGGCTTTTAATATTTGTGGCAATGAATGTCTCACATTTGCTTATTATATTCTCTAGACATTTATAAATGAACTTGAATATTCATTGCGGTGGCCCATGCTAGTTTAATATGAGAATGATTTACTGATAATTGTTAAGACTTTCTGGAGAAGGAAATGGCAACCCATTCCAGTATTCTTGTCTGAAGAATTCCATGGACAGAGGAGACTAGTGGGCCCTAGTCCTTGGGATAGGAAAAATTTGGACATGACTGAGAGACTAACACACACACACACACAAGACTTCACATACGTATAAAGAATATAGGTTGGCTTTCTTAATATTTTTAGCTGCTGAAGAACATAAAACCTTCCTAGCTAAATTATAGTACTGAAAGAGCAAATTCTGAGGCAGATTGATAGGAAGTCCAGGGGTCCTCACGGAGAGAGGGATCTGGAGTTCTCAAGGAGGAAGAAAAGGACAAACTTTTTTGTCCCTTTACATTCCTTAGGATTATATAACAATAATGTATCCTGCTTGAGGACAGTCTCTGGAAAAAATCTTCTGGCTAATCCTGTTATCTTAAGATATAAATTATGCGAGTAGGTCTAGTGAGGTCTTTACAACCTCCAGACATTCTTTTGATTCTCTGTCACCCTGCTCATTTAACTTATATGCAGAGTACATCATAAGAAACGCTGGGCTGGAAGAAGCACAAGCTGGAATCAAGATTGCTGGGAGAAATATCAATAACCTCAGATATGCAGATGACACCACCCTTATGGCAGAAAGTGAAGAGGAATTAAAAAGCCTCTTGATGAAAGTGAAAGAGGAGAGTGAACAAGTTGGCTTAAAGCTCAACATTCCGAATACTAAGATCATGGCATCTGGCCCCCCACTTCATGGGAAATAGATGGGGAAATGGTGGAAACAGTGTCAGACTTTATTTTTTTGGTCTCCAAAATCACTGCAGCTGGTGATTGCAGCTATGAAATTAAAAGACGCTTACTCCTTGGAAGGAAAGTTATGACCACCCTAGATAGCATATTGAAAAGCCGAGACATTACTTTGCCAACAAAGGTCCATCTAGTCAAGGCTATGGTTTTTCCAGTAGTCATGTATGGATGTGAGAGTTGGACTGTGAAGAAAGCTGAGTGCTGAAGAATTGATGCTTTTGAACTGTGGTGTTGGAGAAGACTCTTGAGAGTCCCTTGGACTGCAAGGAGATCCAACCAGTGCATCCTACATGAGACCAGTCCTGGGTGTTCATTGGAAGGACTGATGCTGAGGCTGAAACTCCAGTACTTTGGCCACCTCATGCAAAGAGTTGACTTATTGGAAAAGACCCTGATTTGGGGAGGAATTGGGGGCAGGAGGAGAAAGGGACGACAGAGGATGAGATGGCTGGATGGCATCACTGACTCTATGCACATGAGTTTGGATGAACTCCGGGAGTTGGTGATGGACAGGGAGTCCTGGCGTGCTACAATCCTTGGGGTCACAAAGAGTCGGACAGGACTGAGCGACTGAACTGAATAAATAATTAGAGAGTATATAACTGCATGGCTAACACTAGCAAGAGGGTACTCTTTCTGCCTGCTTCTGATGCCTATGTCAGAAGCTTTCTCTATCTCCTTGATACTTTAATAAAACTTTGTTACACAAAGCTCTGAGCAATCAAGCCTCGTCTCTGGCCCTGGATTGAATTCTTCTCCTCCAGAGGTCAAGAATCCTGGCATCTTTTTGTGGTTCAGCAACAACCTTTCAGTACTGTCAAATTGAAGTCAGATATTTGGGACATTTGATATTAGTCAACAGACAAAAGGTAGTTCCAGCCCAAAGTCAGCCTATTTATAAATGAAATAACCTACCATGGAAAAAAAAAAAAAAACCACCAGTGTTGGGAGTTGGTTGGGTATTACAATGTATCTCTACCTTTTCTGAAAATATTAACCAGATATTGAGATATCACATGATGCATCACCAGAATCTTTACTGTAGTCCAAACAAGCTAGAGAAGGCTTTTAAACCCTTAGAGTAACCCAGTGGTATTTAGAGTTTCTAACTTTGACAAAATATTCCACCTTTTCTATAATGATAACAAGGGAGCTACTAGTAGTGCACTTTCTTAAAAGTTAAGCTCCATCATAGGCTAATTGCTTACTTTTATATGTTGTTGGATTCTTTTGTTCTGGAAATGCCAGGATGTTTATAAACCTTAGCAGCCATTGGTATTCTAATTGAAAAGGCTCAGGCTTTGACTCTGGAATATTTAATTTACTTATATGCACCTCATGCTGTTACTGACATTTTATAAATTCATAAGATATAACATTGTCTGGAAGGATGTGGGAGGGGGGTTCAGGATGGGGGGACACATGTATACCAGTGGCTAATTTATGTTGATGGATGGCTTCCAATTAAAATAAATTAAATAATTTTAAAAAAAACTAAAAAAGAGATACAACATTGTTACTGTGCCACTGGACTAGGTATGAGCAAGTCTTATTGTCTAATCCTAATGTTATTCTAGGAAGGTGTAACCTTTTGAAACCAGCTACTCTATTGCAAAATCCTGACCAAATAGGTGAACATGATTCCTTCACAGTTAGAAAAGATATTCAAACTACTTGATTTATCTAATATTCCTCTTCCTAATCTTGATTTAATGTTGTTCACTGATGAAGTTTGAGTGAGAGACTCACAGAGAAATAGAAAAGCATCATATACAGTAATCAATCCTCAAGAGGTTTTAGAGGCTTATCCTCTAAAATCAGCACAAGAAGTAGAACTCTTAGCTATTATACAAACTTGTAAAGTAGCCATCAATCTTAAAGTGAATATCTATACTGAAAGTAAATATGCATTTGGTGTCTGTCATGCTATGGAACAAATGTGAAGGAATAGAGGGAAATTTCTCACAGCTGTGGTGACTGAAGTATCACACTAGAAACATAATTGCTGATTTATTAGGGTCACCCCAGCTTCTCCAGCAGATTTCTGAAATTCATTGTAGAACTCATATCAGACAACAAGAAGACATATCTAAAGGAAATTAATTTACACACCAAGACTCAGAAAGTGTTACTTAGGTTTTAACTGGGCAGATTGAAGCCTCATTACTTCTATCCAGGAACTCTTATTCACAATTTCAGAAATATACAACTCCGTAAGATTTAGAAAATTGGAAACCAAGGGGAGCTATGAAGAATATCATATGAATATGAGACTCATGCTATAGCAGTATTTTTGTATCTCACTTGTTATATGCTTAGATGGATTTCTCATGCCGCAAACAAAAGGGATATACTGAAAACCTTGGAATCCTACCACATTTGGAAAAAGCATCATATAATTCAAGAAATAATACAAAGGTGTGCTGCTTGTCAGGAAAATTATTTACAGAAAACACCTAAGGTAAGGCAAAGAAGTCTACTGAGTACATGGTTACCTGGGATCTGGTGGCAAATGGACTTTATATAGAGTGTCCTAATCCATTTGGGCTGCTATAACAGAATATTCTGCAGACTGGGTGGCTTATAAACAACAGAAACTTATTTCTCATAGGTCAGAAGGCTAGGAAGTCCAAGATCAAGGTGCTGGCAGATGCTATGTCAGGTGATGGTCCACTTCTTGCTTCATAAACAGCTTTCTTCTTGCTGAATCCTCATGTAGCATGAGGTGAGAGAGCTGTATGGAGTCTCTTTAATCAGGGCACTAATTTCATTCATGTTGTTTTCACCTTCATGACATAATTACCTCCCAAAAACCCTACTTCCAAATACAATCACATTGGTAATTAAGTTTCAACATAGAAATTTTGGGAGAAAACATTTAGTCAATAGCATAGAACTCACACCTTCAGAAGGTAGGAGAGATTTATCAGTAATGTTTGGTATGATGCCTGTATTGCCAGAAGTGTTCCTAGCAGCTAAAGCACATGTTTAGTGTTTCAAGAACTTACGAATTATATCATCTTAACCACTGGAATTCCTGAATATCTGGAATCTGATAGAGAAAGTAATTTCATTTCTATCATAATTTAGGAGCTCTATAAAATCTTAGCTAGTAATTTACTATACTCTTTAGTGGCTCAGCTGGTAAAGAATCCGCCTGCAATGCAAGAGACCTAGGTTTAATCCTTGGGTTGGGAAGATCCCTTGGAGAAGAGAAAGGCTACCCACTATAGTATTCTGGCCTGGAGAATTCCATGGATTGTATAGTAGTACATGGGTTTGCAAAGAGTCAGACACGACTGAGTGACTTTCACTTTCCCTTTATCATACTTAGTCTTCTGGACAAGAGGAACAAATGAACTACACTCTAAAGAATTCTTTGACTAAATAATTTCAAGAAATCAGCTTACAGTGGCCCAGGTCTTCTCCTTGGGATT
Organism: Capricornis sumatraensis; assembly: GCF_032405125.1. Classification (NCBI taxonomy): domain Eukaryota; kingdom Metazoa; phylum Chordata; class Mammalia; order Artiodactyla; family Bovidae; genus Capricornis; species Capricornis sumatraensis. Next base: position 76,080,160 of record NC_091092.1, on the reverse strand, counting down.
TATTAAAAATAAGGTCAACTTCCTCTGGCAGGTATGATATTTCTTTCTTCCTTTAACTTATTTTTGGAAGATTTATAAACAGAGTTCCTTATCTGATATAATGGAAAAAAACTCACGATCAAATCCAAAACTTAAAAGGTTTGCTGTTTCTCTGGAATCATTACACTACTGCATGTGACCAAATGCTGAAAGAATCCTCCTGGAGAGGTATGCCATTGATATCAACCAGGAAATAAAGTTTATAACAGAAACAGGATTGTCACAACTGTTACATAAATAAACTAAAGATGGCCCCTATGTTTACTTCTTCACAGCAGTCTTGGACCATAAGCTCAAAAGCCTGCCATACCAAACACAAATTTTACACATCCAATTTTTATTTCATTTTGTTTAGAGTGTTGTGGTTTTCTTTTTTAATTTAGTTTTTATTCTATATTGGAGTATAGTTGTTTTACAATGTTGTGTTTGGTTCAGGTGTGCAGTAAAGTGATTCACTTATATGTATGGATATATCCATTCTTTTAGAAATTCTTTTCCATATAGGTTATTATAGAATTTGGATAGAATTCCCTGCACTATATAGTAGATCCTTAGTTGATTATTTTATGTACAGTAGTGTATATATGTTAAACCCAAACTCTTAATTTACTCTTCCCACTCACTTTTCCTTTTGGTAACTATAAGTTTGCTTTCTAAGTCTGTGAGTCTGTTTCTATTTTGTAAATGAGTATATAAATGAGTTCATTTATATAATTTTTGAAGATTCCACATGTAAGTTATATCATATGATATTTGTCTTTCTCTGACTTATTTCTCTTAGGTCCATCCATGCTGCTGCAAATAACATTTATTTCATTTGTTTTTATGGCTGAGTAATATTCCACTGTATATATGAACTGTATCATATTTATCCATTCTTCTGTTGATGGACATTTAGGTTGCTTCCAATGTCTTGGAAATTGTAAATAATGCTGCAGTGGACATTGGGGTGCATGTATCTTTTTGAAGTATGGATTTCTCTGGATATCTGCCCAGGAATAAAATTGCTGGATCATATGATAGTTCTACTTTCAGTTTTAAAGGAACTTCCATACTGTTCTCCACAGTGGCTGTACCAATTTACATTCCTGCCAACAATGTAGGAGGGTTCTCTTTTCTCCACATCCTCTCCAGCATTTATTGTTTGCAGACTGTTTCAGTTCAGTTCAGTCACTCAGTCGTATCTGACTCTTTGTGACCCCATGGACTGCAGCACGCCAGGCTTCCCTGTCTGTCACCAATTCACGGAGCTTTCTCAAACTCATGTCCATTGAGTTGGTGATGCCATCCAACCATCTCATCCTTTTTCCCCCTTCTCCTCCTGCCTTCAGTTTCCCCCAGCATCAGGGTTTTTTTCCAATGAGTCAGTTCTTTGCACAAGGTGGCCAAAGTATTTTAGCTTCAGCTTCAGCATCAGTCCTTCCAATATTCAAGACTGATTTCCTTTAGGATTGACTGGTTGGATCTCCTTGCAGTCCAAGGGACTCTCAAGAGTCTTCTCCAATACCACAGTTCAAAAGCTTCAATTCTTTGGTGCTCAGCTTTCTTTACAGTCCAATTCTCGCATCCATACATGACTACTGGAAAAACCATAGCTTTTACTAGATGGGCCTTTGTCAGCAAAGTAACATCTCTCCTTTTTAATATGCTGCCTAGGTTGGTCATTACTTTTCTTCCAAGGTGCAAGCATCTTTTAATTTCATGGCTGCAGTCACCATCTGCAGTGACTTTGGAGCCCAAGAAAATAAAGTCTTTCACTGTTTCCATTGTTTCCCCATCTATTTACCATGGAGTGATGGGACCCGATGCCATGATCTTTGTTTTTTGAATGTTGAGTTTGAAGCCAGCTTAAACAGTAGACTCTTTGATGATGGCCATTCTGATGCATTGTAGTTTTGATTTGCATTTCTATAATAATTAAAAAGGTTGAATATCTAGTTTATGTGCTTTTTGACAACCTGTATGTCTTTTTGGAATATTTTTAGAGATATCTCATTTATTTTATTTGAATAAATATAAAATCTGACATTACATTGTATTGCTAAGAATGTTGAACAATAACTTTTAAAATTTATTTTTAAAATTTTTATACAATGTTTAAAGATTACACTTATATGCAAAGTATATCATGAGAAATGCTGGGCTGGAAGAAGCACAAGCTGGAGTCAAGATTGCCGGGAGAAGTATCAATAACCTCAGATATGCAGATGACACCACCCTTATGGCAGAAAGTGAAGAGGAACTAGAAAGCCTCTTGATGAAAGTGAAAAAGGAGAGTGAAAAAGTTGGCTTAAAGCTCAACATTCAGAAAACGAAGATCATGGCATCTGGTCCCATCACTTCATGGGAAATAGATGAGGAAACAGTGGAAACAGTGTCAGACTTTTTCTTTTTAGGCTCCAAAATCACTGCAGATGGTGACTGCAGCCATGCACTGGGACGACCCAGAGGGATGATATGGGGAGGGAGGAGGGAGGGGGCTTCAGGATGGGGAACACGTGTATACGTATGGCAGATTCATGTTGATCTATGGCAAAACCAATACAATATTGTAAAGTAATTAACCTCCAATTAAAATAAATAAATTTATATTAAAAAAAGAAAACAAAAACAAAATAAATAAATAAAAGACACTTACTCCATGGAAGAAAAGTTATGACCAACCTAGATAGTATATTGAAAAGCAGAGACATTACCTTGCCAACAAAGGTCCGTCTAGTCAAGGTTATGGTTTTTCCAGTGGTCATGTATGGATGTGAGAGTTGGATGGTGAAGAAAGCTAAGCGCTAAAGAATTGATGCTTTTGAACTTTGCTGTTGGAGAAGACTCTTGAGAGTCCCTTGGACTGCAAGGAGATCCAACCAGTCCATTCTAAAGGAGATCAGCCCTGGGTGTTCTTTGGAAGGAATGATGCTAAAGCTGAAACTCCAGTACTTTGGCCACCTCATGTGAAGAGTTGACTCATTGGAAAAGACTCTGATGCTGGGAGGGATTGGGGGCAGGAGGAGAAGGGGACGACCGAGGATGAGATGGCTGGATGGCATCACTGAACTCCGGGAGTTGGTGATGGACAGGGAGGCCTGGTGTGCTGCAATTCATGGGGTTGCAAAGAGTTGGACATGACTGAGCGACTGAACTGAACTGAAAGATTACACTCCATTTATTTATCGTACTATATTGGCTGTATTTCCTGTATTGTAGAATACACCCTTGTAACCTATCTTATACTCATTAATTTTTACTTCCCACTCCCCCACACTATATTCTGTATGTCTTCTTTGGGAAAATGTCTGTTTACATCTTCTGCCCATTTCTTGATTGGATTGTTTGTTTTTCAATATTGAGCCACATGAGCTGTTTTTATATTTTGGAGATTAATCCCTTGTCTCTCCCTTCATTTGCAAATATTTTCTCCCATTCTCTGGGTTGACTTTTGGCTTTGTTTATGGTTGCCTTTGCTGTGCCAAAACCTTTAAGTTTAATTGAGTCCCATTTGTTTACTTTTGTTTTTACTTTTATTACTCTAGGAGGAAGATCCAAAAAGATACTGCTGTGATTTATGTCAAAAAGTGTTCTGCCTATGTTTTCTTCTAAGAGTTTTATGGTAGCTGGTCTCACATTTAGGTCCTTAATCCATTTTGAGTTTATTTTTGTGTATGGTGTTATAGAATGTTCTAATTTCATTCTTGTATATGCTGCTGTCCAGTTTTTCTAGCACAATTCATTGAAGAGACTGTCTTTTCTCCATTGTATATTTTTGCCTCCTTTGTCATAGATTGATTGATCAATGTGAGGGATTTCTATCATGTTCTGCTAATCTGTATTTTTGTTTTTATGTCAGTACCAGACTGTTTTGAAGATTGTCACTTTGTACTATAGCTTGAAATCAGGGAGTCTGATTGCTCCAGCTCAGATTTTCTTTCTCAGAACTGCTTTGGCGTTTCAGGGTCTTTTGTGTTTACATGTAAATTAACTTTTTTTTAGTTCTGTGAAAAATGCCACGATAATTTGATGGAGATTGCATTGCATCTGCAGATGGCCTTTTATGGTATAGTCATTTTATCAATATTGACTCTTTCAACCCAAGAACATGGAATATCTCTCCATCTTTTTGTGCCACCTTTGATATCTTTCATCAGTATCTTATAGTTTTTGAAATACAAGTCTCTTCCCTCCTGAGGTAGGTTTATTCCTAGGTATTTTATTCTTTTTGATGTGACGGTAAATGAGATTGTTTCCTTAATTTCTCTTTCTGATCTTTTGTTGTTAGTGTATAGAAATGCAAAAGATTTCTGTGAATTAATTTTGTATCCTGCAACTTTACTAGATTCATTGATGAGTTCTAGTAGTTTTCCAGTAACATCTTTAGGATTTTCTATGTATAGTATCATGCCATCTGCAAAGAGTGATAATTTTACTTATTCTTTTCAAATTTGGATTCCCTTTCTTTCTTTTTCTTCTCTAATTGTCATGGCTAAGACTTCCAAAGCTATGTTGAATAAAAGTGGTGAGAGTGGACATCTTTGTCTTGTTTCTGATCTTAGAAAAAATGCCTTCATCTTTTCACTATTGAGTATGATGCTAGCTATAGCTTTGTTGTATATGGCCTTTATTATTTTGAGGTATGTTTCCTCTATGCCTGCTTACTGGAGGTTTTTTTTTTTTTAATCATGAATTGGTGTTGAATTTTGTTGAAAATTTTTTCTCCATCTATTGAGATGGCCATATAGTCTTTATTCTTCAATTTATTAATGTGGTGTATTACACTGATTGATTTATATTAAGTCGCTTCAGTCATGTCTGACTCTTTGCAACCCTATGGACTGTAGCTTGCCAGGCTCCTCTGTCCATGGGGTTCTCCAGGCAAAGATACTGGAGTGGGTAGCCATTCCCTTCTCCAGGGAATCTTCCCAACCCAGGGATCGAACCCTCATCTCTTGAGTCTACTGCATTGGCGTGTGGGTTCTTTACCACTGGCACAACCAGGGAAGCCCAGGATTGATTTGTGGATACTGAGAAATTCTTGCATCACTGGGGTAAATCCCACTTATTCATGGTGCGTGATCCATTTAATGTATTATTGGATTTTGCTTGCTGGTGTTTTGTTGAGGATTTTTGTGTCTATGTTTGTTAGTGATATTTGTCTGTAGTTTTCTTCTCAGGGGTATCTTTGTCTGGTTTTGATATCAGGGTTATGATGGCCTCATGAAATTCATTTGGGAGTGTTCCTTCCTCTGCAATTTTTGGGAACAATTACAGAAGGATAGATGTTAACTCTTATTAAAGGTATGATAGAAATTGCACATGAAGCCTTTTGTTTATTTGGAATTTTTACATCACATTTTCAATTTCAGTACTTGTGATTGATCTTTTCATATTTTCATTTCTTCTTGTTCATTCTTGGAAGATTCTACCTTTCTAAGAATTTGTCTATTTCTGCTAGGTTGTCCATTTTATTGGCATATAGTTGCTTGTAGTCTCTTATGATGACTTGTATTTCTGTGGTTTCAATGGTAGCTTCTCTTTTTTCATTTCTTATTTTATTTTTGACCACACTGCATGGCTTGCATGATCTTATTTCCCCCACCAGGTACTGAACCCACATCCTTGGCAGTGAGAGTCCTAACCACTTGACTGCCAGGGAAATCTCTGTTTCTAATTTAGTAGATTTGAACCCTCTCCTTTTTCTTGATGAGTGTGGCTAAAGGTTTATCAATTTTCTTTTCAAAGAACAAGCTTTTTAGTTTTATTGATCTTTTATATTATTTTCTTCATCTCTATTTCATTTATTTCTTCTCTGCTGTTTATAATTCCTTTCCTTCTATGGACTTTGGGTTTCGTTTGTTCTTCTTTCTTTAGTTTCCTTAGGTGTGAAGTTAGTTTGTTTGAGATTTTTCTTGTTTCCTGAGGTAAGGTTTTATCCATAAATTTCCCTCTTTGAACTGCTATTGCTTCATCCTGTACATTTTGGATTGTAATTTTTTTGTTTTCATTTGTCTCTAAGTATTGTGATTTCCTCTTTGATTTCTTCAGTGATTCACTGGTTGTTTAGTAACATATTGTTTAGCAACATATTGTTTAGCCTCCACATGTTTGTGTGTGTGTGTGTCTGTGTGTGTTTTACAATTTTTTTCTTTTAGTTGATTTCTAATCTCATAGTGTTGTGGTCAGAAAATATGCTTGATATGATTTCAATTTTCTTAAATTTACCAAGATTTGATTTGTGGCCCAGCATGTGATCTATCCTGAAGAAAGTGCACTTGAGTAGAATATATATTCTGCTGCTTTCAGATGAAATGTTCTATAAATATCAGTTAAGTCATCCGATTTAACGTGTCATTTAAGGTCTGTGTTTCCTTATTAGTTTTCTGTCTGGATGATCTGTCCATTGGTGAAAGCAGGATGTTAAGTGAAGTGAAAGTCATATAGTCACATGACTATATGTGACCCCATAGACTATACAGTCCATGGAATTCTCCAGGCCAGATTACCACAGTAGGTAGACTTTCCCTTCTTGAAGGGATCTTCCCAAACCAGGGATTGAACCTAGGTCACCCGCATTGCAGGCAGATTCTTTACTAGCTTAGCCACAAGAGAAGCCCAGGATGTTAAAGTCCCTCATTGTTACTGTGTTACTGATGATTTCTTTTCTTATGGCTGTTCAGTTCAGTTCAGTTCAATTGTTCAGTCATGTCTGACTCTTTGCGACCCCATGGGCTGCAGCATACCAGGCCTCCCTGTCCATCACCAACTCCCAGGGTTTACCCAAACTCATGTCCACTGAGTCACTGATACCATCAAACCATCTCATACTCTGTCATCCACTTCTTCTCCCACCTTCAGTCTTTCCCAGGATCAGGGTCTTTTCAAATGAGTCAGCACTTCACATCAGGTAGCCAAAGTGTTGGAGTTTCAGCTTCAACATCAGTGCTTTCTTTTTTTCTTTTTTAAAATATAAATTTATTTGTTTTAATTGGAGGTTAATTACTTTACAATATTGTATTGGTTTTGCCATACATCAACATGAATCCACCACAGGTATACATGTGTTCCCCATCCTGAACCTCCCTCCCTCCTCACTCCCCATGCCATCCCTCTGGGTCTTCTCAGTGCACCATTTTGAGTGTTACTTTACTAGTATGTGAGATGAATGCAATTGGGTGGTAGTCTGAGCATTCTTTGGCATTGCCTTTCTTTGGGACTGGAATGAAAACAGACCTTTTCCAGTCCTGTGGCCACTGCTGAGTTTTCCAAATTTGTTGGCATATTGAGTGCAGCACTTTCACAGCATCATCTTTCAGGATTTGAAATAGCTCTACTGGAATTCCATCACCTCCATAGCTTTGTTCATAGTGATGCTTTCTAAGGCCCACTTGACTTCACATTCCAGGATGTCTGGCTCTAGATTGAGTGATCATGTTTACTATCATTACTCTGAATTCTTTTCCTGGTAGATTGCATATCTATACTTATAGTTCTTCTGCAGTTTATCTTGTTCCTTATTCTGGAACATATTTCTCTGCCATCTCATTTTGTCTGGCTTTATGTGTTTGTGGTCTCCATTTCACAGGCTGCAGAACTGTAGTTTGTGCTGTTTTTTGTGTCTACCCCCTGTTCAGTTGGTGGATGAAGCAGGGTTTTTTGCCTCTGGTGGGCAAGGCTGTGTCAAGCAGTGTGTTTAGAGATGGCTGTGGGCTCAAAATGACTTTAGGCAACCTGTTTGCTAATGGATATGACTGTTACCACTCTGTTTATTGTTTGGTCTGAGGCATCCCAGCAACTGGAGCCTGCAGGCTGTTGGGTAGGGCAGGTCTCGATGCCAAAGTGACAACCTCCAGTATAGCTCACACCAGTGAATATTCCCTGTGGCCTCTGCCACCACTGTCCTTGTTTCCATAGTATTCCACAGCCAACCTCTACCTCTCCAGGAGAAGATCCAAGACTTGCAGGTTCATCTGGCCCAAGCTCCTACGGAGTCACTGCTTTGCCCCAAGTCCCAATGCATGTATCCTCCAAGAGTGGCATCACTGTTTCCCCTATTATTATGGAGTTCCTACACTGAAGCCCCACTGGCCTTCAAGCCAAATGTTCTAGGGACTTATCCATATGTCAGACTCCCAGGTTGGGGAGCCTTAACTGGGCCTCAGAACTCTCATTCCTGTGGGAGAGCTTTTGTGATATAATTATTTTTCAGTTCGTGGGTTGCCCACCTGGCAGATATGAGATTTGATCATATCACACACACTCCTCTCCTCCTGTCTCATTATGACTTCTCTTTTGTCTTTCAGTTCAGTTGCTCAGTTGTGTCTAACTCTTTGTGACCCCATGGACTGTAGCAAGCCAGGCTTCCCTGTCCATCACATTTTCATACTGTTCATGGGGTTCTGAAGGCAAGAATACTGAAGTCATTTGCCATTCCCTTCTCCAGTGGACCACGTTTTGTCAGAACTCTCCACCACCCGTCCATCTTGGGTGGCTCTACATGGTGTGGCTCATAGTTTCTTTGGATGTATAATATCTCTTTTGGTAGGCTCCAGTCATTTTTGTTGATGGTCGTTCAGTAGTTAGTTGTAATTTTGGTGTGTTCATAATGAGGTGAGCTCAAATCCTTCTAGTCCACTATCTTGTTTCTACCATTTCCATGACATTCTCCAATTTTTAAAAATATAGAGCAACTAAGTGGGTTTTCACTCATTAGGAGACTGCTTACTTCCTATACCTCACAACACTACACCCAACGTCTGTTAGATATAGACAAAAACTAATTTTGTAGCTATAAAAGAACTCAAGCTGATGCTGCCTAATGAGGCCTTCTGACCCAGAGACTCCCCAACTTATTGCTGAGTGACTTTGCCTAGCTACATAATCCCTTCTTTGATCTTGCTCTCCCCTGAGAGTTCCCTTGCCCTTTTACCTTTCTGGGTGGTGGCCTGGTGTGATTCTCTCAGGAAGTCACCTGCTGTGAAAGGCTTCCCCTCTCATGTAACCTATTCAATTGCCACCCAAATTAAGCTCATTAAGTGTTACTGTCGCCTCACAGTCATATCTCAAAGTCCTTGAGCTCACTGTAAGTGATGATAAGGATAGGATCCTATGGTAATTAAGGAATTGGCATTGGGCCTACATTATCAGTAGGACAATTATCAATTTGGGTCCCTCACTAGGCAGGTGCTGGAAGTTGTAAGACCTGTGGGCCTGAATAGAAAAAGGGGAGGAGTTCATGCTTCTGGACTACAGGTGAGCTGCCTGTGTCCCCATAACAGACTATCATAGGAAGAGCTCTTCTTAGCTAGGCTGGTGATTGGGGGTACTATGAGTTGAGAGGATGTCCTTATCATGGAGGCTGTCATGGCAAGCAAAGAAGCTGTTAAGGTAGACATTAGGGCCAAAGTTCTTCTCTTAAGAACAGTTAGGGGAGAGCTTTTGCAAGTGCTAGCATGACTCTTGGAGAAGGCAATGGCACCCCACTCCAGTACTCTTGCCTGGAAAATCCCATGGATGGAGGAGCCTGGTAGGCTGCAGTCCATGGGGTCGCTAGGAGTCAGGCATGACTGAGTGACTTCACTTTCACTTTCCACTTTCATGCATTGGAGAAGGAAATGGCAACCCACTCCAGTGTTCTTGCCTGGAGAATCTCAGGGACAGGGGAGCCCGGTGGGCTGCCTTCTATGGGGTCGCACAAAGTCGGACATGACTAAAGCGACTTAGCAGCAGCAGCGTGACTCTGCTGTTGTGACACTCAATTAGGTTGTTGTAGATGTTGTCATTCTAGTCATTCCTCAGAGGGATATGGAGATCCCAACCCTTGGACTGAGCTGGCTAATGCATTTCATAAAGTGACTAATGGCAAGGAAATGTATACATACTTTTGCCCTTTCTAGGACTCTGAGAAAGGTCATTGTCCTGCTGAACAGGTGCTCAAAACAAGGTTCATGCTAAGCCTTGCTGTAGACAGCTTCTCACCAGCATGCCACCTGTAAAGAAGGCAGAAGCCCAAACTTCCTATAGAGACTAAGTGGAGGGGAAGACTCTGGGGAGGAGGACTTGTGCTCTCTAAAAGAAAAGGCAGCATGATGTTGCCACAATAGTGACTGGAATAATTTTTCCTCTACTGGTGACAACTCACAAAGTAATAAAAACAAAAAAGACAAAATGGGAGGGCCAAAAACCAGAAACTGTTTTTCACTTGGTGGAGAAGACACATCATCTCTCTCACTATGAAGTTTAGTCTCTCTCTCTCTTTTTTAATGATCTAGTTCAAGAACCAGATGAAAATGCCATTTCCTGAGTACATAGGATGTGCCTGGCAAGGAGGAATTTCCACCTAATGGGAACTGGAATTAAACAACTAGCTGCTGTAGTATGAGATGAAAAAATGCTATCTTTGCTAAAGGATCCTGCACAATTCATGTGGAAGGTTATAATGGCCCCAGGAGAAGCTCTGGACCCTGGTCTAAGTTTATACTTTGTTGATGTGAATTTTTATGCCTTGGAAGGCTGCCCACTCCACATTAGGACTTATAATGGTCTGAGCCAACTAACAGTGGAAAATGTTAACCAGGGTCAATCATTTCCTCCACCAACTGGTGATGTTAGTATGGGCTTATCAGGTAATACATGGTGTGTGGCATGATGTGGCCAAGTCCATAGGGGGCTGAATTGAGTCCTGAATCCACCCAATTGTTTCTTAGGAAGACTCTTGACAAATATATATCTGCTTTACTGGCAATGATGGCTAATGCAAAACCATTAAGGAGGGCATAGGTGACTTACATTTAATAGAAACTCAGGAAAGACTAACTCAGAATCAAATGTTCCCTGTTAATTCTATAAGCAATACCCCATTGGGCCTAAATCAAAATTACTATCAACAGTGAAGTCACCTTCCTCAAAGGCCAAATAAATCATCTTCAGCTAGGCCCTTATTTGAACATGAACCTTGAGATAAACAAGGGAGGCTCTACTGTACCCCAAGGGACAAGAAAGTCTCAAATTGAATGATCTTTGATAAATAGGTACAACAATTACAGTATTTACTAGAGTTAGACTACAATCCATCACTGGCTTCCTATCTGGGGGGTAGTTTTACCTTCTATACTTGCTCCTAATCTCTTCCAATGACAGGATCCTGTTACGCAGGGATCTACTGGTCATGGAAGTACCCTCTTCTGGCATAAAATTATCCCTTTACCACATTAACCATGGTTTTAGCTTCAAAAAATATTCAATACCAGTTGGTCTGGCTCTGTTGGACATCAGTACTCAAATCTCCCTAATCTCAGGAAGAATTCATGTTTTAAAAGGATCTCCCCTTCCCAGGAGGCAACCAACTTGGGAGGAGGATTAATTAAAGGAAAGTTATCTGGTTAACTATTAAAATTGGTTCTGTTATTACTAAAAGTTGCTTCTGTCTTAGTTATTCCCCATCACACACCCACCATTTTTTCCCCCACTACTGGAATGGACCTTTTTAGTCAGCAGGTAACCTCACAGTACAAGCCTAAGACTTTTACACTGTTGTTGGGCACCACCTAGTAAGAACCAGTTAACCTTCTTCTACTGATATTGGTGATAAATGTGCCAAATTACCAGCTAAGATGAGGCACTGAAAGATTATGGCTTCTCACAGCTGACTTAGTTAAAGAAGGGGTACTTAATCCTACTACATTTGAATTCTCTGGTATAGCCTGTGCTTAAAGCCACAACTAATGAGTAGCATTAAAAAACATATTCCCTTTATTAGAGCACCTCTATTAGATATTGTCATCTTAATGGATGACATTTAAAACAATATGGGTAAAACAGTTTGTAGTTATAGAGTTACCTCACACATTCTATTCTATAAAAATTTCACAAGAGAGTCAACCATAACTCACCTTCACCTTTGAGGATTGACAGTACAATTTTTTCTAGTTGCCTATGGGGTATTTAAAATAGTCCGCAGCATCTTTGTAGGCAAGACCTAAATGCCTGACCTGCTTGCACTAGAAACCCAGCTTTGGCATTATATCAATGATATCCTTCTCATTGGACTTCACTAAGATTCTGTCTCACAGGTCATCAAAGCTGTGAGCAAATAACTCACTGGTATGGAATGGACAATTGCCCATTTGCCCAGAAAGCTGGTCTCTGCTAAATTTGGAGGCTATATTTGGAACTTGGGGAACGATTTTGAATTTGGTAAAAGACAAGAACCTAGCACCCAAACCTCCCACATTGGTGAAGGAGGCCTAAGATTTGGTAGGAATATTTGGATTTTGATACCAACACACTCTTTACCGCCAATGTTGGTCTTTGTTTATCAAGAGACCTATAAGTCTTTCACTTTTCAGTGAAGACCTGAGTTTAAAAAAAAGCACTAAAGAAGCTGATAAAGGAGGCTATTACTTTGGCAGTCCCACTAGTGCCTCGAGGACAGGACTTACAATTAGAAGTTTTGGCCAATCCAAAATTTGTTTCCTGGAGCCTCTGGACCAAATAACCATGTAAATGGCTATGCATAGGCTTGGTATATGAAGCCCTCAGACTCAGGTCCAAGGTATTCACCAGTAGAGAAGCAATTCTTGGTAACATCCTGGGCACTTACTGAAACTTCAGGCCTTACTGGGGCAGAGTCAAGTAAGAATCAAGAGAAACCTAGCCTTACTGCAGTTTCACAACTCCAAGAAGAAATAGCCATATACTCTGCCACTGAGGATAACTTGCCAAAGTTCCAAGAAATGTCCCCACTTCTTGCTCAGTGGGGACTGGTAGGAGGATGCTCAATATTCTCAAAATGAGAAAAAAAAACAACTGTCTGTCTTTACCAATGAAGTGAGCATGGGGTATATAAGGGAGCCAGACAATGGACAATCACAGCTTATCACCTCTATTCAAAGATACCAATTTCCATAAAAGGGATAGATAAAGTGCCCAATGGCCTGAGCTGCATGCAATATCACTAGCACTAAAGCATACCCTTGACAAACATTTTCCTAAGATTCTATTTTCACCAACTCCTGATTGGTGGCTACTGTGTTAAAAACTAACTTAATCAGGACTTCGCCAAAATCACAGCTGGAAAATACAAGGTTGAGACATTTAAGGTAAGGAGATATGGGAAAAAAATAGTCACATTGTCTCCTACTATGCCCATTTTGGTATACCATACCTCAGCTTATACCAAGCAAGACACAGAGAAGGGATGATACAATACCAAATCTGTACCATCTGAGCTACTAGGGAAACCCGATTAACTAACTAGACCACTGAAATAGGTAAGCTTCTTGAGGAACAGAGCATCCCCAGAACTTTGGGCCAAGTCATCCTAACCCTTCTAACTAGTATGCACCCAAGAGGTCAGGGTATTTGAATATCTTGGGAATATGAAAATTGATTGTTAATAGAAGAGTTGACCTAGTAGAGAAACATTTACACAAATGCATTAGGAACTGTACCAAGTCCCAAAAATATAAACACTGAAGAAATTTTTAGAAAACAAGGGCCACAACAGAACTGGAAAACTGGCTTCACTGGGTCTCTCCCTGCAGTAGCAAGAGTCATTAATATGCCTTAACAATGGTAAATGGGCTCCCTGGTGGCTTGGTGGTAAAGAATCTGCCTGCTAATGCAGATTCAATCCCTGATCCAGGAAGATCCCCTGGAGAAGGAAATGCCAACCCACTCTACTATTCTTGCCTGGAGAATCCCATGGACAGAGGAGCCTGGCATGCTGCAGTCCATGGGGTCGCAGCAACAACAACAATGGTAAATACTTACAAAAGCCTTTTATTGTCTTACTCATGTAAGGCAGCAACCTTTCTTAATGTTATTGGGAGGTTAAAAAAAAAGCTTTTACAGCCTTTGGGAGTGCTACAAGTTACACATTTAGATCAAAGCTTCCACTTCACTACAAAGCATATGCAACAATGGGCATTACAAAATACCAGTGCTTGTGTTTTTCACCTGGCCTATCATCCTATGCCAGCAGATACCATAAGAAGACATAATGGGCCTTTAAAATAAGGACTATTGAGAGAACTTGGAAGACAATGGCCCTCCAAGTGGTTGATACTGTAAATAGTCCCCCTTACATTAAATTCATACTGTCCCTCACCATGGTGTAACTTTGCTATATTTAAATTCACAGAAAATAAGGAGACTACCAATAGAGATGTTGCAACCACTGATGTTATATATACCCACACTGGATACAATGTAATTATCAGTTTTCACAAACATGGTAACCTTGATATTATTGCTCACAGCATAGGAACTATAACTGATCCTTTAACTTTTCCTTTCCCTCTCATAGAAAATCTAGTGCCTAGCTGTCTCCCGTCAATCCTTATAAGGACTTGATGTGGACTATTGACTCTGGAACCATCCTCAGCCTATGTCTGCTCATGATCCACTATAAACAGAACAAACCACTCACCACTATCTGGAGAGAGATGTATTCATATGCCATCACATACTTTGCTCTGCTAAAGGCACTGTGGAATAAATCTGGATCTGATTCTGGCACCCAAGAGGTGGAACTAATTGTCCCTGGGAGGTACACAGTGGACAATCAGATCCACTACTGCTGGTTGCAGATGACCTCTGACTTTAACCCTTACTCTATTGCCGCGTCCTTTTTTTACTTGGAAAGTTCATACTTTCACCAGTGTAGACTACATGCCCACTGGTGGATCACCATAGCATGCCACATTCATATCACACTGGCCAGACTGAGGACAATGGAAATCACTTTGTTGATTATTCATGTTGATCAGTCTTACTATTAATAGCATGACTACAGATGTCAATACTGAGACTAGTACTCTACCTTCTGTCTTTAGTACTGTTAGCAACATGTCTCCTTGCTAAGCACTCTATAATATTGTTGGTGACTCACAGGTGCCTTCTAATCCCTACGGACCAATTTTTACCTTAAATGAAATGAAATTCACTATTATTAACTAATGCTATCAAATAAGTAGAGCAATAGGCCACTATCTATCAAATCTTATTTAAGGAATGCACAGAGATAGTATGTACCCAACTAGGATGCTCATGACTGTATAATTAAATTAAAAATGTTGTAATCTAGAACCAATATCAACAAACCTATGAGATTATAGAGATAAAATCTCTTTTAGTAATCTCTAGGATAATGATAGGTATAAACTGCTAATAATATATATTCTTGCAACTATTGGGCTAGTTTCCTTTTAATTATGATGATCTTTCTCCTCCTTCAATACAAGTCCCACTTATTGAAGTGGAAAGAAATTGGCATCTTTTTCTTTTTCTTTATTTTTAATTTGCTCATTTATTTATACAACAAACATTTACTTTATTTTACTTTATAATACTGTATTGGTTTTGCCATACATTGACATGAATCCACCACGGGTGTATACAAGCTCCCAATCCTGAATACCCCTCCCACCTCCCACCCCATATCATCTCTCTGGATCATCCCCATGCACCAGCCCCAAGCATCCTGTATCCTGTATCGAACATAGACTGGCACTTTGTTTCTTACATGATAGTATACATGTTGCAATGCCATTCTCCCAAATCATCCCACCCTCTCCCTCAGAGTCCAAAAGTCTGTTCTTTACATCTGTGTCTCTTTTGCTGTCTTGCATACAGGGTCATCATTACCATCTTTCTAAATTCCGTATATATGTGTTAGTATACTGTATTGGTGTTTTTCTTTCTGGCTTACTTCACTCTGTATAATCAGCTCCAGTTTCATCCATCTCATTAGAACTGATTCAAATGTATTCTTTTTAATGGCTGAGTAATGCTCCACTTTGTATATGTACCACAGCTTTCTTATCCATTCATCTGCTGAGGGACATCTAGGTTGCCTCCATGTCCTGGTTATTATAAACAGTGCTGCAATGAACATTGGGGTACATGTGTCTCTTTCAATTCTGGTTTCCTCAGTGTGTATGCCCAGCAGTGGGATTGCTGGGTCATAAGGCAGCTCTATTTGCAATTTTTTAAGGAATCTCCATACTGTTTTCCATAGTGGCTGTACTAGTTTGCATTCCCACCAACAGTGTAAGAGGGTTCCCTTTTCTCCACACCCTCTCCAGCATTTATTGCTTGTAGACTTTTGGATCGCAGCCATTCTGACTGGTGTGAGATGGTACCTCATTGTGGTCTTGATTTGCATTTCTCTGATAATGAGTGCTGTTGAGCATCTTTTCATGTGTTTGTTAG
The DNA here is from genome assembly GCF_032405125.1 of Capricornis sumatraensis. Lineage (NCBI taxonomy): Eukaryota > Metazoa > Chordata > Mammalia > Artiodactyla > Bovidae > Capricornis > Capricornis sumatraensis. The sequence goes on along the minus strand of NC_091092.1, from coordinate 76,063,921 downwards.
CCATCTGTATGTCTTCTTTGGAGAAATGTCTATTTAGTTCTTTGGCCCATTTTTTGATTGGGTCGTTTATTTTTCTGGAGGTGAGCTGCATAAGTTGTTTGTATATTTTTGAGATTAGTTGTTTGTCAGTTGCTTCATTTGCTATTGTTTTCTCCCATTCAGAAGGCTGTCTTTTCACCTTACTTATAGTTTCCTTTGTTTTGCAGAAGCTTTTAATTTTAATTAGATCCCATTTGTTTATTTTTGCTTTTATTTCCAGTATTCTGGGAGGTGGGTCATAGAGGATCCTGCTGTGATTTATGTCGGAGAGTGTTTTGCCTATGTTCTCCTCTAGGAGTTGTATAGTTTCTGGTCTTACATTTAGATCTTTAATCCATTTTGAGTTTATTTTTGTGTGTGGTGTTAGAAAGTGATCTAGTTTCATTCTTTTACAAGTGGTTGACCAGTTTTCCCAGCACCACTTGTTAAAGAGATTGTCTTTACTCCATTGTATATTCTTGCCTCTTTTGTCAAAGATAAGGTGTCCATAGGTGTGTGGGTTAATCTCTGGGCTTTCTATTTTGTTCCATTGATCTATATTTCTGTCTTTGTGCCAGTACCATACTGTCTTAATGACTGTGGCTTTGTAGTAGAGCCTGCAGTCAGGCAAGTTGATTACTCCAGTTCCATTCTTCTTTCTCAAGATTGCTTTGGCTATTCGAGGTTTTTTGTATTTCCATACAAATCTTGAAATAATTTGTTCTAGTTCTGTGAAAAATACTGCTGGTAGCTTGATAGGGATTGCATTGAATCTATAGATTGCTTTGGGTAGTTGACTCATTGTCACTATATTGATTCTTCCAATCCATGTACATGGTATATTTCTCCATCTATTAGTGTCCTCTTTGATTTCTTTCATCAGTGTTTTATAGTTTTCTATATATAGGTCTTTTGTTTCTTTAGGTAGGTATATTCCTAAGTATTTTATTCTTTTCGTTGCAATGGTGAATGGAATTGTTTCCTTAATTTCTTTTTCTACTTTCTCATTATTAGTGTATAGGAATGCAAGGGATTTCTGTGTGTTGATTTTATATCCTGCAACTTTACTATATTCATTGATGAGCTCTAGTAATTTTCTGGTGGAGTCTTTAGGTTTTCTATGTAGAGGATCATGTCATCTGCAAACAGTGAGAGTTTTACTTCTTCTTTTCCAATTTGGATTCCGTATATTTCTTTTTCTGCTCTGATTGCTGTGGCCAAAACTTCCAGAACTATATTGAATAGTAGCAGTGAAAGTGGGAACCCTTGTCTTGTTCCTGACTTTAGGGGAAATGCTTTCAATTTTTCACCATTGAGGATAATGTTTGCTGAGGGTTTGTCATATATAGCTTTTATTATGTTGAGGTATGTTCTTTCTATTCCTGCTTTCTGAAGAGTTTTTATTATAAATGGATGTTGAATTTTGTCAAAGGCCTTCTCTGCATCTATTGAGATAATCATATGGCTTTTATTTTTCAATTTGTTAATGTGGTGAATTACATTGATTGATTTGTGGATATTGAAGAATCCTTGCATCCCTGGGATAAAGCCCACTTGGTCATGGTGTATGATCTTTTTAATGTGTTGTTGGATTCTGTTTGCTAGAATTTTGTTGAGGATTTTTGCATCTATGTTCATCAGTGATATTGGCCTGTAGTTTTCTTTGTTTGTGGCATCTTTGTCAGGTTTTGGTATTAGGGTGATGGTGGCCTCATAGAATGAGTTTGGAAGTTTACCTTCCTCTGCAATTTTCTGGAAGAGTTTGAGTAGGATAGGTGTTAGCTCTTCTCGAAATTTTTGGTAGAATTCAGGAGTGAAGCCGTCTGGACCTGGGCTTTTGTTTGCTGGAAGATTTCTGATTACTGTTTCAATTTCCATGCTTGTGATGGGTCTGTTAAGATTTTCTATTTCTTCCTGGTTCAGTTTTGGAAAGTTGTACTTTTCTAAGAATTTGTCCATTTCTTCCACGTTGTCCATTTTATTGGCATATAATTGCTGATAGTAGTCTCTTATGATTCTTTGTATTTCTGTGTTGTCGGTTGTGATCTCTCCATTTTCATTTCTAATTTTATTGATTTTATTTTTCTCTCTTTGTTTCTTGATGAGTCTAGCTAATGGTTTGTCAATCTTATTTATCCTTTCAAAGAACCAGCTTTTTGCTTTGTTGATTTTTGCTATGGTCTCTTGTTTCTTTTGCATTATACAACAATTACAAAACTGGCTTTTCACAGTAAACAATCATAGATCTTGACTGCTAAAACAAAGACAATTCACATAAAAATATATTTGATCTTATGGAGACATCTAACCTCTCTTTGCATAGGAGTTTCTCCACTCAAATTAACAACTACTTGCTTATAGTTATTAAAAATTTGCCAGAGTGACCAAGAACACCATTAGTAAGGCCTTCAGAAATATTTGAGAGAAATTGCCATCCAGTTCTACATCTCTGACCACTCTTTTCAAAACATAAGCACCTCCTCTTGCAGCATATAGAGACAGTAATGAGAAGCCTTGTAGTGAAGCTAACCTGAGAGATTATCAAGGAAAAATACTCCTATCTATAATAGTCCTCATCTCTGTAACTGGTCACATGGTCATAGCTGATACTTATAACTAGCTTCATCCACTGCCTATTCCATCATTCCTTTTTCCTCTATTGACTATAATTCTTTGCCTAGAGGGGTGTCCCAAAAATTCACTCATGGAAGGTTTGGGCCTGGATTGGGTGGTTGTAGTTTTCCATAAACATTATTCTTAACATATCTTAAAATTTATAAAAAATATCAAATTTTGGTATAATCGCTGTATATTATTTTATTGTGTTAAAGATGTCAGTTCAGTTCAGTCACTCAGTTGTGTCCAACTCTTTGTAACCCCATGAACAGCAGCATGCCAGGCCTCCCTGTCCATCACCCACTGCCAGAGTCTACCCAAACCCATGTCAATTGAGTCGGTGATGCCATCCAACCATCTCATCCTCTGTCAACCCCTTTTCCTCCTGCCCTCAATCTTTCCCAGCATCAGGGTCTTTTCAAATGAGTCAGCTCTTCGCATCAGGTAGCCAAAGTATTGGAGTTTCAGCTTCAACATCACTCCTTCCAACGAACACCCAGGACTGATCTCCTTTAGGATGGACTGGTTGGATCTCCTTGCAGTCCAAAGGACTCTCAAGAGTCTCCCCCAACACCACACTTCAAAAGCATCAATTCTTCAGTGCTCCACTTTCTTTATAGTTCAACTCTCACATCCATACATGACCACTGCAAAAACCATAGCCTTGACTAGACGGACCTTTGTTGACAAAGTAATGTCTCTGCTTTTTAATATGCTGTCTAGGTTGCTCATAACTTTCCTTCCAAGGAGTAAGTGTCTTTTAATTTCATGGCTGCAATCACCAGCTGCAGTAATTTTAGAGTTCCCCCAAAATAAAGTCTGCCACTGTTTCCACTGTTTCTCCATCTATTTGCCATGAAGTGATGGGACCAGATGCCATGATCTTCGTTTTCTGAATGTTGTGCTTTAAGCCAACTTTTTCACTCTCATCTTTCACTTTCATCATGAGGCTCTTTAGTTCTTCACTTTCTGCCATAAGGGTGGTGTCATCTGCCTATCTGAGGTTATTGTTATTTCTCTCAGCAATCTTGATTCCAGCTTGTGCTTCCTCCAGCCCAGCGTTTCTCATGATGTACTCTGCATATAAGTTAAATAAGCAGGATGACCATACACAGCCTTGATGTACTCCTTTTCCTATTTGGAGCCAATCTGTTATTCCATGTCCAGTTCTAACTGTTGCTTCCTGACCTGCATACATGTTTCTCAAGAGGCAGGTCAGGTGGCCTGATATTCCCATCTCCTTCAGAGTTTTCCACAGTTTATTGTGATCTACACAGTCAAAGGCTTTGGCATAGTCGATAAAGCAGAAATAGATGTTTTTCTGAAATTATCTTGCTTTTTTGATGATCCAGCGGATGTTGGCAATTTAATTTCTGGTTCCTCTGCCTTTTTTAAAACCAGCTTAAACATCTGGAAGTTCACAGTTCACATATTACTGAAGCTTTGCTTGGAGAATTTTGAGCATTACTTTACTAGTGTGTGAGATGAGTGCAATTTTGCAGTAGTTTGAGCATTCTTTGGCATTGCCTTTCTTTGGGAGTGGAATGAAAACTGACCTTTTCCTGTCCTGTGGCCACTGCCGAATTTTCCAAATTTGCTGACATATTGAGTGCGGCACTTTCACAACATTATCTTTTAGGATTTGAAATAGCTCAACTGGAATTCCATCACCTCCACTAGCCCTGTTTGTAGTGATGCTTCCTAAGGCCCACTTGACTTCACATTCCAAGATATCTGGCTCTAGGTGAGTGTTTTTGTATAGTTCTTCTGTGTATTTTTGCCACCTCTTCTTAATATCTTCTGCTTCTGTTAGGTCCATACCATTTATGTCCTTTATTGTGCCCATCTTTGCATGAAATGTTCCCTTGGTATCTCTAATTTTCTTGAAGAGATCTCTACAGGTGTGTTACAGGTGTACAAAGTAGCAATTCACAATTTTAAAGGTTGTACTTCATTTATGAGTGAGTGAATGATAGTTGCTCAGTTATGTCCAACTCTTTGTGACCCCATGCACTGTAGTCCACCAGGCTGCTTTGTCCATGGAATTCTCTAGGCAAGAATACTGGAGTGGGTTGCCATTTCCTTCTCATTCGAACCCAGGTCTCCTGCTTTGCAGGTGGATTCTTTACCATCTGAGCCACCAGGGAAGCCCACTTCATTTATAGTTATTATATAATATCAGCTATATTCTGTATGTTGTAAAATATATCCTTGTAGGTTATTTTATGCTTTGTACCTCTTAATGCTTTACTCCTATCTTACTCCTCCCCCATCCCTCTCCCCACTGCTAACCATTAGTTTGTTCTCTTTATCTGTGAGTCTGTTTCTTTTACCTTATCTTCACTAATTTTTTTTTTATTTTTTAGATTCTACATGTAAGTGATGTTATATGGTATTTGTCTTTCTCTGACTTATTTCACTTAGCATAATGCCCTCCAAAAATGTTGCTGCAAAAGGTATTATTTCACTCTTTTTAATGGCTGAGTAATATTCTATCACATGTGTGTGTATGCCACATTTCTTTATCCATTCATATGTTGATGGACACTTAGATTGCTTCCATGTCTTGGCTATTATAAATAATACTGCTATGAACAGTATAAATAATGTTTCTATGAACAGTGGGGTACATGTGTCCTTTTGAATTAGTGTTTTTGTTTTTTCAGATATATACCCAGGAGGAATTGCTGAGTAATATGGTAATTCTGTTCTTAGCTTTTTGAGAAACTTCCATACTGTTTTCCACATTGGCTGTACCAATTTATATTCCCACCAGCAATGTATGAGCATTCTTTTTCTCCACATCCTTGCCAATGTTCCATCTTAGGACATGGTAGTACACTCTATGAGATAGCCCCCAAAAGGACCATTCTATCTGCTTGATTATTAAAATCATCCTCTGTGGAGGTCATGCTTTGATGAGAATTAGAAGGGATACAGATATCTTCACATTCTTTGTCTATTCAAAGAGATTTATCCATATAACAGCTCCTCAGACTCAAGAGCTTTTGTATAGCAGAGTTCTATTAAAGTGAAAAGGGACAGGAACACTTCTGACATAGACATCAGAAGGGGTATAGAGAGTGCCCCCCTCATTAGCCTTTAGCAAAGGAATTATATACTTTTAAAATTAGCTATTACAATAAATCAAAAGAATGTCTTAAGGTTGTAAAAAGTTTACCAGACCCACAATCTACATTTTAAGATAACAGGATTAGAACTGAACAATAGAAAATTTTTACTAGACACCCCCCCCCACCACACACACACACAAACACACAATATACATTCTCCTCAGGAAGGGGAAACTGTCCTCAAACAGGATACATTGTTGTTATATAATCCTTAGTACAGAGTTTAAACTGAGTTATTGATTGTGTAATCATCAGTTCTGGGCTTAAAGAAAAAAATGTTTTATGTGACTAAGACTAAGGAATGTAGAGGAAAAAAGACGTTTGTACTTTTCTCCTCCTTGAGAATTCCAGACCCCTCTCTCCTCCTAGAGAATCCCAGACTTCTTATCAGCCTGCCTAGGAATTGACTCTCTCAAAACTAGCAACTTTTTAGGTTACTTAATAAGTGGGCCAGAATAGCACACTCAAATGAGAAATATGTTGCTTTCTAAGGAGGCCTACTGGCATTTTGCCTCTTTTTTTTTATTTTAATGTAGTGGGGGACACATACAACTACTTATCCTTTGCCTTAGAAGTGATATCTCCATGTTCTACACCAACGAACACCTAAAAACTTCACTGAGATGGAAGTGCCCTGAATTTTGGAAGATTAATTTCCCACTCTCTGACATGTCTCACCAATATGTCTAGAGTAATTTCTACTTCTTACATACTAGGTCCAATCAGCATATCATAAATGTAATAGACCAATGTGATGCCTTGTGGAAGGCAAAGGTGATAAAGTTCCCCTCAGACAAAATTATGACATAGGGCTTAAGAGTTAAAAGTTTCCTGATATAGAACAGTGAAGATGTATGCTGGCAGTGTCAACTAAAAGCAAAATGCTTCTGGTTGTCTTTACTAACAGATACCAAGAGCATTTGCCAGAACAATAGCTGTATTCCAGGCACCAGGGAAAGTATTAATTGCTTAAGCAAGAAAGCCACATCTGGAATAGTAGCTACAATTGGAGCCACCACCTGGTTGCATTCACAGTAACTCACTGTCATTTTCTAAGATCCATCTGTTTTCTGCGCAGACCAAATAGGTAAGTTGAATTGAGAAGTGGTGAAACTCACCACCCCTGCATCTTTTTAAGTCCTTCACGGTGGCACTACTCTTTGCATTCCCTTCAGAAATGGGGTATTGTTTTAGTTTACTATTTTCCTGGGTAGAGTCAGTTCTGGTGGCTTCTACTTGGCCTTACCTACCATTATAGCCCTCAATCCATAATCAAGGAACCAACATGTAGATTCTGACAGTTGCTGAGTATGCCTATTCTAATGATGTATTCTGGAACTGGAGAAATAACCACAGGATGGGTTTGAAGACTCACTGGACCCACTGTGAGATGGACCTAAGCTAAAAGTACATTGATTACTCGACATTCATAAGCCCCTACTCAAAATGTTGAGTCACGGTAACATTTGGGATATCACTGAATTAGTGCCAGTTCTTAGTCCTGTGCAGTAATCCTCCAAATATTTGATTTTTCTCCCCCAATGCATAATCCCCTGGTAAATGGCCATAGGTTCCTTTGAGGAAAGCTGGGAGAAACATTTACAGTGTAAGTATACATGTTTGGCAGTATAGCAGGGTCTTTCCTTAAAGGAACATGCTTCCTCTTCGTTCAAAGAATTCTATTAACTGACTCAAGTCAGGAAATTTATTGAAAGACAATTAATCTCTGTTTTTGTGATTCAAATGAGATGTTCACTCAAACTAGAACTCTTGCACTTATACAGATCAAGTAAGAATTTAGTAGATTGCCCATCTATTTCTTTTCTAGGGACACAATGATTGACTAAGCAATGCCAATGGTTTCTGTAAGTCAGACTATTCTGTTTACTGCTTTGACACCAGTCAGTTATGGCAACCAAGCCCATCTTGTCTTTGGTAATTAAGTTCCTTTTGACACCTGCAACCCTAGGATCTAATTATCCTCATTATATTTAAAGATTCTAGTTCAGTGACAGCAGTTTTCACTGTAACTTCTGACCTACAGAGAAGAGTGACCATAGAATTCTTCAATGATGCTAGAATTTCCCTCACAAATTTATTTCTCACAGTCCTGGTGAAAGGTGTGAGCTCTAGGGTGGATGAGTGGACCTTAAATGATAAATTCACTCTAACATTCCAGTCTCCCTAAGCTTCTGGATCCTTTCCTTATAGTATACCAAGGAAGTTCTGGTGTTTCAACTTTATTTAAATAGGTAACTTTTTGGCCCATTTCCAGCCAAACAATTGAATTGTTAGAGCCAATTCTAACACTTTGAGCTAAAACATTGAATTCATAATTTCATTTTACTGGATATATATCAATACGTTTGGCCTGACTCAGTTTTATATTCCTTCCATCATCATCCCACCCTCTTAATATCTATTCCCACACATATACTCTAGTTTTATATCTATATAAATTAGAAAAAATCATACACCTGATTTGGTGTGTAGCACACCTTTTAGTGGGTCACTCTTCAAGGTCTTCTAGGACTTGAGTCTACGTGTATATCTAAAAGCAAAGAGGGGTTGTGAGGTAGGTGCTGAGGAGAGTTAGCAGTGCTTTGCAAGGAAACTACCTTAAGGGAGGTCCTTACAGATTTTTTGGGCAAACCAGAGCTAACCTTCACAGGAAGAGGTGGAAAGGCTGGTGAGAAGACTCAGTAGAATTTAGGGATCTGACATGCCCAGCTTCACTGGAATCTTCCCATAGGCCCCCACTCCTATTTTCAGGATCTTATTCCTTCCTTATCAGTGCCTTCATTTGAACAGAACTTCATCTTACTCTTCAGCCCTCAGCCTGCACATTTGTTGTCTTTTTCTTGGGTCCTGATTTGAAAATGTACTACCCCATTCATGATTAAAAGAAATTAAAAGACTCTTGCTCTTTGGAAGAAAAGCTATGACAAACCTAGACAGCATATTAAAAAGCAGATTCACTTTGCCAACAAAGGTCCGTATAGTCAAAGCTGTTGTTTTTCCAGTAGTTATGTATGGATGTGAGAGTTGGACCTTAAAGAAGGCTGAGCAAAGAATTGATGCTTTAAAACTGTGGTTCTGGAGAAGTCTTGAGAGTCCCTTGGACAGCAAGGAGGTCAACCAGTCAATCCTAAAGGAAATGAACCCTGAATATTCTTTGGAAAGACTAATGCTGAAGCTGAAACTCCAATATTTTGGCCACCTGATGTGAAGAGTTGACTCACTAGAAAAGACCCTGATGCTGGAAAAGATTGAGGGCAAGAGGAGAAGGGGGCAACAGAGGATGAGATGGTTGGATGGCATCACCGACTCAATGGACATAAGTTTGAGCAAACTCAGGGAGATAGTGAGGAACAGGAAGCCTGGTGTGCTGCAGTTCATGGGGTCACAGAGTCAAACATGACTTAGCAACTAAACAATAAATTCATGATTTTTCCATACAATTTTTCTCTACTGACAGAATGAAATCTTGAGTTGCAAAGTGGGATACAAGGATACAACACCCATCTCCAATCCCCATCTCCAAGTACCAACTGGGGAATTTCACTACCACTTGTCAAGTGCTGAGAAGATTGGTGTACATGACCAAGGCTTTTCCTGTCCTCTATATTATATGCTTCCTTTTTAGTAGCTTCCAAAACACACTTTCAGTTAGCTGGGAGACAAAAGTCATTTTCCAAACCAGTAGACTATAGTTAGTGCAGTGAAATTGCATTTTATGCTGAGGTCAAATTCTAAAGGGGATCAGATTTTTAAGGGAAAATCACATATAGTCAAAATAATCTTTGAAAGTTACATGCAAAAGACGTGTACAATGTCTATCAATAGGACCAGCATTGCAACAGATCACTGTTTCTTCAGTTGAATACCAGATTAAGTAGGTGGCTTGAGTTTAAAGTCCTGTTGCCTGAAAGCTATGTATGTTTAAACACTAAAAACCACACTAATGGTGGTGACATACTTACACTATGAGAAGCTCACAGGACCTGACATCACCTAAGTGAAGGACAGATTCAAGTCTCCCAATCCTTACTAAGATGTAGACTAACTGAGTGGAATGGTAGGTGGATTCATTCCAATTTTCTTTTTTCCCACATGTGTATATAATGTGACTCTACTATCCAGAGGAAATCACACACCCCCATATGGGTACTTTTGGATACAAGGTCAGAAAATGCTTCTCAAACTGAAATTATTAAGAATCAATAGGAATGGGAGATTAACAACATTTAGCCAACCTGGAGAGAAAGTATATGCTTATAAAATTGTTATTTGAGTGTTTCCCATATTTCAATAAAATATATTACATGTTTTCTAAACATAATCAAAGACATTAAAAGCCTTCCAAGTTCAATCAGGCTGATTCTGAAGTAGAAGTGATTGGAATGGAATTCATTGAGGGGAGTTGTCTTGGGTTCAACCATAAGAAAGATGAGGTCATTGTTGTGTTGTCATAACAAAAGGGAAGTTTGCACAGAATCTTGAAAAATATCCAAGAATTTGTCAGTGTTGATCAGCTCTGTGCAAGGAAGAGAGTTGTATGTGGCAGATCTAAATCTTGGTTCTTATAGAGGTATATTCCACTAAGGAGTGCAAACATTTCCCAGGTTCCTTTGTGTTCTGCAGGAACTATCTGTAAAGATTAACCAGTTCCTTTTGCTCAGAGTCTAACTATACCCAGCCTTTTCTGATTTCCATAATAACAACTAATTTTTTTTTGAGTGCTTATTATGTGACAGGCACATTTTGTTTTGACTCAACACACTAAGCAGGCTACTAGTCATTTTATTTCACTACTTTAACTTCGTTTTGTATTTAAATCTCTGTCTTCTTTACTATTAGAGGACTAAAAGCTGAGAGAAGTTGCCAAGGAAGCAGAGGCCTTTAGGGCTTGTTCTCAGATGTATGCACTTTGGTGCTGAAAGGAAACTGCTTGGCTGCTGTGATGAATCCCTTTTGGAGTATCTGCATACTGCATATAATTCCTTAAATTGTCCTCCATTTTCCACTCTCTTCCTTATAGGGATGATACTGTGGCAGTGAATACAGTTTATAACTGTTGTTCCAATCCTAGGTTTAAGTCAGTTGGCCCAAGGATGAGCATGTGAGTTTTTAGAAGTTCTTTCCAGGAGTTTGAAATTACAGTGGTGAAAGAGAGGGAGGTTTGTTTATTTTCTGTGTCTGTGCCTTAGAAAGTAAACAATAATACCATGGCCCTGAAGGGAAGCTATATTTCCCCATGCTTTCTGAGAAGCAGAGGAGCTGTTCATCAGAGAGTGAAACAAAAAGAAACATTATAAAGGGAAGGATAAATGATATTTTTTGATTTTCTGAAGACTTTGTAGCTGCTTGTTCCAGTCCATTCCTGAGATCCAGTAATGGTTTTGATCTTGGGTTTTGTGAGACAGCCCTAAGTGCTTAAAATAAATTCCTCTATTTTTTCCTGAAGTAGCTTTCATTGGTTTCTGTTACTTGTAGCTGAAGAATCTTAGTATAGACACCTTAGTCAGGTTTAACATTATACCTAAGTCCCTGAACTAATTTCCTTTAATTTGTCTATTAGCACCTTGTCCAAACAATGTTCAAGAATGCCCTCTACCCTAGCTTTAGTCCATTCTCCAGGCCCTTTCTTTCCACTGGCTAACATGCTGCAGTTCAGTTATTCTCGCTAGTATTCCAGTAGGTGAGGTAGAGCCAAGCCACAGATCAATGCCAGCAAAGTAGTTGTGTTCATTTCCGGTCTGTAGCAGTAGATAATTTATATATATGAATTTATAATAGGTTGGGAGGTTGTTGTGGAAGAAGTGGAAGGATGGAGAGTTCCAGAGTGAACACAGACACCAAATCTGTAGAGGAATAAAACACATTTATCAGACAATCTATAGGATCTCAGCCAAGGATCTCAGAAAGGATAGAGCAGAGAACTCTAGGTCAATTCTCCAAAAATTAAGTTGTCATATAAGTAAACTGCTATAGGATATGTAGGTTTGCTTCTGAGGCAGGGAGGGCAGAAATGTAACAAACAGCTAAAGATTAAGCAACCAGAAAAGATAAAAAGTCCAAGGCAGGGAAAGGAGGGACAAATTTGAAGGTATAAGGTGATATGATGGAAGAAAAATGAGGTAGAAAACCCTAGAGACAAATCAGAACATTCTAAAAGCATCAATTTAAGAACCTGTTGATTTATCTAGAGGTCAGCCAAACCAGACAGGGTAGCCCATATTGTGTTGATATAGTTAGAAGAGTCAAGATGTTTAAAGGCAGTGACTTGGGCTTTCCTGATTATTTCTGGAAGATCACACTCCCACTCCCATACTTATATCAACATGATTTGGATGAGCCCCTTTCTAATTGCCACTGCAGCTCTTCAACCTATGTCAAATGGTCATGCATTCTATCAAAGAGCTCCATTTCATTCCATCTGGTTTTATCACGGTTGTGCTTACAACTAATATCTATCATTATTTGGTGCAACTTTTGTGTAAATGAAATCCAACTTTATATTTGGTAATTTTATCCAGAGTAAAATATCCCATTATAATCCATGAAAAATTGAAGAACAGAGAGTTTACTTAGGCTCAAAGGGTTACAAGAAATTCACTCAAGTTAACTCATATAAAGTTAAGTTTATTCTAAGGCAATAAGTAAAGTAATGGTGTAGAAGTAGTGTAGAAATACAAGAACAAACACTGTAATGGGAATGAACATCATCAATATTAGACTGGGGGATAGTTTTGGCTTTAAGGTAGCATGAAAGAATTTCAGTAAGTGTTTAGAGTCTTTATTCTAGTGACTAAGTGATTGCTTCTTTCCATCCCACTGCCACTTGACTGTCTCTAATTATTTATTATTACTCATAATTCTCCCTAACATAGCCTATCATGGCTTCTCCAACCCCCAATATACCTCGTGATCTTTTAGCTATAACAATTCAGTTTTTTTTATTATTGTTGCTTTCTGTTTCATATTTTATATTTAAGAAATAAAGTATCTGACTAGCCCAGCTAATTTTCTCAAGCCAGTTTATGCAGACCAGCTTATGCCCTTGTAAAAGGTCTTTTCCACTCCCTTGCCAAAAAATTTAGTTGCAGCCTGAGGAAGAAGAACGAGGGGTAGAAAATGTGGCTACATGACCAATACCAGTGGTGGGCAAGGCAGTTTCACTAAGAGTATGGTGTGGGTAATTCTAGTACCTTAATTAACATATCCATATAGGAAAATTATAAAGATCCAGAAGAGCATAAGAGAGTGGAATGTGCCACAATATGGGAGGAAGGAAAATGGCTGAGATACTGGTTGATTTCTCAGTCTAAGAAGGTTGAGAAAGGTCTTTAGACCCAAACAGTAAAACAGTTGTGATGGGACTCCCTTATAGGGACATTACTTCTATTCTACTTTGGACAAAGCAGTTTATATTTATTAACTCATTTCTGGTTTCATATAATCCTTGAAGAATAGTTATTATTAACCCAATGGTACAGATGCAGAAACTGAAGCCCAAAGAGTAACTATCTAAACTTATGAACAAATAAATAATGGAGAAAAGGTATAAGCCTAGGAAGCCCAAGATCTATTGCATATTCTTTTATTCATTGGCCCATTGGTTGTTTAGTAGCATACTGTTTAGCCTCCATATGTTTGTGGTTTTTTGCAGTTTTTTGTCATTGATTTCTAATCTTATATTGTTGCAGTTGGAAAAGATGCTTGATACAAATTCAATATTCTTAAATTTATTGAGACTTATTTTGTGCCCTAACATGTGATCTATTCTGGAGAATGCTCCATGTGCACTTGAAAAGAATGCATATTCTGCAGCTTTTGGTTGGAATGTTCTACATGTATTTATTAATCCCCTCTGATCTAGGCCAGTGTTCCCTCATTGAATTTCTGTCTGGATGATATGTCCATTGATGTAAGTAGGGTGTTAAAGTTCCCTACTATTTTTAAGCTACTTTTCAACTTATACTTTTATGTTTGTTAACATTTGCGTTTTGTATTAGGTACTCCTATGTTGGGTGCATATATAGATTTAGAATTGTTATATCTTCTTGTTAGATCAATTCCTTTATCATTATGTGTGTGTGTGCTAAGTCACTTCAGTCATGTCTGACTCTTTGTGGCCCTCTGGACTGTAGCCCACCAGGCTCCTCTGTGCATGGGATTCTCCAAGCAAGAAAACTGGAGTAGGTTGCCATGCCCTCCTCCAGGGGATCTTCCCTACCCTGGGATCAAACCCAGGTTTCATGTCTCTGGCATTGGCAGGTGGGTTCTTTACCACTAACACCACCTGGGAAGCCCTATCATTATGTAATGCTCTTTTTACAGTCTTTGTCTCTCTTTACAGTCTTTGTTTTAAAGCCAGGTGGTGTTAGTTAGTGGTAAAGAACTCACCTGCCAATGCAGGAGATGTAAGAGATGTGGGTTCAATCCCTGGGTTGGGAAGATCCCCTGGAGAAGACAACCCACTCCAGTATTCTTGCCTGGAGAATCCCATAAACAGAGGAACCTGGGGGGCTACAGTCCATGCGGTTGCAAAGAGTCAGACGTGACTGAGTGACTAACACTTTGTCTGATATAAGTACTGCTATCCCAGCTTTCTTTTCATTTCCATTTTCATGGAATACCTTTTCCCATCCCCTCACTTTCAGTCTCTGTGTGTCTTTAGATTTGAGGTGAATTTCTTGTAGGCACAATATATGTAGGCAAATCTTGTTTTTTATCCATCCAGCTACTCCATGACTTTTGATTAGAGCATTTTGTCTATTTATATTTAAAGTAACTATTGATAGGTATGTACTTATTGCCATTTTGTTAATTATTTTAAGGTTGTTTTTGTAGTTCTTTTTTGTTCCTTTCCTTTTCTTTTGCCCTCTTCCTTTGTAATCTGATGACTATCTTTAGTATTATGTTTGGTTTCCTTTCTCTTTGTGTGTGTGTGTATCTATTATGGATTATTTAGCTTGTGGTTACCATGATGTTTACATATAACAGACTATACATATGTATGTGATTATTATTTTTGACCATTTTTTTGTTGTGATAAAAGTAAAATAATATGCAGTATATTACTTTAAACATATTTAACTGTACAGTTCAGTGGCACTAAGTACATTCACATTGTTGTACAAATCTCACCATCATCCATCTCCCAAATTTCTCACCTTCTTAAACTGAAACTTTGTCCCTATTAAAAGCTAACTCCCCATTCCATTCCTCCAGCCCCTTACCCCTGGCATCTACCAATGTACTTTTTGACTATGAATTTGACTATTTTACATACCTCATATAAGTGGAATCATACAGTATTTATCTGTACCTACTGTATATTGGAATGAATTTTTAAGGTTAACTTAATATATGTCCTACAAACAGATAATACCTCCCTCCCCCCACTACATAGTGGGTTCTCATTAGTTATATTGTGTAAGCGTACCACTGGTACAGTGGTATCATGTAAGATTCCCACAGTAGTGTGTACATGTCAATTCCAATCTCCCAGTTTGTCCTCCCCTTTCCCTCTTTGTTGTCCATATGTTTGTTTTCTACATCTGTGTCTGTATTTCTTCCTTGCAAATAGGTTCTTCTGTACTTTTTCTTTCTGTACTTTTCTTCTAGATTCCACTTATATGTGCTAATATATGATATTTGTTTTTCTGACTTTACTCTGAATGACAGTCTCTAAGTCCATCTGTATCTCTTCAAAATGACACAATTTCATTCCTTTTGTATCTGTGTAATATTCCACTATATATATGTACCACATCTTCTTTATCCATTCATCTGTCAATGGACATTTAGGTTGCTTCCTTGTACAATAGCCATTGCTGGCTATTTTAAATAGTGCTGCAATGAATATTGGGGTGCATGTAATTTGAATTATGGTTTTCTCTGGGTATATGCCCAGAAGTAGCCTTGCTGGGTCATACAGTACTACCTGTAGTTTCTTAAGGAACCTTCATACTGTTCTCCATAGTGGCTGTATCAGTTTACATTCCCACCAACAGTCTAAGAGGTTCCCTTTTCTCCACATCCTCTCCAGCCTTTATTGTTTGTAGATTTTTTGATGATGGCCATTCTGACTGGTGTGAGGTGACACCTCATTGCAGCTTTTATTTGCATTTCTATAATATTTAGTGATGTTTTGAGCATCTTTTCATGTTCCTGTTGGCCATCTTCATGTATTCTATGGAGAAATGTCTATTTGGGTTTTCTGCCCATTTTTGATTGGCTTGTTTGTTTTTTTGGTATTGAGCTGCATGAACTGTTTGAGTATTTTGGAGATTAATTGCTTGTCAGAAGCTTCATTTACAAATATGTTCTCCCATTCTGAGTGTTGTCTTTTCATCTTGTTTATGGTTTCCTTTGCTGTGCAAAAGCTTTTAAGTTTAATTAGGTCCCATTTGTTTATTTTTGCTTTTAGTTTCATTACTTTAAGAGGTGGGTCATAAAAGATTATGCTGCAATTTATGTCAAAGAGTGTTCTGCTTATGTTTTCTTCTATGAATTTTATAGTGGCTGACCTTACAGTTAGGTCTCTAAAACACTTTGGGTTTATTTTTGTGTATGATGTTAGGGATTTGTTTGTGATTATTTTAAGTTGATGATCTCTTAGATTTAAAATAACCAAGTTAAAATAATCACATCAACTTAAAATAATCACATAAGTTGATGATCTCTTAAATCTAAGAGATCATCAACTTAAAATAATCACATACAAATCCCTAAATATATCTTAATAACCCTGCATTTTTACTCCCTTTCCCACATTCAAGATTTTTGACATCATCTTCTATATCTTTTCATTTTGTGTATCCCTTAATTATTTATTGTGGCCACAGATGATTGTACTACTTTTGTCTTTTAACCTTCCTACTAGCTTTATAAATGATTGGTCTACCTTTACTGTATATTTGCCTTTACCAATGAGACTTTTTTCTTCCAATATTTTCACATTTCTAATTGTTATCTTTTCTTTCCCATTTAAAGAACTCCCTTTAACATTTTTTATAGAACCAGATTAATGATGCTAAACTCTTAGCCTTTGAAGGTCTATAAAACTATAGTCTCCTTCAAATCTGAATGATAGCCTTCCCAGGTAAAGTTTTCTTGGTTGTAGGCTTTTTTTCTTTTAGCGCTTAAATATATACTGTCACTCCCTTCTGATTTGCAAAGTTTCTGCCAGAAAATCAGCTGATAGTCTCATGGGAGTTCCTTTGTATATAACTAGTTGCTTTTCCTTTGCTGTTTTTAATGCATGCATGCTCAGTCACTTCAGTCATGTCCAACTCTCTGCAACCCCATGGACCATAGCCTGCCAGACTCCTCTGTCCATGAGATTTTCCCAGCAAGAATACTGAAGTGGTCTGCCATGTCCTTCTCTGGGGACTCTTTTCAGCTCAGTGATTGAACCCATGTCTCCTGTCTCTCCTGCATTGGCAGGAGAGCTGAGCCACCAGGGAAGCCTCTTACTGTTTTTAATAACCTCTCTTTGACTTTTGCCATTTTAATTATAATGTTTCTTAGTGTGGACGTTTTGGGGTCGATTTTGCTTGGAATTCTCTATGCTTCCTAGATCTTCATGTCTGTACTGTATAATTAATGGAAATATAAATATGTGAAAAGTGTGTTTGTCATCTCTCCCACCTCTGTTTTTTTGGTAAAGCAAGAACTTAAAGTACCCCTAATATATGTGTATATATCTATATATGATATTAAAAATATGGAATGTTATGAAAATTTTAAAAATATGTTAACAATGATAAGGTGGAGGATCATGTTGATATGCTTTCTTCTCTTCAGAAGAGAGAAAGTAGGAAAAAATGGGAAGAGAAAACATTTTAAAAAGGCATATATATGACTACATTTATGAATTTACAGTAAAAATATATAGACACATTGTGGGAAATGTGAACAATATATCAATGTATAAGAATTAAACTTAAAAAATTTCCCCAAATCTCAACTCCCAGAAATAACCTCTAATAATATTTGATGTGTGTTTTTCCAGATAGACACCTTTTTATACATCCTGTTTTTGCATTAAGGAATAAGAAAATTGTTGAACTATATTATACATATGGAGAAATACACAAGTCATAAATGTATAGCTCAATGATGTTTTACAATATTAAGTCATCCCTATAGTCAGTATCCAGATCATACATAACATTGCTTGTACTCTAGCAGTCCCCTGAGGCTCCTTCCAGTCATACTCTTCACTCTTCAAGGGTAACCACTATTCCAACTTAATATATTGATCAATCTTTTCCTTTACATGACCAGCTTTTGTATGAGACTGACTTGTTACTATTCTCTCATCAAAAATGGAAACTATCAAAACTTTTATTTTTGCCCATTGGAAAAAGATGTTTCATTGTTGCTTTAATTTGCATTTATTAACTTACAAGTGAAGTTGAGGGTTTCATATATATGTTAATTGACCATTTACATTTTTTTCTATGAACGGCCTGTCAAGTATTTTCTCCTATTTTTCCCTGGATTATTTGTCATTTTCTTATTGATTCTGAAGAACTTGCTATATATTAATAGTATATATTCCCTATTGCTGTGTACATTACTTGATGGGTAGTTATTTCTAATTTCTTATTTATTTAAATAATGCAGCAATAAATATTCTTGAACAAACTCATAAGTGAATATTCTTCAATGTTTATATATGGTCATCTATTTTCAAAAAGAAGGATTTATAGGGAAAATATAGGTACTTTTGAACTGATTTATTAAATCTTGAGTCAATAAAGAATAGTCATAAAATATATACAACATGCAAGGTATATATCCTTCTGAGGTTCAGCTAACACACAAATAACTGTACATATTTAAAGTATATAATGTAAGTATTGACATATGATATACCCACAAAACTATTACCACAATCAAGATAATAAACATATTCACCACCCCCAAAGTTTTTTCATGCTGCTTTGTAATCATTTTTTTTTATCGCTGAGTAGTATTCTAAGATCATGGCATCTAGTCCCATCACTTCATGGGAAATAGATGGGGAAACAGTGGAAACAGTGTCAGACTTTATTTGAGGGGGGGGCTCCAAAATCACTGCAGATCGTGATTGCAGCCATGAAATTAAAAGACGCTTACTCCTTGGAAGGAAAGTTATGACCAACCTAGACAGCATATTCAAAAGCAGAGACATTACTTTGCCAACAAAGGTCCATCTGGTCAAGGCTATGGTTTTTCCAGTAGTCATGTATGGATGTGAGAGCTGGACTGTGAAGAAACCTGAGCGCTGAAAGAATTGATGCTTTTGAATTGTGGTGTTGGAGATGACTCTTGAGAGTCCCTTGGACTGCAAGGAGATCCAACCAGTCCATTCTGAAGGAGATCAGCCCTGGGTGTTCTTTGGAAGGAATGATGCTAAAGCTGAAACTCCAGTACTTTGGCCACCTCATGTGAAGAGTTGACTCATTGGAAAAGACTCTGATGCTGGGGGGGATTGGGGGCAGGAGGAGAAGGGGACGACAGAGGATGAGATGGCTGGATGGCATCACTGACTCGATGGATGTGAGTCTGAGTGAACTCCAGGAGTTGGTGATGGACAGGGAGGCCTGGTGTGCTGCAATTCATGGGGTCGCAAAGAGTCGGACACGACTGAGTGACTGAACTGAACTGATTCTGCAGTTTTGTTATCCATTCACTTGTTGGTGGACACGTGTGCAGTTTCAAGTTTGAGCTATTAGAAATGTTGTTATGAACACTTATGTAGAAATGTCTGTATGGGTATGTGCTTTCAGTTTTCTTGGGAAAATATCTAAGAATGGAATGATTTGATCGCATAGTAGATGTATGTTGCACCTAACAGTAACTACAAAACTGTTTTCAAAATTGGTTTCCAACACCATCCCATTTGGAGATTCGCTAGAAGGATGCACAGGACACTGTATATAGTTCTACTCATGACAGATTTATTATAGTGATGTAGTAAAGATGGATAGTATGATCATTATGGGGAAAAATAGACTTTACTAGAGGAATCTCTATGCAGGCTTCCTTATACTCTCCTCCCCCCCCCCCATTAGTGGTCACACAAAGAGCACTATTCCTTTAATGACAAAATGCACCAACATATGCACTGTGTCTCTGCCAAGGGAGGCCCATTGAAGACTCAGTACTCAAGGGTTTCATTTGGAGCTGGTCACATAGGCACCCTTTGTCTAGCACATACCAAAATCTCAGACTCCCAGAAGAGAAACAAGTATGCAACATAAACCTTATTTTAATCATTTGTATAGTCTATGAATAGTGAACCATCTTTATCAGTTTTGGCGAGGTCAAGTAAGGAACCTCAGTATTTCATTACCAGCAAATAATGAGCTGCCCACCCGATGGTGTTACTGGAGACCGTGTCAAAACTTGGACTTCCATTTCCCCTGGCAATAATGAAGTTTATCTCCCACTCCCCTCTGGAGTGGTATCAGAAGAGGCCTAGGAAAGAGTCAGGATTTCACCATAATTGAGTAGTAACAAGAACATCCGCACTATGTTGTCAATGGAGAAGACATGAGGAACCAGAACATTCATCACCACCTATCAGTAATAAGAATATCCCCCACCCTTTGTCAATGGAAGCCAAGTAAGGCAGTGGGAATTCTATTTACATCCTCCTAGAAGTAATAATGGCACCCCACTCCAGTGCTCTTGCCTGAAAAATCCCATGGACGGAGGAGCCTGGTAGGCTGCAGTCCATGGGGTCGCTAAGAGTTGGACACGACTGAGCAACTTCACTTTCACTTTTCACTTTCATGCATTGGAGAAGGCAATGGCAACCCACTCCAGTGTTCTTGCCTGGAGAATTCCAGGGACGGGGGAGCCTGGTGGGCTGGTGTCTGTGAGGTCACACAGAGTTGGACACGACTGAAGTGACTTAGCAGCAGCAGAAGTAATAATAATGGAGAAGACAATGGCACCCCACTCCAGTACTCTCGCCTGGAAAATCTCATGGGCAGAGGAGCCTGGTAGGCTGCAGTCCATGGGGTCACTAAGAGTTGGACACGACTGAGCAACTTCACTTTCACTTTTCACTTTCTTGCATTGGAGAAGGAAATGGCAACCCACTCCAGTGTTCTTGCCTAGAGAATCCCAGGGATGGGGGAGCCTGATGGGCTGGCGTCTATGGGGTCACACAGAGTTGGACACGACTGAAGTGACTTAGCAGTAGCAGAAGTAATAAGGCAGTACCTCTCTTCCTCTGCAAGAGTGATATCAGAGAAAGCCAGCTACAATAGAAGATTTTAAATAATGTCCAGAGTCTCATAACATAATATGAAAATGTTCAGGTTTAAACTGAAAATCACTTATCAAACGAAGAAATAAGACAGTATCAAAGTTAATGGAAAAAAATAGTCAATAGTCTAGCCAATGCCTAGATGTCAGAAATGTTAGAATTATCTGACAAAAATTTTAAAGCAGTGTTGATAAAAATGCTTCAATAAGAAATGACAAACACACCTGAGACACGTGAAAAACAAAGTTCCAACAAAAATGTAAGACATATAGAAGAACAAAATGGAAATTTTACAAGTAAAAAACTGCACAGTAATTGAAATAAAAACCTCAGTGGATGAACTCCACAGCAGAATAGAGGAGCTGGACAAAAGAATCAGTGAACTGGAAGATAGTACAAGAGAAATGACCCAATCTGAACAACAGATAGAAAAACACTGAAAAAAATGAAAAGAGACTCAGGGGCATGGGAGACAACAAAACAAAGATTTAACATCTGTGTCATCAGAGTCCCAAAAGAAGAGGAGAAAGAGGGTGAGGCTGAATACATACTAAAAAAATTGTGGCTGAAAACCTCAAATTTAAAGACTTAAGAATCAGAACAAACTCCAAACAGATAAAACTCAAAGTTATCCATATAAAGACACATGCTAAATAGTCTTCTGAAAATGAAAGACCAAAAAAGAAAAGAAAAGAAAAGAAAAAGCCCTTAAAAGCACCCAAATAAAAACAGTACTTTATCTATGGTGGAAAAATAATTGGAGTGACAGTGGATTTGTCATTTAAAACTATGGTAATGAGAAGGAATTAACACACTATTTTTCAGATGCTTAAGAACTGTTAACCCAGAATCCAATACTCATTGAAAATATCCTTTTGGAAGAAAGGAGAAATCAAGACATTCTCAGATAAAGGAAAACTAAGATAATTTGTCAATGACAGATCTACCTTGAAGAAAATCTAATGGAAATTCTCTAAATAGAAAGGGAAAAACAAGGACACTTGGCACATAGGAAGGTAGAAAGAACCTGGTAAGCAAAAATATGAGTAAATACAATAGGCTTTTTTTTCTCCTCCTGAGTTTTCTAAGTTATATTTGATTGTCAAAACAAAAAAAATAGCACTGCCTGATGTTGTTCTAAATGTATGTAGAGAAAAATTTTAAGAAAATATATTATAAACAGGAGTGAGTAAAGGGACATTAAGGAAGGTATAATTTGTATATTTCATTGAAACTGGTAAAGTGATAACACCAGTAGACTGTGATAAGCTATGCTTATGAAATATAATATCTAGAGCAACCACAAATAAGAATATACAGAGAAGTGCACTTTAAAAGACTATAAACATAAATGTGATTCTAAAAACTTTTCAAGGCACCCACATGAAGGCAGGAAAAAGGAAACAGAGAAGATGGCAGAGGAATAGGACGGGGAGACCACTTTCTCCCCCACAAATTCATCAAAAGAACATTTAAACGCTGAGTAAATTCCACAAAACAACTTCTGAATGCTGGCAGAGGACATCAAGCACCCAGAAAAGCAGCTTATTGTCTTCGAAAAGAGGTAGGAAAAAATATAAAAGACAAAAAAAGAGGCAAAAGAGGTAGGGAGGGAGCTCCGTTCCAGGAAAGGAGTCTTAAAAAGAGAGAATTTTCCAAACACCAAGAAACACTCTCACTGCTGAGTCTGTGGCGAGCCTTGGAAGCACAGAGGGCAACATAACAGGGAGGAAAAATAAATAAATAATTAAAACCCACAGATTACAAGCCCAACAGTAACTCTCCCAGTGGAGAAGCAGCGCAGATGCCTGCATCCACCACTAGCAAGCGGGAGCTGGGCAGGGAGGTGTGGGCTGCATTGCTTCTTCTTCTTCTTTTTTTTTTTTTAATTTTTATTTTTACTTTATTTTACTTTAAAATACTGTATTGGTTTTGCCATACATTGACATGAATCCACCACGGTGTACATGAGTTCCCAGTCCTGAACCCCCCCTCCCACCTTCCACCCCATATCATCTCTCTGGATCATCCCCGTGCACTTAAGGATCGGGCCGGAATGCCCCACGGGTAACCAGAGCAAACTAACTTGGGCTAGCAAATGAGACTGTGGGATAGCTACCATGAGAAAAGCTCTAACGTGAGACACTGCCAGGACCGCGCACAGAACAAAGGACAGAACAGAATTAGCCACCTGCAGACCAACCCCCTCTGGTGACAAGCAGCCAGAGCCGAAAGGGCCGAAAGGGGGCAATCGCAGCCCCAGAGAGACATTATCTACCAAACTGCAAGCAGGCTTCTTTGCTAATGAAGACTTCTTGGGGTTCTGGACAGTCATCATCCACCCGAGAAGGTGCGCCAGTTGTAAACCCAGAAAACTGAGCAGCAGGGATGAGAGAGGTGATAAGTTGCAGCGACCATGCTTGCCAAACACCTGACCTACTCGGACCTGGGAAGGGCACAAAACGCAGGCTCAACCAAGTCTGTGCCTCTGAGGACTACCTGAGTGCCTGAACCTGAGCGGCTTAGACCTGGGAGGTGCATGCAGCCCAGGGCTGGCCTCGGATGGTTCCTGGTGGAGCAACCTAGAGCCTGAGCTGTGTGCGCCATGAGCGGGGGCAGGCCCAGTGTGGCTGAGACACTGCAAACACACGCCAGTGTTATTTGTTTGCACCGTCCCTCCCTCCCCACAGCACGACTGAACAAGTGAGCCTAAAAAAAGTGTCCACCCCCGCCCGCCTTGTGTCAGGGTGGAAATCAGACACTGAATAGACCAGCAAACAGAAGAAGCTAAAACAGAGGGAATCACCTTGGAAGTGACAGGTGCAATCGATTAAAACCCTGTCATTAGTACCAACTACATAGGAAGGGGCCTATAGATCTTGAGAAATATAAGCTGGAACAAGGAACTATCTGAAAATGAACTGACCCCACACTGCCCACAACAGCACCAGAGAAAGTCCTAGATATATGTTTACTATTTTTATGATTTTTTTTCTTTTCTTTTTTTCTTTTTTTTTACTTTTTAAATTTTTAAGTCCTCTATTCTTTAATTTTCATTTTTATAACCTACTATTACTTTACAAAAAAAGACCCTATTTTTAAAGCAAACTTCATATATATATATACATATTTTAAAAATAATTCTTGTGACTTTGTTTTTTTCTTCTTCTTCTTCTTTTCTTTAATATTGTATTTTTGAAAATCCAACCTCTACTCTAGATTTTTAATCTTTGTTTTTTGGTATTTGTTATCAATTTTATACCTTCAAAAACCCAATCTTCAGTACCCATTTTTACTTGAGAGTGAGATTACTGGCTTGACTGCTCTCTCCCCCTTTGGACTCTCCTTTTTCTCCACCAAGTCACCTCTGTCTCCTCCCTCCCCCTTCTCTTCTCTACCCAACTCTGTGAATCTCTGTGTGTTCCAGATGGTGGAGAACACTTAGGGAACTGATTACTGGCTGGACCTGTCTCTCTCCTTTTCATTCCCCCCTTTTATCCTCCTGGCCACCTCTGTCTCATTCCTCCTTCTTCTCTGTATAACTCCGTGAACATCTCTGAGTGGTCCAGATTGTGGAGCACCATAAGGAAGTGATTACTGGCTAGCTTGCTCTCTCCTCTTTTGATTCCACTTCATCTCATTCGGGTCACCTCTAACTCCCTCCTCCCTCTTTTCTTCACCATGTAACTCTGTGAACCTCTCTGGGTGTTCCTCACTGTGGAGAAACTTTTCATTTTTAACCTAGATGTTTTATCAATGGTGCTGTATAGAAGTATAAGTCTTGAGACTACTGTAAAAATAAGACTGAAAACCAGAATCAGGATGCTTAAGTCCAAATCCTGAGAACATCAGAGAACTCCTGACTCCAGGGAACATTAATTGATAGAAGCTCATCAAACGCTTCCATACCTACACTGAAACCAATCACCACCCAAGGGCCAACAAGTTCCAGAGCAAGACATACCATGCAAATTTTCCATCAACACAGGAACACAGCCCTGAGTTTCAATATACAGGCTGCCCAAAGTTACTCCAAAGCCATTGTCATCCCATAACTCATTACTGGACACTTTGTTGCACTGCAGAGAGAAGAAATCCAGCTCCACCCACCAGAACACCAACACAAGCTTCCCTAACCAAG
This sequence comes from Capricornis sumatraensis, assembly GCF_032405125.1. Classification (NCBI taxonomy): domain Eukaryota; kingdom Metazoa; phylum Chordata; class Mammalia; order Artiodactyla; family Bovidae; genus Capricornis; species Capricornis sumatraensis. Next base: position 76,038,732 of record NC_091092.1, on the reverse strand, counting down.
AAACCTTGACAAGACACCTGTACAACCCCACCCACAGCGAGGAAACTCCACAATAAAGGAAACTCCACAATAAAAAAACTCCACAAACTGCCAGAATACAGAGAGGCCACCCCAAACGCAGCAATATGAACAAGATGAAGAGACAAAGGAATACCCAGCAGGTAAAGGAACAGGATAAATGCCCATCAAACCAAACAAAAGAGGAAGAGTTAGGTAATCTACCTGATAAAGAATTCCAAATAATGATAGTGAAAATGATCCAAAATCTTAAAATCAAAATGGAATAACAGATAAATAGCCTGGAGACAAGGACTGAGAAGATGCAAGAAAGGTTTAACAAGGACCTAGAAGAAATAAAAAAGAGTCAATATATAATGAATAATGAAATAAATGAGATCAAAAACACTCTGGAGGCAACAAATAGTAGAATAAAACAAATAGCAAAAAATAGGATTAGTGAATTAGAAGATAGAATGGTAGAAATAAATGAATCAGAGAGGAAAAAAGAAAAGGAATTAAAAGAAATGAGGACAATCTCAGAGACTTCCAGGACAATATGAAACACTCCAACATTCGAATTATAGGAGTCCCAGAAGAAGAAGACAAAAAGAAAGACCATGAGAAAATATTTGAGGAGATAATAGTTGAAAACTTCCCTAAAATGAGGAAGGAAATAATCATCCAAGTCCAAGAAACCCAGAGAGTCCCAAACGGGATAAACCCAAGGCAAAACACTCCAAGACACATATTAATCAAATTAACAAAGATCAAACACAAAGAACAAATATTAAAAGCAGCAAGGGAAAAACAACAAATAACACACAAGGGGATTCCCATAAGGATAACAGTTGATCTTTCAATAGAAACTCTTCAGGCCAGGAGGGAATGGCAGAACATACTTAAATGGATGAAAGAAAATAACCTACAGCCCAGATTACTGTACCCAGCAAGGATCTCATTCAAATATGAAGGAGAAATCAAAAGCTTTACAGACAAGCAAAAGCTGAGAGAATTCAGCACCACCAAACCAGCTCTCCAACAAATGCTAAAGGATATTCTCTAGACAGGAAACACAAAAAAGGTGTATAAGCCAGAACCCAAAACAATAAAGTAAATGGCAATGGGATCATACGTATCAATAATTACCTTAAACATAAATGGGTTGAATGCCCCAACCAAAAGACAAAGACTGGCTGAATGGATACAAAAACAAGACCCCTATATATGTTGTCTACAAGAGACCCACCTCAAAACAAGGGACACGTACAGACTGAAAGTGAAGGGCTGGAAAAAGATATTCCACGCAAATAGAGACCAAAAGAAAGCAGGAGTAGCAATACTTATATCAGATAAAATAGACTTTAAAACAAAGGCTGTGAAAAGAGACAAAGAAGGACACTACCTAATGATTAAAGGATCAATCCAAGAAGATATAACAATTATAAATATATATGCACCCAACATAGGAGCACCACAATATGTAAGACAAATGCTAACGAGTAAGAAAGGGGGAATTAACAATAAAACAATAATAATAGGAGACTTTAATACCCCACTCACATCTATGGACAGATCAACTAAACAGAAAATTAACAAAGAAATACAAACTTTAAATGATACAATGACCAGTTAGACCTAATTGATATCTATAGGACGTTTGACCCAAAAACAATGAATTTCACCTTTTTCTCAAGTGCTCATGGAACCTTCTCCAGGACAGATCACATCCTGGGACATAAATCTAGCCTTCATAAATTCAAAAAAATTGAAATCATTCCAGTCATCTTTTCTGACCATAATGCAGTAAGATTAGATCTCAATTACAGAGAAAAAACTATTAAAATTTCCAACATATGGAGGCTGAACAACACACTTCTGAATAACCAACAAATCACAGAAGAAGTCAAAAAAGAAATCAAAATATGCATAGAAACAAATGAAAATGAAAACACAACAACCCAAAACCTTTGGGACACTGTAAAAGCAGTGCTAAGGGGAAAGTTCATAGCAACACAGGCATACCACAAGAAACAAGAAAAAAGTCAAATACAGAAACTAACTCTACACCTAAAGCAACTAGAAAAGGAAGAAATGGAGAACCCCAGGTTTAGTAGGGGGAAAGAAATCTTAAAAATTAGGTCAGAAATAAATGCAAAAGAAACAAAAGAGACCATAGCAAAAATCAACAAATCAAAAAGCTGGTTCTTTGAAAGGATAAATAAAATTGACAAACCATTAGCTAGACTCATCAAGAAACAAAGGGAGAAGAATCAAATCAACAGAATTAGAAATGAAAATGGAGAGATCACAACCGACAACACAGAAATACAAAGGATCATAAGAGACTACTATCAGCAATTTAATATGCCAATAAAATGGACAACATGGAAGAAATGCACAAAATCTTAGAAAAGTACAACTTCCAAAATTGAACCAGGGAGAAATAGAAAATCTTAACAGACCCATCACAAGCATGGAAATTGAAACAGTAATCAGAAATCTTCCAGCAAACAAAAGCCCAGGTCCAGACGGCTTCACTCCTGAATTCTACCAAAAATTTCGAGAAGAGCTAACACCTATCCTACTCAAACTCTTCCAGAAAATTGCAGAGGAAGGTAAACTTCCAAACTCATTCTATTCTAATACCAAAACCTGACAAAGATGCCACAAACAAAGAAAACTACAGGCCAATATCACTGATGAACATAGTTGGAAAAATCCTTAACAAAATTCTAGCAAACAGAATCCAACAACATATTTAAAAGATCATAAATCATGACCAAGTGGGCTTTATCCCAGAGATGCAAGGATTCTTCAATATCCACAAATCAATCAATGTAATTCACCACATTAACAAATTGAAAAATAAAAGCCATATGATTATCTCAATAGATGCAGAGAAAGCCTGTGACAAAACTCAACATCCATCTATGATAAAAACTCTCCAGAAAGCAAGAATAGAAGGAACATACCTCAACATAATAAAAGCTATATATGACAAACCCTCAGCAAACATTATCCTCAATGGTGAAAAATTGAAAGTGTTTCCCCTAAAGTCAGGAATAAGACAAGGGTGCTCACTTTCACCACTACTATTCAACATAGTTCTGGAAGTTTTGGCCACAGCAATCAGAGGAGAAAAATAAATAAAAGGAATCCATATTGGAAAAGAAGAAGTAAAACTCTCACTGTTGCAGGTGACATGATCCTCTACATAGAAAACCCTAAAGACTCCACCAGAAAATTACTAGAGCTCATCAATGAATATAGTAAAGTTGCAGGATATAACATCAACACACAGAAATCCCTTGCATTCCTATACACTAATAATGAGAAAGTAGAAAAAGAAATTAAGGAAACAATTCCGTTCACCATTGCAACGAAAAGAATAAAATACTTAGGAATATATCTACCTAAAGAAACTAAAGACCTATATATAGAAAACTATAAAACACTGATGAAAGAAATCAAAGAGGACACTAATAGATGGAGAAATACACCATGTTCATGGATTGGAAGAATCAATATGGTGAAAATGAGTATACTACCCAAAGCAATCTACAGATTCAATGCAATCCCTATCAAGCTACCAGCGGTATTTTTCACAGAACTAGAACAAATAATTTCACAATCTGTATGGAAATACAAAAGACCTCGAATAGCCAAAGCAATCTTGAGGAAGAAGAATGGAATGGGAGAAATCAACCTGCCTGACTTTAGGCTCTACTACAAAGGCACAGCCATTAAGACAGTATGGTACTGGCACAAAGACAGAAATATAGATCTATGGAACAAAATAGAAAGCCCAGAGATAAATCCACACACCTATGGACACCTTATCTTCGACAAAGGAGGCAAGAATATACAACAGAGAAAAGACAATTTCTTTAACAAGTGGTGCTGGGAAAACTGGTCAACCACTTGTAAAAGAATGAAACTAGAACACTTTCTAACACCATACACAAAAATAAACTAAAAATGGATTAAAGATCTAAACATGAGAACAGAAACTGTAAAACTCTTAGAGGAGAACATAGGCAAAACACTGTCGGACATAAATCACAGCAGGATCCTCTATGACTCACCTCCCAGAATACTGGAAATAAAAGCAAAAATAAACAAATGGAATCTAATTAAAATTAAAAGCTTCTGCACAACAAAGGAAACTATAAACAAGGTGAAAAGACAGCCTTCAGAATGGGAGAAAATAATAGCAAATGAAGCAACTGACAAACAACTAATCTCAAAAATATACAAGCAACTCATGCAGCTCAACTCCAGAAAAATAATCGACCCAATCAAAAAATGGGCCAAAGAACTAAACAGACATTTCTCCAAAGAAGACATACAGATGGCTAACAAACACATGAAAAGCTGCTCAACATCGCTCATTATCAGAGAAATGCAAATCAAGACCACAATGAGGTACCATCTCACACCAGTCAGAATGGCTGCGATCCAAAAGTCTACAAGCAATAAATGCTGGAGAGGGTGTGGAGAAAAGGGAACCTTCTTACACTGTTGGTGGGAATGCAAACTAGTACAGCCACTGTGGAGAACAGTGTGGAGATTCCTTAAAAAACTGGAAATAGAGCTGCCTTATGACCCAACAATCCCACTGCTGGGCATACACACTGAGGAAACCAGAGGGCATACACACTGTGGAAACCAGAATTGAAAGAGACACATGTACCCCAATGTTCATTGCAACACTGTTTATAATAGCCAGGACATGGAAGCCACCTAGATGTCCATCAGCAGATGAATGGATAAGAAAGCTGTGGTACATATACACAATAGAGTATTATACAGCCATTAAAAAGAATACATTTGAATCAGTTCTAATGAGGTGGATGAAACTGGAGCCTATTATACAGAGTAAGTAGGCCAGAAGTAAGCCAGAAAGAAAAACACCAATACAGTATACTAACACATATATATGGAATTTAGAAAGATGTTAATGATAACCCTGTATGTGAGACAGCAAAAGAGACACAGATGTATAGAACAGACTTTTGGACTCTGTGGGAGAGGGAGAGGGTGAGATGATTTGGGAGAATGGCATTGAAACACATATAATATCATATAAGAAATGAATGGCCAGTCTAGGTTTGATACAGGATACAGGATGCTTGGGGCTGGTGCACTGGGATGACCCAGAGGGATGGTATGGGGAGGGAGGTGAGAGGGGGCTTCAGGTTTGGGAACACGTGTACACCTGTGGCGGATTCATGTTGATGTATGGCAAAACCAATACTGTATTGTAAAGTAAAATAAAGTAAAAAAAAGAAAGAAAAGGAGGGGGAGGAGAAAACAGAAAGGAAAATGAAAGAGAGAAAAAAATGGTATACTTCTGTGCTAACATAACAATAATTATAAGAAATACTAATGGTCTAAATACACTAATTAAAAGATAGAGACTACTAGAGTGGATTAAAAAGTATTACTACCCAACTATATGCTATCTAAAAGAAACTCACTTCAACTATAAATATATAGTCAGGTTGAAAAGAAAAGAATGGAAAAAATATCATGCAGAAGTTAATCAAGGGAAGGCAGGAGTGGCTACACCATCAGATAAAGTAGATTTTGGAGCAAAAAACTTACAAAACATAGATAAGGACATAATACAGTGATAAAAACATCAATTTACCAAAAAGACATAATAATCCAAAATGTTATGCATCCCCCCAAAAGAACTGTAAAACATGTGAAGTAAAAACTATCATAATAGATAAAAGTAGAAATATAAAAATCCACAATTATGCTTAGGGACTTCAAACTTCCTATCTAAACAATTGATAACATAACTAAACAGAAAATCAGTAAGAATATACAAGAATTAATACTGCTATCAACCAACATAATTTCATTGACATTTATACAACAATCTACATCAAAAGAGCAGAATACATGCTCATTTCAAGTGCTCATGGAAACATATACCAAGATAGACCATATCTTGGGCCTTAAAAAATTTATAATAAATTTAAAGAACTGAAATCATACAGACTATGTTTTCAGAGCACAGTAGAATCAAACTGGAAATTAGTAAGAGGAAAAGAAGAACATCTCCAAACACTTGGCAACTAAACAGCACAATTTCAATCCATGGATCAAAGATGGAAGTAAAAAGTATATAGAACTGAATGCAAATGAAAACATAACACATCAAAGTTTGTAGAACACAGCTAAAGGAATGTGGATAGGGAAATTTATGGCAGTAAATGCATACATTCATAAAGAGGAAACATCTTAAATCAGTAAGCTCTCACATCAAGAACCTAGGAAAATAAGCCCAAAAGCAAGCAAAGGAAGGAAACAATAGAATAAAAATCAGTGAAATTGAAAATAGCAAAACAATGGAGAAAAATAAGTGAAATAAAGAGCTGTTTTTCTAAAACAGTTTAATAAAATTGACAAACCAAAAAGACTGAAAAAGAGAAAAGGAGAGAAGACACAAAATAGCTAAATCAGGAATGAATGGAGTATCACTACATATACTCCAAACATCAAAAGTGTAATAAAGGATTACTGTGAAAACTCTAGAGACATAAATTTCACAATTTAGACAAAATGGATCAATTTCTCAAATAATCCAAACTATCACAATTCATACAATGATATAGCTCACTTGAACAGCCCTATACTTACTAAGGTAACTGAATTCACAATTTAAAAACTCCTGAAAAAAGAAACTTCCATTTTTCAGTAACAAATGAATGACCTTAATCACATTGACAATGTTGTACAACCAGCATCACTATCTGTTTCCAAGATGGTTTTATATCTCTAAACTTTGCACCCTTTATGTACAAACTCCTTACTCTCCCTCCTTTAACTCCATGTAATGATAGAATGGCAAATTTTATGTTTTATATATATATATATCATCACAACTTTAAAAACTATTATATTATTCTATGTGAGAGATGAAAAAGATTTACATTGAAATTTTGACTTAATAAAAAACATAAAACTTCAAAAAAAGAAACCTCCAGCTCAGATGCTCTTATGGGAGAATTCTACCAAATACTTAAAGAAGAATTAACACCAATTTTACACAATCTTCCAGAAAAAGAGAAGAAAGAATACGTCTCAATTCATTTTATAAAACCAATATTACCCTGATACCAAAACATGACAAAGAGTGCAGAAAGAGAAAAGGACAGAACAATTTCCCCCATGAATATCTTTAACAATATATTAGCAGATAGAATTCAGTGATACATATAAAGAATTATACATTATGACTGAGTGAAGTTTATTCCATGGATGTAAGGCAGGTTCAACACTTGAAAATCAATCAGTGCAACCCACCAATTGAAAGACAAAAGAAAAATCATATGATCTTATCAATGGATGACAAAATTAACCTCCTATCAGTTCAATTCAGTTCAGTCGCTCAGTCATGTCCGACTCTTTGCGACCCCATGAATTGCAGCACACCAGGCCTCCCTGTCCATCACCAACTCCCGGAGTTCACCCAAGCTCACGTCCATCAAGTTCGTGATGCCATCCAGCCATCTCATCCTCTGTCGTCCCCTTCTCCTCCTGCCCCCAGTCCCTCCCAACATCAGAGTCTTTTCCAATGAGTCAACTCTTCACATGAGGTGGCCAAAGTACTGGAGTTTCAGCTTTAGCATCATTCCTTCCAAAGAACACCCAGGGCTGATCTCCTTTAGAATGGACTGGTTGGATCTCCTTGCAGTCCAAGGGACTCTCAAGAGTCTTCTCCAACACCATAGTTCAAAAGCATCAATTCTTCGGCGCTCAGCTTTCTTCACCATCCAACTCTCACATCCATACATGACTACTGGAAAAACCATAGCCTTGACTAGACAGACCTTTGTTGGCAAGGTAATGTCTCTGCTTTTCAATATACTATCTAGGATGGTCATAATTTTCCTTCCAAAGAGTAAGTGTCTTTTAATTTCATGGCTGCAGTCACCATCTGAAGTGATTTTGGAGCCCCCCAAAATAAAGTCTGACACTGTTTCCCCATCTATTTCCCATAAAGTGATGGGACCAGATGCCATGATCTTCGTTTTCTGAATGCTGAGCTTTAAGCCAACTTTTTCACTCTCCCCATAACCTCTTATACATGATAACAACTCCATTTCAACCACCACATGATTCAACCCCTCCCATTTGCCCTCCTTAGTCAAGAGAACCACTATCCTGACTTTTACAGCAATCATTTCTTTACTTTTATTTACTGTTTTATTGATGAAGTATACATACCTAAGTGCTAGTTAAATATTTATCCTTTTTTAAACCTATAGGTTACCTCACCATCTCTTTTTTTTTCTTGTAATTTGTTTAATTCATCAGGTTGTCATATAAAATTTGCTACAAACTGGTTTTTCCTGATTACATTTCCATAGTGTTGTTGTCTCGTTCATTTGCTAAGTTGTATCCAACTCCAGACTGCAGCATGCCAGGCATCCCTACTCTTCACTGTCTACTGTTTTTTGCTCAAACTCATGTCCATTTGAGTCAGTGATGCCATCCAACCATTTCATCCTCTGTTGCCCCCTTCTCCTCCTGCCCTCAATCTTTCTGCTTCAGCGTCTTTTCCAATGATTTAGTTCTTTGCATCAAGTGGCCAAAGTATTGGAGCTTCAGCTTCATCATCAGGCCTTCCAATGAATATTCAGGACTGATTTCCTTTACGATTGACTGGTTTGATCTCTTTGCAGTCCAAGGGACTCTCAAGAGTCTTCTCCAACACCACAGTTCAAGACTACTAATTCTTCTTCACTCAGCCTTCTTTATGGTCCAGCTCTCATATCCACACATGACTACTTGGAAAACCATAGCTTTGACTAGATGGACCTTTGTCAGCAAAGTAATGTCTCTGCCTTTTGATATGCTGTCTAGGTTTGTCATAGCTTTTCTTCCAAGGATCATCTTTTAATATCATGGCAGCAGTCACCATCTGTAGTGATCTTGGAGCCCACGAAAATAAAGTCTGTCACTCTTTCCATTGTTTCCCCATCTATTTGCCATGAAGTGATGGGACCAGATGCCATGATCTTTGTTAGGCTGTATACTGTCACCCTGCTTACTTAACTTATATGCAGAGTACATCATGAGAAATGCCAGGCTGGATGAAGCACAAGCTTGAATTAAGATTGCTGGGAGAAATATCAATAACCTCAGATATGCATGTGACACCATTCTTATGATAGAAAGCAAAGAGGAATTAAGAGCCTCTTGATTAAAGTGAAAAGGTAGAGTGAAAAAGCTGGCTTAAAACTCAACATTCAGAAAATGAAGATCATGGCAGCTGGTCCCATCACTTCATGTCAAGTAGATGGGGAAACAATGAAAAGAGTGACAGACTTTATTTTCTTGGGCTCCAAAATCACTGCAGATGGTGACTGCAGTCATGAAATTAAAAGACACTTGCTCCTTAGAAGAAAAGCAATGACAAACCTAGACATCATATTAAAAAGCAGAGGCATTACTTTGCTGACAGAGATCTGTATAGTCAAAGCTATGTTTTTTTCCAGTAGTCATGTATGGATATTAGAGTTGGACCATAAAGAAAGCTGAACACCAAAGAATTGATGCTTTTGAACCTACAAGAGCAGATTCTTTGCTATTATACAGAGTGAAGTAAGTAAAAAAGAGAAAAACAAATGTTGTATGTCAACACATGTATATATGGACTCTAGAATGATGGCACTGATGAGCTTGTTCACAGCAGCAATGGAAATGCAGACATAGAGAAAAGACTTATGGAAAAGGGTGGGGAGAAGAGGGAGAGGATGAGATAAATGGACAGAGTAGCATGGAACCATATACACTAACATATGTAAATAGATAGCCAATTAGAAATTGCTGTATGACTCGAGGAATTCAAACTGGAGCTCTTTAATAACCTAGAGGGGTGGGAATGGGTGGGAGGTGGGAGGGAGATTCAACAGGGAGGTGACATATGTATACCTGTGTTTATTTCATATTGATGTGTGACAGAAATCAAACCAATATTGTAAAGCAATAGTCAATCAATTGAAAATAAATAAATATTTTAAAAGATGTATTCTGCTCATGAATTGGAAGACAATATAGTAAAAATTTCAATTCTCTCTAATTGATATACAGGTTTAGTACAATTCTTATCAAGATTCCAGGGAGATTTTCTTTACTTATTTTTATTTTCATTATTTATTTATTTTCTTCCCAGCAAGATTTTCAGTAGGCATAGACAATTCTAAAATTTGTGTGCTAAACCAAAAGATCTAGAATAGAAAAAGCAATCTTGAGAAAGAAAGTGGCAGGGATCAGTCTACTCAACTTCAAGATTTATTATTTAGCTACAATAATTAAGAGTGTGTGGTATTGGTGAAGAGATAGAAACATAGATGAATGGAACAGAACAGAAAACTCAAAAATAAACCCACACTAAAATACCCTTTGACAGTCTCAAAAGCAATTCAATGGAGGAAAGGTAGGCTTTCCAACAAATTGTGCTGGAGCAAATACATATCCATAGGCAAAAATTGAACATCAGCCTAAGTCTCACTTATGTAAAATGTAAAACTATAAAACATTTAGAAAAAAATTTAGAGAAAAATGTTCAGATCTAGGCAAAGTGTTCTATGACAACTTCAAAAGCACAATACAAAAAGGAAATATTGATAAATTAGATTAAACATCATCAAAATTTAAAAACATTTGTTTTGTGTAAAATCTCACTAAGTGTATGAAAATACGAACTACAGAATTGTAGAAAATATTTCCAAACCATATACCCAACAAACTATTCAGTACTAGAATAGAATCTAGATTACATAAAGAATTCTCAAAACTCAAAAGTAAAAAACAAAGACCAAATAATCCAATTACAAAATGGGCAAGAGATCTAAAGAGACATTTCATTGACGAGGCTATACAGATGGCAAATAGGCACACGAAAACAAGTTTAAAGTCATTAGCCATCTAACAAACACATGAAAAGATGCTTAACATCACTCATTATCAGAGAAATCCAAATCAAAACCACAATGAGGTACCATCTCACACCAGTCAGAATGGCTGCGATCCAAAAGTTTACAAATAATAAATGCTGGAGAGGGTGTGGAGAAAAGGGAACCCTCTTATGCTGTTGGTGGGAATGCAAACTAGTACAGCCACTATGGAGAACAGTGTGGAGATTCCTTAAAAAACTGGAAATAGAACTGCCATATGACCCAGCAATCCCACTGCTGGGCATACACACCGAGGAAACCAGAATTGAAAGAGACATGTATACCCCAATGTTCATCGTAGCACTGTTTATAATAGCCAGGACATGGAGGCAACCTAGATGTCCATCAGCAGATGAATGGATAAGAAAGGTGTGGTACATATACACAATGGAGTATTACTCAGCCATTAAAAAGAATACATTTGAATCAGTTCTAATGAGGTGGATGAAACTGGAGCCTATTATACAGAGTGAAGTAAGCCAGAAAGGAAAACACCAATACAGTATACTAATGCATATACATGGAATTTAGAAAGATGGTAATGATGACCCTATAAATGAGATAGCAAAAGAGACACAGATGTAAAGAACAGACTTTTGGAATTTAGAAAGATGGTAATCATGACCCTATAAATGAGATAGCAAAAGAGACACAGATGTAAAGAACAGACTTTTAGACTGTGGGAGAAGGTGAAGGTGGGATGATTTGAGAGAATAGTATCGAAACATGTATATTATCATATGTAAAACAGATCGCCAGTCCAGGTTCGATGCATGAGACAGGGTGCTCAGGGCTGGTGCACTGGGATGACCCTGAGGGATGGGATAGGGAGGGAAGTGGGAGGGGGGTTCAGGATGGGGAACACATGTACACCCATGGCTGATTCATGTCAATGTATGGCAAAAACCACCATAATATTGTAAAGTAATTAGCCTCCAATTAAAATAAATTAATTAATAAAAAAGTCATTAGTCATCACATCTGACCATAGCACTGTACTTTCTATGTTAATTAATTTATAACATTGAAACTAAAGATGAAGTAACTTTAATATATTCTAAATATTACATCTTAAGCTTCACAGTGACTTTCATGTTAAAGGTGTTTTCATGTTAAATATGTTTTCTATATAAATGAATTAATGAAGTCAAACAACACGACTAATCTCAGTGAAATCTGTGACTCAACAGTTATGCAGTTATGTAACTATTACAGCTACTACATTGTGTTCTAATACCTCAACTTTTTAAACAGGTAACTCTGGATGTTCGTCATGAATGTTGATTCTGCTGCTGAATTTATGCTTGACCTTGAGCAAGGTCCTGTGTGTCTGTAGGCATATATTTCTTCAATTGTACAATGTGGGAATTGGTCTAGATAAAATCTAAGCTTCCACCATTCCATCTGATGTCTGTGAATTACACATTTGTGCCTACACACTCCCATAAATAGCTTGCTAATTACCAAAGATGCCCAATCCATCTCTGGATAAGTCTAAATGCCAGTAAATCTTTCTTATACTGAACTAAAAAAATCACTAGCCATCAGAGAAATGCATATTAAAACTGTAATGAGATAGTACCATACACCTGTGGACATGGCTGGGGGCGGGGGAGGAAGAAGACAGTAGGATGTATGGAAAGAATGACATGGAAACATACATTACCATATGTAAAATAGATAACCAATGGGAATTTGCTGTATGTCTCAGGGAACTCAAACCTGGGCTCAGTAACAACCTAGAGAGGTGGGATGGGGAGGGAGATGGGACAGATGTTCAAGTGGGAGGTTGTTGTTCAGTGGTTCAGTCATGTCTAACTCTTTGTGACCCATGGACTGCAGCATACCAGGTTTCTCTGTCCTTCACCATCTCCCAGAGCTTGCTCAAACTCATGTCCATCTTGTCCTCTGTTGTCCCCTTCTCCTCCTGCCTTCAATCTTTCCCTGGGTCTTTTCTAATGAGTTGACTCTTTGCATCAGGTGGCCAAAGTATTGGAGCTTCAGCTTCAGTGTCACTCCTTCTAATGAATATTCAGGATTGATTTCTTTTAGGATTGATTGGTTTGATTTCCTTGTAGTCCAAGTTGGCAGAGGACATGGGTAAACCTATGGCTGATTCATGTTGATTTTTGGTAGAAACCAACACAATACTGTAAAGCAATTATCCTTCAATTAAAAATAAACAAAATTTTTTTAAAGTGATAGTGATAAGGATACAGAGACACTATCATTAATATGTTGCCAGTGGGAATGTAAGATGGGATGATGAATTGTTTGGCAGTTTCTAAAAACAAAACAAAGGATTAAACATTTAACTACCGTATGACTCAGCAATTACACTCCTGGAAGTTTAAAATAAAGACTTAATGTTCACACAAAAACCTGTACCTGAATATTTATAGCAGTTCCATAAGTTTTAACAAATGTATAGGTTTGTGTAAAGAACACCATAATTGTTCCCACTACTCTTCAAATCTCTTTCATGCTGTCCTTTTAAAGTCACATTCTATTGTACCTCCCACTATAATCCTTGGAAACCATTGATTGATTCTCTGCCATGATAGTTTTTTCCCAAGAATATCATATAAATGAAATGAAGCATTTAACTATGAATAGTAGAAGATTTAAATTGTAATGAAGTGTAGTTTATCAGTTTGATCTTTTATGGGTAGTGACAGACTTCATTTTTTTGGGCTCCAAAATCACGGCAGGTGGTGACTGCAGCCATGAAATTAAAAGATGCTTGCTCTTTAGAAAAAAGCTATAACAAACTGTGTATTAAAAAGAAGAGATGTTACTTTGCCAACAAAGGTCCATATAGTCAGAGTTATGGTTTTTCCAGTAGTCATGTATGGATGTGAGAGTTGGACCATAAAGAAAGCTGAATGCCAAAAATTTGGTGCTTTTGTACTGTGGTGTTGGAGAAGACTCTTGAGAGTCCCTTGGACTGCAAGAGGGTCCAATCAGACAATTCTAAAGGAAATCAATCTTGAATATTCACTGGAAGGCCTGATGCTGAAGCTCCAATATTTTAGCCACCTGATGCAAACAGCCAACTCCTTAGAAAAGACCCTGATGCTGGGAAAGATTGTAGGGAGGAGCAGAAGGCGACGACAGAGGATGAGATGGTTGGATGGCATCACCAAGTCAGTGGACATGAGTTTGAGCAAGCTCTGGGAAATGGTGAAGGGCAGGGAAGCCTGGCATGCTGTGGTCCAGGGGGTCACAAAGAATCAGACATGACTGAGTGACTGAACAACAACAACAACTTTGAGTGTGGTATATAAGAAATCTTTGCCAAATACCAGGTCACACAGATTTTTTGCCCTATGTTTTCTTCTAGAAATTTTATAGGTTTAGATTTAGCATTTAGATCTATGGTCCATTTTGTGTTGATTTTTATTTATGTGGTGCAAGTTATGATTGAAAAAAAAATTTTTTTTGCATACAGATATTCAATTGCTCCAGCAGAATTTAATGAAAGGACTCTCTCTCCTTTCTTCTCTCAATTGCCTTTGCAACCTTGTCACATGTTGATTGTCCATATATGTGTGGGTCTGTTTCTGGACTTTCTATTCTGTTCCACTGATCTGTTTGTCTCCTTTATACCACTATCATACTGTCTTGATTAATGTCTTTTTATAATAAATCTTGAAATCAATTGGTGTTTTCTACTGCAACTTTGTTCTTTTTCAAATTTGTTTTGGTCATTCTAGGTCCTTTTTATTTTTAATCTAAATTTTGGAATCATCCTGTCAATTTACACACAGACACACAAATCTTGTTGGAATTCTGATTGCTATTTCATTGAATCTTTGAAAGGAGTTAACATCTACTGTTATTGAATTTTCCAAATCATGGATGCAGTATATCTATCAATTTATTTAGATCTTCTTTAATATCTTTCAGCAATGTTTTAGTTTTCAGTGTACAGGTCTTTCATGTCTTGTCACATTTACCTCTGTTATTCAAAATTTTTGATGCTACTGTAAATGGCATTGGTTTTTAAAAATTGTTTGTTGTTATTATATAGAAAAACAATTGACTATTGAATCTTTTAAGCTTGCTAAACTTGTTTATTAGTTCTAATAGCTTTTTTCTAGATTTCATCAGATTTTCTATATAGATAATCATATGAATAAATGCAGTTTTACTTCTTCTCCAATCTTTGAGCTTTTTTCCCCCCTTTTCCTTCCCTGATTTTACTCATAAAATATCCAGTACAATATTGAATAGTAGTAGTGAAAGCAGACATTCTTGCTTTATTCCTAATCTTAGGGGAAACACATTCAGTCTCTCACCATTAATCATGTTTGTAGATATTTTATAGATGCCTTTTATCAGATTGAGGAAATTCCCTTCAGTTCTTTGTTGAGAAATTTTATCTGGAATGGATGTTGGCCTTCTCAGATGATTTATCTGTGTCTATTGAGATGGCCATATAGTTTTTTATTTTTAGTCTGCTAATATGGTGACTTTCTATGATTGGTTTCCAAATGTTAAACCAATCTTCCATTCCTGTGATATGCTCCACTTGTAATGTGTTATCCTTATTTGTTATTGCGTTTGATTTGCTAAATTTCTTTTTAAGATTTTGTCATCAAGTTCCTGAGGGTTATTGGTTTATCGTTTTCTTTAGCATTGTTGTTTGCTTTTGTTTTATTATAAATCTGTTGGCATATTAATAAAATGAGTTGGGGAATATTTCCTCACTTTAATTTTTTTTTGTTTGTTTAAAGATTTCAGTTTCCAAAGAACCTTCAAGCTTATGGGAAAATTGAGCATAAAGTAGAGTTTTCATATACCCATTTCCTTCACTACTCTGTACATTTTCCCTTATTATTAACATCTTACATTAATGTGGTACATATGTTAAAATTAAATTGTCCAATATTGACACATTATTATTAATTAAAGTCCACAGTTTATATTGAAGTTGAATATTACTTCTTTTAAAGGTTAATTTTGTGTCAATTTGATTGGGCCATGGGATGTCCCAAGTTAACATTTCTGGGTGTGCCTGTGATGATGTTTTGATTAAGATTGGCATTTGAATTGATTGGTGGACTCAGTAGATTGCCCTCTCCAAGGTGGGTGGATATAATCCAATCAGCTAAGGGCCTGAATAGAACTAAAAGTGGAAGAAGGGACATTTGTCCTCTGCCCTTTAACTGGGATTTGCACCATTGAGTCACCTGATTTTCAGGCCTCCAGATCAATTATGCCATTAACTTTCCTGGATCTCCACTTGTAGACTGCACTCCGTCGGACTTTTCAGCCTCCATAATTGCATGAGCCAATTCCCCATAATAGATCTTGTTTTATATATACATATATCTCCTATTGTCTGTATTTCTCTGGAAGGCCCTAATATGTTAAGGATGGTTAATGTACTCTTTCAGGCATTTGAAAGGTTAAAAATATTCAGCACTAAATTTTTGACTTGCTAAGTCTCTTCAGTTATGTCTGACTGTGCGACTTTATGGACTGTATCCCACCAGGCTCCTCTGTCCATGGGATTCTCCAGGCAATAGTACTGGGGTAGGTTGGCATTCCCTTCTCCAGGGGATCTTCCCCACCAGGGATCAAACTGGTGTCTCTTATGTCTAACCTGCATTGGCAGGGTTCTTTACCACTAGCGCCACCTAACTCTTTAATGGCAGTTTAAGTTGTCAGAGACAATTTAATTAAATAAAATTCACAATAAGTGCTCCAAAAAAAAAATTTCTTGACAGTTGTGTAGGATTGTTATTTTCTTAAATTATTGGTAGAATTCTCCAGTGAAACCATCTAGGCCTGAAATTTTCTTTGTGGGAAGATTATTAACTGCAAGTTCAATATTTAGAAATTAGATGTAAAGTTATTCAGTTTATCTATTCTTTCCTGATTGTGTTGGGTAGAATTCTAAACTGGTCCCTAAGATCTTCTCCCTGTTATACATTCTCTGTAAAAATCCCCTGCCTTTAAATGTGGCATGCTGCTAAGTTGCTTCAGTCATGTCTGACTCTGTGCGATCCCATAGACAGCAGCCCACCAGGCTCCCCCGTCCCTGGGATTCTCCAGGGAAGAATACTGGAGTGGGTTGCCATTTCCTTCTCCAAAAATGTGGCTTAGACTTGTGAATATGATGTGACAACCACCACCTTAATTAGGTTATATTATATGGCAAAGGTGATGGGACAGTCACTCTTTTAACAATATACTGTCTTAGCACACTGGGAAATATTCTGCTGGTTTTGAAGAAATAAGGTGCCATGCTGTGAGAAGGCAATGTGGCTGGAATGTGAGGTCAACCTCTAGTTGCAGAGAGTGACCTACTTCTAATACCCAGCAAGAAAATGGGAATATCTGTCTTAAAACTGCAAAGAAATAAAATTTGCCAACAACTAGTGAGCTTGGACCACAAGCTCCAGATGAGAGCAGAGTAAAACAATGAACTTTGATTGTGTCTTTTGAAGAATTGTCTATTTCAATTGTCTCAATTGTTGAATTTGTTGTCATAAAGTTGTTAATAATATTCCCTTTTTATCCTTTTAATAGTTATAAAGTATCATCACCTTCATCTCTGATATTAGCGATTTATGTCTTTTCTAATTTTTTTCTGATCAAATTTTATCAATTATATTCATGTTCTCAAAAAACCCCCAGCTTTTGCTTTCATTAGTTTTCTCAATTGTTTATCTGTTTCTTACTTCACTAATTTTCATTCAACTGTTATTATTTCGTTTATTTCATTTTCTTTGGGTTTAATTTGCTCTTTCTTTCTAGTTTATTAAGATGAAAACTGAGGTTATTGAATAAAAGCTTTTCTTATTTTCTAATATAGGCCTTTCAGTTCAGTTCAGTCTCTCAGTTGTGTCCGACTCTTTGCAACCCCATGAATCGCAGCACGCCAGGCCTCCCTGTCCATCAC
This sequence comes from Capricornis sumatraensis, assembly GCF_032405125.1. Lineage (NCBI taxonomy): Eukaryota > Metazoa > Chordata > Mammalia > Artiodactyla > Bovidae > Capricornis > Capricornis sumatraensis. The sequence goes on along the minus strand of NC_091092.1, from coordinate 76,020,840 downwards.
CAACTCCCAGGGTTCACTCAGACTCACGTCCATCGAGTCCGTGATGCCATCCAGCCATCTCATCCTCTGTTGTCCCCTTCTCCTCCTGCCCCCAATCCCTCCCAGCATCAGAGTCTTTTCCAACGAGTCAGCTCTTCGCATGAGGTGGCCAAAGTACTGGAATTTCAGCTTTAGCATCATTCCTTCCAAAGAACACCCAGGGCTGATCTTCAGAATGGACTGGTTGGATCTCTTTGCAGTCCAAGGGACTCTCAAGAGTCTTCTCCAACACCACAGTTCAAAAGCATCAATTCTTCAGCGCTCAGCTTTATTCACAGTCCAACTCTCACATCAATACATGACCACTGGAAAAACCATAGCCCTGACTAGAGGGACCTTAGTTGGCAAAGTAATGTCTCTGCTTTTCAATATGCTACCTAGGTTGGTCATAACTTTTCTTCCAAGGAGTAAGCGTCTTTTAATTTCATGGCTGCAGTCACCATCTGCAGTGAGTTTGGAACCCCTCAAAATAAAGTCTGACACTGTTTCGACTGTTTCCCCATCTATTTCCCATGAAGTAATGGGACCGGATGCCATGATTTTCGTTTTCTGAATGTTGAGCTTTAAGCCAACTTTTTCACTCTCCTCTTTCACTTTCATCAAGAGGCTTTTTAGCTCCTCTTCACTTTCTGCCATAAGGGTGGTGTCATGTGCATATCTGAGGTTATTGATATTTCTCCCAGCAATCTTGATTCCAGCTTGTGTTTCTTCCAGTCCAGCGTTTCTCATGATGTACTCTGCATAGAAGTTAAATAAGCAGGGTGACAATATACAGCCTTGATGTCCTCCTTTCCCTATTTGGAACCAGTCTGTTGTTCCATGTCCAGTTCTAACTGTTGCTTCCTGACCTGCATACAGATTTCTCAAGAGGCAGGTCAGGTGGTCTGATATTCCCATCTCTTTCAGAATTTTCCACAGTTTATTGTGATCCAGTCAAAGGCTTTGGCATAGTCAATAAAGCAGAAATGGATGTTTTTCTGGAACTTTCTCACTTTTTCCATGATCCAGTGGATGTTGGCAATTTGATCTCTGGTTCCTCTGCCTTTTCTAAAACCAGCTTGAACATCTGGAAGGCCTTTAATGTTTTAAAATTTCCCCTAAGAATTACTACTTTAGTGGCATCCCACAAATTTTGATATTTTTGTATTTTCATTTTCATTCAGTATAAAAAATATTCTAATTTCCCTTTTACTTCTTTGATCTTCTGTTATTTAGAAGTGTGTTATTGAGTTACCAGATATTTGGGGATTTTCCATGGATCTTTTGTTATTGATTTCTAGTTTAATTCCATTGAGGTCAGAGGGTATACTTTGTATGACTTGAATCTTTTTAAATTTATTGAGACCTGTTTTACTCATTCTGATACACGTGTAGTGATATTTCACTGTAGTCTTAATTTGCATTTCCCTGGTGGCTAGTAATGTTTAATATGTTTTGTGTGCTTATTTGCTATCTATATATCTTCTTTGATGAAATGTCTCTTGCCCGTTTTCTAGTACTGTTGTTTGCTTTGTTACTGTTGTTTTCAGTGGTTCTTTATGTTATCTAGATACAGTTTTTTTTGTTGCATTTCTGGTTTGTGAATATTTTCTCCCTATCTGTAGCTTGTCTTTCCATCATCTCATTAAGATCTTGCACATAGCAAACGTTTTATATTTGGATGAAGTACAATTTTAAAAAATCATGTTTTTTCCATGCAAATCTGTGAATTTTTTTCCAGCTTTATGGAGATATAATTGATTTATAACATTGTATAAATTTAGGGCATACAGTGTGATGATTTGATACACATATATTGTGAAATGACTACCAAAGTAGAGTTAGTTAACACCTCCATCACCTCTCATAATTACCATTTATTTTTGTGGTGAGAACTTTGAAGATCTCTCAAGTTGCTAAAAATATTCATAATAGGAAAATGTTTATTTTTTTAACAAAAGAAATCATTCATCGTACAGTGTCTTCAATAAATGGTACTAAAAAGTGAATGTGCAAAAAATGAAGTTGGACCCTTACCTAATAACATAAAAATTAACTCAAGATCCTGTTTTATTATTATGTTTTTAATTTATACCCAGAAATGGGATTGCTGGATCATGTCATAATTCTATTTTTTCTGTAGCAGCTACATACACCATTTTATATTCTCACTAACAATGCACAAGTGCTATAATTTCTTCCCTTACAAAACTCAGTTTTTTCTTTCTTTTTTTTTTTGGATACTGATAATCCTAATGAGTGTGAGGTGGTATCTCATTGTGGTTTTGATTTGCACTTCCTTGATAATTAGTGATATCAAGCACCTTTTTGGGTACATATTGGCCATTTGTCTATTTTCTTCAGAAAAAATAAGTTTCCCTGGTGGCTCAGATGGTAAAGAATCTGCCTGCAATGCAGGAGACTGGGGTTTGATCCCTGGATCAGGAAGATCCCCTGGAGGAGGAAATGGTAACCCACTCCAATATTCTTGCCTGGAGAATTCCTTGGACAGAGGAGTCTGGTGGCTACAGTCTATGGGGTCCCACAGAGTTGGACACAACCAAGAAACTTTCACTCACTTTTGGAAAAATGTTTATTTAGTTCTTTTGCTGATTATTGAATAAGTTTATGTTTTTGCTATTGAATTAAATGAGTCATTTGCATATATTTTGGATGTGAAGTTGCTCAGTCGTGTCTGACTCTTTGCAACCCCATGGACTGTAGCTCACCAGGCTCCTCAGTCCATGGAATTTTCCAGGCAAGATTACCGGAGTGAGTTGCCATTTCCTTCTCCTTTTTAAGATATATGTTTTGCAATTATTTTCTCCCTTTTCATAGGCTGAATTTTCATTTTGTTGATTGTTTCATTTGCTGTGCAGAGGTTTTTTAGTTTGATGTGGTTCCACTTATTTATTTTTACTTTTTTTTCTTGTGTTTTTGGTATTATATCCAGGAAATTTCTGCCAAGACCAATGTCAATGAGCTTTCCCCCTGGATTTTCTTCTAGGAAAGTTTCAGTTTCAGAACTTCTATCTAAGTCTTTGTCCATTTTGAGTTAATTTCTATGAGTAGTGTAACATAGGGATACAATTTAATTCTTCTGTATCCATTTATGGAAGAGACCATCCCTTCCCCCATTGCATATTCTTGGCTTCCTTGTCAAATATTAGTTGACTGATATATGAGGGTTTATTTCTAGGCTCTCAATTATGTTCCACTGGTCTATATGTTTATGTTTATGCCTACCATACTATTTTGATTACTATAGCTTTGTAGTATAGTTTGAAATCAGGAAGTGTGATGCCTGCAGTTTTATTCATCTTTTTCAAGATTACATTGGCTATTTGAAGTCTTTTGTGGTTCCATGCAAGTTTCTGCTAGGCATCTGCATGTCTTATTTTGAAAAATGTCTATATTTAGGTAGATATTTGTTTTTAAATTTCTGAATCTTTTGGTATTTTCAGCAAGTTCTCTGTTATTTATTTCTATTTTAATTCCATTGTGGTCTGGGGCAGACATTATATGATTTCTATTTTAATTAATGTGCATTTTATGGTCTACCTTAGTGAATGTTCCATGTGAGCTTGAAAAGAATGCTTTTTCTGCTACTGTTGGATGAAATAATCTATTCAGTTAGGCCCATTTGACTTGTAGTATTGCTGAATTCAACTAATGCCTTTACAGAATTTTTTACTTACTGGCTCTTTACATTACTGATAGAAAGATGTTAATGTTTCCAATGGTAAAAGTGGATTCATCTGTTATTTTTGTGGTTCTATTAGTTTTTGCCTTGTGTATTCTAAAAACTTTTTATTTTATATTGGAGTATAGCCATTTACAATGTTGTGATAATTACAAGGGGACACCAATGGGACTCAGCCATGCATATACATGTATCCATTCTCCCCACAACTCACTTCCCATCCAGGCTGCCATATTAACATTGAGTAGAGTTCCCTGTACTATACAGTAAGACCTTGCTGCTTATCCATTTTAAATATAGCACTGTGTATAGGTTGTTCCAAAACTCCTTAATTATCCTTTCCCTTATTCTTCCTCCCTGGCAGCCATAAGTTCTTTTTCTAAGTCTGAGTCTGTTTTGTAGATAAGTTCATTATTATCATTTCCTTTTAGATTTCACATGTAAGGGATGTCATACAATGTTTCTCTTCCTCTGCCTGACTTACTTCACTCAGTATGACAATCTCTCGGTTCACCCATGTTGCTGCAAATAACATTATTTCATTTTTATGGCTGAGTAATATTCTGTTGTATATATGTACTGCATCTTCTTTATCCATTCCTTTATCAATGGACATTTAGGTTATTTCCATGTCTCAACTATTGTAAACAGTGCTGCAATGAACATTGGGGTGCATATATCCTATTGGACCATGTTATTCTCTGGGTATATGGCCAGGAGTAGGATTGCTGGATCACACAGTAGGTCTATTTTTAATTTTTTAAGGAACCTTCATACTGTTCTCCATAGTGGCTATATCAATTTACATTCCCACCAACAGTATAGAGGGCTTCCCTTCTCTAGACACCCTTTCCAGCATTTATTTTTCGTGGATTTCTTGATGATAGCCATTTTAACTGGTATGAGGTTATAGTATTGATTTGCATTTCTGTAGTAATTAGTGGTGTTCAGCATCTTTTCATGAGCCTTTTGGCCATCTGTATGTCTTTGGAGAAATATCTATTTAGATCTTCTGCTCATTTTTTTATTGGATTGTGTCTTTTAATAATGTTAAACCTCATGAAGCACTTGTAAATTTTGGAGACTAATCTCTTGTCAATCACATCATTTGCAAATATTTTCTCCCAATCTGTTGGGTGTTTTTTTCATTTTTTTTTTATTCTTTGCTTTGGTGTTCAAAACTTTTGAGTTTAAGTAGGTCCTATTTGTTTATTTTTGGTTATATTTCCGTTATTTTGGGAGATGGATCAAAAAAGATTGCTACAATTTAACCATATGTAAAAGAGATAGCCAACGGGAATTTGCTGTATGGCTCAGGAAACTCAAACAGGGGCTCTGTATCAACCCAGAGGGGTGGAATGGGAAGGGAGGAGGGAGTTTCAAAAGGGAGAGGATATATGTATACCTATGGCTGATTCATGTTGAGATTTGATAGAAAACAACAAAATTCTATAAAGCAATTATCCTTCAATAAAAAATAAATTAATTAAAAATTTAAAAAAGATATTGCTGCAATTTATGTCAGAGAGTGTTTTACCTATATTTTCCTCTAAGAGTTTTATAGTCTCTGGATTCACATTTAGGTCTTTAATCCATTAAGAGCTTAGTTTTGTGTGTGGTGTTAAAGGGTGATCTATTTTCATTTTTTACATGTGGTTGTCCAGTTTTCCTAGCACCATTTGTTGAAGAGACTGTCTTTCCAACATTGCAGTCTTTTTTTTTTCCTGTATTTTTAAAATTTCATTTATTTTAATTGGAGGCTAATTACTTTACAATATTGTAGTGGTTTGGCCATACATTGACATGAATCAGCCATGGGTGTACATGTGTTCCCCTTCTTGAGCACCCCTCCCATCTCCCTCCCCATCCCATCCCCCTGGGTCATCCCAATGTACCAGCCTTGAACACCCTGTCTCATGCATTGAACCTAGACTGGCGATCTGTTTCACATATGATAGTATACATGTTTCAATGCTATTCTCTCAAATCATCCCACCTTCGCCTTCTCCCACAGAGTCCTAAAGACTGTCACATACATCTGTGTGCCTTTTCCTGTCTCGCATATAGGGTTATCATTACCAGCTTTCTAAATTCCATATATATGCATTAGTATACTGTATTGGTGTTTTTCTTTCTGGCTTACTTCACTCTGTACAATAAGCCCCAGTTTCATCCACCTCATTAGAACTAATTCAAATGTATTCTTTTCAATGGCTGAGTAATATTCCATCGTGTGTATGTACCACAGCTTTCTTTTCCGTTCGCCTGCTGATGGACATCTAGGTTGCTTCCATGTCCTGGCTATTATGAACAGTGCCTCAATGAACACTGGGGTATACACGTCTCTTTCAATTCTGGTTTCCTTGGTGTGTATGCTCAGCAGTGGGATTGCTGGGTCCTATGACAGTTTATTTCCAGTTTTTTTAAGGAATCTCCACATTGTTCTCCATAGTGGCTATACTAGTTTGCATTCCCACCAACAGCATAAGAGGGTTTCCTTTTCTCCACACCCTCTCCAGCATTTATTGCTTGTAGACTTTTGGATAGAAGCAATTCTGGCTGACATGAAATGGTGCCTCATTGTGGTTTTGATTTGTATTTCTCTGATAATGAGTGATACTGATCATTTTTTCATGTGTTTGTTAGCCATCTGTATGTCTTCTTTGGAGAAATGTCTGTTTAGTTCTTTGGCCCATTTTTTGATTGGGTCGTTTATTTTTCTGGAATTGAGCTGCATGAGTTGCTTGTATATTTTTGAGATTAGTTGTTTGTCAGTTGCTTCATTTGCTATTATTTTCTCCCATTCTGAAAGCTGCCTTTTCAGCTTGCTTATAGTTTCCTTCATTGTGCAAAAGCTTTTAAGTTTAATTAGATCCCATTTGTTTATTTTTGTTTTTATTTCCATTACCCTGGTAGGTGGGTCATTGAGGATCCTGCTGTGATTTATGTTGGAGAGTGTTTTGCCTATGTTTTCCTCTAGGAGTTTTATAGTTTTGGTCTCATGTTTAGATCTTCAATCCATTTTGAGTTTATTTTTGTGTATGATATTAGAAAGTGTTCTAGTTTCATTCTTTTACAAGTGATTGACCAGTTTTCCAAGAACCACTTGTTAAAGAGATTGTCTTTTTTCCACTGTATATTCTTGCCTCCTTTGTCAAAAATAAGGTGTCCATAGGTGCATGGATTTATCTCTGGGCTTTCTATTTTGTTACATTGATCTATGTTTCTGTCTGTGCCAATACCATACTGTCATGATGACTGTACCTTTGTAGTAGAGCCTGAAGTCAGGCAAGATGATTCTTCCAGTTCCATTCTTCTTTCTCAAGATTGCCTTGGCTATTTGAAGTTTTTTGTATTTCCATACAAATTGTGAAATTATTTGTTCTAGTTCTGTGAAAAAAAAAAAGCTACCATTGGTAGCTTGGTAGGGATTGCATTGAATCTACAGATTGCTTTGTGTTCAGTTCAGTTCAGTTCAGTCACTCAGTCGTGTCTGACTCTTTGCGACCCCATGAATTGCAGCACGCCAGGCCTCCCTGTCCATCACCATCTCCCAGAGTTCACTCAGATTCACGTCCATCGAGTCCCTGATGCCATCCAGCCATCTCATGCTTGGTCGTCCCCTTCTCCTCCTGCCCCCAATCCCTCCCAGCATCAGAGTCTTTTCCAATGAGTCAACTCTTTGCATGAGGTGGCCAAAGTACTGGAATTTCAGCTTTAGCATCATTCCTTCCAAAGAAATCTCAGGGCTGATCTCCTTCAGAATGGACTGGTTGGATCTCCTTGCAGTCCAAGGGACTCTCAAAAGTCTTCTCCAACACCACAGTTCAAAAGCATCAATTTTTCATTGCTCAGCCTTCTTCACAGTCCAACTCTCACATCCATACATGACCACAGGAAAAACCATAGCCTTGACTAGCTGGACCTTAGTCGGCAAAGTAATGTCTCTGCTTTTGAATATACTATCTAGGTTGGTCATAACTTTTCTTCCAAGGAGTAAGCGTCTTTTAATTTCATGGCTGCAGTCACCATCTGCAGTGATTTTGGAGCCAAAAAAAATAAAGTCTGACACTGTTTCTACTGTTTCCCCATCTATTTGCCATGAAGTGATAGGACCGGATGCCATGATCTTCGTTTTCTGAAAGGTGAGCTTTAAGCCAACTTTTTCAGTCTCCTCTTTCACTTTCATCAAGAGGCTTTTAAGCTCCTCTTCACTTTCTGCCATAAGGGTGGTGTCATGTGCATATCTGAGGTTATTGATATTTCTCCCGGCAATCTTGATTCCAGCTTGTGTTTCTTCCAGTCCAGCGTTTCTCATGATGTACTCTGCATAGAAGTTAAATAAGCAGGGTGACAATATACAGCCTTGACGTACTCCTTTCCCTATTTGGAACCAGTCTGTTGTTCCATGTCCAGTTCTAACTGTTGCTTCTATATTGATTCTTCTGATCCATGAACATGGTATATTTCTCCATGTATTTGTGTCCTCTTTGATTTCTTTCACCAGTGTTTTATAGTTTTCTATATGTAGGTCTTTTGTTTCTTTAGGTAGATATATTCCTAAGTATTTTATTCTTTTCATTCCAATGGTGAATGGAATTGTTTCTTTAACTTCTCTTTCTGCTTTCTCATTGTTAGTGTATAGGAATGCAAGGGATTTCGGTGTGTTAATTTTATATCCTGCAACTTTGCTATATTCATTGGTTAGCTCTAGTAATTTTCTAGTGGTGTCTTTAGGGTTTTTATGTAGAGGATCATGTCATCTGCAACAGTGAGTGTTTTACTTCTTCTTTTCCAATCTGGATTCCTTTTATTTCTTTTTCTGCACTGATTGCTGTGAACAAAGCTTCCAAAACTATGATGAATAGTAGTGGTGAGAATGGGCACCCTTGTCTTGTTCCTGACTTTAGAGGAAACACTTTAAATTTTTCACCATTGAGGATAATGTTTGCTGAGGGTTTGTCATATATAGCTTTTATTATGTTTCGGTATGTTCCTTCATGTTGAATTTTGTCAAAGGCTTTCTCTGCATCTACTGAGATAATCAAATGGTTTTCATCTTTCAATTTGTTAATGTGGTGTATTACATTGATTGATTTGTGGATATTGAATAATCCTTGCATCCCTGGGATAAAGCCCACTTGGTCATGATGTATGATCTTTTAAATATGTTGTTGGATTCTGTTTGCTAGAATTTTGTTGAGGATATTTGCATCTATGTTCATCAGTGATATTGGCCTGTAGTTTTCTTTTTTTTTTTTTTTGTGGCATCTTTGTCTGGTTTTGCTATTAGGGTGATGGTGGCCTCATAGAATGAGTTTGGAAGTTTACCGTCCTCTGCAATTTTCTGGAAGAGTTTGAGTAGGATGTGTTAGCTCTTCTTGAAATTTTTGGTAGAATTCAGCTGTGAAGCCATCTGGACCTGGGCTTTTGTTTGCTGGAAGATTTCTGATTACTGTATCAATTTTCGTGCTTGTGATGGATCTGTTAAGATTTTCTATTTCTTCCTGGTTCAGTTTTGGAAAGTTGTACTTTTCTGAGAATTTGTCCATTTCTTCCAAGTTGTCCATTTTATTGGCATATAATTGCTGATAGTAGTCTCTTATGATCCTTTGTATTTCTGTGTTGTCGGTTGTGATCTCTCCATTTTCATTTCTAATTCTGTTGATTTGATTCTTCTCCCTTTGTTTCTTGATGAGTCTGGCTAATGGTTTGTCTATTTTATTTATCTTCTCAAAGAACCAGCTTTTTGCTTTGTTGACTTTTGCTATGGTCTTTTTTGTTTCTTTTGCATTTATTTCTGACCTAATTTTTAAGATTTCTTTCCCCCTACTAAACCTGGGGTTCTCCATTTCTTCCTTTTCTAGTTGCTTTAGGTGTAGAGTTAGGTTCTGTATTTGACTTTTTTCTTGTTTCTTGAGGTAAGCCTGTATTGCTATGAACTTTCCCCTTAGCACTGTTTTTACAGTGTCCCATAGATTATGGGTTGTTGTGTTTTCATTTTCACTCATTTCTATGCATATTTTGATTTCTCCTGTGATTTGTTGGTTATTCAGCAATATGTTGTTCAGCCTCCATATGCTGGAATTTTTAATAGTTTTTCTCCTGTAATTTACATCTAGTCTTACTGAATTGTGGTCAGAAAAGATGACTGGAATGATTTCAATTTTTTTTGAATTTACCAAGGCTAGATTTATGGCCCAGGATGCGATCTATCCTGGAAAAGTTTCCATGTGCACTTGAGAAAAAAGTCAAATTCATTGTTTTTGGGTCAAACGTCCTATAGATATCAATTAGGTCTAACTGGTCCATTGTATCATTTAAAGTTTGTGTTTCCTTGTTAATTTTCTGTTTAGTTGATCTATTCATTGGTGTGAGTGAGGCATTAAAGTCTCCCACTATTATTGTTTTATTGTTAATTCCCCCTTTCATACTTGTTAGCATTTGGCCTACATATTACAGTGTTCCTATGTTGGGCGCATATATATTTATAAGTGCTATATCTTCTTCTTGGATTGATCTTTTGATCATTATGTAGTGTCTTTGTCTCTTTTCATAACCTTTATTTTGAAGTCTATTTTATCTAATATGAGTACTGCTGTTCCTGCTTTCTTTTGGTCTCTTGCATGGATTATCTTTTTCTAACCTTTCACTTTCAGTCTGTATGTGCCCTTTGTTTTTAGGTGGGTCTCTTGTAGACAACATATATAGGGGTCTTATTTTTTTAATCCATTCAGCCAGTCTTTGTCTTTTGGTTAGGACATTCAGCTCATTTACATTTAAGGTAATTATTGATAAGTATGATCCCATTGCCATTTACTTTATTGTTTCAGGTTTGAGTTTATACACCCTTTCTGTGTTTCCTGTCTAGAGAAGATCCTTTAGCATTTGTTGAAGAGCTGGTTTGGTGGTGCTGAATTCTCTCAGCTTTTGCTTGTCTGTGAAGCTTTTGATTTCTCCTTCATATTTGAATGAGATCCTTGCTGGATACAGTAATCTGGGTTGTCGGGTTTTCTCTTTCATCTCTTTATGTTCTGCTGTTCCCTTCTGGCCTGAAGAGTTTCTATTGAAAAATCAGCTATTATCCTTATGGGAATCCCCTTATGTGTTATTTGTTGTTTTTCCCTTGCTGCTTTTACTATTTGTTCTTTGTGTTTGTTCTTTGTTAATTTGATTAATATGTGCCTTGGGGTGTTTGCCGTGGATTTATCCTGTTTGGACTCTCTGGGTTTCTTAGACTTGGGTGGCTATTTCCTTCCCCATTTTAGGGAAGTTTTCAACTATTATCTCCTCCAGTATTTTCTCATGGCCTTTCTTTTGGTCTTCTTCTTCTGGGACTCCTACGATTCAAATGTTGGGGCATTTAACATTGTCCCAGAGGTCTCTGAGGTTGTCCTCTATTCTTTTCTTTTTCCTTTTTTCCTCTCTGATTCATTTATTTCTACCATTCTATCTTCTACCTCACTCATCCTATCTTCTGCCTCCGTTTTTCTACTGTTGGTTACCTCCAGAGTGTTTTTTATATTATTTGTTGCAGTATTCATTATATATTGGATCTTTTTTATTTCTTCTAGGTCCCTGTTAAACCTTTCTTGCATCTTCTCAATCCTTGTCTCCAGGCTATTTATCTGTAACTCCATTTTGTTTTCAAGATTTCAGATCATTTTTACTATCATTATTCTGAATTCTTTTTCAGGTAGATTCCCTATCTCTTCCTCTTTTGTTTGATCTGGTGGGCATTTATTATGTTCCTTTACCTGCTGAGTATTTCTTTGCCTTTTCATTTTGTTTAGATTGCTGTGTTTGGGGTGGCCTTTCTGTATTCTGGCAGTTGTGGTTCCTCTTTGTTTTGGAGGTTCCTTGCTGTGGGTGGGGTTGGACGGGTGGCTTGTCAAGGTTTTCTGGTTAGAGAAGCTTGTGTTGGTGTTATGGTGGGTGGAGCTGGATTTCTTCTCTCTGGAGTGCAATGAAGTTTCCAGTATTTGCATGGTATGTCTTATTCTGGATCTTGTTGGCTCTTGGGTGGTGCTTGGTTTCAGTGTAGGTATGGAGGCTTTTGGATGAGCTTTTATCAATTAATGTTCCTTGAAGTCAGGAGTTCTCTGGTGTTTTCAGGTTTTGGACTTAAGCCTCCTGCCTCTGGTTTTCAGTCTTATTGTTACAGTAGCCTCAATACTTCTCTATCTATACAGCACTGATGATAAAACATCTAGTTTAATGGAGAAAAGTTTCTGCACAGTGAGGGACACCCGGAAAGGTTCACAGAGTTACATGGAGAAGAGAAGAGGGAGGAGGGAGATAGAGGTGACCAGGAGGAGAAGAGGGGGAATCAAAAGGGGAGAGAGCAAACTAGCCAGTAATCAATTCCCTATGTGTTCTTCAGTCTGGGCCCCTCAGAGATGTTCATGGAGTTACACAGAGAAGAGAAGAAGGAGGAAGGAGATAGAGGTGACCAGGAGGAGAAAAGGGGGGAATCAAAAGGAGAGAGACAGATCCAGCCAGTAATCAGTTCCCTTAGTGTTCTCCATAGACCAGAATACACAAAGAGATTCATAGAGTTGGGTAGAGAAGAGAAGAGGGAGGGAGGAGATAGAGGTGACTTGGTGGAGAAAAAGAGAGTCTAAAGGGGGAGAAAGCAATCAAGCCAGTAATCACACTCCTAAATAAATCTCAGTATTGAAGACTGGGTTCTTAAAGGTACAAAATTTGATAACAGATACCAAAAAGCAAAGATTAAAAATCTAGACTAGAGGTTAGACTCTCAAAAATACAATATTAACAAAGCAAAATCACAAAAAAAATATGGTTTGCTTTAAAAATAGGGTCTTTTTTGGCAAGGTAATAGTAGGTTATAAAAATGAAAATTAAAGGAGCAATCAAGGACTTAAAGTTTTTAAAAATGTATTTTAAAAAATTTAAAAAACTGATAATAGTAAAAATATATCTAGGAATTTCTCTGGAGCTGTTGTGGACAGTGTGTGGTCAGTTCAGCTTCAGATAGCTCCTTGATCCGGCTTATACTTCTCAAGATCTATAGGCCCCTTCCAATGTAGTCGGTGCTAACTACAGGGTTTTAATCTGTTGCACCTGTCACTCCCAAAGCAGCCCCCTCTGTTTATTTTAGCTTCTTCTGTTTGCTGGTCTCTTCAGTGTCTAATTTCTGCCCTGACACAAGAGGGTAAATGTGGTCACTTATTTAGGCTCTCTTGTTCAGTCATGCTGTGGGGAGGGAGGAACAGGGCAAACAAATGTCACTAGCACGTGTGGGGAGTGCTCACTGTGTCTCAGCCACACTGGGTTTCCCCTTGCTCACGGCGTGTGTGCTTTCATGGTCTACACTTCTCAGGCTCTAGGTTGCTCTGCCAGGGAACTGTCTGAGGTGGGCCCTGGGTTGTGTATACTTCCCAGGTCTAAGCCACTGAGGTTCAGGTTCTCGGGTACTCCACAAAGGCACAGAGTTGGTTCGGCCTGTGTTTTGTGCTGTTCCCAGGTCTGAGCAGCTTAGGAGACCAGGTGCTTGGCCAGCACAGTCTCCCCCTAGTTGGGGGTTGCATCTTATTGCCTCCCTTAAAAGACGCTTACTCCGTGGAAGAAAAGTTATGACCAACCTAGATAGTATATTCAAAGGCAGAGACATTACTTTGCCGACTAAGGTCCAGCTAGTCAAGGCTATGGTTTTTCCTGTGGTCATGTATGGATGTGAGAGTTGGACTGTGAAGAAGGCTGAGCGATGAAGAATTGATGCTTTTGAACTGTGGTGTTGGAGAAGACTCTTGAGGGTCCCTTGGACTGCAAGGAGATCCAACTAGTCCATTCTGAAGATCAACCCTGGGTGTTCTTTGGAAGGAATGATGCTGAAGCTGAAACTCCAGTACCTTGGCCACCTCATGCAAAGAGTTGACTCATTGGAAAAGACTCTGATGCTGGGAGGGATTGGGGGCAGGAGGAGAAGGGGACGACCAAGGATGAGATGGCTGGATGGCATCAGGGACTCGATGGACGTGAGTCTGAGTGAACTCTGGGAGATGGTGATGGACAGGGAGGCCTGGCATGCTGTGATTCATGGGGTTGCAGAGAATCGGACATGACTGAGCGACTGAAATGAACTGTCCCAGCTGCTCAGTTTCCTGGGTGTGCAGTGGACACGCAGTCCTAGGTGTGCTGTGTGTCTCTTCTGGGAAGCTGATCTCTGGCTGCAACCCTCCTGGCAGAGGTCAACCATCCAGAATCCCAAGAAGTCTTGGTTAGTAATGGAGCCTGCTTGCATTTTAGTAGAGAATGCCTCTCTGGGGCTGAGATTGCCCCTTTCCAGCTCTGGCTGCCCCCTTCCCCCCTTCACCCTCCCCCACCCCCGCCTCATTGTCTCTGGTGGGGGATGGGCCGGTCCACAGCCTGCTAGCTCTCCTCTGTTATTCGCTCAGTCCTTTGTTCTGTGAGCGGGCCTGACAGTGCCTTAGGTTAGGGCTTTTTGGGGAATTGTTCTCTCTCTCTCTCTCTTTCCCCCCCACCCCCCTCTCTGGCTAATCCACAGTTTGGGTTGCTATCTCAAGTTAGTTCCCTCAGATTGCCCTCAGGGCATTCAGGCTGGTTCTTACCCTAAGCAACGCAGCCTGTGCCTCCCTATTCAGCCCCACTCCTGGTGGTGGCTGCGAGCACTGGGAGTTGCCGTTAGGCACATAATCTGTGGGTTTTATTTATTTATTTTTCCTCCTGGTTATGCTGCCCTCTGAGATTCCAAAATTCCCCACAGACCCGCTGGTGAGAGTGCTTCCTGGTGTTTGGAAACTTCTCTTCTTTTAAGACTCCCTTCCTGGGATGGATCTCCATCCCTACCTCTTTGTCTCTCTTTTTATCTTTTATATTTTGTCCTACCTCCTTTTGAAGACAATGGGCTGCCTTTCTGGGTGCCTGATGTCCTCTGCCAGCATTCAGAAGTTGTTTTGTGGAATTTGCTCAGCATTCAAATGTTCTTTGGATGAATTTGGGGGGAAAAAGTGGTCTCCTTGTCTTATTCCTCCACCATCTTAGGACTGCCCCCCAACATTGCAGTCTTGCATTCTTTAATTTATCATAGATTAATTGACCATAGCTGCATGGGTTTATTTCTGGGCTTTCTATCCTATTCCATTGATCTATATGTCTAGTTTTGTGCCAGTACCATACTCTTTTGATGACTGTATCTTTGTAGTATATTCTGAAGTCAGAGATTCTTCCAGTTCCATTTTTCTTTTCAAGATTTCTTTGGGTATTCAGGGTCTTTTGTGTCTTCATACAAATTTTAAGACATTTTTATTCTAGTTATGTGAAAAATGTCATTGGTAATTTGATAGAGACTGCATTGAATTTGTTGGAGAAGGCAGTGGCAACCCACTCCAGTACTCTTGGCTGGCAAATCCCATGGATGGAGGAGCCTGGTAGGCTGGAGTCCATGGGGTCACTAGGAGTCAGACATGACTGAGTGATTTCACTTTCATGCATTGGAGAAGGAAATGGCAACTCACTCCAGTGTTCTTGCCTGGAGAATCCCAGGGACGGCAGAGCCTGGTGGGCTGCCATCTATGGGGTCGCACAGAGTCAGACATGACTGAAGCGACTTAGCAGCAGCAGCAGCACTGGATTTGTAGATTGCCTAGGGTAATACAGTCATTTTGACAATATTGGTTCTTCCAATCCATGAACATGATATATATCTTTTCATCTGTTTCTGCCTTCTTTTGTTTTTTTCATCAGCAGCTTATAATTTTTGGAATACAGGTCTTTTGTCTCCTTCAGTTCAGTTCAGTCACTCAGTAGTGTCCGACTCTTTGCGACCCCATGAATCACAGCACACCAGGCCTCCCTGTCCATCACCAACTCCTGGAGTCCACGCAAACTCGTGTGCATTGAGTCCGTGATGCCATCCAGCCATCTCATCCTCTGTCGTCCCCTTCTCCTCCTGCCCCCCATCCCTCCCAGCATCAGGGTCTTTTCAAACGAATCAACTCTTCCCATGAAGTGGCCAAAGTACTGGATTTTCAGCCTCAGCATCAGTCCTTCCAGTGAACACCCAGGACTGGTCTCCTTTAGGATGGACTCATTGGATCTCCTTGCAGTCCAAGCGACTCTCAAGAGTCTTCTCCAACACCACAGTTTAAAAGCATCAATTCTTCAGCGCTCAGCTTTATTCATAGTTCAACTCTCACATCCATACATGACCAGTGGAAAAACCATAACCTTGACTAGACAGACTTTTGTGGGCAAAGTAATATCTCTGCTTTTAAATATGCTGTCTAGGTTGGTCATAACTTTCCTTCCAAAGAGTAAGCATCTTTTAATTTCTTGGCTGCAGTCACCATCTGCAGTGATTTTGGAGCCCCCAAAAATAAAGTCTGACACTGTTTCTAATATTTCTCCATCTATTTTCCATTGAAGTGATGGGACCAGATGCCATAATCTTCATTTTCTGAATGTTGAGCCTTAAGCCAACTTTTTCACTCTCCTCTTTCACTTTCTTCAAGAGGCTTTTTAGCTCCTCTTCACTTTCTGCCATAAGGATGGTGTCATCTGCATATCTGAGGTTATTGATATTTTTCCCAGCAATCTTGATTCCAGCTTGTGCTTCTTCCAACCCAGTGTTTTTCATGATGTACTCTGCATATAAGTTAAATAAGCAGGGTGACAATATACAGCTTTCATATACTCCTTTTCCTATTTGGAACCAGTCTGTTGTTCCATGTCCAGTTCTAACTGTTGCTTCCTGACCTGCATATAGGTTTCTCAAGAGGCAGGTCAGGTGGCCTGGTATTCCCAACTCTTTCAGAATTTTCCACAGTTCATTGTGATCTACACAGTCAAAGGCTTTGGCATAGTCAATAAAGCAGAAATAGATGTTTTTCTGGAACTCTCTTGCTTTTTCCATGATCCAGCGGATGTTGGCAATTTGATCTCTGGTTCCTCTGCCTTTTCTAAAACCAGCTTGAACATCTGGAAGTTCACAGTTCACGTATTGCTGAAGCCTGACTTGGAGAATTTTGAGCATTACTTTACTAGCATGTGAGATGAGTGCAATTGTGCAGTAGTTTGAATATTCTTTGGCATTGCCTTTCTTTGGGATTGGAATGAAAACTGACCTTTTCCAGTCCTGTGGCCACTGCTGAGTTTTCCAAATTTGTTGGCATATTGAGTGCAGCATTTTCACAGCATCATCTTTCAGGATTTGAAATAGCTCGACTGGAATTCCATCACCTCCACGAGCTTTATTTGTAGTGATGCTTTCTAAGGCCCACTTGATTTCACATTCCAGAATGTCTGGCTCTAGGTGAGTGATCACACCTTTGTGATTATCTTGGTCATGAAGATCTTTCTTGTACAGTTGTTCTGTGTATTCTTGCCACCTCTTCTTAATATCTTCTGCTGCTAGGTCCATACCATTTCTGTCATTTATTGAGCCCATCTTTGCATGAAATGTTCCCTTGGTATCTCTAATTTTCTTGAAAAGATCTCTAGTCTTTCCCATTGTGTTGTTTTCCTCTATTTCTTTGCACTGATGGCTGAGGAAGGCTTTCTTATCTCTCCTTTCTATTCTTTGGAACTCTGCATTCAAATGGGTATATCTTTCCTTTTCTCCTTTGCTTTTCACTTCTCTTCTTTTCACAGCTATTTGTAAGGGCTCCTCAGACAGCCATTTTGGTTTTTTTAAATTTCTTTTTCTTGGGGATGGTCTTGATCCCTGTCTCCGGTACAATGTCACGAACATCCGTTCATAGTTCATCAGATACTCTATCAGATCTAGTCCCTTAAATCTATTTCTCACTTCCACTGTATAATCATAAGGGATTTGATTTAGGTCATACCTGAATGGTCTAGTGGTTTTCCCTACTTTCTTCAATTTAAGTCTGAATTTGGCAATAAGGAGTTCATGATCTGAGCCACAGTCAGCTCCTGGTCTTGTTTTTGCTAATTGTATAGAGCTTCTCCATCTTTGGCTGCAAAGAATATAATCAGTCTGATTTCAATGTTGACCATCTGGTGATGCCCATATGTAGAGTCTTCTCTTGTGTTGTTGGAAGAGGTATTTGCTTTGACCAGTGTGTTCTCTTGGCAAAACTATTAGCCTTTGCCCTGCTTCATTCTGTATTCCAAGGCCAAATTTGCCTGTTACTCCAGGTGTTTCTTGACCTCCTACTTTTGCATTCCAGTCCCCTATAATGAAAAGGACATCTTTTTTGAGTGTTCGTTCTAAAAGGTCTTGGAGATCTTCATAGAACCACTCAACGTCAGCTTCTTCAGTGTTACTGGTTGGGGCATAGGCTTGAATCACTGTGACATTGAATGGTTTGCCTTGGAAACGAACAGAGATCATCCTATCGTTTTTGTCTCCTTAAAGTTTAATTCCTAGGTATTTAATTCTTTTTGATGTGATGATAAGTGGAATTATTTCTTTGTTTCTCTTTCTGATCTTTTGTTCTTAGTGTATAGAAATGCAACAGATTTCTCTGTATTAATTTTGTAACCTGAAACTTCACCAAATTCATTGATGAACTCTAGTAGTTTTCTGGTAACAAATCAGGGTTTTCTATGTATAGTATCATGTCATCTGCAAACAGTGACAGTACTACTTCTTGTTTTCCAATTTCGATTGCCTTTATTTCTTTTTCTTCTCTGATTGCCATAGGTAAGACTTCCAAAACTATGTTGAGTAAAAGTGGTGAGAGTAGACATCCTTGTCTTGTTTCTGATCTTAGAAGAAATGGTTTCAGCTTTTCACTATTGAGTATGATTTAGCTGTAGTTTTGTTGTATGTGGTCTTTATTATGGTGAGGTATGTTCCCTCTGGGGATTTCTTGGTGGATCAGTGGGAAAGAATCCATTTACCAATGTAGGAGATGTTGGTTTGATCCCTGGGTTGGGATGTACCCTGGAGAAGGAAATGACACTCCACTCCATTATTCTTACCTGGAAAATCATATGGACAGAGGAGCCTGGTGGGCTACAGTCCATGGGGTTGTAAAAGAGTTGGACATGACTAAGTGACTAAACAACAACAACATTTTTTCTCTATTCCCACTATTTGAAGAGTTTGTTTTTATCATGAATGAGTACTGAATTTTTTTAAAAGCTTTTCCCTCCATCTATTGAGATGATTGTATGATTTTTGTTCTTCAATCTGCTAATGTGGTGTATCACATTGATTGATTTGTGGATATTGAAAAATCCTTGGCATCCATGAGATGAATATCACTTCATCATGGTATATGGTCTTTTTAATATATTGTTGAGTTCAGATTGCTAGCATTTTGTTGAAGATTTTTGCATCTGTGTTCATCAGTGATATTGGTCTGTACTTCTAATTGTTTGTGGTGTCTTTGTCTGGTGTTGGTGTCAGGGTGATGGTGGCCTCATAGAATAAGTTTGGAAGTTTTCCTTCCTCTGCAATGTTTTGGGAATAATTTCAGAAGGATAGGTGTTAACACTTCTCTAAATGTTTGATAGAATTGGTCCGTGAAGCCACCAGGACCTGGACTTTTGTTTGTTGGGAGTTTTTTAGTCACAATTTCAGTTTCAGTGCTTGTGATTGGTCTGTTCATATTTTCTATTCCTAGTTCAGTTGGAAGAGACTGTATTTTTCTAAGAATTTGTCTATTTCTTCCATGTTGTCTATTTTATTGGCATACAGTTTCTTGTAGTTGTCTCTTATGAGCCTTTGTATTTCCTTTTTCACTTTCAATTTTTTTTTTTATTTTAGTCCTTTTCTTTTTTCTTGATGAGTCAGGCTAAAGGTTTGTCAATTTTGATTATCTTTTCAAAGAACTAGTCTTTTCATCTAAAATTCAACTAACTAATTTTTCCTGTTCCAATCTTTATGATTTCTTTCCTTCTACTTACTTTAGGTTTTGTTTGCTTCTCTTTCTCTAGTTGTTTTAGGTATAAGGTTAGGCTGTTTATTTGAGATTTTTCTTGTTTCTTGAAGTAAGATTTTATTGCTACAAACTTTGCTCTTAAAACTGCTTTTGCTGAATCCCATAGGTTTTGGATCATTGTGCTTTCGTTTTCACTTGTCTCTAGGTATTTTTTTTTTTCCTTTTTGATTTCCTCAGTGATCTATTGGTTGTTAAGCAGCATATTATTTACCTGCCACTTGTTTGTGTTTTTTATAGTTTTATTTTTCTTGTACTTTATTTCTGATCTCATAGCATTGTAATTGGAAAAGATGCTTGGTATGATTTCAGTTTTCTCAGATTTACCATTGCTTGTCTTTTGATCCAGCATGTGGCCAGTCCTGGAGAATGTTTTGTGTGCACTTGAGCAGAATGTATATTCTGCTATTTTTAGGTGGAATGCTCTATATATCAATTAAGTCCATTGGTCTAATGTGTCATTTAAGGCCTGTGTTTCTTTATTTATTTTCTGTATGGATGATCTGTCCAATGATGAAAGTGAAGTGTTAATGTTTCCCACTATTATTGTGTGGTTGTCAATTTCTCCCTTCACAGTTGTTAGTATTTGCCTTACATATTGAGATACTCCTATATTCGTTGCATATATGTTTATAATTATTATGTTTTCTTGGATTGATCCCTTGATAATTATGTAGTATCCTTCTTTGTCTCTTATAACAGTCTTTGTTTTAAAATCTATTTTGTCAGATATGGGTATTGCTACTCCAGCTTTCTTTTTATTTCCATGGTATACCTTCTCTCATCCCTTCACTTCAGTCTGTATGTGTCCCTAGGTCTAACGTGGGTCTTTTGTAGACAGCATATGTATGGGTCCTGTTTTTATACCAACCCAGCCAGTTTATGTCTTTTGGTTGGTGCATTTAATCCATTTCCATTTAAGGTAATTATTGATATGTATGATCCTACTACCATTTTCTTGATTGTTTTTGGTTTATCTTTTGTAGATCTTTTCATTCTCTTATGTTTCCTGCCTAGAGGAGTTCCTTCTGCATTTGCTGTAAAGCTGGTTTGGTGGTGCTGAATTCTCTTAACTTTTTCTTGTCTCTAAAGCTTTTTATTTCTCCATCAAGTCTGAATGAGAGCTTTGCCAGGTGGAGTATTCTTAGTTGTAGATTCTTCCTTTTCATCAATTTAATAAATATATACTGCCACCCCTTTCTGGCTTGCAGAGTTTCTGTTGAGAAATAAACTGATAACCTTATGGGAGTTCCCTTGTATGTTATTTGTTATTTTTCCCTTGTTGCTTTTAGTATTTTATCTTTGTCTTTAATTTTTGACAATTTGATTACTATGTGTCTCAGTGTTTTCCTCCTTGGGTTTATCCTGCCTGGCACTTTTTGCACTTCCTGGATTTGGTTGACTATTTCCTCTCCCATGTTAAGGAAATTTTCCATTATTATAATTTCAAATATTTACTCAGGTCCTTTCTCTTTCTCTTCTCCTTCTGGAATCCCTATAATGCACATGTTATTGCATTTAATGTTGTCCCAGAGGTCTCTTAGGCTGTCTTCATTTCTTTCCATTCTTTTTTCTATATTCTGTTCTGTGGCAGTGATTTCTACCATTCTGTCTTCCAGGTCACTTATCTATTCTTCTGTCTTAACTATTCTGTTATTGATTCCTTCTAGTGTATTTTTCTTCTTTGCCTGTTTGTTCTTTTAGATCTTCTAGGTCTTTGGTAAACATTTTTTTTACATCTTCTGCATTCCTTTTCTGAGGTCATGGATCATCTTCACTGCCATTATTCTGAATAATTTTTTGGAAATTTGCTTATCTCCACTTCATTTAGCTGTTTTTCTGCAGTTTTATCTTATTTCTTCATCTGGGACATGATCCTCTGCCTTTTCATTTGATTAACATTTTGTGATTGCAGCTTTTGTTTTGGAGGCTGCAAGACTGTAGTTCTTCTTGCATCTTCAGACTGGATGAGGCTATCTAAGAGGATTGTGCAAGCTCTCTGATGGGACAGACTGGCCGTGGTATAAATTGGGTTTTGCTTCAGTACGTGGGGGGCAGCTTGGTACAACTTTAGTCAACTTGTCTGCTGATGGGTAGAGTTGCACTCCCTCCCTGTTAGTTGTTTGACCTAAATCATCCCAGCTGTTGAATCTACAGGCTCTATTTTTGGGTTGAATCTACAGGCTCTATTTTTGGGTTAATGATGACCTCCAGTGGGCCTCACATTAATGCACACTTCCCATAACTGCTGCTACCAGTGACTTGGTCTCTGTGTTGAGCTACTGCCACCCCATGCCTCCACAGGAGACCCTCCAACACCAGCAAATATGTCTGGTTCAGTCTTCTGCAGGGTTATTGCTCCTTTCCCCTTGGTCTTAGTGTGCAGAAGATTTTCTGTTTGCCCTCCAAGAGTGGAGTCTTTGTTTCCCCTGATCCTGTGGAAGTCTTGCAATCAAATCCCACTGCCCTTCAAAGTCAGATTCCCTGGGGATTCCTAGTCTCTCTGCTGCATCCTCGGGCTGGGAAACTTGACATGGGGCTCAGAACCTTAATGACAATGGGAAAACTTCTTTGGTATTATTTAAGGATAATTTCACTAGGTACAGATTTCTATACTGGTGCTTTTTTTCCTTTCTCTCTGTCAATACTTCAAATATTTCACCACACTCTCTTCTTGCTTGCCTAGTTTCTGAGGGGAAGTCTGATGTAATTCTTATCCTTGTCTCTCTATAGGTAAAGTGATTTTTACCCTTTGGTTTCTTTCAAGATTTTTTCCTTATTTTTGGTTTTCTGCAGTTTGAATGTGATATGCTTAGGAGTGGACTTTTTGGTTTTTATCTTGCTTTCTGTTCCCTGAGATTTCTGAATTTTTGGTTTGGTGTTTTACATTTTACAAAATTTTCATATATATATTTTTTCTGTTCCTTTCTATCTTCTCCTGGTATTTCCATTGTGTATATGTTACACCTTTCATAATTGTTGTCCCACAGTTTTGGGATATCTATTCTTATTTTTTTCATTTTGTTTTCAGTTTTAGAAATTTGATATATCTTCAAACTCACTATTTCCTCAGTCATGTCTAGTCTACTACTGAGCTTATCAAATACATTGCTTTTTAAAAAACAGTATTGAGATATAGTTGATATACAGAAAACTGTACCTATATTATGTATTCAATTTGATGAATTTGGACATATGCACACACCCATGAAGCCATCACCATAATCAAGTTATAGACATACTCATCATCTCCAAACATTTCTTGTGCTTTTTTGTTTTGTTTTGTTTGTGGTAAGAACATTTAACATGAGATTTATCCCCTTATATTTTTAAATACACAGTACAGTATTTTTAACTGTAGACACTAAGTTGTAAAGCAGATCTCTAGAAATTATTCATCTTGTGTAACTGGAACTTGCTATCCATTTACCAACAACTCTTTATTTACGTCTTTGTCAGCCCCTAGACACCACTATTCTATTTTCTGTTTCTAAGAGTTTGGCTATTTTACATACCTCATGTAAGTGGAATCATGTGATATTTGTATTTCTGACTGGCTTATTTCATTTAGCATAATGTCCTCCGGGTTCATCTATGTTATTGCAAATGGCAGGATTTCCTTCTTTTTAAAAGTTTGATAATAGTCTATTGTGTTTGTATGCATGTGCATGCATGTGTGTGTATAATATTTCTTTATCCATTCGTTTATGGACACTTGGATTATTTTCTCAAATGCTTTCTTCTTTTCCATTACAGTGTTTTATTTTTTAAATTTCAAACACTTCTCTTGATTCTTTTTAAGATTTTCCATCTCTTTGCTTAGAATTACCCATCTGTTCTTTCATGCTATCTACTTTATTCACTAGTGCCTTTAGCATACTTTATTTATTTATATTAAAAAAAACAATTATTTATTTGGCTGTACTGGGTCTCTTTTGCAGCATGTGGGACCCCCAGTTGTGGCATGTGGGATCCAGCTCCCTGACTGGGACTGAACCTGGGGCCCTCACACTGTAAGTGCAGAATCCCAGTCACTGGACCACCAAGGATGTCCCAGCATATTTTATTTTAAATTACTTGTGTGGTAATTCCAACATCCCTGCCATATAAGTCTGGATCTAATGTTTGGTTTGTCTGGCTTCTTTTCAAAGTGTGTTTTTTACCTTTTAGAATGCCTTACAATTTGTTGTCAAAAACCATATGTGATGTAGTGGGCAAAAGGGACTGATGCAAGCTGGCTTTTACTGACGTGGTATTAAGGTGTGGGAGAGAAACATTCTACAGACCTACGATTAAGTCTCAGTCTTTTAGTGAGCTTGTGCTCCTGGGTAATGACTTTCACAAGTGCTTCTCAGTTGTTTCTTCCCCTTATGTGGGTCAGGAAGGTCAGAGTGTGCTGAAGTTGGATATTTCCCTTTCCCCAGGTTGGGTAGTCTCTGATAAAAGCCCAGTAGGTTACACCCTGATAAAATAGTTGGGAAGGTATAGCCTCACTGTGAAGAAAAGAATGCTCTGGGCATGTTTCCAAACGGCTCCTTTTCCCATTTTTCTATTAGAAGCACAAGGATATTTTTCTCTGATCTTCATTGTAGGAACTTGGTAGGGCTTCTGAAGGAAAAAATCACAAAAGTGTTAGGGCATCTCTATGACTAGACCCTCTGAAATTTTTAACTCTCAAACTTGCCCACACTGAGCTACCAGCTATTCATCACTTATAGTTTAGGTTTTCCTACCCCAGAACTGGTCTCCATGGATGTTTCCACTTTGGGTTTCTGTTCTGGTAAATGTAATTCTCTGTATCTGCCTGTCTGTCTCTAATTTGGGGCACTTCAGTTTGTCCTGTATCCTCAATTCTCTCTGATGATCTATGAAGAGTTGTTGCTTTTCAGTTTGTTTGTTTATTTTTGGCCATGCTGCGTGGCATTTGGGATCTCAGTTCCCTGATCAGGGATCAAGAGCACGCCCCTTGCATTGGAAGCTCACAATCTTAACCACTGGACCACCAGAGAAGTTCCCAAGAGTTGCTGATTTTTAACTTGTTCAGTTTTTTCAGTTGTTTTTAGACTGATGATTTACAAGCTCCATACAAGTACTGGAAAGTAGATGTCTTTCCTTCATTTTAGAAGGTTATTTTTTGCTGAATATATACTCCTTGCTTGATTTTGCCACCTGCACTTTATTTATTAAAAAATGTTTTACCTGTATTTTGAATTTTTTTCAAACTTTTTAATTTTGTATTGGGGTATACTAATTAACAAAGTTACAATAGTTTCAGGTGAACAGCAAAGGGACTAAGCCATACATATATGCATGTATCCATTCTCCTCCAAACTTCCCTCCCATTCAGGCTGCCACAGAACACTGAGCAGAGTTCCATGTGCTATACAGTAGATCCTTGTTGGTTATTCATTTTAATTTTTTTTAATTTTAAGGTTATTCATTTTAAATATAGCAGTGTGTACATGTCCATCCCAAATTCCCTAACTATCCCTTCCCCCCATCTTTCTTCCCAGCAACCATAGTTCATTCTCTCTAAGTCTGTGAATCTATTTCTGTTTTGTAAGTTCATTTCTATCATTTCATTTTAGAGTCACATATAAGAGATGTCATACAATATTTCTCCTTCTCTGTATGACTTATTTCACTCAGTATGCCAATCTCTAGGTTCACTCATGTTGCTGCAAATGGCATTATTTCGTTCATTTTTTTTTTTTAATTGCAAAATACGTTTATTGATGATAACTCTAGGGAAGAGAAAGGTTACGTGTTTCCCAACGGCTTTTGTCTGCCTCACAAATCCCGGGACTCGTGCAGTGCTGTGGAGAAGTTGTTCACAATATAAACAGGTAATCAGCAGTGAGGACCTGCCTATTCCAATGGAAAATCCTTATAAGGAGCCTCTGAAAAAATGTATCTTGTGTGAAAAACGTGTAGATTATAAGAATGTACAGCTTTTATCCCAGTTTATTTCTCCATTTACTGGATGCATTTATGGAAGGCACATAACAGGTCTTTGTGGGAAGAAACAAAAAGAAATCACAAAAACAATTAAGAGAGCTCAAATATTGGGGTTTATGCCAGTTACCTACAAGGATCCTGCCTATCTCAAAGACCCTAAAGTTTATTTCGTTCATTTTTATGGCTGAGTAATACTCAATTGTTGGAGAAGGAAATGGCAACCCACTTCAGTATTCTTGCCTGGAGAATTCCACGGACATAGAAACCTGGTGGGCTACAGTCCATGGGGTCACAAAGAGTCGGACATGAGTTTGCGACTAACACAATACTCAATTGTATATATGTATCATATCTTCTTTATTTTTCCCTCTATTGATGGACATTTAGATTGCTTCCATGTCTTGGCTATTGTAAACAGTGCTGCAACAAACATTGCCCCCAGCACTTTAAATATGTCATCTTACTGCCTTCTGGCCTCCATGATTTCTAGTAAGAAATTGGCTTTTAATCTTAGTGGGGATCCCTTGGACATGTTCAGTCACTTCCCTCTTGTTGCCTTTTTTGGGGGCTTTGGTCACTTTGAATATAATATATCTGAGTATGGATCTCTTTCATTTCATACTACTTGGAGTTTGTTGAGCTTCTTAGATGTATAAATTCATGCCTTTCATCAAATTTTGGAAGTTTATGGTCATATTTTTTTCCAAATGTACTTTCTGTTCTCTCTCTTCTCTCATTCTGAGAATCCCATTATGTGCAATCTGGTACTTTTGATGTTATCCCACAGGTCTCTTGGGCTTTACTCATTTTTCTTCATTTTTTTCTCTTTCTACTCCCCAAAATAGATAGTCTTGTTTGACTGTTATCAACTTTACTGATTCTTTTTTCTCTTGAACCCCTCCCAATAATTGTATTTCTCAGCTCTGAAATTTCTATTTGGCTCCTTTTTATAATTTCTCCATCTTTGTTGATATTCCCTATTTGCTCAGACATCACTCTCCTGATTTCCTTTAGTTCTTTGTTCATGGTCTCATTTCTTTAAGCATATTAAAACCATACATTTAAAGTCTTCGTATAGTAAGTCCAATGCTTGAACTTCTTTATGGAAAATTTCTGCTCATGTCTTGTTTTCCTATGAATGGACCATATTTTCCTGTTTCTTTGATGCCTCTGATTTTTTACTGAAAACTGGACATTTTGAATATTATAATGTGACATTCTGGAAACTAGATTCTCCCTCCTCTTCAGGGTTTGTTTCTGGTGACTATTGTGGGTTGTTGTTTACTTGTATAGTGACTTTTCTAAACTATCTTATGAAGTCTATATTCTTCATTCTATGCTTACTGAAATCTGTGTTCTGTTAGCTTAATGATCAGTTGTTTTTACAGTTACCCTAAAAACCTGGAGCTGAGAAATGCAAATTAGAAGAAAAACAAGAAAGAAAAAAAAATACTCTCACAATCTCTGCTTATTGGTTTGGTATTGGGGCCCTCCTTCAGTGCTTTGCTGGGTCATTTACAACTCTGCCTCAGCTTCTACTTCCTACTTGTGTCAAGCCTGAAGACCAGTCAGAAATTAAAGCTTAGGGTCTTCTCAGGCCTTTTCAAGCATGTGTCTTGCCCTTGTTATATACATGGGTTTTTTAAAAATTCCCTGGTATATACAAAAGTTTTTTTAATTTATTTTTTTGTTGAAGGATAATTGGTATACAGAATTTTGTTGTTTTTCATCCAACCTCAACATGAATCAGCCATAGCTATACATATATCCCCTACCTTTTGAATCTCCCTCCCCACCCCACCCTTCTAGGGTGATACAGAGCCCCTGTTTGAGTTCCCTGAGCCATACAGCAAATTCCAGTTGACTATCTATTTTACATATGGTAATGTAAGTTTCCATGTTACTCTTTCCATACATCTCACCCTCTCCTCCCCTCTCCCCATGTCCATAAGTTTATTATCTATGTCTGTTTCTCCACTGCTGACCTGTAAATAAATTTTTCAGTACCACTGTTCTAGATTCCATATATGTGTGTTAGAATATGACATTTATCTTTCTCTTTCTGACTCACTTCACTCCGTATAATAGGTTCTAGGGTCATCTACCTTATCAGAACTGACTCAAATACATTCCCTTTTATGACTGAGTAATATTCCATTGTGTATATGTACCACAACTTCTTTATCCATTTATCTGTCGATGGACATCTAGGTTTCTTCCATGTTCTAGCTATTGTAAATAGTGCTTCAGTGAACAGTGGGATACATGTGTCTTTGTCAACCCTGGTTTTCTCAGGGTATATGCCTAGGAGTGGGATTGCTGGGTCATATGGTGGTTTTATTCCTAGTTTTTTAAGGAATCTCCATACCGTCTTCCATAGTGGCTGTATCAATTTACATTCCCATCAACAATGCAAGAGTGTTCCGGTTTCTCCACACCCTCTCTAGCATTTATTGTTTGTAGACTTTTTGATGATAGCCATTCTGACTGGTGTGAGGTGATATCTCATTGTGGTTTTGATTTGCATTTCTCTAATAATGAGCGATGTTGAGCATCTTTTCATGTGTTTGTTAGCCATCTGCATTTCTTCTTTGGAGAAATGTCTGTTTAGGTCTTTTCCCCACTCTTTGATTGGGTTGTTTGTTTTTCTAGCATTGAGTTATATTAGCTGCTTGTACATTTTGGAAATTAATACTTTGTCAGTTGTTTCATATGCTATTATTTTCTCCCATTCTGAGGGTTGTCTTTTCACCTTGCTTAGAGTTTCCTTTGTTGTGCTAAAGCTTTTAAGTTTAATCAGGCCCCACTTGTTTACTTTTCTTTTTATTTTTGTTTCTCTAGGAGGTGGGTCATAGAGGATCTTGCTTTGATTTATGTCATTGAGTGTTCTGCCTATGTTTTCCTCTAAGAGTTGTATAGTTTCTGGTCTTACATTAAGGTCTTTAATCCATTTTGAGTTTATCATTGTGTATGGTGTTAGGAAGTGTTCTAATTTCATTCTTTTACATGTAGCTGTCCAGTTTTCCCAGCACCATTTATTAAAGAGGCTGTCTTTGCCCCATTGTATATTCTGGCCTCCTTTGTCAAAAATAGGGTGCCCATAGGTGCATGGGTTTATTTCTGGGCTTTCTATGTTGTTCCTTTGGTCTCTATTTCTGTTTTTTTTTTCCCAGCACCATACTGTCCTGATGATTTTGGCTTTGTAGCATAATCTGAAGTCTGGGAGGTTGATTCCTCCAGCTCCATTCTTCTTTCCCAAGACAGCTTTGGCTATTTGGGTCTTTTGTGATTCCATATGAATTGTGAATTTTTTTGTTCTAGTTCTGCGGAAAATGTCATTGGTAATTTGATAAGGATTGCACTGAATCTGTAGATTTCATTTGATAGTATAGTCATTTTCACAATATTGATTCTTCCTACCCAGGAACATGGAATATGTCTCCATCTGTTTATGTCATCTTTCATTTCTTTCATCAATGTCTTATAATTTTCTGTGTACAGTACTTTTGTCTCCTTATTTAAGTAAGTAAGTAAGTGTTAGTCGCTCAGTCGTGCCCAGCTCTTTGCAACCCCATGGACTGCAGCCCATCAGGCTCCTCTGTCCTTGAGATTTTCCAGGCAAGGATACTGGAATGGGTCTCCATTTCCTTCTCCAGGGGATCTTCCCAACCCAGGGATCTAACCTGGGTCTCCTGCACTGCAGGCAGATTCTTTACTGACTGAGCTACAAAAGGTAAGTTTATTCCTAGATATTTAACTCTTTCTGTTGCAATGGTGAATGGGATTGAGTCCTTAACTTCTTTTTGATTTTTCATTGTTAGTATATAGAAATGCAAGTGATTTCTGTGTATTGATTTTGTATCCTGCAACTTTGCTAAATTCACTGATTAACTCTAGTAATTTTCTGATAGTATCTTTAGGGTTTTCTATGTACAGTATTGTATCATCTGCAAACAGTGAGAGTTTTACTTCTTTTCTGATCTGGATTCCTTTTATTTCTTTTTCTTCTCTGATTTCTGTAGCTAAGACTTCCAGAACTATGTTGAATAATAGTGGTAAAAGTGGACAACCTTGTCTTGTTCCTGATCTTAGGGGGATCAGTTTTTCACTATTGAGAACAATGTTTGCTGTAGGCTTATCATTTATGGCCTATACTATGTTGAGGTAGGTTCCTTCTATGCCCATTTTTTGAAGAATTTTAATCATAAATGGGTGCTGAATTTTGTCAAAGGCCTTTTCTGCATCTATTGAGATTATAATATGATTTTATCTTTCAATTTATTAATACGGTGTATCATATTGATTGATTTGCATATATTGAAGAATCCTTGCATTCCTGGAATAAACCCAACTTGATCATGGTGTATGAGTTTTTTGATGTGTTGTTGAATTCTGTTAGCTAAAATTTTGTTGAGGATTTTTGCATCTATGTTCATCAGTGATATTGGCCTGTAGTTTTCTTTTTGTGTGTTGTCTGTCTGGTTTGGGTATCAGGATCATGGTGGTCTTGTAGAATGAGTTTGGAAGTGTTCCTTCCTCTGCAATTTTTTGAAAGAGTCTTAGAAGGATAGGCATTAGCTCTTCTCTAAATGTTTGATAGAATTCTTCTGTGGGGCCATCTGGTCCTGGCCTTTTGTTTTTTGAGAGATTTTTTATTACAGCTTCAATTTCAGTGCTTGTAATTGGATTGTTCATAATTTCTATTTCTTCCTGGTTCAGTCTTGGAAGATTGAACTTTTCTAAGAACCTGTCTATTTCTTCCAGGTTATCTGTTTTATTTCCATATAGGTGTTCATAATAGTCTCTTATAATCCTTTGTATTTCTGCATTGTCTGTTGTAACCTATCCTTTTTCATTTCTAATTTTGTTGATTTGATTCTTCTCTCTTTTTTTTTTCTTGATGAGTCTGGGTAAAGGTTTGTCAATTTTGTTTATCTTCTCAAAGAACCAGCTTTTAGTTTTATTAATCTTTACTATTGTTTCTTTCATTTTTTTTCATTTATTTCTGCTCAGATCTTTATGATTTCTTTCCTTCTACTAATTTTGGGTTTTTGTTGTTGTTGTTGTTATTCTTTTTCCAGTTGTTTTAGGTGTAAAGTTAGGTTGCTTATTCTGTGTTTTTCTTGTTTCTTGAGGTAGGATTGTATTGCTATAAACTTCCCTCTTAGGACTGCTTTTGCTGCATCCCATAGGTTTTGAGTTGTGTTTTCATTGTCATTTGTTTCTAGAAATTTTTTTATTTCTTCAGCAGCCTGTTGGTTATTTAGAAACGTGCTGTTTAATCTCCATGTGTTTGTGTTTCCTACAGTTTTTTTTCTTGTACTTGATATCTAGTCTCATAGCATTGTGGTCAGAGAAGATGCTTGATACAATTTCAATTTTCTTAATTTACTGAAGTTTGATTTGTGACCCAAGATGTGGTATATCCTGGAGAATGTTCCAGGTGCACTTGAGAAGAAGGTGTATTCATTTGCATTTGGGTGGTATGTCCTGAAGATACCAATGAGATCCATCTCATCTAATGTATCATTTAAGACTTGTGTTTCCTTATTAATTTTCTGTTTTGATGATCTCTCCATTAGTGTGAGTGGGGTGTTAAAGTTTCCTACTATTGTGTTACTGTCAATTTCTCCTTTTATGTCTGTTAGTGTTTGTCTTATGTATTGAGGTGCTCCTATGTTGGGTGCATAGATATTTACAATTGTTTTGTCTTTCTCTTGGATAGATCTTTTGATCATTATGTAGTGTCCTTCCTTATCTCTTGTGATTGTCTTTATTTTAAGGTCTATTTTGTCTGATATGAGGATTGCTACTCCAGCTTTCTTTTACTTCCAATTTGCATGGAATATATTTTTCCATCCTCACACTTTCAGTCTATATGTGTCTTGAGGTCTGAAGTGGGTTTCTTGTAGGCAGCATATATATGGGTCTTGTTTTTGTATCCCTTCAACCAGTGTCTTTTGGTTGGAGCATTTAATCCATTCACATTTAAAACAATTATTGATATATACGTTCCTATTGCCATTTTCTTAATTGTTTGGGGTTGATTTTGTAGATCTTTCTTCTTCTCTTGTATTTCTTGATTATGTAAGTTCCTTTAACATTTGTTGTAAAGCTGGTTTGATTTCAGTTTTAAATTTACTGGAGGTTTGATTTGTGACCCAAGATGTTGCCTATCCTGGAGAATGTTGCATGTGCACTTGAGAAGAAGGTGTATTCTTCTGCATTTGGATGTTATGTCCTGAAGATATCAATGAGATCCACCTCATCTAATGTTCTTCTCTGAATTCTCTTAACTTTAGCTTGTCTGAAAAGCTTTTTATTTCTCCATCAATTTTGAATGAGATCCTAGCAACCTTGGTTGTAGATTTTTCCCTGTCAGTACTTTAAATAAATCCTTCCATTCCCTTCTGGCCTGCAGAGTTTTTGCTGAAAGATCAGCCATTATGCATATTTGGTTTCCCTTGTATGTTACTTGTTGCTTCTCCCTTGCTGCCTTTAATATTCTTTCTTTGTGTTTAGACTTTGTTAGTTTGATTAGTATGTGTCTTGGCATGTTTCTCCTTGGGTTTATCCTATATGGGACTCTTTGTGCCTCTTGGACTTGATTGACTATTTCCTTTTCCTTGTTGGGGAAATTTTCAACTATAATTTCTTCAAAAATTTTCTCATATAACCTTTCTTTTTTTCTTTTTCTGGGGCCCCTATAATTCAAATGTTGGTGCTTTTGATATTGTTCCAGAGGTCTCTGAGATTATCCTCAGTTCTTTTCATTCTTTTTACTTTATTCTGCTCTTCAGAAGTTATTTCCACCATTTTATCTTCCAGATCACTGATTCGTTCTTCTGCTTCAGATATTCTGCTATTGATTCCTTCTAGAGTATTTTTAATGCCAGTAATTGTGTTGTTTGTCTCTGTATGTTTATTCTTTAATTCTTCTAGGTCTTTGTTAATTGATTCTTGCATTTTCTCCATTTCTCTTTCAAGGTTTTTTTTTAATCATCTTTACTATCATTATTCTGAATTATTTTTCAGGTAGTTTGCCTATTTCCTCTTCATTTATTTGGACTTCTATGTTTCTAGTTTGTTCCTTCATTTGTGTAGTATTTCTCTTTCTTTTCATTATTATTATTATTTTTTTTAACTTACTGTGTTTGAGGTCTCCTTTTCCCAGGCTTCAAGGTTGAATTCTTTCTTCCTTTTGTTTTCTGCCCTCCTAAGGTTCCCTGGTGGCTCAGAGGTTAAAGCGTCTGCCCACAATGCGGGAGACCCTGGTTCGATCCCTGGGTTGGGAAGATCCCCTGGAGAAGGAAATGGCAACCCACTTCAGTATTCTTGCCTGGAAAATCCCATGGAGGAAGGAGCCTGGTAGGCTACAGTCCATGGGTTCGCAAACATTCGACACGACTGAACGACTTCACTTTCACTTTCACCTCAAGATTGGTCCAGTGGTTTTTGTAAGCTTCTTATAGGGTGAGATTTGTGCTGAGCTTTTTTTTGTTTTTCTTTTGATGGGCAAGGCTGAGTGAGCTGGTAATCCTGTCTGTTGGTGATTGGGTTTGTATTTTTGTGTTGTTTGTTGTTTAGGTGAGGTGTCCTGCACAGGGTGCTACTGGTGGTGGATGATGCCAAGTCTTGTGTTCCAGTGGTTTCCTTTGTGTGAATTCTCACTATTTTATACCCCATAGGGTTAGTTCTCTGGTGGTCTAGGGTCTTGGAGTCAGTGCTCCCACTCCAAAGGCTCAGGGATTGATCGAGTTTAGTGTGGGTCTATATATTCTTTTCTGCTGGTCAGGTACTCCTGTCTGCTCTCAACTGGTATTCTGCATGCACTTCTGTGTCTGTCTGAAGGTGTATTCTTGATGTATCCGTGGAGAGAGATGTACTCCATGATCACCTACTCCTCCACCATCTTGTTCTCCCCCATAAAACCTTTTGATAGTCCTTATTCTCACACATATCACCTGCCCAGTCTCTTCTTTCCCAGGCTTCTAGATCTATTGTTTGTCTATGTTGTCCTTTGTCCCAGGCTGCTGTGCCCAATACCTTTGTATTTAAACACTTTTGGTAATATCCTCCCTGGAAGCTACCTGACCCTAGTGGAGACTTTGAGTCAAGCAAAATAAAAAGAAACCTTTTTACCAGTTCCTGAGGGAAACTCTAGATAGGTTGAGATCTACAACACAATTCTTTAAGAGTAAGGTCTATATTGCTCCCTTTGGGACTAACAACTTGCATCAGTTGCGCCAGGTACTGTCCTCACAGCTGCTGCTGATCTAGGGGGTGGTGGATGGTAAGTGAATGATTTAAAACACCATAGCACTTTCTTGCTGCTGCTAAGTCACTTCAGTCATGTCTGACTCTGTGCGACCCCATAGATGGCAGCCCAACAGGCTCCCCCATCCCTGGGATTCTCCAGGCAGGAACACTGTAGTGGGTTGCCATTTCCTTCTCCAATGCATGAAAATGAAAAGTGAAAGTGAAGTCACTCAGTCCTGTCCGACTCTTCACTACCCCATGGACTGCAGCCTACCAGGCTCCTCCGTCCATGGGATTTTCCAGGCAAGAGTACTGGAGTGGGTTGCCATTGCCTTATCTGAGCACTTTCTTACTACAAAGCAATATCTTTCTTTAGCAAATTATGGTGTTTTAAGTCCCATTGGAAGTTTTTGTTTTTGTTTTACTAGACTGCAGAGCTTTTCTAAAGCTAATTCTGATAGTTTTTCTAGCTTAGTTGC
This sequence comes from Capricornis sumatraensis, assembly GCF_032405125.1. Lineage (NCBI taxonomy): Eukaryota > Metazoa > Chordata > Mammalia > Artiodactyla > Bovidae > Capricornis > Capricornis sumatraensis. The sequence continues at coordinate 75,986,527 of NC_091092.1, read as the reverse complement.
TGCTTTGGGGGAGGGTTGCCTTTGACTGTGTGGATCACAATAAACTGTGGAAAATTCTGAAAGAGATGGGAATACCAGACCACCTGACCTGTCTCTTGAGAAATCTGTATGCCGGTCAGGAAGCAACAGTTAGAACTGGACATGGAACAACAGACTGGTTCCAAATAGGAAAAGGAATACGTCAAGGCTGTATATTGTCACCCTGCTTATTTAACTGCAGAGTACATCATGAGAAACGCTGGACTGGAAGAAGCACAAGCTGGAATCAAGATTGCTGGGAGAAATATCAATCACCTCAGATATGCAGATGACACCACCCTTATGGCAGAAAGTGAAGAGGAACTAAAAAACCTCTTGATGAAAGTGAAAGAGGAGAGTGAAAAAGTTGGCCTAAAGCTCACCTTTCAGAAAATGATGATCATGGCATCTGGTCCCATCACTTCATGAGAAATAGATGGGGAAACAGTGGAAACAGTGTCAGACTTTATTTTTGGGGGCTCCAAAATCACTGCAGATGGTGATTGCAGCCAAGAAATTAAAAGATGCTTATTCCTTGGAAGAAAAGTTAATGACCAACCTAGATTATATATTCAAAAGCAGAGACATTTGCCAACAAAGGTCTGTCTAGTCAAGGCTATGGTTTTTCCTGTGGCCATGTATGGATGTGAGAGTTGGACTGTGAAGAAGGCTGAGCGCCAAAGAATTGATGCTTTTGAAGTGTGGTGTTGGAGAAGACTCTTGAGAGTCCCTTGGACTGCAAGGAGATCCAACCAGTCCATTCTGAAGGAGATCAGCCCTGGGATTTCTTTGGAAGGAATGATGCTAAAGCTGAAACTCCAGTACTTTGGCCACCTCATGCGAAGAGTTGACTCATTGGAAAAGACTCTGATGCTGGGAGGGATTGGGGGCCGGAGGAGAAGGGGACAACAGAGGATGAGATGGCTGGATGGCATCAGGGACTCGATGGACGTGAGTCTGAGTGAACTCCGGGAGTTGGTGATGGACAGGGAGGTCTGGCGTGCTGCGATTCATGGGGTTGCAAAGTGTCAGAAACGACTGAGTGACTGAACTGAACTGTGTACCTAGAGTGCCCTATTACATAATTTTCAGTGATTGATCTATCCTAATTCTTGAAATACTACCTCTGCTAGTTATGAGTCCTACTTGCAATCCAAGGACTGAAGTGGCTCTAGAGTTTACAGTCAACTTTTAGGGGTGACAGAGGGGATTGGTTAGAGAAGCAAACTAGGGAACTTTTCTTTAAGCCATGTTTGCGAAGTGCATTGATAAATTTGAGAAAACACCATTTTTTAATATCATGGATGCATGAGAACTGATGGAAATTATGTGGCAAGGTATTAAATCCTTCCCAGGCCTCTTAGTGCTATGGAAATAGCAAGTGGTTCTTTGACTGGGGAGCTGCTTCTAAGACTACATGTGAGGATAGGAAGATGAGCCTGGTCAAAAAACAATAGTCCCTTCTTGAGATGGACTTGGGAGTCAAGCAAACTGTCTAAATGTTGGGTTAAGTCCAGGGTTTAGCGAGTCTTACTATCATTCGGTTTGGGGGCTGAAGGCAGTATATAGCTGACTCATGTGTAACAGCCAGAGCTATAAAGATTTCTCAGATATTTTTCTTACTCCACTCTCAGCCCTGCACTGCTGTCCTCCATGGTCTCTGAGGTTTATTGAAAACCACTGTGCTCTGGAACTATCTGCTCTGAATGGATGCCAATCTGGGTCAAAAGGAACTCACTATCCATGCACATTGATGCCTATCCTATGGCCACTAGGGGGCAGCTGGGCTTTGGAGACTGTTACACCACCACCCTGCCCCCTCAAAACTAATTTTGAATGGCAGATTCTAAATTACTTCTGATAACTTTGCCCTGGAGTCTGAAGTGCACTGCAGGAAAGTGGGCAGCTTTTCAAATCACATGATTCAGACATAGTCATCAAGTTACTCCTTGGACCAACAGAATATCCAAGTCTGGCTGTTGTGTTAAAATGTGAGAATGTCTGCACTGGGAGACCCTTGGAGGATCACCTAGGTCAGGTTCGGGGGCTTGGGGATTTGCTTTTGTTTTTTCATTCTTTAAATAAGATGCAACTCTTTTGATTAAAGGATAGTGTTGATGGTTGATAGTGGTGATGGTTGACAGGGGGAGGACCTGGGCTCAACCTTAGCCTGAAGAGATGCCTCAGAACTTTAGGGCAGTGTGGTCCAACTTTCAGTCCTACTCAGAGTGCCTATATAATTATGCATTATCTACCAGCCAGTGTGATAATATTTATTTAATATGTTTCTTTAAATTGACTCATTTTTTCTTAAATAAATCCAGCATCATATTATGTGATATAGATTTAATGTCCTAAGCATATTTTTCTAATTCATATTAAAATACATCCACAACTATTGAAATGTAAGATTTATTTTTGATAGCACTTAAAATTGTCTCTTGTCCTTGTATTGCACTTCAGGAAATGACCTTATGGCACCAAAGAACACAGTCGAGAAAGTACTTGTCCTAGTTCATTCTGTTGTCAGGGAAAGACACTAAAAGACCCAGAAAGGATAGGTAGTTATCTGAGGTCACACAGTGACAGAGCTGGGACTTAAACCCAAGTCTACTGACTCCCAGTCCTTTGTTCCTTTCACTGTATCATATTCCAAGGGTATTAGGAAGCCCCTTCACTATCCAGAATCTCCTGTGGGAAAGAAGGAAGGAAAGGAAGAAGAAGAAATGCTATTTGCTTATTGAACTGGACTGCTACAGAACCTGTGACTCTGGAGTCCCAAGGCAGGTGTAGGGTACAATGATTTCTCATGTCTCTCTAGGTCAAGTACCTGTGAGGTCTCATCTTCTAAATCCTAGTCTCATTTGCTCATACACACAACACGAAATTATAGAACACCTATTACATGCCTGAGAAGATAAAAAGGAACTTAAATTCCAGTGAGTGAAACATCTCAGCAAACAGCCGATTAGAGTGCTGGGATGGGGAACATAGGTTGCTGCAAGAGCAGAAAAAAGCTTGATGAAAGTGGGGGAGGGGGAGGAGAGTGGGCACAAGCCCTGCCCTACACAACTTCAGAAGCCTTAGTCCAAAGGCTTGATTTTCTCTTCTCTCAACCATGGAGACTGATAGGTGTTAAATACCCTTCAAAGTCTAGAGTTGCAAGGCCGTATCCGTAGAGTCTTTTGCTATTTTTAACCACTGACATTTGTCATCAATGTTCCTTCCTTTACTCTACTCCTTCATATTGGTTGCAAACACAGGACTCACTCTGCAAACAGGAATGAACAAATTGAATGTGACCAGAAAGCTCAACTCCAAAAGTACTTAGTGCTGGGCTGTGGCTCCTCCCAAACTCCTCCCCTGCCCAGACTTGTTCATGGGGCACTTCAAAAAGAAAGTGTTGGAAATGGGTCTGTAACTGATTAGCAATGTCTGATTCTGATAACCGACCCAGGGATTGAACCCAGGTCTCCTGCACTGTAGGCAGATGTTTTGCCATCTGAGCCACCAGGAAAGTCCTGATTCTGATAACTGTATTTGGCTTTCCATAGTTGGATGAGAAGTTGGGGATCCATTCCCAGCCCCATCACACATGTGGTGCTTCCCCAGAAACCTGGACTGGGCATAGGGATTTTGTTGCTGATTGCCTGGCATGGCCTTAAGGGCCATGTTTATCATCATCTCTGCTTTCCCACATACCTTCCAAAAGCTTCAAAAACCTAAAAGGAAGAAGACCTGAAATGTTGTTTCTTTCATAAGTATCCCCTGGATTGGTACCTCACAGCTAGGAAAGTGTTCACCTTGAAGGAGCTCTACTGATATAGGTACCAGACTTAGCCACCCTGGTAAAACTGGCACCACTGAGGCAATGAGTAGAAAGAGTACAGACCAGCCATAGCATCAGACTCATCTTCAACTGTCTCTCCCCACTTCTCTCTTCAGGATCCTTCTTCCCCTTTGTTGTTTTCTCTGTAGTTCTTTCTCACTCCATTCACACCCCCAGGGAACTCAACTACCCCAGCCTTCGCCAATCTGATAAATTCATTTGTGGTGGGAACATTTCTGGATGGAGATAAGAAAACTAGGGTTCAAGTCTTGGCTTTTTCATTTCCCAGTTGTGTAACTTTGAACAAAATAATTTCACCTCTCTGACCCTCAGTTTCTTCTTTGCAAGACAGGCATGATAACCCCTGACCTACTTACCTCAGAAAACTGCTGTACAGATCAAAGGGGATACTGGACATGAAGTTGCTTTGTGAAGAGCCAATCACAATATACATGTGAAATGTTAAGTGAGTCACATCTCTTTGGGCACTGGTATTTTGAAAGAGCATAACTTGAAGGAACCAGCCATTAATACAGCATTTTAAACATCAGGACAGGATGGGATAGATGGTGGAGGCTCAAGCCACTTTGTTGACTTGATCAATCATGTGACAGTCAATAATTAAGCACCTACCATGTGTTAAGCATCCTTCTAGATACTGGAGATAATACTCCCTCCCATGAAACTGACATCCTAGGAGCATGGCAGGTACCTAAGAAAAATAGCCCTTGTCCTTCTGGCCTAGGAAACTGAATCCAGAGTCTAGTTCTGAGCCTAATGGCTATGGAAGAGCTTTCAATGACTTGATTTAATCCTTTCCACACAAAATGTATTTTAGCATTAATTTTACATTATCAACCATTTGCTGAGGTCCTGTGTAGATCCAAAGTAATGTATCATATATTCAATAACATGCATTTAATTCAACAAATGTTTATTGAGAAGCTACTATGCACTTGTCACTCTGTAAGTGTGGGAATAGTAAATAGAGAACGGTGTGCAGAATTAAACAAGGTAGAACTTCTGTCCTTGAAGAGCTTCTAGCCAAGTAAAAGAGGTAATTACAAGAAGATAGGCCCATGACACAAATCTGGTGTTGTCTTAACAGTTTAACCCAGTAATGCATGAAAATAGATGCCAAATAAAAGTGAAATATAATTGAGTGCGAGTGCTATGATAATTCTGAGGAGACATTTATGAGGCATATAAAATGGGAAAAGCCTTATGAAAAAGGTGATATTTGAGCTGAATCTTAAAGGTAGAATATATTTTTAGTAAGTATGCTGCTGTTGCTAAGTCGCTTCAGTCATGTTCAACTCTGTGCGACCCCATAGATGGCAGCCCACCAGGCTCCTCCGTCCCTGGGATTCTCCAGGAAAGAATACTGGAGTGGGTTGCCATTTCCTTCTCCAATGCATGAAAGTGAAAAGTGAAAGTGAAGTCACTCAGTCGTGTCTGACTCCTAGCGACCCCATGGACTGCAGCACACCAGGCCCCTCCGTCCATGGGATTTTCCAGGCAAGAGTACTGGAGTGGGTTGCCATTGCCTTCTCCGTTTAGTAAGTATAAAAGGAAGTAAATCACCTGCCAGAATGGTCACAAGTAAAAAGATGATAATTCCAAGAGGATAAATAAATGTTTCATAAATATATTAAAAGTACTCAACCTTTTAATAAGGGAAATAAAATAAAAGCCACAATATCGTTTACACCAGAATAAATAAAATGAAAAAGATTGACAATACCAAGTATTGTCAAGGATGTAGAGTGACTACTAGTGAGAGTACATATTGAAATAATCACTTCAGAAAACTGTTCATCAGCATCAACTAAAATGTAAAGATATGCATGCCTTATGAGCTAGTAGTTCCACTTCCTAAGTATACATCTAACAGAAATGCAGACTTATGTGTGACACCAGTCATTATAGTCAGACTGGAAACAACCCAAACATCCATGTCCATGTAGTTGTTGTTGTTCAGTTGCCAGTAGTGTCCGACTCTTTGTGACCCTATGGACTCTAGCACACCAGGCCTCCCTGTCCCTCACCATCTCCCAGAGTTTGCCCAAGTTCATGTTCATTGCATTGGTGAAGCCATCCAGCCATCTCATCTGACACTCTCTTCTCCTTCTGCCCTCAATCTTACCCAGCATCAGGGACTTTTCCAATGAATCAACTGTTCGCATCAGATGACCAAAATACTGGAGCTTCAGCTTCAGCATCAGTCCTTTCAGTGAATATTCAGGGTCTATCTCCCTTAAGATTGACTGGTTTGATGTCCTTGCTATCCAAGGAACTTTCAGGAGTCTTTTTCAGCATTACAGTTTGAAGGCATCAATTCTTCAGCCCTCTGCCTTCTTTATGGTCCAGCTCTCACAACTGTACATGACCACTGGGAAGACCATAGTGGACCTTTGTCAACAGAGTAATAATGTCTCTGCTTTTCAACATACTGTCTAGGTTTGTCATCGCTTTCCTGTCAAGAAGCAATCGTCTTCTGATCTCACAGCTGCAGTCATCATCCGTAGTGATTTTGGAGCCCAAGAAGAGGAAATCTGTCACTACTTCCACCATTTCCCCTGCTATTTGCCATGAAGTAATGGGGCTGGATGCCATGATCTTAGTTTTTTTTTTTTTTTTTTTAATATTTAGTCTTAGGTCGGCTCTTTCACTCTCCTCCTTCACCCTCATCAAGAGGTCTTTATGTTCCTCTTCGCTTTTTGCCATTAGAGGGGTATCATCCGCATATCTGAAGTTGCTGATGTTTATCTTGATGCTTATCCTGCCTATCTTGATGTCAGCTTGTAACTCATCCAGCCCGGCGTGTCTCATGATGTGCTTAGCACATAGGTTAAACAAACAGGGTGACAGCAGATAGCCCTGTCATACTCTTTTCTCAATCCTGAACCAATCAGTTGCTCCATACAGGGTTCTAACTGTTGCTTCTTCACCCACATACAGGTTTCTCAGGAGATAGGTAAGATGGTCCGGTTGGTATTTCCATCTTTCTAAAAGCTTTCCACAGTTTGTCATAATCCACACAGTCAAAGGCTTTAGCACAGTCGATGAAACAGATATTTTTTTGAAATTCCCTTCAGTTCAGTTCAGTCGCTCAGTCGTGCCCGATTCTCTGCGACCCCATGTCGCAGCACACCAGGCCTCCCTGTTCATCACCAACTCCCGGAGTTCACTCAGACTCACATCCATCGAGTCCCTGATGCCATCCAGCCATCTCATCCTCTGTTGTCCCCTTCTCCTCCGGCCCCCAATCCCTCCTGGCATCAGTCTTTTCCAATGAGTCAACTTTTCGCATGAGGTGGCCAAAGTACTGGAGTTTCAGCTTTAGCATCATTCCTTCCAAAGAAATCCCAGGGCTGATCTCCTTCAGAATGGACTGGTTGGATCTCCTTGCAGTCCAAGGGACTCTCAAGAGTCTTCTCCAACACCACACTTCAAAAGCATCAATTCTTTGGCGCTCAGCCTTCTTCACAGTCCAGCTCTCACATCCATACATGACCACAGGAAAAACCATAGCCTTGACTAGACAGACCTTTGTTGGCAAAGTAATGTCTCTGCTTTTGAATATATAATCTAGGTTGGTCATTAACTTTTCTTCCAAGGAATAAGCATCTTTTAATTTCTTGGCTGCAATCACCATCTGCAGTGATTTTTGAGCCCCTCAAAATAAAGTCTGACACTGTTTCCACAGTTTCCCCATCTATTTCCCATGAAGGGATGGGACCAGATGCCATGATCTTCGTTTTCTGAAAGGTGAGCTTTAGGCCAACTTTTTCACTCTCCTCTTTCACTTTCATCAAGAGGTTTTTTAGTTCCTCTTCACTTTCTGCCATAAGGGTGGTGTCATCTGCATATCTGAGGTGATTGATATTTCTCCCAGCAATCTTGATTCCAGCTTGTGTTTCTTCCAGTCCAGGGTTTCTCATGATGCACTCTGCATATAAGTTAAATAAGCAGGGTGACAAAATACAGCCTTGACGTACTCCTTTTCTTATTTGGAACCAGTCTGTTGTTCCATGTCCAGTTCTAACTGTTGCTTCCTTACCTGCATACAGGTTTTTCAAGAGGCAGGTCAGGTTGGCTGGTATTCCCATCTCTCAGAATTTTCCAGAGTTTATTGTGATCCACACAGTTAAAGGCTTTGGCATAGTCAATAAAGCAGAAATAGATGTTCTTCTGGAACTCTCTTGCTTTTTCTATGATCCAGCAGATGTTGGCAATTTGATCTCTGGTTCCTCTGCCTTTTCTAAATCCAGCTTGAACATCAGGGAGTTCACGGTTCATGTATTGCTGAAGCCTGGCTTGGAGAATTTTGAGCATTACTTTACTAGCATGTGAGATGAGTGCAATTGTGCGGTAGTTCGAGCATTCTTTAGCATTGCCTTTCTTTGAGATTGGAATGAAAACTGACCTTTTCCCATCCTGTGGCCACTGCTAAGTTTTCCAAATTTGTTGGCATATTGAGTGCAGCACTTTCACAGCATCAGCTTTCAGGATTTGAAACAGCTCCACTGGAATTCCATCACCTCCACTAGCTTTGTTCGTAGTGATGTTTTCTAAGGCCCACCTGACTTCACATTCCAAGATGTCTGGCTCTAGATGAGTGATCACATCATCATGATTATCTGGGTCATGAAGATCTTTTTTGTACAGTTTTTCCGTGTATTCTTGCCACCTCTTCTTAATATCTTCTGCTTCTGTTAGGTCCAGACCATTTCTGTCCTTTACCGAGCCCATCCTTGCATGAAATGTTCCCTTGGTATCTTTAATTTTCTTGAAGAGATCTCTAGTCTTTCCCATTCTATTGTTTTCCTCTATTTCTTTGCATTGATCACTGAAGAAGGCTTTCTTATCTCTTCTTGCTATTCTTTGGAACTCTGCATTCAGATGCTTATATCTTTCCTTTTCTCCTCTGCTTTTTGCCTCTCTTCTTTTCACAGCTATTTGTAAGGCCTCCCCAGACAGCCATTTTGCTTTTTTGCATTTCTTTTCCATGGGGATGGTCTTGATCCCTGTCTCCTGTACAATGTCACGAACCTCATTCCATAGTTCATCAGGCACTCTATCTATCAGATCTAGGCCCTTAAATCTATTTCTCACTTCCACTGTATAATCATAAGGTCATACCTGAATGGTCTAGTGGTTTTCCCTACTTTCTTCAATTTAAGTCTGACATTGGTAATAAGGAGTTCATGATCTGAGCCACAGTCAGCTCCTGGTCTTGTTTTTGTTGACTGTATAGAGCTTCTCCATCTTTGGCTGCAAAGAATATAATCAACCTGATTTCGGTGTTGACCATCTGGTGATGTCCATGTGTAGTCTTCTCTTGTGTTGTTCGAAGCGGGTGTTTGCTATGACCAGTGCATTTTCTTGGCAAAACTCTATTAGTCTTTGCCCTGCTTCATTCCAAGGCCAAATTTGCCTGTTACTCCAGGTGTTTCTTGACTTCCTACTTTTGCATTCCAGTCCCCTATAATGAAAAGGACATATTTTTTGGGTGTTAGTTCTAAAAGGTCTTGTAGGTCTTAATAGAACCGTTCAACTTCAGCTTCTTCAGCATTACTGGTTGGGGCATAGACTTGGATTACAGTGATATTGAATGGTTTGCCTTGGAGACAAACAGAGATCATTCTGTCATTTTTGAGATTGCATCCAAGTACTGCATTTCGGACTCTTTTGTTGACCATGATGGCTACTCCATTTCTTCTGAGGGATTCCTGCCCGCAGTAGTAGATATGATGGTCATCTGAGTTTAATTCACCCATTCCAGTCCATTTTAGTTTGCTGATTCCTAGAATGTTGACGTTCACCCTTGCCATCTCTTGTTTGACCACTTCCAATTTGCCTTGATTCATGGACCTGACATTCCAGATTCCTATGCAATATTGCTCTTTACAGCATCGGACCTTGCCTCTATCACCAGTCACATCCACAACTGGGTATTGTTTTTGCTTTGGCTCCATCCCTTCATTCTTTCTGGAGTTACTTCTCCACTGATCTCCAGTAGCATATTGGGCACCTACTGACCTGGGGAGTTCCTCTTTCAGTATCCTATCATTTTGCCTTTTCATACTGTTCATGGGGTTCTCAAGGCAAGAATACTGAAGTGGCTTGCCATTCCCTTCTCCAGTGGACCACATTCTGTCAGACCTCTCCACCATGACCCGCCCATCTTGGTTTGCCCTGCAGGCATGGCTTGGTTTCATTGAGTTAGACAAGGCTTTGGTCCTAGTGTGATTAGATTGACTAGTTTTCTGTGAGTATGGTTTCAGGGTGTCTGCCGTCTGATGCCCTCTTGCAATACCTACCATCTTACTTGGGTTTCTCTTACCTTGGATGTGGGGTATCTCTTCACGGCTGCTCCAGCAAAGCACAGCCGCTGCTCCTTTCCTTGGACGAGGGGTATCTCTTTACCGCTGCTGTTCCTGACCTTCAACGTGGGATAGCTCCTCTAGGCCCTCCTGCGCCTGCGCAGCCACTGCTCCTCGTGATGCTCCTCCCGGCCGCCGACCCTGGCCTCGGGCGTAGGTGGCTCCTCCCAGCTGCCGCCCTTGGCCTCGGGTGTGAGGTGGCTTCTCCCGGCCGCCCCTGACCTCGGACGCGGGGTGTCTCCTCCCGGCCGCCACCCCTGACCTGGGATGCAGGGTAGCTCCTCCTGGCCGCCACTGACCTCGGACACAGGGTAGCTTCCTACGCCGTCACTGCGCCTGGCACTTAGGCCACTGCCCTTGACCTCGGACGTGGGGTCACTCCTCTCGGTGGCGCTTAGTGCGCCGGCTCTTGCAGGCACCTATAATCCACCAAATGTTGGCAATTTGATCTCTAGTTCCTCTTCCTTTTCTAAGCCCAGCTTGGACGTCTCGAAGTTCTTGGTTTGTATAATGCTGAAGCCTAGCCATGCAAGATTTTAAGCATGACCTTACTAGCATCGGAGATGTGTGCAATTGTCTGATGGTTAGCACATTCTTTGGTCCTTCCCTTCTTGGGGATTTGGATGAGGACTGACTTTTCCCAGGCTATGTAGTATATTCATTCAATAAAATAATATGCAGCAATGAAAATGAATGAACTATGGTTATACTCAAAATTGATGACTCTCAGAAACAGAATTGAAGGAATGAAGCCAGACACAAAAGAGTACACAAGTATGATTCCGTTTATATAAAGTATAAAAATTAGGTAAAATTAATCTGTGCTAACTTACTAGATGGACCTTAGTCGGCAAAGTAGTGTCTCTACTTTTGAATATGCTATCTAGGTTGGTCATAACTTTTCTTCCAAGGAGTAAGTGTCTTTTAATTTCATGGCTGCAGTCACCATCTGCAGTGATTTTGGATCCCCAAAAAATAATACTTTGCCAACTAAGGTCCGTCTAGTCAAGGCTATGGTTTTTCCTGTGGTCATGTATGGATGTGAGAGTGGGACTGTGAAGAAGGCTGAGTGCCAAAAAGAATTGATGCTTTTGAACTGTGGTATTGGAGAAGACTCTTGAGAGTCCCTTGGACTGTAAGGAGATCCAATCAGTCCATTCTGAAGGAGATCAGTCCTGGGATTTCTTTGGAAGGAACGATGCTAAAGCTGAAACTCCAGTACTTTGGCCACCTCATGCGAAGAGTTGACTCATTGGAAAAGACCCTGATGCTGGGAGGGATTGGGGGCAGGAGGAGAAGGGGACAACAGAGGATGAGATGGCTGGATGGCATCAGGGACTCGATGGACGTGAGTCTGAGTGAACTCCGGGAGTTGGTGATGGACAGGGAGGTCTGGCGTGCTGCAATTCATGGGGTCGCAAAGAGTCAGACACGAATGAGCAACTGAACTGAACTGAACTGAACTGAATCTGTGCTAACAGAGATCAGGATAGTGGTTACCACCACAGCGGAAGGAGAGGTTGTAACTCTAAGTAGGCACAAAGGGGGCATCTAGGTTGCTAGTAATGATACAGTTACTGGGATATGGGGGCTGGTTAAATGGGAGTGTCCCATTTGTGAAATCCAATGATATGTACACATTCACTTTTCTACACAGATGAGCTAATAGTAAAAATAGAAGAAACTAAAACAGTCCAATGGAGCAAATGGAAGTCTTTCCAAATAGCATAAGAATAATACGATCTCCATATCACACACAAATATTCATTTGAAATGGATCATAAGTCTAAATGTATTATCTGAAATTATAAAGCTTTCAGAGGAAAACATAGGAGAATATATATGACTTGCAGACATGCATTGATTTCTTAAACAAGTCACAGAAAGAATACCCAAACAAGAAAAAAAGAGACTAAGTTAGATTTTGTTGAAATTAAAAATGTCTACTCATCAAAAGGCATTGTCAAGAAAATTGGCAATCAAACTGTAGACTGGCAAAAAAATTTGCAAAACATACATCTGACAAAGGATTCAGGCCATGTAAAGTTCTCCTAAAACTCAATAATAAAAGATGGACAACCTAATTTAAAAGCACACAGGGAATTCTCTCACAGTCCAGTGGTTAGGACTTGGAGTTTTCACTGTGGTGGCCAAGGTTCAACCCCTGGTTGGGGAACTAAGATTCCATAAGCCACGTGGCAGAGCCAAGATATAAAAGAATTTTTTAAAAAAAATACATAAATTTGGCATTAAGAATATAAAAATATTTGAACATACACTTCACAAAAGATAAAGCCAATAAGGACATGAAAAAAAATACTCAACATCATTAGTCATCAAGGAATTTCAAGTTAAAACGACTACTCATCTACTAGAATGACTAAAATGAAAAAATTTAAGTGAAAATACCAAACACTGGTGAGAATATGGAGTAATTGGAACTCACACTGCTGGTAGTAGTAGTATAAAATGGAACAACTTATTCTGACAGTTCTGACAGTGTCTTATATAGTTGAACATCTATCTTACTCTATGACCTGACATTTCCACTTCTAGGTATCTACCCAAAAGAAATGAAAATATTTCCATGAAAAAATAATTCATAGCAGCCTTCTTCATAAAAGCTGTAAGCTAGAAACAACCCAGAAGCCCATCAATTGGTGAATACAATACAAATACAATACAAATACATGGAATACTACCCAGCACAACGCAGCTAAATCTCAAAAGCATTATGCTGTGAAAGATACTATGTTTAAAAACCTACAAGCTGAATTATTCCTTTTATATGCGTCTCTAAAAAGGCACAACTAATTCATGGTGGTTCTCTCGAGGGTGAGAGGGGGTGGGTTTGACTGGGAAGGCCCATGAAGGAAGTTTGCAGGGTGATGGTAATGTTCTTAATAGGGGTTTGGGTTCAGTTCAGTTCAGTTCCGTCGCTCAGTCGTGTCCAACTCTCAGCGACCCCATGAATTGCAGCACGCCAGGACTCCCTGTCCATCACCAACTCCTGGAGTTCACTCAGACTCACGTCCATCGAGTCCCTGATGCCATCCAGCCATCTCATCCTCTGTCGTCCCCTTCTCCTCCTGCCCCCAATCCCTCCCGGCATCAGTCTTTTCCAATGAGTCAACTCTTCGCATGAGGTGGCCAAAGTACTGGAGTTTCAGCTTTAGCATCATTCCTTCCAAAGAAATCCCAGGACTGATCTCCTTCAGAATGGACTGGTTGGATCTCCTTGCAGTCCAAGGGACTCTCAAGAGTCTTCTCCAACACCACAGTTCAAAAGCATCAATTCTTCGGGGTTTGGGTTAGTACTTGTCAAAACTCAGCAAATGTTTTCTTAAGGTTTATGTATTATCCTACATGTAAGTTTTACCCAAAAAGGAAAAACTGCAAGAAAATTGAACTCTGATAATATACATACAGAAATATTGAGGGAAAAATGTATACTAATGTCTTCAATTTACTTTGAAATGCATTAAAAATAATATGGATTCATAGATCAACAGAGAATTGGGTAGATAGGTATGTGATAAAGCAAATAGAGTAAAATGTTAATGTAGAATCCAGTGATGAGTATACAGGTGTTCATGGTAAATGTATTTCAACTTTGGGGGGTTGAGTTGAGAAAAGGAGACAAAGGCATTTGGGGGAAAGGAAAGAGCTCTGGGAAGTGGTCCAGAAACAAATTAGAGAATTGACCAGACCCCAGATATGGAGGGGCCCAGTGGGGAGGCTCAGGAGTCTGGACTTTAATTTTTAAGCAGTGAGGAATCATTTCAGATTTTTAAGGAGTTAAATGACATTATAAGAGGTAGTGTGGCATGGAGGAATGTTCTGTGATTAAGAGCTAAGAAAGAAGGTTTCTGGTCTCACAGCATGACCTTGGGCAAGTGGATTAATACCTTCAAGTCTCAGAAAGATTCAACAAAATATACCCTTCCTCCTTTGTCTCCTCCTCCATCCAAAAAGAGGCCCTCGGGAAACAGAGTTTAATTGAGCACAGAAGGAACTCTGTAAATATGTACTGAAGGAGAAAAATAAACTTATTCTTCTTTGTCCTTCCCCTCCACCCAAATCCCTTGCCCCTGCCCCTTGCACCCTTGCCCCTGCTCCATTTGAATGATTTTTTCCTGCCATTTAACTGGCTTTCTTTACCTGCAAGATCAGCAAGTTAGATTTGAAACTTGGCCCCTGAGCCAGAGCATACCAGTCACTTTCCTCTAACTCAGCTGCTGATACCTGATTCTGGCGTTAATGCTCACTACTGTTTCATCCTCTGTCTCTTACTCTCTAGAAATTTCCTGTGTAAGGGCCTTGGGGTTTCTAAAGGCCTTAGGTCTGTGGCTATCTTAGAGTCTGAAAAGCTACCCCAAAGAAATGGACCAGGAAATGTCTGAGAATGCAGACACACTTTGTCTACTCCAAGCCTTCCCACTGCTAACCTGAACCCCACCCTATCCCCACCCAGGTCTCCCCCATTTGGCCCTCCTATACTCTCCTCAGCAGTTAGTGTCTCTACCACTGACCTAGTGTTAAGGGAGTTATATTTCTGGATGTGTTTGACTTACCTTTTTGGCTAGACTGAATTCTTAGGAGGACAAATGGGTATGGGGCAGACAAAAGATCCTGTAAAGCCAGAGCACTTCTTAAATTGAACAAAACAAAACAAAAACCTGCCAAATGTAATACCCAAAAGATTTTACTAAAAGAAGCTTCTTGATGTGATGAGGAACTCCCATATCTCAACACGTCTCTGACACTACACTGTCTTCTTGAAGTTTCTCACTGTTTATTCTCCTTTAACAGTCTGACCCAAAGCCTGGCACAGAACTTCATGCGCCATAGAACAGAGGAGACTAAACTGAAATGTTCAGCAAGACACTAGAAAAGGGAAGGAAATAACAGAAGGGAAACAAAAACCAACAGTACCACAGACCTAGATAATTCTGGCTTCAAATATATGGCTTGATCTTAAGGCTAGCAATTCCTGATTGTATTATAGTTGCTCAATAAATATTTGTGAATGAATACCTATCCACAGTGGAAGTGAGACACCATTCTTATCCCTAAGGAACTTAGGTTCTAGTGAGGAGATGTGTTAAATGGATAATTTTAATACAATTTCATAAGTGCTGTGATAGAGAAGTGTTAGTGATTAAAAATCACAGACTCTGGAGCTAGACTGTCACAGTGTGAATCATAGATCCTCGGGTAAATGATTTAACTTTTCCCTGTGTTAACTGTAAAATGATCCCCTGCCTTATATGTATGTATGTCATATTGATGTTCACAAGGATTTGAGGTAATTAGAAGGAAAAGCTTAGATAATTTAGAGAGCACCTTAAGTAAGTCCTACTGCTTCTTTAGGCTTCAGTGTTCCCATCTGTATAATGAGGAGACTGGATTTTGTGGAAGGTACCTTCCAGCTCTGACAGCTAGGCTCTAGATTCTGGAGTTGAACCAATGCCAAAGAACATACTATGTTGTATTCTTCTTTTTCCAATGAAAGCATTCTGCAAACCATCTTGTTGTTAACATTTATTGAGCATTTACTACATGCTAACATTTATTTCCAGGTGCTGTGCCAGCTGCTTTCCATATCTTATTTCTCATCCTTACAATAAACCTTAACAATAAGCCTCTTTTCTATTGTTTATAGTAAGTCTCCTACATACAAATGAGTTCTGTTCCAAGAGCATGTTCATAAGCCCAATTTGTTCATAGGTCTAACAAAGTGAGCCTAGGTTTCCAACTAACACAATCAGCTATCTAGTACTGTACTGTAATAGGTTTACAATACTTTTCACACAAATAATACATTAAAAAAAAAACAAAAAATACAGAAAACATTTTTAACCTTACAGTGCAGTACTTTGAAAAGTACAGTAATACAGTACAACAGCTGGCATACAGTGGCTGGCATCGAGTGAACAGGCAAGAAGAGTTACTGACTGGAGGAGGGAGAAGAGGTGGGAGATGGTAGAACTGAAGGACTGTCGGCAATAGGAGATGGAAGGAAAGCTGCAATTTCACTCACATCTAACATTGTTGGAATATACATTCACATCTTTGAAAGTTCGCAGTTCGAAGGTTTGTATGTAAGGTACTTACTGTATGGGCTTTGTTACACTAAATAGTTTAATTAATTAATTAATTGCACCCTGTTTGTATCAGGCATTTGTGTTAAATCCTAAGGATATAAAGATAAATAATGCTGACCCTATGCTCAGGGAGGTCACAGACTAGGAGAGGAAACCAATATAAAGGGCAAGGCTCATCCTTACACTGCATTGTAACCATATACCTAAGACACTTCTGTTTCAGTCCCACAAGGGAGCCACTCCTTAGGATGGGAATCTTTTAGCCAAGATTTAGCACAATGTTTAGAAGATGGTAGGCTCTCAGTTGGGCTTCCCAGGTGACACAGTGGTAGAGAACCCACCTTCCAATGCAGGAGATGCAAGAGAGACAGGTTTGATCCCTAGGAAAATCCCTGAAGGACATGGCACCTGACTCCAATATTCTTCCCTGAAAAATTCCATGGACAGAGGAGCTTGGCAGCCTACAATCCATGGAGTCACTGAACAACTGAGCATGCATGCGTGCACACACATACACAGATTCTCAATAAATACTCTTGAATAAATGAAAAAATTAATTAACAAAAGGCTTTTTAAAAACCCATTCCATTTCTACCTTAGATATGATCAATAAACTAATCCATTTCACCCTTTCTCTCACTTCAAGCTTTGCTGCTCTGTACTAGCTCTCAGAGGGTTAAATCCCATCTCATTGTTCTTTATAAAGCTCCTGCTGCTTCTGTCATCTTTCTCCTCTATGCCTGCTCTAATAATAGACCAACGATTGAGCAGAATTGCTTCCTTGGCATTCAGGAAGCAGGCTTCATGCATATGGTCAATTGATTTGTTTTTAATGTACCTATTATTATGAATAGGCTGCTGGCTCAAACTGAAGTTAGGCTACATCCAATATCTTTTTCCTTCCATGCCTCCACTGTGGTTCCTAGGAGGTGTCAACATTCAATTTCCTTTCCCAGTAATAAGGATTTCCATCAGTACTCTTTCCTGATTCTGGACAACAAAACCTAAGTCTTCTTTGCCTTTGGACTTCTTTTGCCGTCACCATTTCTTTTGCCACTACAAGCATCCTGGCTCCTTTTCACAATCAATCTTACTTGGCTGTCAGATACAAGGTGGTGCCATGTCATCAGAACTCTTCAGTTACCCTTATAGAGATAAATAAAGAAAAGTGAACAAAGGAAGGAAAAATTATGTACTCATCTTGAGAAGGGCTTCCCAGGTGGTTCAGTGGGTAAAGAATCTGCCTGCAATGCAGAAGATGCAGAAAATGCAGGTTTGATTCCTGGGATGGGAAGATCCCCCGGAGCGGGCATGGCAACCCACTCCAGTATTCTTGCCTGGAGAATCCCATGGACAGAGGAGCCTGATGGACTACAGTCCATAGGGTTACAGATAGTCGAACATGACTGAAGCAACTGAGCATGCACACACGCTTCTTGAGAAAGTTCTCAATATGTCATTCATTCTCAAGTAGTTAGGATGATTTAGGCACAGGACAGAGGGATGATGAGAATGACCTATTGAGTTCTGAGACTTCTATTGAAAAAAATAGAGGCCCAACACAAGCAAGTACATTTGACCTGAAATTGAGAATGTCAGGGATAAAGGGCTTTCAGAGATCATCTGGTCTAGAGAATCCTAAGCAATAATCTGCAGACCGATGGCAGTCTGTGACATTTTCATCAGTCTGCTGACACTACAAAACTTGTTGTCAACTGATCTTTCTTGAGAAAGATTTTCCTCAGTAAAAGACTATGTCCTTTCTACATTTTCTATATGTCAGTATTAAGACATCATTACAATAATGATATGATAGTGATGATACATGCCCTTACAAGACAATATTAAAAGTTGACATCTTTATGTTGATCCCCAAAGTTTTGGGAGAAATTTTAGAGAAATTGTGCTAGTTTTTGAGATCTAAAATTGTGGTTATTAATGCTTTGGTCTAGTGGTTTCAAAACCTGGCAGTGCAGTAATATTACTGGAAAGTGAAAGTGCAATCACTCAGTCTTCTTTGCCAGGCTCCTCTGTCCATGGGATTTTCCAGGCAATAGTACTGCCATTTCCTTCTCCAGGGGATCTTCCTGACCCAGGAATCAAACCCAGGTCTCCGGCACTGTAGATAGATGCTTAACTGTCTGAGCCACCAGGGAAGTCCTGGCTCCCATCCCCAGAAGCTTTGATTCAGCAAGTGTGGAGAGGGACCCAGGAGTCAGTATTTGTACATAAGTCTCTAGGTGATTCTAATGTGTAACCAGGTTAGGGAACTACTGCTTTGCTTCACCACTTGTATGATTAATCAAGGACATAAGTAATTGGAATGGTTCCATTGTGGGATTATTCTGTTAGACACAGAAATAGAGTACGTTCTTTCCCTTGCAGTGTAAACCAGAGACCTCTGTTGGGGTTTTCTAAGATCCACAGACAGATAAGTAAAATAATTTAGAGAGTTTACAGGGGCCACACTCACTTCTCAAGAGCATAAGCCAAATTGAATGAAAAGGGGATGACAGAGGATGAGATGGTTGGATGGCATCACCAACTCAATGGACATGAGTTTGAGCAAGCTCCGGGAGATGGTGAAGGACAGGGAAGCCTGGTGTGCTGCAGTTCATGGGGTCACAGAGTCAGACACGACTGAACAACAGCAACAACAACACACAGTAGGTGCTCTCTAATGATTTGTTCCTATTGATGATATCTGTCAACCAAGTCTGATACAGAAATTTGTAGAGAAAACTTCACTCATCTTGAGACTTTAACTCTACTTCTGTCACCTCACTCTCAACCTTGTCTAATCCTTTACATCCTTCTCTTTCCTTTTCCTCAAGAGGACAAGGACCATTGTATGTTCCTGGGCTTGACTTGGTGACTGGCACATAGTACTTGCTTAATAACTATTTGTGAAATGAATGACTGGTATGACAAAGGCAAGAGGCATGTCTCCCCAGTTTAAGACTAACCCTCCTATATACTTTGTTGAACCCACTCTGGAGATGCATGAAAGGCATAGAATCTCAACTGGAGGATAGTGAGGAAAATGGGTGGTGAGGGATGAGAGAAGAGCAGGTGTCCATATGTCATGGAATGATGGATAATCTAGTATGCTTGGGGCCTGCCATGAATGGGAGAAAGGGAAGGGGAGAAAATGTTAAAGAGTGGAGCTCGACAGGTTGAATGTGAATGTCAAACTATAGTTTGACACACAGAGGCTCTTGGTAAACACTTGCTGAATAATTGTGGGTGGTCCCAAAGCATAAAGGACTTTTATGCCTAGTTGAGGAATTTAAACTTAACTCAAAGAGAGAATCACTGAAAGTTTTTAAAACAGAGAAGTGTCATGATTAAAATTGTATTTTAAAATTGTAATTGACAAGATTGTTTAGAAGAAGAGACAGAAAGCCACAGGCACCTTCAGATCTGATTTGGCTCTCAACTTCCAATCTTCACTAACACTGCTGCTACTGCTAAGTCGCTTCAGTTATGTCTGACTCTGTGTGACTCCATAGACAGCAGCCCACCAGGCTCCTCTGGCCCTGGGATTTTCCTTCTCCAATGCATGAAAGCAAAAAGTGAAAGTGAAGTCACTCAGTCGTGTCCAATTCCTGGCAACCCCATGGACTGCAGCCCATCAGGCTCCTCCGTCCATGGGATTTTCCAGGCAAGAGTACTGAAGTGGGTTGCCATCGCCTTCTCCATCACTGACACTACTATCATCCTTTCCTTCACTCAAGAAAGAAGGAAATGTCAGCGTCATCTTTGCTTCTTCTTTTTCTCTTACTATCCAAATCTATTCTGTCAACTACCATAACGATAGTTCACAGAGCCATCCCTTTGTCCTCATTCCTAGTCAGTGCCCTATTTCAGATTATCAACTTTTTATTACCTGGTTCACTGCTTGGTTTCCTTACCTCTTATCTTTCCAAGTCACAGTAACTTTTTATACTGTCACCATGGATTTTTCCCCTAAAATGCAGATCTGATATTAGTTGCCTACTCAATAATCTTCACTGGCTCTCTTGTATATCCAAAATAAAATCTAATACTTCTCAGCATGCTATTTAACAACTTTGTGGTGTGGGTATTAACTCCATTTTGCAGATAAAGAAACTGAAGCTCAGAAAGGGAAAACAACTTGCTTAGGATTACACAAGTTTACAATGATAGAATCATGATTAGAATCCAGGTCTCCAGATTCCAGTGCTCTACCATTATAAAATACCTTCTAAAGAGGGAATAAATGGTAGGCACTGCGTGTGTTTTGAGAATGGTAAGATAGTGGCTACATCATCTTGTCTTTTGGATGGGGAACATAATGTGAAGTTCATACAAATGAATTAAGATTCCTGTTCTAACCTCTTGATGGCTTTGTAGACTTAAAAAATTGACTTAAGAGGTTTCCTCACTTGCTTCCTCACTTGTGAGACAGGGACAAATCATTTCAATCTTATAGCATTGTTATGAAGATCATATGAGATCATTTTTGTAAAGGGCTAGCATAGTTCTAGGTTCACAAGAGCTTCTTAGTGTCATCACAACCCCCACTCCAGTGATCTAAAAAACAAAACAAAATGTATAAATGAGAACAGAATTTCGACAGGAGTCCGACATGGGCTACAAGACACCAGGGTCTATTCCTGGTTCTGGGTTTGGAAATAACCCTTTTCAGTGTTTTAATCAAGTTCCCTGCAAATGGATGCCAAGGCTAGGGCAATAGTTGATCCTGTGAGACTGCTGACTAAAAAATCAAATCTTAGGCATATAACGTCCATGATTCGTCACTCCTCATGACTGAAGCATTGAGGATTTTTATTAAAATGCAAACGTTTCCTGGGAGAGGCAGTATACATATTAACTTTTTGGCCTGATTAGCTTTCATTTACCTCTTTCTATGAGTAGAATTCTTCATGCCTCTTTACTTTGTCCCTTTTAGGTAGGGACACCCAACCTCCATCCCCAGCCTGTTAAAATCCTTCTCAAGATTCAAGGGCCATCTAAGCCACTGCCTCCTCCGGAAGCCTACTGTGATAACTCAACCACATCCTGCCTTTCCCTCCTCTGTCCCTCTCCCGGGGAGTACCTCCCCAGTGGCCTGTTGTGAAGCTCAGGGAGCTCAAGACTTTGCCTTGAATTTCAGCTTGTATTTGACTTGTCCCATGACCTTAGACTAATAAACACCTTGATTTCCTTAAGCCTCAATCTTCCAGCCTGGAAAAAGCAGGTGATAAAAACACACCTCCAGGCAGTAAGGAACGTGCTCTATTCCTGTAGCAATGGCTGCTTTGCTGACTGGTGGAGGCTCCATCATTTGTGAATTTGGCTTCTTCCTCTCATAGCATGGCAAGCTACCTGGGACACCTCTATCCTCCCGCTCAGCTCACCCCGCCTTCAGCTGCTTATTGACTATGTTCCTGGCCATCTGCTGCAACCCTGAGCTGCATTTTCACCTGCCATACAGTCTTTTCACCCAACAAGAAGGTTAATGAGATGCTGGGTAGAAAGGGCTTGGCGCTTGCCCGCCCGCTGGTGGGGAGTGAAGTAGCTTGGTAACCACACCACGAATTCTTGATTAGTGCATTAGACGCGCGGGCCCTTAGGGGAAGCAGAGCTTCCCGGGATCGCTGGGGCCGGCCCCGAGGGCCGAGGCTGGAAACAGCCGTGCATTCCGGCAGGGAGCCCAGCCGCCCGCGGGGCAGATCACCCCTCCCGCATACCGGGACCCGCTCACTCTCTAGGGAGCAAACTCTCCCTTTCCCTCGCAGGGCCAGGCCCTTGGTCTCGGACTTTCAGCGGGACTCCCGTGTCTCTATGCCAGAGGTGGGCGGAAGGGCGCGGTGGGTGCTGGGAAGACATCCCTCAGCTAGCGGCTCGGCCGAGTTCTCGAGCGCCCGAAAAGCCGCGGTGGAGACCCAAGGGACCAGCCCGGCCGGGATGTTGAGGGCAGAGCGGCCCTTGCCCAAACTGGCGGCTCGACCTGGCCCCAACTCCTACTTCCCCAATGCGGGACAGAGAGCCGGGAGAAGCCAGCGCTGAGCTCCGTCTCGTGCCCCGCCTGGGCCCGGCCCCCTCCGGTGCCACTGAACCTCCCTCCCTACCTGGCCCGGCCCCCGGCCCAGACCCGGCCCTCTACGGCTCCTCTGGGCTCCAGGTTGGCGCAAACAAAGCCCTGATTGACTGCCCGGAGGGGCGGGCCTCGCTGCCGGGCCGCCTCCTCCCATCCGCGCCCCGCCAGGGATTTGCCGGGAAGGGCGGGGGCGGAGGGGGAGAGACTGGGGTGGGGGGGCTGTTGCGCAGGACTGTGGGTGGGGGCTGAGCTCCTGAGCTCAAGACTGTGCCCACCGTCTGTCTGAAGCTTGGGCTGTGTCCTCCAAGTCCCCCTTAAGCCCAAGGAGGGGCAAAGGGACTACTGAGGGCGGGATGGGGTTCTTAGGGGCCATCTCTCGTCCTGGGGTCCCTGGGGAGACCCTAGTTCCAGGCTACTTGTGAGGAAGGAGAGAGAGTGGGAGTAAAGGATAGGCGGGGTCTTCCCTGGGGATTCTGGGTTGATCAATGCTTGTTTGGAGCCTGCGGGGAGGAGAGGGAAGGAGAACAGGATAGTTTATGCTCTCGTTTTTTCATTTTAACTATCCCTCTACTGGGCTTCTGGACTAGGAGAACGGGATTCGGAAAGGGAGTTGAGGAAGGCAGTGGCGAATTGAGGAGGAGGTAGGCAAGTGTGAGGAGGAGGAGGAAGGGCTGGGGAGAAGAGCGAGGCTGTAGGGCTGCCTGTTGACGGAGGAAGAGGTTGAGGGGGAGGGAGAGGAGGAGGAGGAGGGGGAGGAGAGAGATGACATGGGGAGAGGAGGAGGGGGATTGGACGGGGGAGGAGGAGTAGAGGGCTCGAGGGACCGTCTGTCTCGGGACAGGCTGGCCAGCTGGGGCGCGGAGCCGGGAGGAGGAGGCAGCAGCAGCAGCGCTTGGAGCAGCAGCAGCAGAAACAAGTACCAGCCACAGAGCGGCTCCTCCGGCCCGAGCAGCCACAGTCCCCCGGCCGCGATGGCGCTGCAAAGCCCGGCGAGCGAGGAAGCTAAAGGGCCCTGGCGGGAGGCAGACCAGGAACAGCAGGAACCGGTGGGTAGCCCCGAGCCGGAGCCGGAGCCGGTGCCAGTGCCCCCACCCGAGCCCCAGCCAGAACCTCAGCCGGAGCCCCAGCCCCTACCGGACCCTGCACCAATGCCGGAGCTGGAGTTTGAGCCTGAGCCGATGCACGAACCCGACCCTACACCCACGGTGGAGACCCGCGGCACCGCGCGTGGCTTCCAGCCCCCCGAAGGTGGCTTCGGCTGGATGGTGGTCTTCGCTGCCACCTGGTGCAACGGCTCCATCTTCGGCATCCAGAACTCCTTCGGGATTCTTTACTCCATGCTGCTGCAGGAGGAAAGAGAGAAAAATCGCCAAGTGGAGTTCCAAGCAGGTGAGCGGCCCCGCGCGCCCCACCTGGCGTTCTAGGCAAGGGTGTTCGTTCCGGCCGCTGCAGATCTCATATCTCCTGGCCTGAAGCGCCCCTCTCTAGTGCGCCGCTTGGACTTATCGCCGTTACCCCTAGCCCTTGGCGCTGCTAGGGCGCGGGTTGCCTGGCTCTGGGCAGCCTCGGCTGTGGAGACTAGCTGCAAGAAATCCCTGGGGGTGGGACCTGGGACCTTCGGTGATCATACACAAAGAGTGAACTTTTTTGTTCTGGGACATATCCAGACGCACCCTTCGGGTTTGTTTAAAGTACTCTGAGCGTCTGTACAGAGGGAAATATTTGCAGAAAGGTTTTTCTTCTTGTTGTTGTTGTTTTGTTTTGTTTTCGTGGGGGTTGGGGGGTGAAGTGTGAAGCCATGGAGAGAGGAGAGAGTTGGAAGGTTGGGAGGACTTTGAGAGAAATACCGTACCTCAGATGTCCGCAGCAGCCTCTGTTCCTGTACAGGAAGTGGAGGTGTTTTCTGTCAAAAACACTTTAGGAATCCTGATGACTGAGCGAAGAGTCAAACACATGGCAGGCGTGTGTATCTATTGGAGAGAGAGGAAGGGAGGGAAGGAGTGCGAGTGGAGGGGTGTGCGCGCGTCTATTTGCCTGCAGTGGTTACTGCCCAACAGGGCGGGCTGTCCTCTGCCACACTGACGGAGCGAGCGGATCTCTGTGCCCTCTGAGCTGAACCCCAAACCAGGCAGGGAGGCAGTCTCCAGAGAGGCGTGAGGCGGCTGGCAGACTGGGCCCTGAGACTCACTTTGCACCGCCTCCAACCTCAGCCTTGCCCTCCCTGGCGCCTCGCGCCTCTTCGCTGTCCGCGGGGTGCCTCGTTAGTCTTTAGCCAGAAAGCCGGCCTCCACCCCTCCTGTCTCCGGGTGGTGCTGACTTGCTCTTCTTCCCTAAGACAAGCAGGACTGGGGGCATAGCTCTCGCTGTTCAAAGCTGGCTGCAGAACCACAGGATTGCGCGCTCCTCCCATTGAGCCTGCCAGTGGACTCAGAGAAGTTGAAGTAGCCATCCGGCTTTCTCAGCAAGCCGCCGGTGAAGCCCGTATCCCGTTTTGATGAGGAGTCTCAGGAGCGAACTGAAGGGCTTGGGATGCCTTCCTCAAGGCTCACTCCCTCTTGTGGCTCCTCAGGACAGCTCCACTCTAGACCTGTCGCAAGTTCAAAGCTTGGAATACGTGGCTTTTAAAAACGCAGCTCAGAATGTGTTGCCTTGGGACTGAAGGGTTCCCTCCTCTTCCCACCCCCAAACACACACACTTCTGCTGCTCTCTAAGGAGCACTGGGGGTTATTTAGTAAATAGAAACATTGAATTCTGTGAGCATCCACCTGTGGATTCTCTGAGCCCTTGGAGAGCCTCTCCTACTGCTCTCAATCAAGAACTCTTTTGTTTTTTTAATTTGCAGCTTCTCTGGGCTGCCCTTAAAGAGGTTTTGGGACTCTTGGTGCCCCTGGCCTTGTGATCCATTGACGTCCTAATGTGCAGGCCCCACTTGAAAGTTTGAGTGCATGTGAATGGCTGTACAAGGCAGTTCACAGGACTGCCCAGGCTGCTTTGATGCCTGAGTGGAGGGGGTTCCTGACTGTGTGGAACATCTGGGCAGAAAGTCACTACCACACTCACCCCTGGGACTACATTTTCCCTGATTTGAGCAGTTCAGGGGCTTTTGGGAAGGCAGCCAGGGTAAGGTCTCTGGCTTTTGCCTAGATTACCTTTTAGGGCACCTGCCGAGCACTGCCCTGTGGTTAAAGACAGGCTGTTGGCCTTTTAGGTCAGTGGTAAAGTCTGGGGAAAACTTCATGCGAGGTCGTGGGGAATGGGCTGAAGTTAGACCCTGGCATTCATGTGACTGAGCAGGCCTAGAGCAGGGGCCTTGGGAGTATGAAATAAAACTTGGAAAAACCACTATTTTACCAGGAAGAGGTCCACTGCTGGGGAACAAACTTCAAAGTAGGTGATCATAGGGGACTCAGGGGGAGGGCTGGCTGTGACTTTCCGGTCAAGACCTCACAGTGAAACTGGGAAGTGGGGGTGGCAGTGAGCTGTACCGAGGTGTGGCTGGTGTGTACTCTGACACAGACTAGGTCCATTGAGGGGCCGGGGTTACTTGTTTAAATTATGGTGAGTATGGGTCAGGAAAGGACGGAAAGGAATTTGGTATATCCCTAGGGTCTCAAACTACTTTGGCTTGGGTCCTTGCTGTGTGTGTCTTGAATTCATGAAAATTATTTTTGATACTGGAGGCTCTGGGGAGCACCTCAGTTTTTATTTTTAAAATGTCAGGAGCGCCCCCCCCCCACTACTTTCCTTAGTTCCTAGAAAATCTTATCCTCACCACTACCCTTCTTGAGCCCCTCAACTTTCCCAAGCAGCCATTTAGGTCCTGAGATTCCAGATATGTCTCTGCCTCCCTACACTTTCTGCAGTTTACTCAGAATTTCTCAGCTACCTGTGCCACGTTACTGGTGTCTCAAAAGGACAGAAGAAGCCAGTAGAAGCTTGCTGAGATCTTTGTCAGCCAGTGTTTGCCTAACAGCCATTCTGGGGAACATGGAATGTAAACCCATACATACAATCAAGGAGGTTGGTGCACCGTCTATTTCTATTAATGTCTGACATGCATTCCATCTCTAGATATCTATGAATTAAATATTTGGAAGCACCCCACAGCCCAAATTCTCTTTGGCTAGGCCTATGGCCCCGCCCATCAGAACAAGACCCAGTTTCCCCCTCAGTCAGTCTCTACCAACAGGAAGCTTCCATAAGCCTCTTATCTTTTTCCATCAGAGGGCAGACAGACTGAAAACCACAATCACAGAAAACTAACCAATCTAATCATATGGACCACAGCCTTGTCTAACTCAATGAAACTATGAGCCATGCCATCTAGGGCCACCCAAGACAGATGGATCATGGTGGAGAGTTCTGACAAAATGTGGTCCACTGGAGAAGGGAATAGCAAACCACTTCAGTATTCTTGCCTTGAGAACCCCATGAATAGTATGAAAAGGCAAAAAGATAGGACACTGAAAGATGAACTACCCAGGTTGTTAGGTGCCCAAAATGCTACTGGAGATCAGTGGAGGAATAATTCCTAAAAGAATGAAGAGATGGAGCCAAAGCAAAAACAGTACCCAGTTGTGGATGTGACTGGTGATGGAAGCAAGGTCCAATGCTGTAAAGAGCAATATTGCATAGGAACCTGGAATGTTAGATCCATGAATCAAGGTAAATAGGAAGTGGTCAAACAGGAGATGGCAAGAGTGAATATCGACATTCTAGGAATCAGCGAACTAAAATGGACTGGAATGAGTGAATTTAACTCAGACAACCATTATATCTACTACTGCGGGCAGGAATCCCTTAGAAGAAATGGAGTAGCCAATGATAGCCAATAGCCATAGTCAATGAAAGAATCTGAAATGCAGTACTTAGGTGTAATCTCAAAAACGACAGAATGATCTCTGTCCATTTCCAAGGCAAACCATTCAATATCACAGTAATCCAAGTCTAGGCCCAACCAGTAATGCTGAAGAAGCTGAAGTTGAATGGTTCTAGGAAGACCTCCAAGACATTTTAGAACTAACACCCTCAAAAGATGTCCTTTTCATTATAGGGGACTGGAATGCAAAAGTTGGAAGAAACACCTGGAGTAACAGGCAAATTTGGCCTTGGGGTACAGAATGAAGCAGGGCAAAGTCTAATAGAGTTTTGCCAAGAGAACACACTGGTCATAGCAAAAACCCTCTTCCAACAACACAAGAGAAGACTCAATACATAGACATCACCAGATGGCCAACATGAAATCAGATTGATTATATTCTTTGCAGCCAAAGATGGAGAAGCTCCATATAGTCAGCAAAAAACAAGACCGGAAGCTGACTGTGGCTCAGATCATGAACTCCTTATTGCCAAATTCAGACTTACACTGAAGAAAGTAGAGAAAACCACTAGACCATTCATGTATGACCTAAATAAAATCCCTTACAATTATACAGTGGAAGTGAGAAATAGATTTAAGGGACTAGATCTGATAAACAGAATGCCGGATGAACTATGGACAGAGGTTCATGACATTGTACAGGAGACAGGAATCAAGACCATCCCCAAGAAGAAGAAATGCAAAAAAGCAAAATGACTGTCTGAGGAGGCCTTACAAATAGCTGAGAAAAGAGAAGTGAAAAGCAAAAGAGAAAAGGAAAGATATACCCATTTGAATGCAGAGTTCCAAAGAATAGCAAGGAGAGATACGAAAGCCTTCCTCAGTGATCAATGCAAAGAAATAGAGGAAAACAATAGAATGGGAAAGACTAGAGATATCGTCAAGAAAATTAGAGATACCAGGGAACATTTCATGCAAAAATGGGCTGGATAAAGGACAGAAATGGTATGGACCTAACAGAAGCAGAAGATATTAAGAAGAGGTGGCAAGAATACACAGAAGAACTGTACAAAAAAGATCTTCACGACCCAGATAATTACGGTGGTCTCATCACTCATCTAGAGCCAGACATCCTGGAATGTGAAGTGAAGTGGGCCTTAGGAAGCATCACTATGAACAAAGCTAGTGGAGTGATGGAATTCCAGTTGAACTATGTCAAATCCTGAAAGATGATGCTGTGAAAGTGCTGCACTCAATATGCCAGCAAATTTGGAAAACTTAGCGATGGCCACAGGACTGGAAAAGGTCAGTTTTCATTCCAATACCAAAGAAAAGCAATGCCAGAGAATGCCCAAACTACCACACAATTGCACTCATCTCACATGCTAGTAAAATAATGCTCAAAATTCTCCAAGCCAGGCTTCAGCAATACGTGAACCGTGAACTTCCAGATGTTCAAGCTGGTTTTAGAAAAGGCAGAGGAACTAGCGATCAAATAGCCAACATCCACTGGATCATTGAAAAAGCAAGAGAGTTCCAGAAAAACGTCTATTTCTGCTTTGTGACTATGCCAAAGGCTTTGACTGTGTGGATAACAATAAACTGTAGAAAATTCTTAAAGTGATAGAAATACCAGAGCACCTGACCTGCCTCTTAAGAAATCTTTATGCAGGCCAGGAAGCAACAGTTAGAACTAGACATGGAGCAACAGACTGGTTCCAAATAGGAAAAGGAGTACATCAAGGCTGTATATTGTCACCCTGTTTATTTAACTTATATGCAGAGTTCAGTTGAGTTCAGTCACTCAGTCATGTCCGACTCTTTGTGACCCCATGAACCACAGCACGCCAGGCCTCCATCCATCACCAACTCCCGGAGTCCACCCAAACCCATGTCCAATGAGTTGGTGATGCCATCCAACCATCTCATCCTCTGTTGTCCCCTTCTCCTCCTGCCCTCAATCTTTCCCAGCATCAGGATCTTTTCCAATGAGTCAGCTCTCCTCATCAGATGGCCAAAGTACTGGAGTTTCGGCTTCAACATCACTCCTTCCAATGAACACCCAGGACTGATCTCCTTTAGAATGGACTGGTTGGATCTCCTTGCAGTCCAAGGGACTCTCAAGAGTCTTCTCCAACACCACAGTTCAAAAGCATCAATTCTTCAGTGCTCAGATTTCTTTATAGTCCAACTCTCACATCCATACATGACCACTGGAAAAACCATAGCCTTGACTAGACGGACCTTTGTTGGCAAAGTAATGTCTCTGCTTTTTAATATGCTGTCTAGGTTGCTCATAACTTTCCTTCCAATGAGTGAGCGTCTTTTAATTTCATGGCTGCAATCACCATCTGCAGTGATTTTGGAGCCCAGAAAAATAAAGTCTGTCACTGTTTCCACTGTTTCCGCATCTATTTGCCATGAAGTGATGGGACTGGATACCATAATCTTAGTTTTCTGAATGTTGAGCTTCAAGCCAACTTTTTCACTCTCTTCTTTCACTTTCATCAAGAGGCTTTTTCATTCTTCACTTTCTGCCATAAGGGTGGTATCATCTGCATATCTAAGGTTATTGATATTTCTCTTGGCAATCTTGATTCCACCTTGTGCTTCCTCCAGCCCAGCATTTCTCATGATGTACTCTTGCATATAAGTTAAATAAGCAGGCTGACAATATACAGCCTTGACGTACTCCCTTTCCTATTTGGAACCAGAGTAGAGTGAGAATGGAGAGGAGAGTGAAAAAGTTGGCTTAAAGCTCAACATTCAGAAAACTAAGATCATGGCATCTGGTCCCATCACTTCATAGCAAATAGATGGGGAATAGTGGCAGATGTTATTTATTTGGGCTCCAAAATCAGTGCAGATAGTGACTGCAAGCATGAAATTAAAAGACGCTTACTCCTTGGAAGGAAAGTTATGACCAACCTAGAGAGCATATTAAAAAACAGAGATATTCCTTTGCCAACAAAGGTCTGTCTAGTCAAGGCTATGGTTTTTCCAGCAGTCATGTATGGATATGAGAGTTGGACTGTAAAGAAAACTGAGCACTGAAGAATTGATGCTTTTGAACTGTGGTGTTGGAGAAGACTCTTGAGAGTCCCTTGGACTGCAAGGAGATACAACCAGTCCATCCTAAAGGAAATCAGTCTTGAATATTCATTGGAAGGAGTGATGTTGAAGCTGAAACTCCAATACTTTGGCCACCTGATGCGAAGAGCTGACTCATTTGCAAAGACCCTGATGCTGGGAAAGATTGAAGGTGGGAGGAGAAGGGGATGACAGCAGATGAAATGGTTGGATGGCATCACTGACTCAATGGACATGAGTTAGAGTTTTTGAAGGTGGGAAGAGAAGGGGATGGCAGCAAATGAAATGGTTGGATGGCATCACTGACTCAATGGACATGAGTTAGAGTAAACTCAGGGAGTTGGTAATGGACAGGGAGGCCTGGTGTGCTGTAATTCATGGGATCGTAGAGAGTCAGACATGACTGTGTGACTGAGCTGAACTGAACTGAATATCTTCACAGCCCTAAAGCTGTGCTGATTGGCTTAATGGGCGTAAGGTTCTGTAGATGATTGGGACTATTATGAACATGCCCCTCCCCCAAAAGATTGTTTTGATGTTTAGAGGCTAACTCCACATCATAGTGGTCTCTGGACATGGGAAAAAGTCATAGGAAGTGTAAGGATGGAATTCAGGGCATTCTAGAGCATGCAATGTCCAGTCTTTGTGAACTCTGTGGTACATACAGTTCTGTGATGGCAGTGTATCTTGTCCTTTCTCTTCACCTATTTTGAAAAGGAAACCAGCTTTCCCTGGGTCCTAAGCCTGGTAGGACCGGCAGGCAAAAAGTCCTTGAGATGAAGGCAAGTGACTAAGGTCTGATTTAGGGGAAAAAGGAAAAGATCAAGAGAGAAATGAGCCTATACTTTTTGTAGAGCTTGTGGGAAATTTGTGAGTTCCCCTAACCCAGACCAAGCAGCATACAAGACAGGGGCAACCCAACAATTTGATGGGAAGTCTGTAATGCCCACCTGATATGAGAATGGAGACTTTTGGGGAAAAGAAAGAGCAAGGTAGCATTGGTTGCAGGCCTCAGATCATTATTGGAGCCCTAAATGAGTTGGAT
Organism: Capricornis sumatraensis; assembly: GCF_032405125.1. Lineage (NCBI taxonomy): Eukaryota > Metazoa > Chordata > Mammalia > Artiodactyla > Bovidae > Capricornis > Capricornis sumatraensis. The sequence goes on along the minus strand of NC_091092.1, from coordinate 75,955,162 downwards.
CAGGGGCAAGTTAGGGTTGGGGGTCCAGAAGACAAGGCAGAACAAGTCAGAGTTGTTAACACTGGCTCCAAGCTTAGGTCTTTTTGGACATGCCCCAGAGTAAACTCAGCACCCTGTACTTTCCACCTTGACTTCCAGTCTAGCACTGAGTCATAAAACATGATGGGAGGCATCTTTCCCTTGACAGTTTATAAGCATGACCCTTGTAGTCTCCCAGGTCGGGGTGGGGGGCTGTCTCTCACCACCTAGAGAAAGGGGTAATAATGGTCAGGAAGGTTCATTATTGGGTACAAGATAGTTCATGCTCATGGGTCACTCTGATGGAGACAGAATTTTCTAGGCATGGGATAAATGATACATTCTGTCTTTGAGCAAAGAGTCTCAAAGATAGGTGAGGCCAGGGGCAATTTAGGCTATCTTTCTCTTCCTTATTTTAGAGGCTTTCATTGCTTAGTTCAGTGTCTCACTGGGATGACCACTAGATTGCTGACTTTGGAAGCCAGGTATCTTTCGAGCAAATATTCCAATGTCCTGCCTTTGGCTGAAGGTCTTTGCCTACTGTCCATAGAAGACAGAGGTTGGCTCAGAGAACCAACCTTGGTCAGCCATAGGAGGTTGGCTCAGAGCCTGCTATGGAGCTTTGGGACACAGGGCCAGGCATCTTTCAAGCCACTCTTCTGACTCCTCTCCAATCAAATTGGGTCCCAAACTGAGACCCTGACTCATACTGGAGGGGATGAGGAAGAGAGGTTGGGGGTATTTGGAAGCCAACCGGGGGGTGCTTGTTTGAGCTGGAGTGGCTAATTGAAGTTAGATCCCTGGCTCATTGTACAGTGACCTCAAGTGCTCATTCTAAGTCTAAATCTGGGTCCTAATGGGTTGATGATCTCAGTAATACCAGCTGGGCAGTGACTAGGAGTTAGACAACTTGTGCCCCTGACTTGCTCTGTGACTTTGAGCAGTCACTTTACCTCTCTGTACCTCAGTTTATCTAGTTGTAAAGTGAAAGGGTTTTGACTAGATGAGTACTAGATGGACTTCTTAGCTCTTCTGTAAATTTTGACTCATTCAAACAAATGGAAATATGCTAATCTGCCTGAATGAGGGTTTGAATGGGTTGGGAGGAGATTGGGAAAGCAATGAAAAGCTATACAGACAGCATTTCTCCATGTTGTGTGTACATATGCTACTCATATGTACCAATATTGGTTGAAAAGACCCACTGGAAAAAGCATAGTATGTAATGGTAACTTCAAATCCACAACTACTTCCCCCAGAATGTCTTGCTTAGCATAGAATTGGACCTCCAAAAGAATTCTCTCAACTTGGCCTGTGGCAGGCCAGCAGAGTGGTTCTGTATGCTGCTGTTTCCCGGCATTTGAGCCTGTTCCTATAAAGAATTAAACTGAAAGCATTCCCTTAAGCCTCAGTTTGGACCCCTCTCCTGAAACTTAATTTTCTACAGCTCATTCTCATTTCTCAGAAATGCATGGTTAGTATGACCTTGGTTTGCTGTTACTTCAGGATAGAAGAGTAAACCAAGATTTATAAATTCAATAAAGTGGTTTCCTTTAGGGAGCTTCAGACAGGGCATCCTTATAGCTAGCTAAGGGCTGCTGCTTGGTAGTGGGTGTGAGAGAGCTGCTGCTTATCATCCTAGAGAAGGCCATATTCATTATTCCCAATTTCTGGGCAACTTCAGCTTCACTCAGGGTTTACTGAGAGTGACTACTGAAGTAGCAGGCACAGAGCTCTATCTTTTCTTTTTTCTGAATTTATACTTGCTTTGGAAATATTTCCTCCAGTGCCATGAAGAGTAAATAAGCAGATGGACTGTCAGCATTTGCAGAAACATATAAAGGATGTCATCTGTACATTTTGAGCAGACCAGTTTCCCAGGAGAGTGTGCCACTTTTCCCATCAGCATCTTTTTGTTTTGTTGCATTTTTTAAGATTTTGTTTTTGACTGTGCTGGGTCTCTGTTGCTATGCCAAGGCTTTCTCTAGTTGTGGTACATGGGCTTCTCATTGTGGTGGCTTCTCCTGTTGTGGAAGACAGACTCTAGGCCCATGGGCTCAGCAGTTGCAGCTCAGGCTTAGTGGCCTCGTGGCATGTGGGACCTTCCCAGACCAGGAATCAAACCGGTGTCCCCTGCATTGGCAGCCAGCTTCTTAACCACCAGACCACCAGGGAAGTCCTGTTTTTCATTTTGAAAAAAAAAGAATCATTTATTCTCTTCATATTGTGTGAAAGATGGAGTGGGATTTCCTGTTTTGAAAGGAACTATCTCACCTGGGACTGAATGAGTAAGCCTTAGAGAAAACACTTTTTTCATAAAATGTTCATGCATAAACACACATACACATACACATACTCTACACCTCAAGCCATGGATTATAAGTATTCTGCTTGAAAAGGTCTTTTCTCGTCTGCTTATGCAATTAGGTTTTAATGTAACAGAAACTTCTGTAGGGTTTGTGTGAGAGTAGGACAAAGGGCCCAGACTGAGAAAACTTGTTAAGGAGGAGTGATGGAGAGAATATGGTCAGCTTAGACTGTACCTCTTGGCATGGATTCTTTGCAACTCCCCAATAGTAGTGCTTGGAAACATTTATATAAGTTTCTTTCTGCTTCAATCCTCCCCTTATCCTGCATCCCATTCAAAAGTTATTGGGAAGAGGGTTTAGGATACTCCAGCCCTCTCCCATTTTAAGGGTGAGAGAGGACTAAGCCTAGGGATGTTTAATCATTTGCCTTGAAGCTGAGGTATTGTGATTACTAATGTGAAATCACTTGACACTTATTTGTGGGTGGAGAATGTGGCCTGCTTGGGTGGCTTAAGGAAGTACATGCTTTTTCACTCTAGTAGTCTTGCCCTTCTCTATTCTCTTGTTTGCTTCTTCTGGGGTTAGTAGAAGAGGGATAAAAATGGCTATTCCAACCATATGTTTTCTTGGCTCCTCCTATTTTCATAGGGCATTTGTAAAACCTCTGCTTGAGATGCCATCCTTTTGCTCCTAGTATTGTTCTTTCTTCTTTCTTCCCCTCACTCAATTAGAGGAACAACTAGGGTTTCAGATGTTGTACAGTCCTTACTCCAGACTGGATCGCAGGCCCGTTCCCATACACCCTGTGGAAGTGTCTCTTTCCTCCTTTCCCCTCTCTCTTACTCTCCACTTTCTGAGGGAAGAGTGACTTCCTATGGAACACTTAAGAGTATAGAAGCTATCGCCTCTGGATTTTTGCAGTAAGATTCACAGCCCTGGGACCCCAGTCAAAGAGATAGTATTGTAGCAGGTCTTAATAGTATTCAACAAATGTCCTGGTCAGTTGCACCCTTTCTCTTCAAATCTGCACTATCATTGTCTCTCAGTTACTGAGCCTGCTGAACTTCTAGAGACTTAAGATTGGTATTTAGTAGCCTGAGGGGTTCTGAATAAAATAGAAATATCCACTCTATTTTGATCCCCTATCAATCTCTCTTCTTGCCAAAAAAAAAAAAAAGATACACAGAATTGATTGTAGAGGAGTTGGAGGAGGGAGGAGACAAACACACTAGACTTAAAAGTGCTTTTAGTGAGGATGAAGAGGGAGGAAAGGAAACTCCCAGGTTAATTGTTTCCCTGCAGCTGAAGGGAAAAAAGGAAATGTCACTAAATCAGCAGTCCCCACAGAATCTCTTGTCTAACTTATCCTGCGGCTCTGTCCACCCACCTTCTTACCCAGGCTAGAAGGGGATGTGCATGTGCCCATGTGTCCAGACCTGTGGGTACGTGTGTATAGCTGGGTGTGTGATATCTGTCTGAGCCAATTAGCACAGTTGCTTAGAATATGATGCCTATGAGATTCAGGTAACAATTTTAGGTTACTGAGCTTCTTACAAGGAAAAGAACTCTTCTTATGTTCACCACTCATGCCCTTCATGTGTGGTTGCCACTGATTCCAAGAGGACTGGGTATAAGTATGGAGATGACTCCCTATAAACCTTCTTTTTTATGGGGGAAAAAGTAACAAAGCACACAGCCTAGTGGTATCTGCTATTTCACAGTGTGATTTCTTTGACATTTAGCTTCTTACTTCCATCAAGCAGCCTGATAATAATAATAGTAATTGCTAACTTTTATTTAGCGTTTATCAATTAATTCTGTGCTTCTTTGAGACCCCATGGACTGTGCAGTCCATGGAATTCTCCAGGCCAGAATATTGGAGTGGGTAGCCTTTCCCTTCTCCAGGGGATCTTCCCAACCCAGGGACTGAACCCAGGTCTCCCACATTGCAGGTGGATTCTTTACCAGCTGAGCCACAAGGGAAGCCCAATTCTGTGCTAGACATTATATTAAGCACTTTACATGTACCAACTCATTTCAATTCTGAACAACTCTATGAGGTAGGTACTATTATTTCCTCCATTTCACAGATAGAGACAGATGCACAGAAATTAAGTAGCTCGCTTCAGCTCATATAGCAAATAATGGCCGGGCCAATATTTGAACCTAGGGAGTATGAATCCAGGTATCATTTAATACATCTAAAGATGAAAGGGGCCAGGTACCAAGAAGGACTACTACAGAGTTTTCCATTCCTTTAGCCTCCGGGCATCCTTATGATTAAATGATATATGAGATGACCATGAAAGGGCTTAGTAAACAAAAGTCTGACAGTCTTGTGATACATGGTATACTCTTCTAACCACTCATTTTACTCTACCTGGAGTCATGGGTCATTGGGTCCAAAAAAGGGCCAGAGAAACTGTTTCTTTTTAGTTGGTTAGCCTGAATGTCACATAAACTTTCAAGGCTTCTGTGTTCTCATCTTCATTGTGAGATCAATTGTATTTACTTTTATAAGACTGTGAAGGAGCATATGAGATTCTGTATGTGAGTGGTATTTGTCAGTTGTGAAGGGGTTGGTATTATTATTATTATCATTATTATCATCATCATCATCCAGTAGCCTTTTCCAGCTCCTAGAAAGTGAGTTGTTACACCTTTCTCTAAATATTTCTGAAAGAGGAATCAACCCCTCCCCACTCCATCTCGTCTCCATCTCCTGTCTGTATTCTTCTGCAATTTTACCCGGGTGTCTCATAGCTAAGGATTGGCCACTGGCCATGTTTCCTTTGTTCCTTAGTTCTCTAGAAGCCCAGGGAGAGGAGGGGCCAGATCCCAGGCCATATACATTCAAGGAAACAAGGCATGTTGAAATATTTACAGCTCTTGGCAGGAGCTCACAAACCTCCCTTTGAGTCAAGGACTGACTTTTTTCTTTCTTTTTTTTTTAAAATAAGGATTACTAGGCACTGGGGGCAGATGGTGGGTGGAGTTAGGGTGTCATTTCCTCCCGAGGGTCTCTAACAGAGCCTCTGTTCTCCTGCAGGTAGTGAAAAGAAGGAAAGGGATATTTAGGGTCAGAAGGTCTGGGCCAGGGGACATTAAGCAAAGAAGGGACCTTGCTCCTTTGTATTCAGTTTTTGAGTGGGCCAATTTCCTTATGTTCTAAACAGGATAGCCCCAGAGAACAGAGGCCACAGAAGGCCAGAAGCCTGGAAGAGGCCTGCAATAGCAGTTTTGCGCAGCATTTCAGTGACCACTTAGGAACTTCCATTAAGACCATTTAGTAGGCAAATGTTTATACCATCTCACGATGAAAATATTTGTCTTTTGTTGTTGTTTTTGTAAACAACAAAACTAAATTCTCAAGTCCTTCTTTGAGACAAGATTTCAAATATACTAAGACTTACCATCTTGATTTTCAGTTATTTAAACATGTGAGTTGAAAGGCATTTTAGAGACTACCCATTCCTATCTATCTGGTTCCCATTTTACAGGAGAACTGACATCTGGAAAGATATAACCTCAGTCAGTATTACAGGTAGATGATTGTAGTCAAGGTTGGTTTATAAGTTGGGAATGGGTGTAAGAAGTAATGCTCCTGGCACCTTGGGAGTTCCTCAGTTCAATCACTGGCATACTGTCCACTTTATATCTCCCTGAACTTTTCTAAAGTCAATCCACAGGTACTGTGTTGCATAAAGAGACTGTATTATGTTGTAATAGGTGTAATTTCATTTACTTAATATGAGACAAAATTCAAGAGGTGGGATGGTGAAAAGTCTCCCTGCTACATTATCTTAAAAGTGAAAGTCGCTCAGTTGTGTCCAACTCTTTGCAACCCCATGGACTATACAGTCCATGGAATTCTCCAGGCCTGAATACTGGAGTGGGTAGCCTTTCCCTTCTCCAGGGGGCCTTCCAAACTCAGGGATCGAACCCAGGTCTCCCGCGCTGCAGGCAGATTCTTTACCAGCTGAGCCACAAGGGAAGCCTAAGAATACTGGAGTGGGTAGCCTATCCCTTCTCCAGCAGATCTTCCTGACCTAGGAATCAAACTGGGGTCTCCTGCATTGCAGGCGGATTCTTTACCAACTGTGCTATCAGGGAAGCTACATTACCTTACAGCTGCCTTGTTCCCCTCCCTAGAGGCCACTAATGTTATCTGGGGTGTTCTTCCAAAGATATTCTGTATATATGCAAACAATTGTGTATGTATGTGTATATCCTATTTTAAAAACACAGTGGTAACCTGTAATTCACATTATCCTCCACTTTGCCTTTTATGTTGTTGTTCAGTTACTCAGTCATGTCCGACTCTTTGTAACCCCATGGACTGCAGCATGGCAGGCTTTCCTGTCCTTCATCATCTGCCGGAGTTTGCGCAGTCATGTCCATTGAGTTGGTGATGCCATCCAACCATCTCATCCTCCATTGTCCCCTTCTCCTCCTGCCTTCAATCTTTCCCAGCATCTGGCTCTTTTCCAGTGAGTCAGTTCTTAACATCAGGTGGCCAAAAAATTGGAGCTTCAGCATCAGTCTTTCCAATGAATATTCAGGGTTGATTTCCTTTAGGATTGACTGGTTTGATCTCCCTGCTGTCCAAGGAACTCTCAAGAGTCTTCTCCAACACCGCAGTTCAAAAGCATCAATTCTTCAGTGCTCAGCCTTTATTATTGTCGAGCTCTCACATCCGTACATGACTACTCAAAAAAACATAGCTTTGACAAGACAGACCTTTGTCAGCAAAGTAAGGTCTCTGCTTTTTGATACACTGTCTAGGTTTGTCACTGCTTTTCTTCCAAGGAGCAAGTGTCTTTTAATTTCATGGGTGAAGTCACCGTCCACAGTGATTTTGGAGCCCAAGAAAATAAAGTCTGTCACTGTTTCCACTGTTTCCCCATCTATTTGCCATGAAGTGATGGGACTGAATGCCATGATCTTTGTTTTTTGAATGTTGAATTTTAAGCCAATTTTTTTCACTCTCCTCTTTCACCTTCATCTAGAGGCTCTTTAGTTCTTCCTCACTTTCTGCCATAATGGTGGTGTCATCTGCATATCTGAGGTTATTGATATTTCTCCTGGCAATCTTGATTCCAGCTTGTGCTTTATCCAGCCCGGCATTTCGCATGACATACTCTGCATATAAGTTAAATAAACGGGTGACAATATACAACCTTGATGTACTCCTTTCCCAATTTTGAACCTGTCTGTTGTTCCATGTCCGGTTCTAACTATTGATTCTTGACCTGCATACAGGTTTTGGTGGAAGCAAGTAAGGTGGTCTGGTATTCCCATTTCTTTAAGAATTTTGCATGATTTGTTGTGATCTATACAGCCAACGACTTTAGCATAGTCAGTGATACAGAAGTAGATGTTTTTTCTGAAAATCTTTTGCTTTTTCTATGATCCAATGGATGTGGACAATTTGATCTTCTGGTTCCTCTGTCTTTTCTAAATCCAGCTTATACATCTGGAAGTTCTTGGTTCATGTACTGTTGAACCCTAGCTTGAAGGATTTTGAGCATTACCTTGCTAGGATGTGAAATGAGTGCAATTGTGCAGAAGTTTGAACATTCTTTGGCATTGCCCTTCTTCAGAATTAGAATGAAAACTGACCTTTCTAGTCTTGTGGCCACTGCTGAATTTTCCAAATTTGCTATCGTATTGAGTGCAGTACTTTCACAGCATCATCTTTTAGGATTTTGAATAGCTCAGCTAGAATTCCATCACCTCCACTAGGTTTGTTCATAGTGATGCTTTCTAAGGGCCACTTAACTTCACACTCCAAGATGTCTGGCTCTAGGTGAGTGATCATACCATTGTGGTTATCCAGGTCATTAAGATCTTTTTTTGTACAGTTCTTCCATGTATTCTTGCCACCTCTTCTTAATATCTTCTGCTTCTGTTAGGTCCGTACTGTTTCTGTCCTTTATTGAGCCTATCTTTGCATGAAATGTTCCCATGGTGTCTCTAATTTTCTTTTAGAAATCTCTAGTCTTTTCCATTCTATTGTTTTCCTCTATTTTTTGCATTGCTCACTTAAAAAGGCTTTCTTATCTCTCCTTGCTGTATATCTTGAATATTATTACACAGTAAGTCTGTAAAATCATTACATTAAAAAAATAACTGCACAGTATTCCATTACATGGATATGCTGTAATTTTTCAGCACTCTGCTAATAGAAATTAAAACTATAACCAATCTTTGAATATAGGCTTTAGAATCAAACATCACTAAATTCAAATACTCAGTATATGGCTGACCTTGACAAAGATTTTAACTTCTTGAAGTTTGAGTTCTCACATGTATAAAATACAGATAATAATAACATCAGTCATTATTGGTGTGGAGATTAAATGAGAGGAAGCATATAAAACATCTAGCATACAGCCTGGCACATACTAAGGGTTCAATAAATATTGAATAGTCACGCCCTGCTCATAAGCCTTTCTCATACTCTCCACCTGTTCAATTCAAGTCAATAGGTGTTTATTACATGTTAGGTTGGACCTTGGATGAACCAGAGAAGGAAAAGTGTCGCTCAAGAAGTTTATAATTTCTTTGAGAAGACATAACATACCAAACAACCACAGATCACTGCTAGCTAGAAAAAATATGTATATGTGAAATTGAATGCATTTTTGGTGTGGTGATGTGGAAAAGGAGGACTTCCCTGGTGGCTCAGATGCAGGAGACCCGGGTTCGAGCCCTGGGTTGGAAAGATCCCCTGGAGAAGGAAATGGCAATCCACTCCAGTACTATTGCCTGGAAAATCCCATGGACAGAGGAGCCTGGTAGGCTACAGTCTATGGGGTCGCAAAGAGTTGGACACGACTGAGCGACTTCACTTTCTTTCACTTTTGTGGAAAAGGAGAGGTAAGTGTAAGGGCCAAAGTAATCAAAAGAGCTTTGCTAGTACAGTTGTAACTTGAAAAGAGATTTAGCTATGTGGGGAGGAGCCTATGGGCAGTGGTCAACTGAGACTTGCAAATTGGACAGATCGATTGTTACTCAAAATTGTTACTTTGTTCATATTCCCATTTTATAGTTACAGAAAATGGAGAGCAGATTGAAGGCAACTGAGTGGCCTAAGGTCATATACTTAATATTTAACAGAGCTGAAACTAGAAACCAGGGATCCCAATCCCATGTTCCATGGGGGCTGAGATGTAGGACCTCCCCAATACCTGTAACAGTTTTCCCTCAACTTGATAGCAGCCTGAAACAAATTGAAATAAAAAAAACTAAGGGGGAGAGAAACAAGGGTCATGGAAGGAAGGATATGGGCATAACTAAGACCTGCTGGCTGAGGTCAAGAAAGAGCACCAGACTGGGAGTCAGGAGATCAAAGTTCTACTTCTGGCTCTACTACTGTGTTTGTGACCCTGACAAGTCTCTTCCACTTTCTGGGCCTTGACTTCTCCCCTTAAGCGATAAAAAAGCCGGGCCTCCCAGAAACTTAGTGGTGCTTAGAACCAATGGTTTATATAAACCAAAGAGACATTGGGTGCTCCCTGGCAAGGGGCCAGAGGATATAGGGACAACTTCTCTGATGGAAATTGAAAACAGATACTCCCAGATTTGAGAAAAAGATGAGTCTTGGGAAGTGTAGTTATCCCATGGTCTCTATTCTATCTTCTTGAAGAATTCCACCCATGAGAGGCAAAGAGAATATGTATGCCCAAGTGAGCGAGTACCTCAATGTGAAACTAAGATTTGGTGGGACAGGTTATGATATGCTGAGCCAATGCCTAGAACTCTCTCCTGAATATTCTCTACTAACATCACTTTTCTAAGATCTTAGCTTTATTATTTTTTTAAAGAGAGTTTGTATCTTATGGACAAAGTACCATTGAAGTCCTAGTTTCATGGAGCCCTCTTGAGTGAGCACTGACCCTGGAGCCCAACTGCCTGGGTAAGTCTGGCTCCACCATTTACCAGCTGTGTACTTAGGCAAGGGACTTAGCATCTCTGTGCCACTATTTCCTCACATGTAAGAGGAGGATCGAGGAGGGAATGGCAACCCACTCCAGTATTCTTGTCTGGAGAATCCCGATGGAGAGAGGCGCCTGGCAGGCTACAGTCCATGGGGTCGCAAAGAGTTGGACACGACTGAGCAACTAAGCACAAGGGGAGGATAACAAGAGTACTTACCAGTAAGACTGTTAAAAGAGTTATGTATATCTCAGAATTATATATGTCTCAGAACAGTAAGTGCTATAGAAGCTTTTGCTGTTATTATCTCCCTAGTAAGCTAGTGTAACCCCAAGGGAGCCCAAGGGAGTTTAGCACCACTCATTCAGGAATTTTGAAGGTAAATGTGTCTTCTCAAGATGCCATCTGGGCTGCTCTGATGTTGGTCATTCCCAGGACCAGATTAATACCTTTAGAGGCCCAATGCACTGTTTTTCCAATTGCCAAATTCTGGAACAATTCAATAAATTTGTAATTCTTTCATTTTGGGTGCCCTTGCTTTGTTGATGCCCTAAGCTTATACTTAGTCCATCTGTAGGATAATCCTGCACTGGCCACATCAGCCTATAAGCTCCTCCCTTAATTCTGGAAGGAACCAATGATTGTGGATGATCTACTCATCCACATACAACAATTTTTAACCTGAACAACAACATCTACAATAAGGTGCTCTGTGTCCTGCCTCCCAGGAGCTTATCCTACCAAGCCCCTTGACCTCCTTGCCCACTGGGACATCCCATCCTATTACTTAGAAAGAGGATTTATCTTCTGGGGTGGGGAGGGGAAGACAGGTGCCAGGAAGTCCCAAGAGGGATCCCCTGCAGGAAGCTCTAAACATTAGCGGGTTAAACTTCTGGTGACTAGTGGGGATGACTGAGTAGTAAAGACAGGGAATGGTGAGGATCCCCTGCATCCAGATGACTAAGAGACCCTCCCCAATTCCCTGAGCCCTGACTCCTACAAGACCTTCAAATTAATGATCCTGAAGATTTGGAGTTACTAACATTATCTCTACAACTCTTGACCAGGTTCTAACCATTCAAATGGTGTACAACTGGAAAGTTGTGTGTATTCCAAGAGCCATAGTGGTTTTTTTGCTTTGACCTAGATTTTGCCAATGGGAAGACTAGTCAAAGGCAAGTTGTCCTTAAATCTTCTGGTTAACCAGCTGGAGGGACCTGTTGGTCAGGGTAAAGGAGGTTAGCAGGACCCCAAACAGGTTCATTTGAGTTTTGCCCTGCGATGGCACCACTCACATTCAAGCCTAGCCAAGCCTGTGCTTCCTACACTATTCACAGAGTATCTCAAACATGGAAGGCTCAGTGGAACCAGTCAGACCAGATGTTGAGAGCCTGCAGCTTTTAGGAAGAGAAAGACAGACAGCCAGAGGATAGAATAAAGAAGGAACAAACCTATTGTCTTGGCTCCTAACCCTAGGAAGCCTCCCCTTAGGCTCTAAGGTAACACCAGTGAACACCCACTCAAGGGAGCCATGGCTTTTATGTGTCCCATGAGTGGATTTGGCCATATCTTCAGGCAGGACCAGAAACCTGAAAGCCAGTCTCCAGACCATGGCTCAAGAGAATAGTACGGGTCCTAAAGCCCTCTTTCTTTTCCTGGAAGTTGTTTCAGCACTAACAAAAAAGATTACCTTGGAATGGGAGGTCATAAAAAAGACCCTGAAGTTCAAGTCCCTTTTGCCTTATTTCTCCTTGTGCTATCTGTTATAGGGTAAGGAACAGGATCTGACATCAGATAGACCAGCATTAGAGTCTTAACTTTGTCATTTACCTAATTTGCAACCCATGGGCAGGTCATTTGGCATCTCTGAGCCTCAATTTACCCATCTGTAAAGTGGCGGTGGGAGGGGTAGTAATAATCTCTCACAGTCTTGTGATGAGGTTCAAATAAGAGGGTGGATGTGACAGTCCTTTGAAAACTGATTTGAGCCTTATGTATGGATTATCGTCATGGCTGCCAGGTACATAAGTTTATCTATAGATTTGCACATGTACTCATGCATGTAGAGCTGAATTGTGGCATAACCAAAAACACACATATGTATAAGCAACCACTTGTGTATACAAAACTATATACATAATCATGACGTAGGCAACTAAAAGCATACACATAGGCATACAGATAAACATTTATCTATATTGACAGCCTCTTTCTCTGTCACATATATATCCACACATAAGCAGATGTATATGTATCTATGTATGTTTTTACATGCATATGTACATATATGTACCACCCCTAGCTGTATAGGTGAGCATACCATTCCCTTCAGCTTCTCCCCAGACTATTCACTTTTCTAAAGGTCTGAGAAAGGTCCTGTTTGTTAATTCCCCCATTTCATACTGAAATTGTCCCTTTTGTCCTTGCTGGGCCTTCTTCCTTGCTTCCATTTTGTTTACAGATTAGCACAGCTGCTGCCACAATTCAAGCTGCATAGTATGTGGTATCCACATGTCTGGAGAACATGGATCCTTATTCAGTTGCTCTGTGAATTGCACTCTATTATGCGCAATATATTATTATCCATATTTGACAGCTGTTTCATATTTTTTCAAAACAAGTTAATCTAGCCATGAAAATAGTCACTGGCCCACATGCCCTGAGGCTAAAAGAAATTAGGCAGAAAGCCTAATGAAAATTAGTCAGAGCCTAAATGAGGTTGAATCAATCAATATCTCCTCTCCTTTCTTCTCCTCCTCCTCTTCTTCCCATTCCTCTCCTCCTTCTTCTCCCCCCTCCCCTGTCTCCTCCTCCTTCTCCCTCCTCTCTCTCTCATGGTAGTGGTAAGGGGAGGAGGGGTTGTGTTCACATGGTGTGTATTGGAATCAGAGAGATCCTGTGGTCATCAAGCCCTCTTTGGGAGGAAGGAAGGAGAAGAAAGAGAAGAAAAAAGTTCGGATTTCTGGGATTATAAGCTAGAAGAATATAGCTGGGGAATTAAATGGGGGCGACACCTAAACGAAGTGGATTATTGCCTACTTTGAGGCCATCTAGGATGGCAAACCACCCCAGCCTCCCCTTTATCACCTAGATGTGAGCTAGTAAATGGTTTTGCTTGTGTGCAGGGTGGGAACAGTAAAGACTCCCTAGTGATAGAATTGAGAAGTTAAACTTAGTTAAAGAGCAAAATGCTTTCCCAGGAAGAGAGCAAGCCCAGGCCAGATGTAATGGGCCCCCCTCCAGGGGGCCTAATCATGGCCCAGGATGAGGAGAGCTTTAGGTAGGGTTGCAAGGAGATCCAACCAGTCCATTCTGAAGGAGATCAGCCCTGGGATTTCTTTGGGAGGAATGATGCTAAAGCTGAAATTCCAGTACTTTGGCCACCTCATGAGAAGAGTTGACTCACTGGAAAAGACTCTGATGCTGGGAGGGATTGGGGGCAGGAGGAGAAGGGGACGACAGAGGATGAGATGGCTGGATGGCATCACTGACTCGATGGACGTGAGTCTGAGTGAACTCCGGGAGTTGGTGATGGACAGGGAGGCCTGGCGTGCTGTGATTCATGGGGTCACAAAGAGTCGGACACGACTGAGCGACTGAACTGAACTGAACTGAACTGATTAAATAATTTACGTTCCAAACTGTGATAATTTAAGAATAAAAGGGTACACTATTAATATTATTCTGAGACAATAGGCATAAACTAGGATTGTCCCAGGTAGACCAAGATATATTTTCATTCTAGATTTAGGCCATATTGCTCTAGTTTTCTAGGAAAGGACGCACTGTAAGGACTCCTCACAAGCATGACTTTAAAAATGTGTGTGAGGGGGTTGTTGGGTAGTGGGGAGCAGGGCAGGGAGATTCAGTCTTGAGACTACTGCTGCTGCTAAGTCGCTTCAGTTCTGTCTGACTCTGTGACCCCATAGACGGCAGCCCAGCAGGCTCCCCCGTCCCTGGGATTCTCCAGGCAAGAACGCCGGAGTGGGTTGCCATTTCCTTTTCCAATGCATGAAAGTGAAAAGTGAAAGTGAAGTCACTCAGTTGTGTCCCAACTCTTTGCGACACCATGGACTACAGCCTACCAGGCTCCTCCATCCATGGGATTTTCCAGGCAAGAGTACTGGAGTGGGGTGCCATTGCCTTCTCCGGTCTTGAGACTAGGGATTGTTTATTCTAAACACAAATTCCTCTTATTGTTATGGTCCATAAATATATAATGGAACTCTATCCTGAGTATGTTTATTTCCTAGTCAGTTTCAGAAAAGGAGACATTTTGTGTGTGTATGTAATTTTGTGTATTGTGTGTATGTATGTGTGTCAAAGTTTTGAAAGCTTGTATGAATATTCCCTGAAGAAGGAAATAGCACCCACTCCAGTATTCTTGCCTGGGAAATCCCATGGACAGAGGAGCCTGGTGGGCTATAGTCCATGTGGTCGCAAAGAGTTGGACACAACTTAGTGACTGAACAACAAACAGCAAATGAGGGTGACTGGAAAAATGAGTATATTTAACTGTGTGTATTTATGGGCATGTACATGTGAATGGACGTGTGAGTGTATTGAACATGGATGTGGTGAACATAAATAAAGATGTGTGTGCATGTGTGTGTGTGTGTGTGTGCACATGATTGCCAGGCCTGACCCCCTAATTCATTAAGTTGTGAACTTTTTAACTTCCAGAGAACAATCACATAGACCACCACCTCATTTTACACATGAGGAAACTGAAGTATGTGTGATGAGACCTACTTTTACTATTTTCTTATCAGTGGTTGGGGGTAGACTAGTGACAGTCACAATAATCCTGACTGGGAGCCACCTGCCAGTGGATTATACATTGGAGTAAAAGCTTAGCTGTTTCTTTAAGGTTTCTGAAAACAACAGGTGCTTGGCAAGTGTGGGAAGAAGCTTCTTGAGAGTAAGCTTGAGGTACCTGTAAGCCTAGATTTGAGCACAAGGGAAAGATTTGACAGATGGCCAGTTCCCCTAAGCCTGCCTTCCTGAAGGACCTTTTCAAATAATGGAAACTCTCCAGTGTTTTGAACATCACACAAAGCCTCCCAGCTCCAAACATACAATGTACAGATGAGATTTACCTTGGAGACAAACCCAGATAGTAAAGACCCACTAGAGGCCTTCACAGGAAGTGGGCTAGACATAGGCTGAAAGTATCCTCAGATTGAGCAATAAGACAGGAAAGCCTCTCCCCTTCTAATCTGTGACCATACGGCTCCTGGCCTCATCATTCTGGGCTCTGGGCAAAGGAAATAGCTAGATAGGCTCCAGGAGTATCATAGTTGGTTGTTAGAATGGGAATTTGTGCCCCCAGGAGGGTTGGGGGACTCTCTCATGAGCTCTGGCTTTTTCTATCTGTGGCTGAGAAGTTATCTGTACAAGTAAGTACAAGCTGTGCATTAACCCCAAGTGAATGAAGCCAAATTCCAAACCATGGTTCACTCCTCACTTGAACACATCCAGCTTTCTCAAGCTTCTGTTCATGTTGTATGCATTTGCCTGACCAGTCACACAAAGGATAAAGCAAAAGAGTATGGGGTGCTGCAGCACAATGAGAAAACAACCCAGGTCTCATGTTGTGATATGCCAATTCAGACTCAGTCAGTATTTATTGAGCATTTGCTATATGGCTAGCACCATGAGAAACTTTCACCTGTGTTAATTATCTCCTTGAATCCTCACAACAGCCCTGTGAAGTAGGATTCATCTCATTAAGAAGCTCCAAGAGGAGCTTGCTTAAATTAAGGCAGCTAGTAATGGGGAAATCAGAATTCAACCACAGCTTTGCTTGATTAGTGGTAATAAATCTATTTACATTTAAAATAAATTATTGAGAACCTACTGCATGCCAGGCACTATGCTAATATTTTTCTGTGGATTATCTCACTTAATAGGCTTCCCAGGTAGCGCTAGTGGTAAAGAATCTGCCTGCCAATGCAGGAGACATAAGAGACTCAGATTTGATCCCTGGGTCAGGAAGATCCCCTGGAAGAGGGCACAGCAACCGACTCCAGTGTTCTTACCAGGAGAATCCCATGGACAGAGAAGCCTGGTGGGTTACAGTCCATAGCATCACAAAGAGTCAGACATGACTGAAGCAACTTAGCACACATATCTCACTTAATTCTCAAAATAGCCCTATGGGGAGGATACTCCTCCCTTTTTTACAGATACGGGTATTGAAGAATAGAAGTGCTAGGTAACTCATCCAGGGTCTAGTGCTACTATAGCACTAATATTGCCTGTTGATTCCCAAGTCTAGGGTTTTTTTCCCTGACTCACCATGGATATCAGATTCCCCATCAAGATGATTCCTAAAACCCCTTCCAGTTTTGACATTCTAGAGCTTGGCAACTCTGTGGTAACCCTTCCCCACTAACTCAAGCAGCCTTAAGTCACTTGGCTTTATTCTCCTGCCATGCTCTCCTTCCCACTAGGGAAGAGTGAGCAAGCGATCCCCAATCAGCTTAGTCTGTTGGCCTGGGGCTCTGACTCACCTCCCCCACTGCTGGCCCCAAGTACCAGGTGAGGTGCTTTCTGTATCAACCTCAGAAGCTGCTCTGGGCTCTAGGCCTGGGCCCTGTAATTCTTTCCCTCTGTAAAAAATGGGAAATATCTCCTTAAATTGGCAAATGATAAAATCCTGCAAAGGGGGCACAGAGAAGCTGCTTCCATGCCTTCTGTGACTGTGCCTGTGTTTGTGTGCTCATTTCTCTGGGTGTATGGTACAGCCAGGAATTGCAGACAGAGGTCAACCTTTAAAAAACAAAAACCTTTTAGTAACCCCTAATTGGTATACAATTTTATATAAGTTTCAGGTGTAAAACATAGTCACAATTTTTAAAAGTTATGTTACATTTATAGTTATTGTATAATATTGGCTATATTCCCCATGTTGTACAATATATCCTTGTAGAATAATTTATACTTATTTATTCATTTGTATATATAGTAGCCTTTACCTCTTAATTCCTTATTCCTGTTTTGCCCCTACCATATTCCTTCCACCAAATGGTAATCACTAGTTTGTTCTCTACATCATCTGTGAGTCTGTTTTCATTTTTGTATTTTCATAGTTCATTGTATTTTTTAGACTCCGTATATCAGTGATATCATACAGTATTTGTCTTCCTCTGTCTTAACTTGTTTTGCTATGCATAATACCATCTAAGTCCATCCATGTTGTTGCAAATGGAAAAATTTCATTCTTTTTTTATAGCTGAGTAGTATTCCATTGTGTGTATGTGTACCACATCTTCATCCATTCATCTGTCGATGGGCATTTAGGTTGCTTCTATATCTTGGCTATTGTATGTAATGCTACAGTGAACACTGGGATGCATGTATCTTTTCAATTTAGTGTTCTTGTTTTCTTCAGCTATGTATCCAGGAGTGGAATGCTGGGTTACATAGTGTTGTATTTTTAGTTTTTTGAGAAACCTCCATATTGTTTTCCACAGTAGCTGTACCAATTTACATTCCAATCAACAGTATGTGAGGATTCCTTTTTCTCCACATACCCACCAACATTTGCTTTTGGGGTTCTTTTTGATGATAGCCATTCTGACAGGTGTAAGGTGATGATATCTCATTGTGGTTTTAATTTGCATTTCTCTCATGATTAATGATGTTGAGCATCATTTCATGTGCCTGTTGGCCATTTGTATATCTTTAGAAAAATATCCCAGAGAAGGCAATGGCACCCCACTCCAATACTCTTGCCTGGAAAATCCCATGAATGAAGGAACCTGGTGGGCTGCAGTCCATGGTCGCTAAGAGTCGGTCATGACTGAGGGACTTCACTTTCACTTTTCACTTTCATGCATTGGAGAAGGAAATGGCAACCCACTCCAGTGTTCTTGCCTGTAGAATCCCAGGGATGGGGGAGCCTGGTGGGCTGCCATCTATGGGGTCGCACAGAGTCGGACACGACTGAAGTGACTTAGCAGTAGCAGCAGCAGCAGAAAAATGTCTATCCAGCTCTTCTGCCCATCTTTTAATGAGATTTTTTTTAATGTTGATTTGTGGAAATTGTTTATATATTTTGGATATTAACCCAGATAGAGATCAACCTTGATTCTGAATCTCTTTAGTAGGCTGAGATGAATATTTCCTTCTCTGCCTGCTCCATCAGACCTTTTCCTCTTGGAAGCTGACGATGAATTTTCCATCTTTTTCTTGATCAGAAGAAGGCAATTTGGCTCACAGAATGATATTAGTCAGGGTCTGGTACCTGGTGGAGGTGATACTGATTTATCCAATTAGGGATGACTCACATGTACCTGGTGGCCAGAGTATGGGATGAGCCAAGATGCCTATGGAAGCAACATCTTGGTAGAGGAGTTCTCAGAGGAGGGTCCTGAGCAGCACTTGAGAAGTTACTATGGGTGGAAGGGCTGTGGTCTGGATACCTTTCCATTCTTCCTCTTTCATCTTGATGCTACTTTCCTTCTCTATACTACCTTGCTTTCCTGGAATTGTATCCTGCCCCTGCCCCACTTCTCCACCCTTGTTATGTGTTACAGGGAAAGGAGAACTCTGAAAGGAATCAGAAAATGTGAGTTCTACTACTATCTGCAAATTTCACCACTATCTCCCTGTGTGACTTTGAATGATGTACTTTATTGCCCTGAAACTCAGTTCCATTATCTGTAGAACAGGAAAAAATAAACTGTTTTTTAAGGTTTGACTCAAGATTTAAATAAAAAGTATGCAGAAATATCTAGGACCTTTCTTTTGCTTATTTTGAGAATCAGATGAGAGAATAAACTGTAAATATTGAGTGAGCTCTAAAGTGCTGTTTGCATAGGAGGAGCTGCTATTGTTAATACCCTCTGTTCCCTAACTGCTTTGCCATACATATATATTAAAAGTTACCCAGTCTGGCTAATGTCCTGTTCTCCTCTGATGCTTGCTCTGAAGACTAGGTAGTCATCTGTTCCTAGACTCTCTATGTCTATGGCAGAGAATCACAAGGTTCCCACTGGGCCCTCTTTCTTAATGCAGGGACAAACTTAGCTGGACTTTTTTGCACATAAATTCTTTTTCACCTTACCCATAAGAGCAGTGGCAAACTCAAGTCAGTGCAAATCAGTAGGGAGAAATCTATTTGGAAAGATGCAGCTTGTCTCAGTATATTTTTAGCCCATTTTTGCAGATGAGGAAACTGAAGCTCAGAGAAGTGAAGGGCACATAATAAGAGATAGGTTCTAAGTTGTGTGTATGAATGTGTGTGTGTGTGTGTGTGTGTGTGTGTGTGTGTGTATTGAGGTGGGCAGGCAGTTCATCTGGAAGCATATGAGAGGTAAAAAGTCTGGATTAGCTATTAAGGTAGCCATCAGTCTCCAGGAATCAAATAAAACCAGGCAGTAAGCCTAATAAAAGTCAAGCAGTGCACCAAAAAGATACTGATTGTGCACTACCTTTTAATCTTCTTCTCTATTTGGCTTGATTTCCTACAGGAAGACTTATTTTATTTCACTGTATACACCACTAGGCCATTCAGGTATGACCTAAATCAAATCCCTTATGATTATATAGTAGAAGTGACAAATAGATTCAAGGGATTAGATCTGATAGATAAAGTGCCTGAAGAACTATGGATGGAGGTTTGTAACATTGTATAGGAGGTGGTGATCAAAATTATCCACAAGAAAAAGAAATGCAAAAAGGCAAAATAGTTGTGTGATGAGGCCTTACAAATAGCTGAAAAGAGAAGAGAAGTGAAAGGCAAAGGAGAAAAGGAAAGATATACCCATCTGAATGCAGAATTCCAAAGAATAGGAAGGAGAGATAAGAAAGCCTTTTTAAGTGAACAATGCAAAGAAATTGAGGAAAACAGTAGAATGGGAAAGACTAGAGATCTCATCAAAAAAATTAGATACCAAATGATTATTTCATGCAAAGATGGGCACTATAAAGGACAGAAATTGTATGGACCTAACAGAAGTAGAAGATATTAAGACGTGGTAAGAATACACAGAACTGTACAAAAATGGTCTTAATGGCCTGGACAACCACAATGGTGTGGTCACTCACCTAGAGCCAGACATCTTGGAGAGCTAAGTCAAGTAGGCCTTTGGAAGCATTACTATGAACAAAGGTAGTGGAGGTGATGGAATTCCAGCTGAGCTATTTCAAATCCTAAAAGATGATGCTGTTAAAGTGCTGCACTCAATATGCCCATACACTTGGAAAACTCAACAGTGACCAGAGGACTGGACTGGGAAAGGTCAGTTTTCATTCCTATCCCAAACAAGGGCAATGCCAAAGAATGTTCAAACTTCTGCACAATTGCACTCATTTCACATACTAGCAAGGTAATGCTTAAAATCCTTCAAGCCAGGCTTCAACAGAATATGAACTGAGAACTTCCAGATGTACAAGCTGGATTTAGAAAAGACACAGGAACCAGAGATCAAACTGCCAATATCTGTTGGACCCCAGAAAAAGCAAGGGAATTACAGAAAAACGTCTGCTTCATTGACTACTCTAAAGGCTTTGACTGTGTGGATCACAACAAACCATGAAAAATTCTTAAAGAAATGGGAATACCAGACCACCTTACTTGTCTCCTGTGAAACCTGTATGCAGGTCAAGAAGCAACAGTTAGAACTGGACATGGAACAAAAGACAGTTTCAAAATTGGGAAAGGAATACATCAAGGTTGTATATTGTCACCCTGTTTATTTAACTTATATGCAGAGTACATCATGCAAAATGCCAGGCTGGATGAAGCACAGACTGGAATCAAGATTGCTGGGAGAAATATCAATAACCTCAGATTTGCAGATGATGCCACCCTTATGGCAAATAAACAGCCTCTTGATGAAGGTGAAAGAGGAGAGTGAAAAATCTGGCTTAAAACTCAACATTCAAAAAATGAAGATCATGGCATCTGGTTCCATCACTTTATAGCAAACAGATGGGAAAACAATGGAAACAGTGACACACTTTATTTTTCTGGGCTCCAAAATCACTGCAGATGGTGACTGCAGTCATGAAATTAAAAGATGCTTGCTCCTTGGAAGAAAAGCTATGCTCAACCTAGACAACATATTAAAAAGCATAGACATCACTTTGCTGACAAAGGTCCATCTAGTCTAAGCCATGGTTTTTTCAAGTAGTCATGTACGGATGTGAGAGCTGGACCATAAAAAAGGCTGATCACTGAAGAATTGATGCTTTGAATTATGGTGTTGGAGAAGACTCTTGAGAGTCCCTTGGATTGCAAAGAGATCAAACCAATCAATCCTAGAGAAAATCAATCTTGAATATTCATTGGAAGGATTGATGCTGAAGCTGAAGTGCCAATACTTTGGCCCCCTGATGCAAAGAGCTGTCTCACTGGAAAAAAACCCTGATTATGGGAAAGATTGAGGGCAGGAGGAGAAGGGGATGACAGAGGATGAAATGGTTGGATGGCATCATTGACTCAAGTAACATGAGTTTGAGCAAACTCCAGGAGACAGTGAAGGACAGGGAAGCCTGGCATGCTGCAGTCCATGGGATTGCAAAGAGTCGGACATAACTGAGTGACTGAACAACAGCAACAATATATATAGCACATTTTGCTAGGTGCTATGATCAGATGGTCGAGGTGAAGTAGAGAACTGTCTCATGTTTCATGTCTGTATGAACAGACATATAATTGAGTGGAGTGATTTATAAAGAATGATATGGTCATCCCGCACATAACACAATGCACTGTATATAGTAAGTGTGTGATAAATGTGTATTGAAAAAAATGAGGGACACAAGTAGGAGACCATGGGCATGTTTGGGGAAAGGTTAATGCAATGTGGACATGTTTCATGCCCCCTACTTCAGGATACACTGCTAACTTCTCAGGGTTTATTTGCAAGGCTACTTTAAAGGTGGGATGTATTTGTTTTCCAAATCATTGTTCTTAACAGCCAAGGTTTGAGATTTTGGCTTTTCCTTTGACTACTGACAATGCCCCTCTGCCTAAGAAATCTCATAGGAAGCCCCCAAACTTCACTTTGCTCTTGGATGCCTGGCAAATGACTTTCCCATTTCCTTGCCCCATCTATGAACTCTGATTTTAGTTGTCAGGCCAAGATTCCACCCCTCCCTCTGCCTCTTTCCTCTGGGACAAATCAGGTTTCTCAATTCAAGAGGAGAACTACACTCTCACCCATCCCCTGGATGAGTCTGAAATTCTCAAAGATGTTTTGCCTTGTCTGTATTCCAGGGGCAACTAGACAAGCTAAATTTTCCAGACATCTGCTCTGTCCTTCTCTGGGCAGCCTGGTCTTCCAACCCCCATTTTTCAGACTCAATCTAAGTCAATTCTCTGCTTTCTTTCCCCTTTATGAGAATATCTGGTTGGTGGGGGGCTTCTTTCTTGTCTGCTCAGTGACACCTTTGGGTGGAGCAAGTAGATTGCATACCAGCTTCAAGTGGATTTTGATATAATTATCCTGTATGCTAAGTTCCTTCAGTCATGTCCGATTCTTTCCAACCCTATGGACCATAGCCTGCCAGGCTCCTCTGTCTGTGGGATTCTCCAGGTAAGAATACTAGAGTGAGTTGCCATGCCCTCTTCCAGGGCATCTTCCCAACCCAGGGATCAAACCCGCATCTCTTACTTCTCCTGCATTGGCAGGTGGGTTCTTTACCACTAGCGCCACTTGGGAAGCCCATATGATTATTTAAGGATTGGTATTTTAAGCTTGCCTACCTCTCATACAAAGACCAAATTACTGGTGAGGTAAACTTGGAGCAAAAAGAGAATTCTAAGACATTGTTACAGATACAGTTCTACATAATGCCTTGGATTCAGCTTCCTGCCTCCAGTCATGCCAGAGAGATGAAGGTCTCTATCTATTTTCTTAGTGTCAGAAGTTCAGATTTTGGCCTAGGGCCTGGATGAAGATGAGGATGACAGAATGACAGAGTTACCTAACTGCAACAGAGAATACATTCCTCCCCACCCGGTCCTGCCCCAACATGTAATTGAATACCTCTCCCTTTGCCACCCCTCAATAAGCTTTTGCCCTTTTCTTCCTAAATAAGGTTCCTAAGTTATTGACTTAGTTATTCAAATAAAAGTTTCAGTGTTCAAGAGACCATAGTTATGTCCTTTGGGTCTGAATACATGGTCAATTTCAATCTTTTTGAGTCCTCAGAGACACCCACAAACTCCCTATGTGAAATGCCTAGATCTGAGTCATGTGAAGGTAATTGCATGATAAAGGCTTTTTGGATAGTAACATTGATAATCATGATAAAGTACTTGGTCCAAATTGGACTTAGATTCATAGATAGTCATGTCTGGGAGGTCCACAGCGGTCATCTAGTTCAGTGGTTCCTAGCCCTGGCTGACCATCAGAATCATCTAGGAATGTGTTAAAAACACAGCTTCTCTGGGGCCCAAGATAAATCTAGTGATTCAGTTTCTGAGGTGAGGCCCAGAGTCTGCACTGTATTATAAATCTCATCAAGTGATTCTGATAATAGACGAGGCTTGGGAACTGCTTGGTTGAATCTTTTGGGTTTGGGTCAGTGGCCTGCAGCAAAGTGGCCAGACATGAAAATAAGGGCAGAGACATTCTGCCTTGGTTCTTACCATGCCCTCTTTGCATACAACACCCACATGCACTCTGCCATTTCTTATCTTTCTGTGTCTCCAGAATTATGAATACTTTGATGATGGGACAAAGTCAGATCCATCTCTGAGACCTCCAAGTTCTTGAGTTTGATCTTTGAAGACAGACTGTCAGATTGCTGCATATTCTTAGCCTCTGTACCTTCATTTTTCCAGGGATAAAAGGTTGAGGTAGGAGCCACAGTACCTCTCTTTCTTCAAAGAGCAGGGCCGCTGTAAAGTTTCAAATGTGTGTACTGCCAGAGATCTACCCAGAGCTGTGTGGGAGCTGGGAGCTCAGTTCCTGTGCTGAGGGAGGCAGAATGTCTAGTGGCAGCAGGTTACCTAAAGCTCAGACTGGGGCTAAGTGTCTGTATATCTTGGGGAATTTTGGCCTTATTCCCATCACACTATCGCTGGCGGCAGCCTTAAGTACAAGGATAATGACATGCTTTGAAAAATGCCTCAAACGTCAATTACGCAGCATTGAGGCAAACCCTGGGAGTTGTTCCTGCATGTCCACATCTTAAGCTGTGCTTATCACTCTCACAGCACTGTGTTTCACCCTGCCTAAGTCTGCAGGGCTGCCCACAGCTTTGACCTGCTCTTCTTCAGGACTAGGCTAGGAAGTAGAACGGAAAGATGGCTAGTGGAGGGCAAGGCAGGCCTGACTTGTTTGCATTTTTATTCTTTGAAGTGAGCTCAGTGCCAAGCTAGGTAGGGGAGTATGGTAGAGAGAGCACTGACTGTCATTAGACCTGGGTTCTAGCCTCACCACTACTTGATGTGACTGGAGAGCAGGCCCTCACCCCTCTAAGTCTGTTTCCCCACCCACACAATGAAGAGGTAGTACTAGGAACCTTTCACTTTTGACTGAATGATGCTAAGTTAAGAGCCATGCTGTAGGGTCACCTAATGGGTGTTGACCATTCCCCGACCCCATGGTGCCCTATTGATCCCACATCTTCAGTTCATTCTTGGAGAAGTTGTGTGATTACCCCAGGTTCAAGATCTAACTTCCAGAGCAATTTACTTAACATGTCCCTGTCCTTCAATGGGCCTCAGCTGGGCAATATCTCAGTGCAGCCTGGCTCCATTGCATTTCAGATATTTCAGCTTCTTGAAGACAGCCAGGTACAACAGAAAATTGATTTTCCCACTGGATATGAAAGCCTGAGGATACAGCTAATTTCGCTTTTCAGGATCCCTGGCTGTCTTTTGCCTGGTCTGCAGCATCTGTGGGGCTTTTTAGCACATTGACTGCCTTAGCCACACACCCCTCTAACTAGGTCACCTGCCGGCAGCCTGTGGTTTCTCTGACTGGAAAGGTCTTGATTCATCCTGTTGTGGGGAACTCTTCTGTTTGGCAATTTTACTCTGGGGATTTCTCCTCTGCCTAACCCTTCTCCTCCCAATGACCCTCCCTCCCTCCTCCTACTCCTCACCCTCCACCCTAATCCTCTAGGGATAATGGGATGGTTTTTGTCTTGAAACAGGCCCACCCTTCCTCTACCACCAGTAACAAGGGCTGCCTTGGGAAACTTTAGCATCTCTCAGAGTCATGATTAATAAATTGATAATCTAAGCAAAATTCATGCACTTGTTATATAAGCAAGCAAGACAAGTCCTCTAATCATCTCCTTCCAGCCAAATTGCTTTCCTTGTGCCCTTCCTATTGAGAAATTATGGACGCCCCATTGTATGCCTCAGGGCCTAACACAAGGTCTGACTGGCACATAATAGATACTAAATAAATATTTGTTGAATGAATAATACTGAACAAATGGAGACTAAACAGACCGAAAAACCAAAGGAAATCATGCTGGCTGAGTCAGAAGACCTGAATCAGCCACTAACTCTTTTTTAAACTTTGATCATATTCCTTTCTCTCTCTGGGTCTAAGTCTCTCCCTCTATAGAATTGGATGCTGAATTCAGTGGTCCCTTAGAAATCTTCCATTTCTGTCAGTTATGACTCTGTGATCTGAACTCTAATACCAAATGCCCACCCACAAGAAGTGAAAGAAACCTCCATCTACTTATCACATAGTATTTGACTCAAGTTAGTGGAAAAAAAGAATTTAACTCTGGATTTTGAATCAATCCAAAGTCAGACAAGGCACTGCCTCCCTGACAATGGGGATTACTGATCAGGTCTCACTTCAATGAGTGAAAGTCACAACATTGCAGGTCCCCCATTTTTGCCCTTCCTACCCTTTCTTTGATGGCCTATGGGAAGTATTTTCTACAAATGGTGTCCCCTGGGCTCTAGTGGTGGTTAGGGTGGGCAGGTTCCTGAAGATTTGGGAGTCTTCATCATGAAAGAACAAATCCTTGTCTTGACTTTGAAGGTCTCATTCAGCCGTAAAATATATACAGGTTTACCTGTCTGAAATTGAAGGAAATTAAGCAGTAAAAAGACAGAAAAGGTAGAATCTCTCTTAGTTAACTTTCTTTTCTTGTCCCTCTGTATTGGGTTTCTATAGGGCTCTGTGGGTAAAGCACTTGAGTTTTAAAGACGCTTTTTATTAAGGATAACCTTTAAGAAACTTTCCAATCCCTGACATGTATGATTCTGATTCCAAATATATAACCAGTAAAAAGGTGCTTTGTGCATATCCTTTTTAAAAAATATTTATTTATTTTTAATTGGAGGATAATCACTTTACAATATTGTGTTGGTTTCTGCCATACATCAACATAAATCAGCCATAGGTATACATATGAACCTCCCTCTTGAACCTCTCTCCAACCTCCCACCCCATCCCACCCTTCTAGGTTGTCACAGAGCACCAGTTTGTGCTTGCTGCGTCATAAGCAAATTTTGTCTGGCTATCTATTTTACATTTGGTAATATATATGTTTCCATGCTACTCTCTCAATTTGTCCCACCCTCTCCTCCTCCCACTGTGTCCACAAGTCCATTCTCTATGTCTGCATCTCCACTGCTGCTAGCAAATAGGTTCATCAGTACCATCTTTGTAGATTCCATATATACATGTTAATATATGATATTTGTTTTTCTGACTTACTTGATTCTGCATAATAGGCTCCAGTTTTATCCACCACATTAGAACTGACTCAAATGCATTCCTTTTTAGGGCTGAGTAATATTCAATTGTATATATGTACCACAGCTTCTTTCCATTTATCTGTCGATGGACA
Source organism: Capricornis sumatraensis (assembly GCF_032405125.1). Lineage (NCBI taxonomy): Eukaryota > Metazoa > Chordata > Mammalia > Artiodactyla > Bovidae > Capricornis > Capricornis sumatraensis. Next base: position 75,928,103 of record NC_091092.1, on the reverse strand, counting down.
TCTAGATTGCTTCCATGTCCTTCCTAGCTATTGTAAATGAGCTGCAATGAGCATTGGGATACTTGGGTCTTTTTCAATTATGGTTTCCTCAGAGTATATGCCCAGTAGTGGGGTTGTTGGTCATATGGTAGTTTTATTCCTAGTTTTTTAAGGCATCTCGATACTGTTCTCCATAGTAGCTATATCAATTTACATTCCTATCAACAGTGCAAGAGGGTTCCCTTTTCTCTACACTCTCTCCAGCATTTATTGTCTGTGGATTTTTTGATGATGGCCATTCTGACTGGTGAGAGGTGATACCTCATTGTAGTTTTGATTTGCATTTCTCTAATAATGAGTGATGTTGAGCATCTTTTCATGTGTTTATTAGACATCTGTATGACTTCTTTGGAAAAATGTCTATTTAGGTCTTCTGTCCACTTTTTTATTGGGTTGTTTGTTTTTCTGGTATTGAGTTACATGAGCTGCTTATATATTTTGGAGATTAATCCTTTGTCAACTGTTTCATTTGCTATTATTTTCTCTCATTATGAGGATTGTCTTCTCACCTTTTTTTTTAGTTTACTTTGTTGTACAAAACCTTTTAAATTTAATTATGCCCCACATGTTTATTTTTGTTTTTATTTCTGCTACTCTTGGAGGTGGGTCATAAAGGATCTTGGTGCAATTTATGTCAAAGAGTATTCTGCCTATGTTTTCCTCTAAGTTTTATAGTTTCTTATCTTACATTTAGGTCTTTAATCCATTTTGAGTTTATTTTTATGTATGGTGTTAGGAAGTGTTCTAATTTCATTCTTATACATATAGCTGTCCAGTGTTCCCAAACTGCTTATTGAAGAGGCTGTCTTTTCTCCATTGTATATTGTTGCCTCCTTTGTCAAAGATAAGGTGTCTGTAGGTGTGTGGGTTCATCTCTGGGCTTTCTATCTTGTTCCATTAGTCTATATTTCTGTTTTTGTGCTTGTACCATACTGTCTTGATGATGGTAGCTTTGTAGTATAGTCTGAAGTCAAGAACGTTGTGTATATTCTTTGAGTGTGATAAGTAAGGCTGGCAGTGGGGTTAGGCAGTGGGTATGTGAGTATATGGTGAGTTTCAGAGGGGAGGTAGAGGCAGCTTTCGAGGAAAGGCAAAAAAAAACATTCATTGGACAAAGTATGTATATAGCCTAAAAAGTATAATCAATAAATTGAAAAGTTGAGCACTCATACCTTCCACTTTCCCTCATATTTACAGTTAGGCTTCATGATCAAACATCAGATTTAGGCAACATAATATTTGAGGTATGTTCCAGTTCTGCTGTTCATGCTATGACTTTATGAGATTATTCAGGCTTTAAATGCAGTTTACCAATTATATCTCTGAGGTTATTTTCAATGTTTTATTCCAGGCAAGGAAGAAATGACCATGTCATATGGCTAGACCTTGGTAGGCTTGGCTATGAATTGACATGGAAGGTTGTTGGTTAGTGATGAGGGGATAAGCTATGAAGCAAGGAAAACTCTGAATCCTCAGGGCCCAGTAGCTCAGAAAGGGATTATAAAGGAAAAGTGTGAATGTGTATGAGGGGGAATTTCTCATAGTGATATACCTATTTGCATTGACATATCATCTCCCTGGGGGGTCCTCCACCTGTCATGGGACAAATGTTTCATTGGAGAATGTGACAGTTTAAATGTGCCACACCGATCAAATGCTTTTGGTGTATTTAGCTTCCCTGGTGTTATAAATAGGGGGAAATGAAGCTGGATTCAAGTATGTCATGCTCTCTCAGAAGGAGAAGGGATGTACCATTATTAAAAGGCTTGGAGGAGCCCATAGTTAGCAAAAGGGTCCAAGGATGCCCTCTATATGAAGAAAGGAAAAGTCAATGCCTTTGTCTACTGTTTGAGCACAGTTTGAGCTAAATGACTAGCAGCAGATTGGTCCTGGAACCCCCTCGGATCATGGTAAAATGACCAGAATGGAATTGGTAAGCCCCCTAGGCACTCCCACCCCAACTGGACATGCATTGAGGCTGGGCCACCCAGTTTCCACTACTTTTCTAACTGCCAGTCAGCTCTCTTTCCTGAAGCATTACCACCCTGCTCTCAATGGAGTGGATTTGAGAACTAGCCTGGAGAGGGGCAAGCCTTCTCTTTTGTCCTAATGCAGGCAGTCTTATAGCTCCTACTCTAGAAAAGAAGAGCAGTGACATGCCCATAATTCAGGTACCATTTTGGATTAGGAGGCAAGAAATGAGCAATACAGAAGGGTAGGGGCCTATAGCATGTGGGACCCTCTAGATTTATCTAGTACACTGTTTTTCAAAGTGTGCATTATACCCCATTAGTGGGTCATTTAGTAATTTAGAAATTAATTAATTTAGAAATTAATTTAGTAGGTAACATTCTACATTTAAAAATAATACAATATATTAGAAAATGTTAGTTTGTTACAAAGAGTAGGAATAATTACTGTTTTGTTAAATTTGTTTAAGGTATATGTAAATATCAAATGTATATTTAAAATATAGATTATATATATGTTTTGCATCATGACACAAATGTGGCATATACATATATAGGTATGTGTAATACATATATATTTTGTACATATAAATACACATAGATATACAAATATACACAGGTCTTCTTTCACTGATGCTCATATAATTTCAATTGTCCTCAGTCTACTCTCCTCTAGACACATTCTAGTAGCTCTTTGTGTGTGGGGCCCTGGAACCCCAGCATCCCTCCAGGTGGTAGTCTGCTCAGAGCAGAAGAAAGAACAACTATCTCCTCCTTTGTTCTGATCAGTACATTTTGGACAACTCAGCTCAAGATTTCCAATAAGGTGGAACATCACAACTTTGATACCTGTTAAACTTGTCATTGTCTAAAACTCCTAACTATCTCTCATAGGTCTCTATTAAGCCATAGCTCCTTCATTCTATAACTGTGCAGGTTTCTTTTTATTCCAAGTAGATTAACCATCATTTATCTTTGTTGCAGTATACCTTTCACTTTGACTCACCTTTTTTTGAATCCACTTACATATCTCATCCTTGACCATCCTCATGCATATGTAAATTTGATTTCATTGGCCCAGAGAGACCTACATCTAAACCCCACGTAGCTCTTGTTCAGCAGGTCATGTTTATTTTTTTATAGGCCACTTGTTTTACTGTTCATCTATCCTTTCACTGTCTGGCTTCCATTATGCCCCAACTCCAGCCAACTTGATGTCCTCACTGTTTTCATCCCTGTACCCCAGACATACTTCTGCCTCTGGGCTTTTGACTACACTAAACACTAATCTTATGATACTCTTCTTGCTCTAATTCATCTTTCATGATATAGCTTAATTCACTATATATTCCATGATGCTTTATTCAACAGGTTTAAATCATATCAATCTATTCCCTGAATTTCTAAATTTCTATTTCTTTTCCTATTACATCACACTTAACATTAAAATTCATAAGAATATATATGTATGTATGCATCTGTGTGTATATATATAAATTAATATCTTGTTGCCTGCATTGGAGTTGTATTACTAAGTCATACATGAGCACTCAAAAGCTAGACTGCCTAGATTCAAATCTAGTTCTACAATTGACTAATTGTGTGTCATTGTGCAGATTACTTTATCTCTCTATGTGTCTCAGTTTCCTCAAAATCAGGATAATAATTATAAGTTTTACATAGGGTTGCTTGGTTTAAGTGAATTGATATACATATGAAGTACTTTGAATAGTGCCTTGCACATATAATGATAGGTAATAAACATTATCTATCATTATGATTATGTACTATATATTTCACATATTATATCTCATTTAATCTGGGAGGTGGTTAGAGCAAAGATTGTTATCTCCATTTTACAGATGAGTAACTAAAGCTTGAGAGGTTAAGTGACTTGAAAGGTCACGCAACAAGTGAGCTATCTTAGTGTTATTGAGGGGTTAATTATAAAGTAAAATAGAAAATGCTAAGGGCCATGAGAGAGAGGAGCAAAGGGCCTCTGGGAATTTAGAAATTCTTCTGGCTGGGAGAATAGGGAAGAATTGTGATGATGAGGAGGAAGCAATGAAAAAGGAATGGGTAGTACTAACCTTGATAAGAGTAAGGCCATTCCAGGCAGAGTGGACCCAGGTAAGGTGAGGGGTGGTGAAGGAGGTAGAGTGTTGCTCCTCCTACATTCTACTGCTGGTATAGAGGACCTGAGTCAAGGGAGAATGAACCTGAAGAGGAGGCACCAGGGCATGAAAGCCATGTGAGGAGCAGGCAGGAGTAGTTCTATGGCACAGGTAGGAGTATACTGTGTGCTGTAGGAGTGTACTATGTGAAAGAGGGACAAGAAGAGCCTGCAGTGGCAAGCCAAGGCTTTGGATCTGTATTCCAAAATGAAGTGAATTCACTCAGTTGTGTCCAACTGTTTGCAACCCCATGGACTGTAGCATACCAGTCCATGGAATTTTTCAGGAAAGAGTACTGAAGTGGGTTCCCCTTTCCTTCACCAAGGGATCTTCCTGACCCAGGGATCGAACCTGGGTCTCCTGCATTGCAGGCAGACGCTTTACCATCTGAGCCATCAGGGAAAATATATACTCACAAAATCTATGAATATCTGGCTGTTGCACTGGGCTTTTACAATCCTTGATTGATTAGCCCTGGCAACTTTATCAGATGAGCCAACTGGCCTCTTGTGAAAGGTATGCAGTGACTGCTCAGTTCTGTGTTAAGCTGTAAGGGACTGAGGAGAAAGAAAGCAAGATCTCTTTCCCAGGAAGCTTCCAGTCTAAGTAATTGACTTACTTCTGAGTTGTGATTGTTACATGGTGAAATTGTTATTGAATGGATTGTGTTCTGTAGTTGTAGTTCATGAGTAGGGCTACAGGGGAGAGGCAGGAAATGGATGAAGAAACTGCCAGGAGTCTAGTAGTGCCCTACTGGCTGGGAAAGGAAGTACAGAGAAGAGAAGTTATGAGTTGAATTGGAGGTAGAAGAAGACACTTTACTCCTTTCCCAACTGGGCAGCAAGCCATTCTTAGCATCCAGTGTGTGGGCTGAGAGTCTTGGCCACATTTGAGCTTGGAAAACAGTGACTTGAAATAGGAGTTACTACATACACTTACTTCTACCTCAGTTCCCTGGGCCTTCATCTTCCCAGTGAGGAGATAATAAGAATGAAGAAGAAAATGCAGTTGAAGTGGTTTAAGCTCTTTAGGATGCTACTGTAGATACACTTGTGCTGTCATGAGATGGAAATGTAGATATCAAATTAAGATCATTATCACTACTACTACTATTGCTGCAAATACTGTTAGTAAATATGTATGTGATGCTATCAAAGGAGCCTGCACTTAGTCACTGCCTCTACCTAGTGGGCTCACGATTAAGGAGAATAGTTTTGATTCCTTTCAATTTGAGCTCTAGATAGGCAGGTCCCTGAGACCAACCTTTCCCCATAGGCTGGGTTAGCAGTGCTATTTTGCATCCCCTACAGGTCAAGCCTTGAGTACACAGCAGCAGCAAAGCATCTCCCACTCCCTTCTCCTGCCTGGTAAATTCCTAGAATGTTGAAGAAGTTGGAAGAACACTTAGAGGCCATGAAATCCAACTCCTTTGTTTTACTGGTGGAGATATAAGGGCACAGAAAGAGACAGGAACTTGACCAAGGTCACACAGTAAAGCAGTGGCAGAAACAAGTCCTCAACCTAGGTCTCCTGGCTCATATAGGCCAGTGTGTGCTTTATATGGCATCCATCTCTTGCTACTTCTTCCCTCTCTGTCTCTACCAACTCCAAGTCACTTGACCTGTTATCTAAGCTGGCATCATACTGAGACTATGGACTTCTTCCAGAGCAATGGTTCTCAATCCAAGTTGCCTATCAAAATCCCTTGTGCTTAGTTGCTCAGTTGTGTCTGACTCTTTGTGACCCCATGGACTGTAGTCTGCCAGGCTCCTCTGTCTATGGGATTCTCCAGGCAAGAATACTGGAGTGGGTGGCCATTTCCTCCTCCAGGGAATCTTCCCAACCCAGGAATTGAACCCAGGTCTCCTGCACTGCAGGCAGATTCTTTACTATCTGAGTCACCAGGGAAACCCTTGGGGATCTTCCAAAAAATGCTGATGGGCTTGCCCTATCCCAGGCCAACTGAATCAATATCTCTGAGTGGGGGTGGAGGGGCAACATTTTTAAAAGTTCTCTAGGTGATTCTAATGTGCAGTCAAGATTTGAAAAAAAAAAAAAACAACTTGCTCTACAGAAAGCAAACCTTATATCTGTGAGGCTTGAAGGACAGACTCCCAACAAATCAGGCTTCCCAGCCTCTGCTCCATTGACTCTGGGTCACCCTGCACCTCAATAAGACCCTGAACCCTGAAATATAGAGAGCCTAGGATTCTAAAAGTCTGAGATTCAGAATCACTGATACTGTCCTAAGCCCCACTGACCCCCTTGTCATTACCTTTCCCCTCATGCTAGATCAGAAGTCTTTTACTTCCAGCTTTCTTACTCTTTCTTTACTTATCACGAATGCTTATGAAGAGACTGCCTACCTCCAATGAGAAGCCCACAAACAATTTGGGCCAGTTTCTGACTTTTCTTGGAACTCTCTCATATAACGAACGTTTCTTCTCTGGCTCCCTCCAAAGGACTCATGCTATCTAGAACATCCTTCAGCTTCTACCTCATCTACTTGCAGTTCTCACACAGAGCCTACCTCCTATGCACCAGAACTTTAGGGAGAGTTAGCACAGAGGACGGAGAAGAGAGACACTGGGCACTGGGAATTCTGATGTCTGTTCATCTCTGCTTGCTCTCTTGCTGGCTCTGGGCCCATAGTTGTGTGTAAGCTTAACCTACCCAGGAATGAGGGATAGAGATATATATATGTTTTCCCACATCACCAAGTAGTCTTTTCTTTCTTCAGAAAAGTAAAATTTATTGAACTATTCTACTAGTAAAATGAAACATTAGTGATACTGAATAAAAAAGAACATCCTCTTCAACATACTCTATATACCTATCTTTAAATAATCAGGCTGGAAGGGAATATCAATAATTGTTTGGCAACATAGACACTTTGCTATGCTGTAGTCTTTGACTACAACAAAAGACTTGGTCAGATTTCTGCTTCTTCCTCTACCTCCTACCACCAATGACTCAGTGCCCAAGAATGTGCTTGTTAAATCTCCTGGGCTGGTATTCTGTGGGCTTTTAAAATGTAAAATCAAAGCTAGCACAATAAAGAAATCCCTTTGGACTAGTGTTGTAGTGAAAGTGAAGTTGCTCAGTCGTGTCCAACTCTTTGGGACCCCATGGACTGTAGCATACCAGGCTTCTCCATCCATGGGATTTTCCAGGCAAGAGTACTGGAGTGGATTGCCATTTCCTTCTCCAGGGGATCTTCCCAACCCAGAGATTGAACCCAGGTCTCTCGCATTGTAGGCAGACGCATTTACCGTCTGAGCCACCAGGGAAGTTGCATTGTTGTAGGGGAATAGTTTATTCTGTTCATGCCAGTAAGTGGTGGGTAGACTAGGGTGCCTGGAAAGCCCAGCTAAACTCCAGTCCCTGTCTCACCAAAGTCCTGCCTGGATCCCCTCAAGCCAGTTCCAAACCTCCACTTTGGTCTCTACCTATAACTGAGCTCTGACCCTGATCTTAATCCAGGACGTTTCCTGCCTCCTATCAAGTCTAGAAGCTGAAAGGTAGTCTGGGAAAGAGACACTGAGGCAGTAGCTACCCCAGTGGCTGGAGCTGAGTTGAAGGCATGGCAGTTACCAGAAAGAAAATGCAGATTAGTGGTGGCCTCCAGTGGTTCTGAAAGAGGGAAAAGTCACTGAAGGACAAAATTTGGGTCCCCACCCACCAAGGTTTTGGTCCATTATAAGTTTAGGGTCTCTGCCACTTAGAATTGTGTGACTGTATGCAAGTGGCTTACATGTATCCTCAGTTTTCTCATCCACTAAGCGGATATACTAATTGTCTGTTAGTACAGATGTATAGACTAATAGAGGTTAGGTTTATTGGGTGGTGGTGGGGGGCGGTCAGCAAAATGTTGGCTTGATCCCTGTAATAACACCCACTGTTGGAAGAAGACAGTTGTTTGTGGCATTCTCTCCAACCTTCACCCCACCTCCCTGGCCATTCTTTGTTTGCTTTGTGTTCTCCAGGACAGGTGATTAAGAAGCTGGAGAAAGAAAGTACAAGAGTGTGCTTGGCTTCCCTGGTAGCTCAGATGGGAAAGTGTCTGCCTACAATGCGGGAGACCTGGGTTCGATCCCTGGGTTGGGAAGATCCCCTGGAGAAGGAAATGGCAACCCACTCCAGTACTCTTGCCTGGAAAATCCCATGGACCGAGGAGCCTGGTACGCTACAGTCCATGGGGTTGCAAAGAGTTGGACACGACTGAGCGACTTCACTTTCACTTCACTGGAACAAGAAACAGTCTATACATTCAGGGTACTTGGAAGGGCTCCTAGAACTGAATGGCTTTGATCGACAACAGGCATGGGCATGACAGAGGGCAGGTCCATGGAAGAAAAGAACCCATGGCTCAAGGTGGTCTGACTTCATTGTTCCAGGGAGAGGCTCTCTGGCCCCTGGTCCTCTTCTGTTCTTTCTCTCTAGAGACTCAAGTTTCCAGTTGCCCTATGGATATGGGGAAATCATATGTATCTGGGCAAAGAAGGGGTATATTCTACTGAAGATAAAGATAGAGTTCTTTGGTACTCAAGAGAATGTACCTTGATGACCTCTGACAACAAGGAGCTTAAGTGATTGCTGTGCTCTGAAACCCACCCCAGCATTTGTGCTAAGGTGCCCACTACATGGCACAGATACTAAGGTAGACCCATTCATGAGAAACACAGAACTCCTCTGCCTACTGACATCAGTCACATAAATCCCTGATGGCTTTTTCAAACCTTCCTTAGAGTGTAGAGCAGACTGGGACACCTCTACCCAAACTTCTCTACCTTTCCCTTTTGTTCAGGGTCAGACTTAGATTACATTCTCATGGCTCTCTTAACCTTCTCAGTCCCCCTTCTCCATGCTCTCATGCTGCTGCTGCTGCTGCTGCTAAGTCACATCAGTCGTGTCCAACTCTGTGCGACCCCATAGACAGATACCCACCAGAGTCCCCCGTCCCTGGGATTCTCCAGGCAAGAACACTGGAGTGGGTTGCCATTTCCTTCTCCAATGCATGAAAGTGAAAAGTGAAAGGCCATGCTCTCATTTCCCTTAGTAAATCCTTGAACATTTAATCCTATTTTATTGTCTGATCCTTGGAACTCCAGAATAATACAGGTTCTGGGCAATGTGAAATCAAATGATTTGACCTGGAGTTTGGATCTTTAGCCAGGGTCCTTTGTGGTTAGAAGACATGGGACACCCTTAGAAAATAGTCAGCACTTTTCTAAACTTTGAGGAAGAATCCCTAGAGTTTAGAGAAACTTTGTGTTGTCTTGCTTCACTCCAAATCAGTATCTTATATGAATAAGATATGTTTTTTTTCAGGTTTCCTAACTCAGTATCTTATATGACTTCTTATGGAGGAACATCTTTTTTATTGAGATATAATTGATAAAACATTATAGTAGTACTATAATGATGTACAGGTGTACTAATGATTCAATATTTATATATATTACAAAATGATCACCACAATAAGTCCAGTTAACATCCATCACCAAATGTTACAAAATTTTTATTATTATGAGAAATTTCAAATTCCACTCTCCTACTTTTAAGTATGCAATATAGTATTTTTATTGCAATATAATTGCTTTACAATTACAATAAACTGTGGAAAATTCTTAAAGAGATGGGAATACCAGACCACCTGACCTGCCTCCTGAGAAATCTGTATGCAGGTCAGGAAGCAACAGTTAGAACTGGACATGGAACAACAGACTGGTTCCAAATAGGAAAAGGAGTATGTCAAGGCTGTATATTGTCACCCTGCTTATTTAACTTCTATGCAGAGTACATCATGAGAAACACTGGGCTGGAGGAAGCACAAGCTGGAATCAAGATTGCTGGGAGAAATGTCAATAACCTCAGATATGCAGATGACACTACCCTTATGGCAGAAAGTGAAGAGGAACTAAAAAGCCTCTTGATGAAAGTGAAAGAGGAAAGTGCAAAAGTTGGCTTAAAGCTCAACATTCAGAAAACTAAGATCATGGCCTCTGGTCCCATCACTTTATGGGAAATAGATGGGGAAACAGTGGCTGACTTTATTTTTGGGGGCTCCAAAATCACTGCAGATGGTGATTGCAGTCATGAAATTAAAAGACGCTTACTCCTTGGAAGGAAAGTTCTGACCAACCTAGACAGCATATTCAAAAGCAGAGACATTACTTTGCCAACAAAGGTCCATCTAGTTAAGGCTGTGGTTTTTCCAGTGGTCATGTATGGATGTGAGAGTTGGACTATAAAGAAAGCTGAGTGTCAAAGAGCTGATGCTTTTGAACTGTGGTGTTGGAGAAGACTCTTGAGAGTCCCTTGGACTGCAAGGAAATCCAACCAGTCCATCCTAAAGGAGATCAGTCCTGGATGTTCATTGAAAGGAGTGATGTTGAAGCTGAAACTCCAATACTTTGGCCACCTGATGCGAAGAGCTGACTCATTTGAAAAGACCCTGATGCTGGGAAAGATTGAGGACAGGAGGAGAAGGGAACAACAGAGGATCAGATGGTTGGATGGCATCACTGACTCAATGGATATGGGTTTGGGTGGACTCCAGGAGTTGATGATGGACAGGGAGGCCTGGTGTGCTGCAGTTCATGGGGTCTCAAAGAGTCGGACATGACTGAGTGACTGAACTGAACTGAATTGCTTTACAATGTTGTGTTAGTTTGCAATACAGTATTATTAACTATTGTCACCATGCTGTTCATTACATCCCCAAGATTTATTCATTTTTAATTGGAAATGTATACCTTTTGACCCTCTTCCTCCACCTCAACCCCCTGCCTCAGGTAACCACCCATCTGTTCTCTATATCCACAAGCTCTGGGGTTTTTTGTTTGGTTGGCTTTTTGTTTTATTTTTAGACTCTGTATACAAGTGAGATCATATAATATTTATCTTTTCCCCTCTGACTTACTTTACTTAGTATAATGCCGTCAAGGTCCATCCATTTTGTCACAAATGGCAAGATTTCATAGGAAGCTCTTTCTTTAGTCTAGCTATTGTATTGCCTAAGAAACATTCATTCCATCTTGATTTCCTTTTTGGATTGGGAGTCAGGGAAGTCTATCTCCAAATTTGCCACTAACAAACCATGTCACCTTGAACAAATCCTTACTCTCTCTATGACCTTCCCTTCCTGGGCCTCAGCTCTTATTTTTTGTGACTACCACTTTTTCTCTCTTTTCTCAGTCTTTTCTTATCCAAATCATGGTGTTCAAGTTCTTCTAAAGGACAGCAATGTGTTGGTAAATGAGTGTGTGCAGTGTATGTGTGAGAAGGGTGGGGTAGGGTGGGAAGAGACATCCCCTCCATGCAGCTTGTTTCCAGCTTTGCTTGGCGGTTCCCTCACACACAGTGCTAGGCAACACACATGGTGACCTACTTTTGCAAGAAGGCTCTTTTTGTAGTTACAATCTTCTTTACCTTGTTCTTTGGCCTGGGTTGGATCTACCACTAAATGACATACAGATATATGGAACAGAGGGTCTGCAGCTCTGGTATCATTATCAAATTAAGGAAATTACAAAGTTGAAAAACATTCTAGCTCTTAGCTTTATGTTGCCGGAAACCACCCCAGAGATCCAAAACTTAATCACTTCCAATTCCTCCTAGGAGAGATTCAGCCTTAATCCCATCTCCAGCCCCATATGGAGAGGCCAGGTGCTTTGCTCCAAGCTCCTGATTTCTCTAAATCTAAGCCTGTGCCCTGCAGTGGCCTTCACTCTCCACTACCCTCAGTGGAGTGTGTCTTCATGAGCCCTTCAGCCTAGGCCATGCCAGCTGCTTTCATAGCTGCTGTTCCCCCTGGACTCCCTCTTTCTGTCTCTTCTTCTCCCTAACGGTGGAAACCCCACCTCTGTTAACCCAGTATCTTTGAATACTGGGGAGTCTGGAGCTGCCTCTCTGAGTTTGGGTGGAGCCCCTTACAGGCATCCAGAGAACAACTGGGAATCAAGGTTGTTTGTGTTTTCTGGTTCCATGGCTACTTTGAGGCTTGAGGTTCTCTTCATTTAAAGTGGCACTTGTACTGAGGTACAAGTTTCCTGGGGAGACTTCTGACTGCTAGTGTTTCACCCAGAGTTTTTGATTCCAGTTTAGTGTTCTTGTCTGAGCATGTCACAACTTTGCTGTTAAACCTGCTGCCTATCCATGGAGAAAGGTCTTCTCCAGAAAGGAGGGGGAAGGTTTTATAGGACTGATCAGGGGACAGAGAAGTAGCTGTGCTTAGGACTAGGGGAGCAGGAATTCATTAGGGGTTCAAGACACCTGTAAAGAAACTAAAAGAAAATCCCATCAAAATAAAAGCCCTTCAGAAATATCACCCACAGGCTCAACACAGGGATCTGTCTTGGGACTCCCAAAACATTTGGGCCACCAGTGTCTGCTTCTGTCTTGTGAGACCACGTGCAGGTCCCTTCACCTCTTCATGGCTCAATTTCCCTGTCTATCAAATGAAGAGACTAGGCTCCATCATCTTTTAGGACAGATAGTGAGACAGTAGCTAGCCTGAGAAAGATGAGATCTATGTAACTCCAGAGATTATTCAGAACCCCTCAGGGACTACAGCAGAGGGACAGTATGGATGAGGAAAAAGTAAATGAGAAAAGATTGAGTGGAGTTTCCAGTATCCTGACAAGAACCCCCATCACACTAATGCAGGCCTGCTTTTATATGGTTTATACAATGTGCTTCAGTGTAAAATTGCAATTGGAAACTAAAAGAGATTCCATGGATTTAAAAAGATTTTTAACTTTATAACTTTTAGCTTGGAGTCTGGAAACCTAAACAATTAGCTTTTGTAGCTTTTGTAGTAGTGACAGAAATAGAGAATTAAAATGGATATTGAGTGAGCCCAGCAGCATCTGCTACAATAAACTTTTTTGCTCTGTATCTACTACTACTACTACTAAGTCGCTTCAGTCGTGTCCGACTCTGTGCTCTGTACCTAATTACTTTTTAATAGGATATGAAGCTATAATTGATGTACAATAAACTGTATATGTTTAAAGTTTATAATTTGGCAAATATTGGCCAATAAATGTACCCATGAATTCATTGCAATAGTCTAGATAATGAACATATCACTCCCAAAAGTTTCTTCATGCCCTTGTGCAGTACATCTTTCCTTCCATCACCATCCCCAGGCAACCACTGATCTGTCTTCTGTCACTGTAGATTAGTCGGCAGTTTTTAGAATTTTGTATAAATGGACGCATACAGTATGTGCTCTTTTGTCTTAGAAATTCTTTCACTAAGTGTAATTATTTTGAGATTCAAAATAATGTGTATATCAACATTTTGTTTCTTTTTATTGCTAAGTAGCATTCTACTGTATGGGTATAACACTTATCACTTGTTGACATATGTTTAAGTTATTTCTAGTTTCAGACTATTACAAATAAAGCTGTTATGAATATGTATGTATAAGTCATTTACAAGTACATTTTAACTGATGACTTCCATGTTCAAAATGTGTTTAGCAGAAACTTGGCAAATGTTGCATTTGTGTTTTTCTTTTGTCCTCAATGCTATTTTTGGCAGTTAATGTTGTTGTTGATATTTTACATCCTTTTGATGTTATTATACATTGTTGACCCTACAGTAGCACTTCCCCAAGTATGAGGAATGGGTTTCTGAAAGCCCATCCATGTAGGAAGAATTTTAATTAAAAAATTAAAACTTTTCATACAGGAAGTTGTCTGGGGTGGGCTGGGAATGAGAGCCAAAACTTTTGTAAATATTATGTGTTTACTAAAGCAAACTAATAATAATACCAAAAAAGGACAGAATTAATTTCTTTTTAAAGGCACTGGCCTAGACAAAGGCTAGGATCTTCAGTTAGGAGAGACTAGAAGTCCATAAGGGGGAGAGGGGACACAATCCTAAAATAATCAGTTTCAGACCTATTGCTCTGTTACTGAGCCAGAGAATATGGCAGCATAGAGGAACCTGGCCTTCAGGGTTGGGCTGGCCCATGGCCAGCAAACAGCTGTTGTTTCAGGAAAGGGGTTCCGAGAGAGATCACATGGTGTGCATCTGTTAATAGAACTATTACTAGAATGGAATATGAGATCTATCTCATGTCTTCCTTCTAGGAATCCCCAAGGAAACTGCCATACTTTTATTTCATTCTTATTTTATTTAAGTTTATATTTCCTTAACAAAATTTAAAATGGCCTCATGGGACTATTTTAAAACCAAGAATAACTCTCAGTCCAGGAGAGTGTGATTTGAGAAGATTTTGTCACAGTGTGAGAAGGGGCAGCCTGGAATGGGGAATCCAAGCACAAAAACTTTGCCCTGGACTCTGGAGTCTCTGCATGTGTTCCTGAGAATGAATTACTACAGAGAAAGGCAGGAACAGAACCCTTTAGAAAGCACTGACTCATCAGCAACTGCAGCCCTCCAGGTTCTTGCTGCCCTTGCTTACCCTTCAGATTCTTCCCCTCGGCCTTGAGGCCACTCAAACCAGCTATTTAAGTATTTTTTGCTATGCTAGGCTTCCAGGGAGGCTGGGGGTGGTGCTCAGCCCATCCTGTAGGTTGGAGACAGTGTTTGTGCACCAGAACAGTCCCCACTGGCAGGCAGGAAAGGGCTGGAGAGAGTTGGAGAGAGGCCTAGTGAGGAGCACAGTGCACTTTTCTTCCTCAGCCAACCCCCATGCTGGAGTGACAATTCCAGGGAGGTGGGATGCATTGTTCTTGGCTAACTGCAAGTTTCTGGGCAATGAACAAAGCAGTCTAGAGGCTGTAGGGGAGGGGGATGATGAGGAGGGGACTAAACAGGAGGTGGTGGAGGCTATCTGGACGAGGAGCCCCTGGGGCTGCCCAGGAGACTGACTGATCTGCTTACAAACATTAGAACTTCCCTCTCCGGCCCTCCCAGACCCCTGGGAATGAGGATTGCTTTGCTCTCCTAGATCAGGAAGAACATGATGTCCTTATCTGGTGGGAGAGGGCTGGTCAATACCACCTCCAAGGAGAAATGAGAAGGGAACCAGGAGAACTGCAAACCCAGCAGGCAACGCCATTGGGGGAAACCTAAGAAGAAGGATACAGACTCCATCCAACGCCCCAGGGTTCCAGGAGTCCGGATGGGCGGTGGATTCAGACTCCATACTCTCTCACCAATGCTTCAAAAGCCTTGGTGCTTGGGGGCTGGTGTGAACTTTTTACTTTCTTTGTCTTTATGAGCTTCTTCTAGACCTGCCTCTAAAGAGCTACAAAAGCCAAACAGCTACTCAGGCAACAGCAGCACTTCTCTGATTCCCTTCATGCCATTCCTCCCACTTGAATGTATTTTATCTGAGATTTGTTACAGACCCATGCTGCTTCTAGGACTATTATTTCTTAGTGCCTATCCTCAACACCAAGAAATTGACCCACTGAGCCTGGTGAAAACAAAGTTGCCCTTCCCTGAATTGCTTTACCAAGCTCCAACCCACTTACAGCCACTCTGAGCACTGGTTCAATGACATTGAAGGCACAATAAAACATCACCTTGCTCCCACTCCAAAGGCTCTAGAAAAATGGTTCTGAAGAATTTATTTACAGGGCAGCAATGGAGAAACAGACATAGAGAATAGACTTATGGACATGAGGAGAGGGGAGGAGAGGGTGAGATGTATGGAGAGAGTAACATGGAAACTTACATTCAGTTCAGTTCAGTCGCTCAGTCGTGTCCGACTCTCTGCAACCCCATGAATCGCAGCACACCAGGCCTCCCTGTCTATCACCAACACCCGGAGTTCACCCAAACTCATGTGCATCGAGTCGGTGATGCCGTCCAGCCATCTCATCCTCTGTTGTCCCCTTCTCCTCCTGCCCCCAATCCCTCCCAGCATCAGGGTCTTTTCCAATGAGTCAACTCTTCGCATGAGGTGGCCAAAGTACTGGAGTTTCAGCCTCAGCATCAGTCCTTCCAATGAACACCCAGGACTGATCTCCTTCAGAATGGACTGGTTGGATCTCCTTGTAGTTCAAGGGACTTTCAAGAGTCTTCTCTAACACCACAGTTCAAAAGCATCAATTCGTCGTCTCTCAGCTTTCTTCATAGTCTAACTCTCACATCCATACATGACCACTGGAAAAACCATAGCCTTGACTAGACAGACCTTACCATATGTGAAATAGATAGCCAATGGGCATTTGCTGTATGGTTCAGGGAACTCAAACAGGGGCTCTGTATCAACCTAGAGGGGTGGGATGGGGAGGGAGATGGGAAGGAGGTTCAAAAGGGAGGAGATATATGTATACCTATAGCTGATTCACTTGCTCCTTGGAAGAAAAATTATGACCAACCTAGACAGTATATTAAAAAGCAGAGATATTACTTTGCCAACAGAGGTCCATCTAGTCAAACCTATGGTTTTTCCGGTAGTCATGTATGGATGTGAGAGTTGGACTATAAGAAAGTTGAGTGGCAAAGAATTGAAGCTTTTGAACTGTGGTGTTAGAGAAGACTCTGGAGAGTCCCTGGGACAGCAAGGAGATCCAACCAGTCCATCCTAAAGGAAATCAGTCCTGAATATTCATTTGAAGGACTGATGCTGAAGCTGAAACTCCAATACTGTGGCCACCTGATGCGAAGAACTGACTCGTTTGAAAAGACCCTGATGCTGGGAAAGACTGAAGGCAGAAGGAGAAGGGGACAACAAAGGATGAGAAGGTTGGATGGCATCACCAACTCAATGGAGATGACTTTGAGTCAACTCTGGGAGTTGGTGATTGACAGGAAGGCCTGGCGTGCTGCAGTCCATGGGGTCACAAAGAGTTGGACACACCTGAGTGACTGAACTGAACTGGCTAATTCATGTTAAGGTTTGACAGAACACAACAAAATTCTGTAAAGCAATTATCCATCAATAAAAAATAAATTAAAAAAAATCACCTGGTAAGAAGGGTCTGGGAATTCTGATATATATCATTTGGGTTGAAATCATGATATCCTGATCAAAGTTATGGTTGCCATAGGTCTAGCATGGTTCAGAAGTCCATGGCTTTGTAATAATACACAATACTTATTGTGTACTTATTAATACTCTCCCTAGAGTATTTAGCCCAGGCTCTACTTTCTTGGCCCAATTCTGCCAATCCAGGTAACTTAATGACCAGGGAACCAATCAAGCCAGATGCTTTTCCTGGAAAAACTGATGGGTTTTGTTCAATTCAACAAACCTTTCCTGAGTACCTACTTTGTTGTGGAGGGATAGGTAGTCTTGAAGTGGAGGAGAGGAAACTGTGCTGGCTGGTGGTTAGATCTGGGTTCCACATCTGGCAGGTCTACTCACTATGTGACTTTAGACAAGTTACTTCTCTTCCTTGGGTCTCAGTTTCCTCATGAGTAAAATTAAATGTTTGGATTCCACCATGTTCAAGCTGGTTTTAGAAAAGGCAGAGGAACCAGAGATCAAATTGGCAACATCTGCTGGATCATCAAAAAAGCAAGAGAGTTCCAGAAAAACATCTATTTCTGCTTTATTGACTATGCCAAAGCCTTTGACTGTGTGGATCACAATAAACTGTGGAAAATTCTGACAGAGATGGGAATACCAGACCACCTGACCTGCCTTTTGAGAAATCTGTATGCAGGTCAGGAAGCAACAGTTAGAACTGAACATGGAATGACAGACTGGTTCCAAATAGGAAAAGGAGTGCGTCAAGGCTGTATATTGTCACCCTGCTTATTTAACTTATATGCAGAGTACATCATAAGAAACGCTGGACTGGAAGAAACACAAGCTGAAATCAAGATTTCCGGGAGAAATATCAATAACCTTAGATATGCAGATGACACCACTCTTATGGCAGAAAGTGAAGAGGAACTAAAAAGCCTCTTGATGAAAGTGAAAGAGGAGAGTGAAAAAGTTGGCTTAAAGCTCAACATTCAGAAAACGAAGATCATGGCATCTGGCCCCATCACTTCATGGGAAATAGATGGGGAAACAGTAGAAACAGTGTCAGACTTTATTTTTTTGGTCTCCAAAATCACTGCAGATGGTGACTGCAGCCATGAAATTAAAAGACGCTTACTCCTTGGAAGAAAAGTTTTGACCAACCTGGATAGCATATTCAAAAGCAGAGGCATTACTTTGCTGACTAAGGTCTGTCTAGTCAAGGCTATGGTTTTTCCAGTAGTCATGTATTGATGTGAGAGTTGGACTGTGAAGAAGGCTGAGCGCTGAAGAATTGATGCTTTTGAAGTGTGGTGTTGGAGAAGACTCTTGAGAGTCCCTTGGACTGCAAGGAGATCCAACCAGTCCATTCTGAAGGAGATCAGCCCTGGGATTTCTTTGGAAGAATGATGCTAAAGCTGAAACTCCAGTACTTTGGCCACCTCATGTGAAGAGTTGACTCATTGGAAAAGACTCTGATGCTGGGAGGGATTGGGGGCAGGAGGAGAAGGGGATGACAGAGGATGAGTTGGCTGGATGGCATCACTGACTCGATGGATGTGAGTCTGAGTGAACTCCAGGAGTTGGTGATGGACAGGGAGGCCTGGTGTGCTGCGATTCATGGGGTTGCAGAGAGTCAGACACGACTGAGTGACTGAACTGAACTGAACTGATGTTGTTGTTTAGTCCCTAAGTTGTATCTGACTGTTTTGCAGCCCCATGGACTTTAGCCTACCAGGCTCCTCTGTCCATGAAATTCTCCAGGGAAGAATACTGGAATAGGTTTCCATGTCCTCCTCCAGGAGATCTTCCTAAGCCAGGGATCAAACCCATGTCTGTTATGTCTCGTATATTGGCAGGCAGGTTCTTTACCACTAGTGCCCTGGGAAGCCTTTATTTACTGTTCCCAAATTTTTCACCCTTAAAAATATTTCCCCTCCTGGACCATATATTTTGCAAGATTTTTCAACCTATAAATATATTGCTTACATGATAACTTATTTCCTCATCTTATTAGCCTAAGTCATAACTGCCCATCAGAACTTCTAACCAGTAAAGATAATGACTGTTACAGGCAAAGAGAAAGAAATTTCACACTTTAGTGAGCATATGCTACATGTCCCCTTATCTTGGGTCAATCTAGAATTTCTTTGAGGGTTTTGGATTCATTCAATGATTTATCTCCTCCCTTCCATTCCCTCTTTACTACCTTCTACCATTCTCAGTTAGGGGCTACTGGAATAGGTGGTCACTAAGCTCCCATCAGCCGTTTACATGCCCCAGGGAATGAGTCCATGCTCCCAACTTGCTGCTTTCAAACCTGGCTCCCCTGTTTCTGTGACACTGCCATACTAGTCTCTCAAACTGTGGTTGCTTTGTAGAGTGGTAGACCTTCTTCTCTGGGTTGTTTCTCCCCAGTTGTAAGGCCTCTGTGAAGTATGGTCAGGAATCCAGATGGGCTAGTGGGATGAGGGCAAGGATCCTCACCACAAGTAAGCTAAGCTTGAGTGCCAAGTTTCTTTTGGTGTGCTTGCCATTGTTCAGTGGAGGTGGTTAATGAAGGGTATGCTTCTTAAAGGTTCCTATCTTACCCAAAACAAAATGCTTTCCCTGATTTGGAGACACTTAGAACATTGGAAAACGTGAAGTACGTTTTGAATTTGAAAGTTGAATCCTCCCAAGGGGCAGATGCCAGATTGAGGGTAGCATGTTTGGCTTAGGGACAGTCCCCACCCTTCCCAGGCTGAACTAGGTCACTGTATACCCAGTGAGCTCTCAGCCAGAGAGAGAGGTTTAAGGCCCTTTAATGGTTTACCCCCCTTATCTATTTTCCTGTCTATCTCTGTCTCTGCTCCTCCTGTGCCCATACGTTAAAGAACATATTGTCAGAATCCTTTGTGATGTAGATAGAGAAACAAAGATCTAGAAGAATAAAGGACTTGACTTAGGCCACAGAGCAGCTTAGTGGTAGAGCTAACTGGAGTCTAGGGCTGTGGGTTGAAAGAAGCTTCTAAAACAGAGAATATCCTAAGTGTGTAGGGTTGGGGTGGGGCATGCAGAAGACAGGTTAAGACCCATACTGCAGACTTCATGGCCACCTCTAGAGTTGGTTTGCTATTTATCTAGTGGGCTCCTAGGACTGGCACAAAAGTATCTCTCAGAAACAGAGATGCCACCTCTGAGTAATTCTTTTGGAGCTTGAAAATTGTGCATATTTAATTTTCCAAAAATAAAATCTTAGTATAGTGAGACCCTGTGGGAACAAGGCTCAGGGCAGGCCCTGGGGGAGGCAACTCAGAGAAGACAATTGAGAAAGCTCCCAGTGATAACTTTTGCAGTCTACACAGTTTACAAAAGCCTAACTGGTATTCCTGCCTCCTCTCATATATTCTACAGACTGACTATTGTCAGGGCATGCTCCATAAAGTGGAAATCTGACTTTGTCAGTTCCCAGCCCAGATACAAATCTTGGATCTCCATTTACTTGGTAAGATTAGTTCCAAACTCCTGAGCACGTTATTCAAATTCCCAGGCTCATATTCTTCCACCCAACACCTACATAAATCACCCACACATACCTTCTCCATTTACCTTCATGTCATTCATATTTCAAGCATCCAAGCCATTGTTCATGCTGTTCCATCTTCTTGAAATCCTTTCTTTACTGTGTGATTACTTAATTATCCTTCAGGACTCAAAGATCAGCTGCTATTCTATTAAGCTTTTAAAAAAATATCAGTTTTATTGAGACAAAATTCATATGCCATACAAATAACACATCTTAAGTATATAATCCAGTGGTATTTAGTATATTCACAGGATTGTGTAACCGTCACAACAATGAATTTTAGAACACTGTCATCTTCAAAAAGAAGCCTATACCCTTTAGCTCTCACCCTTCAATTCCCCATTCCTGCATCTTAGCAAACACTGATCTACTTTCTCTCTACATGTCTTTCATGTTCTGGACATTTCATATACACTAAACTATACAATATGTGGTCTTCTCTTTGACTGGCTTTTTCACCTAGTATAGTGTTTTCGGGATTCTCCTATGTTGTAGCATGTATTATTAATTTACTCATTTTTATGGCTGAATAATATTCTATTATATGGATATATCACATTTTACTTATCCATTCATCAATTCATGCACAGTGGGGTTGTTTCCATTTGGGTGATATTATAAATAATGCTGCTATGAACACATATTCAAGTTTTTTTGTAGATATATATTTTCATTTGTCCTGCATATATACCTAGAAATAGAATTGTTGGACTATATGGTAACTCTATTTTTAACGTTTTAAGGGACTGCCAAAATATTTTCTAAAGTAACTGAATCATTTTATATCCCCACCAGGAGTGAATGATGATTTCAGTTTGTCCACATCCTTACCAACATTTGTAGTTTTCCTCTTTAATTATTATTATAACCACCCTACATGTATGCGGGCTCAGTTACTTGAGTCATGTCTGACTCTTTGTGACCCTATGGACTGTAGCCAGCCAGGCTCCTCTGTCCATGGGATTCTCAAGGCAAGAATACATGAGTGGGTCACCATGCTCTCCTCCAGGGGAATCTTCTCCATTCAGGGATAGATCCCATGTCTCCTGCATTGCAGGTGGATTCTTTATCACTGAGCTACCGGGGAAGCCCTATAACAACCCTAGTCAGTGTTAAGTTTTTTTTTTTTTTACACTTTTACATTTTTCTTTTGATTTACACTTCTTTAATGATGTTGGACATCTTATCATACACTTAATAACCATTTGTATTTCTTCTTTGGAGAAATGTCTATCCAAATTTTTTTGGTCTGATTTTGAAAAAGACTATTTATTTTTTAAGTATAAATTTATTTATTTTAATTGGAGGTTAATTACTTTACAATATTTTATTGGTTTTGCCATACATCAACATGAATCTGCCACAGGTATTTTCAAAGCACTTTTAGGCTTGCAGCAAAATTGAGTGGAAGGTACAGAGATTTTCTCATATACCCCCTGCCCCAATGCACACAGAGCCTCCCCTACTATAAACATTCCAAACCAGAGTGATATATTTATTACAATGAGTGAACCTACATCAGTACGTCATCAGTATCCAAAGTCCATAGTTTACGTTAGGTTCACTCTTGGTATCAGTACATTCTATGAACTCTGACAGATGTTGAACTCCTCCATTATAGTATACAGAATAATATCACAGTCTTAAAAATCCTCTGTGTCCTACCTATTCTTCTCTCCCTCCCCCTGAAGCCCACGAAACCACTGATTCTTTTATTGTCTCCATAGTTTTGCCTTTTTCAGGCTGTCATATAGTTGATATTATATGGTATGTACCTTTTCCAGATTGGCTTCTTTCATTTAGTAATGTGCATTTAAAGTTCCTCCATGTTTTTTCATGTCTTGATAGTTCACTTCTTTTTAGCACTGAATGATATTCCATTTTCTGGATGAACCATATCCATTCACCTGCTGAAGGACATCTTGATTGTTTCCAAGTTTAGGCAGTTATGAGTAAAGCTGCTATAAATAATCATGTGCAGATTTTTGCATGGACATAGGTTTTTTGATTAATTTCTTTAAATACCAAGGAGCATAATTGCTGGATCATATGTTTAGTTTTGTAGGAAACTGCCAAACTGTCTTCCAAAGTGACTGTACCATTTTGCCTTCTCACCAGCAACAAATGACAGTTTCTGTTGCTCTACATTTTCACCATCATTTTGTTGTCAAGGTTATGGATTTGTCCATTCTTATAGGTATGTAGTGGTATCTCATTTTTCTCATTTGCAATTCTCTAATAACACATGATATGGAATGTCTTTCCATATGCTTATTTGCCATTTATATATCTTTTTCAGTGAGTTATCTGTTAAAATCTTTTGCTCAATTTTTAACTGAGTTGTTCATTTTCTTGTTGAATTTTCCGTTCTTTTTATATTTTGGATAGTAAACATTCCTTTATCAGATATGTCCTCTGCAGATATTTTCTCTCAATCTGTGGCTTATTTTCTCATTTATTAATATTGTCTTTTACATAACAAAAGTTTTAAATTTTAACAAAGGACAATTTATCAATTTTTTCTTTCATGGATCATATCTAAAAAGTCATCACCACAGCTAAGGTTGTCAAGATGTTCTCCTATATTATTTTCTGGGAGTTTTAGAGTTATTGCAGTACAATATAGAAAAAAGAGTGGTAAGAAGGAATATCCTTCCCTTGTTCCTGATCTTAGTAAGAAAACTTCTAGTTTCTCATCGTTAAGTGTGATGTTAACTATAAGTTTTTTTGCAGATGTTCTTTACCAGGTTGAGAAAGTTCCCCTCTAGAGTTTGCTCAGAGTTTTATCAGTAGTAGGTTTCAGATTTTGTCAAATGCTTTTTCTGCATCTATTGATGTGCTCATTTCATTTTAGTTCTTTAGTCTGGTTATGATAAATTGCATTAATTGATTTTTGAATGTTGAACCAGCCTTGCATACCTGTGATAAATTCTACTTGGTTGTGGTATATATATCTTTGTATCCATTGTTGGATTCTAATATTTTGTTGAGATTTTTGCACATGTGTTCCTGAGAGATATCGGTCTGTAGTTTTTTTGTAATGACTTTGTCTAGTTTTGGTGATAGGGTAATGCTGGTCTCAGAATGAGCTAGGAATGATTCCCTCTGCTTCTGTCTTTTGGAAGAGATGGCAAAGAATTGGTATCATTTCTTCCTTAAATGTTTGGTAGAATTCACCAGTGAACCCATTTGGGCCTGGTAACTTTCTGTTTTGGAAGATTGTTAATTATTGATTCAACTTCTTTAATCGATATAGCCTTATTCAGATTGTCAGTTTCTTCTTGTGTGAGTTTTGGCCAATTGTGTATTTCAA
The DNA here is from genome assembly GCF_032405125.1 of Capricornis sumatraensis. Taxonomy (NCBI): domain Eukaryota; kingdom Metazoa; phylum Chordata; class Mammalia; order Artiodactyla; family Bovidae; genus Capricornis; species Capricornis sumatraensis. Next base: position 75,904,135 of record NC_091092.1, on the reverse strand, counting down.
TGAACTGGTCTATTTTATCTAGGTTATCAAATGTGTGCCATAGAGTTGTTCATAATATTTCTTTATTATCCTTATAATGTCTATGGGATCTGTAATGACATCCCTCTTTCATTTTTTTAAAATTTAAATTTATTTATTTTAATTGGAGGCTAATTACTTTACACTATTGTATTGGTTTTGCCATACATCAACATGAATCTGCCACGGGCGTACACATGTTCCCAACCTAGTAGTTTATGTCTTCTCTCTTTTTTTTTCTTGGTTAGCCTGGCTAGAGCCTTATCAATTTTATGTATCTTTCCAAAGATTAGCTTTTAGTTTTATTGACTTTCTCAATTGATTTCCTATTTTCAATTTCATTGATTTCTGACCTGATTTTTATTTTTTCTTCTGCTTACTTGTATTTAATTTGCTCTTCTTTTTCTAGCTTCCTAAGGTAGAAGCTTAGGTTATTAATTTATAGGTTTTTTTTCTTTTCTAATATAGGCATTTGATGCTATAAATTTCTCTATAAGCATTGCTTTCACTGCATCTTATAAATTTTGATATATTTTAATATTCATTTAATTCAAAATTTAAAATTTCTCTGGATACTCCTTTTTTGACCCATATGTTATTTAAAAGTGAGTTGTTTAATCTCCAAATATTTTCATATTTTCCAACTTTTTGTTTTTATCTATTTCTAGTTTAACCCATTGTGTCCTGAGAGCAGATATTGTATGATTTCTATTCTTTCAAATTTGTTAAGGTGCGTTTTGTGGTCCAGAAAATGGTCTGTGTTAATGAATGTTCCTTGTGAGCTGGAGAAGGTCTCTTCTGTTGTTGTTGGATGAAATAATCTGTAGATATTTATTAGACCATTTGGTTGACGGGGCTCTTTAGTTCAACTATGTGCTTACTGATTTTCTGCCAGCTGAATCTATCCATTTCTGAGAGAGGGGTGTTAAATTCTCCAACTAGGATAGTGGATTCATCTATTTCTCCTTGCAGTTCTATCTGTTTTTGTTTCACATATTTTGGCACTCTGTTCTTAGGCATATTCACATTAAGGATTGCAATGTCTTCCTAGAGAATTGACCCCTTTCAGTTCGGTTCAGTTCAGTCGCTCAGTCGTGTCTGACTCTGTGCGACCCCATGAATCGCAGCATGCCAGGCCTCCCTGTCCATCACCAACTCCCGGAGTTCACTCAGATTCACGTCCATCGAGTTGGTGATCCCATCCAGCCATCTCATCCTCTGTCGTCCCCTTCTCCTCCTGCCCCCAATCCCTTCCAGCATCAAAGTCTTTCCCAATGAGTCAACTCTTCACATGAGGTGGCCAAAGTACTGGAGTTTCAGCTTTAGCATCATTCCTTCCAAAGAAATCCCAGGGCTGATCTCCTTCAGAATGGACTGGTTGGATCTCCTTGCAGTCCAAGGGACTCTCAAGAGTCTTCTCCAACAACACACTTCAAAAGCATCAATTCTTCGGTGTTCAGCTTTCTTCACAGTCCAACTCTCACATCCATACATGACTACTGGAAAAACCATAGCCTTGACTAGATAGACCTTAGTTGGCAAAGTAATGTCTCTGCTTTTGAATATGCTATCTAGGTTGGTCATAACTTTTCTTCCAAGGACCATTATGTAAATGTTATTCCTGAGAGCATTTCTTGCTCTGAAATCTACCCTGTCTGTAATTTTTTTTTTTTTTACCCTGTCTGAAATTAATGTAGCTACTTCCGCTTTATTTTGCTTAGTGTTAGCATGGAGTTATTTTTAGATTTTTCTTTAATTTCTTTTTTGTCTTTATTCATCCCTTTACTCTTAATCTGTATGAGTATTAATATTAAGAGTGGGTTCCTTGTAGGCAACACATAGTTGGGTCTTATTTTTTTATCCCCTCTGGCAATGTCATTTAATTGATATATTTAGACCATTAACATTTAAAGTGATTATTGATATTGTTGGATGAGATTAATATTTTCCATATTTGTCACTGTTTTCTATTTGTTGCTCTTATTCTTCATTTTAATTTTTGTCTACCATTCTTTTTCTGCCATTTGTGGTTTTAACTGAGCTTTTTGTATGATTCCATTTTCTCTCTTTTCATAGCAGATAAATTATACATTTTCTTTTTTTACTTTTTCTAGTGGCTGCCCTAGAGTTTGCAATATACATTTACAACTAATCCATGTCCCCTTTTATATAACACAATACTGCCTCATTAGTAGTGTAAGTATCTTATAAAAACAAAATAGTCCTAATTCTTCCTTCCTGCCCCTTCTGTCATTGCTGTCATTTATTTCACTTATATATTAAGTATTGAAACTGTTGCTATTATTTTGAGCAAAAAAAATGATCTGTTAGATCAATTAAAAATAAGAAAAATAAAAGTTTTAACTCATTTCCTCTCCAATTCTCTTTCTTTATGTAGATCAGAAGTTCTGACCTATATTATTTTCCTTCTCTGTGAAACACTTCTTCTAAGATTTTTTTGCATGGCAGGTTCACTGGCAACAAATTCTCTCAATTTTTGTCTGAGAAAGTATTTCTCCTTTACTTTTGGAGGTTAATTTCCCATGATACAAAATTTCAAGTTGGTGAGTTTTTTTCTCTTAACATATTAAATATTTCATCCCACTCTCATCTTGCTTACATGACTTCTGAGTAGAATCCAGATATAATTCTTATCTTTACTTTTCTTTAGGTAGGATAATTTCTTTCAAGATTTTTTCTTTATCTTTGTTTTTTACAGTTTGAATATGATATTCCCAAGTATTATTTTGGAGCATTTATTCTGTTTTGTGTTCTCTGAGTTTCTTGGATCTGTGATTTGGTGTCTGACATTAACTGGGGAAATTCTTAGTCCTTTTTGCTTCAAATATATTTTCTGTTCCTTTCTCTCTTTTGTCTCCTTCTGGTATTCCCATTATGCATATGTTATATCTTTTATAGTTGTCCCAAAGTTTACAGATATTCTGTTCCATTTTTTCCAGTCTCTTTTTCTTTGCTTTTCAATTTTGGAAGTTTCTATTGACATACTCTCAATCTCACTGACTTTCCTCAACCATGTCCAATCTACTAATGAGACTATTAAAGGCATTCTTCATTTAGGTTACACTATTTTTTAATCTCTAGTATATCTTTTTTATTCTTTCTTAGGATTTCCTTCTCTCTGTGTACATTGCCCATCTGTTCCTATATATTGTCTACCTTATCCATTAGAGCCCTTCCCATGTTAATCATAGTTGTTTCAAATTCTTGGTCTGATAATTCCAACACACCAGCCATATCTGGTCTGATTCTGATGCTCTCTCTGTCTCTTTAAACTCTGTTTTAGCTTTTAAGTATGTTTTATAATTTTTTAGTATAATTTTAGTATAGTACTTTGCCCTGTGACCTCACTTCTCTAATGAATCTAAGAAGAGTTGTTGATTTTTCAGTTTGTTCAGCTTTTTATTACTTGTTAGGATATTAATGTTGACTTGTAACTGTTCTTTATAAATTCTGGATACTCAGTCCTTTTCAGATAAATAATATGCAAATATTTTATCCTATCATGTTGTTGTCTTTCGCTTTTTTGCTGGTGGCTTTTGAAGCATAAAAGTTTAAATATTTTATTGTGGTAAAATATATATAATAAAACCTACCATTTTAAGCATATGCTTCAGTGGTATTGGAGAAGGAAATGGCAATCCACTCCAGTATTCTTGCCTGGAAAATCCCATGGATGGAGGAGCCTGGTTGGCTACTGTCCATGGGGTCGCAAAGAGTCGGACATGACTGAGAGACTTCACTATCTATCTATCTATCTATCTATCAGTGGTATTAAGTACATTTGCATTGTTGTGCAATCATCACCACCACCCATATCCAGAACTTTGTTATTTTCCCAAACTGAAACTCTACACTTATTAAATAATAACTTCCCATTTTATCCTCCTATGACCCACTGGCAACCAACATTCTACTTTCTGTGTCAATGCATTTGATTACTCTATGTAATTTATTATAAGAGAAATTATACAATATTTGTTGTTTTTTTTTTTTAACCCATTTAACTGGCGTGCTGTGATTCATGGGGTCGCAAAGAGTCAGACATGACTGAGCGACTGAACTGAACTGAATGTCTTCAAGGTTCATCCATGTTGTAGCATACATCAGAATTTCTTTCCTTTCTAAGGTTGAATAATAGTCTATGTTTGTATATATCACATTTTGTTTATCCACTCATCCATTAATTGATATTAGGGTTGTTTCCACCTTTCAGCTATGAATGTAAGTATACAAATATCTGTTCAAATCCCCGTTTTAAATTATTTTGAGTATGTAACCAAAATGTATTCTTAATTTTCATGAAGTTCAATTTATCTACTGTTTTCTTTAGTTGCTTGTGCTTTCATTGTTGTAACTAAGAAACCATTGCCTAGTCTAAGGTCATGAAGATTTACTTTTGTGCTTTCTTCTAAGAGTTTTATAGTTTTAGTTCTTATATTTAAGACTATGCTTCATTTTGAGGTAATTTTTATATTTGGTGTGATGTAGGGGTTTTACTCAAAGAAGGCAATGGCAACCCACTCCAGTACTCTTGCCTGGAAAATCCCATGGGTGGAGGAGCCTGATAGGCTGCAGTCCATGGGGTCGTGAAGAGTCGGACACGACTGAGCGACTTCACTTTCACTTTCATGCATTGGAGAAGAAAATGGCAACCCACTCCAGTGTTCTTGCCTGGAGAATCCCACTGATTGGGGAGCCTGGTGGGCTGCCATCTATGGGGTCGCACAGAGTTGGACACGACTGAAGTGACTTAGCAGCAGCAGCAGCAGCAGCAGCAGCAGCAGGGGTTTTACTTCGTTCTTTTGTATGTGGATATCCAATTGACTCATCACCATTTATTCAATTCACTACTTTTTCCACACTGAATTATTTTGGCACTCTTGCAAACATTAAATTCACAATAAATGCAATTTTTTGGGACTTTCCATTTTATTTTCTGGAGTTTCCATTTTATTCCGTTAATAGATGTGTCTATCTTTATGCCAGTACTATACTGTCTTGACTGCTGTAGATTTGTAATAAATCTTAAATCAGGAAGTATGAGTCCTTAATTTTTTCAAGCTTTGGTCATCTGGGTCTCTTGCATTTCCATGCAAAATTTGGGGTCAACTTCCTCAATTTTTTCTTTATTTTTTATTTTTTTAATATAAATTTATTTTAATTGAAGGTTAATTACTTTACAATATTGTATTGGTTTTGCCATACATCAACATGAATCCACCACAGGTATACACGTGTTCCCCATCCTGACCCTCCCTCCCTCCTCCCTCCCCATACCATTCCTCTGGGTCGTCCCAGTGCACCAGCCCTAAGCATCCAGTATTATTCATTGAACCTGGACTGGCAAATTCGTTTCATATATAATATTATACATGTTTCAATGCCATTCTCCCAAATCATCCCACCCTCTCCCTCTCCCACAGAGTCCAAAAGACTGTTCTATACATCTGTGTTTCTCAAAAAAAACAATGCCACTGGGATTTTTATAGTGAACCTATAAATCAGCTTGGAGAGATTGCCATATTAACAATATTAAAGACATTAAACTTTTTAACCTGTGAAGATGGGCTATAGTTTCAATTATTTAGGTTTTCTTTAACTTCTTTCAACAATATTTTATAATTTTCAGAGTGTAAGTTTTTACTTCTTTTGTTAATTTTAAGTGAAGTCACTCAGTCATGTCTGACTCTTTGCTACCCCGTGGACTGTAGCCCACCAGGGTACTCCATCCATGGGATTCTCCAGGCAAGAATACTGGAGTGGGCTGCCGTGTTAATTTCATTTCTAAGTAATTTATATTTTGGTGCTATTGTTAATGGAATTTTTCTTAATTTCATTTTCAAATTGTTACTAGTATGCAGAAGTACCATTGATCTTTGTATATTGATTTTGTAACCTGCAACCATGCTAATTTATTTGAATAGTTTTGGGGTTTGTTTTTTTTTTTTTTTTGAAGATTCCTTAGGAGTTTCTATATGCAAGATCATGTTATCTGCAAACAGGGATAGTTTTATTTTTCATTTTGAATCTGGATGCCTTTTATTTATTTTCCTTGCCTAATTGGCCTAGCTGGAACCTTGAATTCAATGTTGAACAGACATGTTGACAGCAGACACCCTTGTGTTATTTCTGATCTTACAGGTAAAGTAGTCAGTATTTTACCAATAAGTATGATATTGCCCTTGGGTTTTTAATAAATCATCTTTATCAAGTCAAGAAAGTTCCACTCTATTCCTAGCTTGTCAAATGTTTTATCATGAAGGAATGTTGTGATTTTTCAAATGACTTTTCTGCTTCTCTTGAGATAACCATATTTTTTTCTTTCATTCTATTGATACTGTGTATTACATTAGTTGATTCTCAGATTTTAAGTCAATCTTGCATTCCTGATATAAACATCAGTTGGTCATAGTGTATAATCTTTCTTTTATGTATTACTGTATTAAACTTGCTAGCGGTTCATTGAGGATTTTTACACTGATATTCATAAGAGATAAAACTACAGTTTTCTTCTCTTGTGAAGGCTTTTGCTTGCTTTGGTATCAGGATAATACTGGCCTCATGAGTTGAGAAATGTTCTTCCCTATTGTGAAGGGAAGATTGATATTAATTCTCTAATGTTTGACACAATTCATTAGTAGAGGCATTTGGTTTAGATTTTTTATTTTTTATAGAGTGAAAAGTGTTTTGATTACTAATTCAACCTTTTGTTATATTTCTCTTCATGTGCTTTGTTTCTTCTTGCAACAATTTTGGTGGTTTTTGGTTTGTATGACTTTGTCTATTTCATCTAAGTTGTCTAATTTAGTGTCACACACCTATTCACAGTATTCACTTCAGTTCAGTTCAGTTCAGTCGGTCAGTCACATCCGACTCTTTGCGACCCTATGAATTGCAGCATGCCAGGCCTCTTGTCCATCACCAACTCCCGGAGTTCACTCAGATTCACGTTCATCGAGTTGGTGGTGCCATCCAGCCATCTTATCCTCTGTCGTCCCCTTCTCCTCCTGCCCCCAATCCCTCCCAGCATCAGAGTCTTTTCCAATGAGTCAATTCTTCGCATCAGGTGGCCAAAGTATTGGAGTTTCAGCTTTAGCATCTGTCCTTCCAAAGAAATCCCAGGACTGATCTCCTTCAGAATGGACTGGTTGGATCTCCTTACAGTCCAAGGGACTCTCAAGAGTCTTCTCCAACACCACAGTTCAGAAGCATCAGTTCTTCGACACTCATCTTTCTTCACAGACCAACTCTCACATCGACACATGACCACTGGGAAAACCATAGCCTTGACTACATGGACCTTTGTTGGCAAAGTAATGTCTCTGTTTGTGAATATGCCATCTAGGTTGGTCATAACTTTCCTTCCAAGGAGTAAGCGTCGTTTAATTTCATGGCTGCAACCACTTGTACTCCTTTATTTTTGTATGGCTGTAGTGATAGCCCCTCTTCATAGTTAATTTTACTAATGAAAATTTTCTCTTTTATTGTTCTGATCAATTTGGTTTAAGGATTGCCAATTTTGTAGATATCTCAAAGAATCAACTTGTGGTTTCATTGTTTTTCTCCATTTTTAATTCTCTTATTTATTTCTGTTCTAGTTTTAATTATTGCCTTCCTTCTGCATGCTATGTGTTTAGTTGGCTCTTCTTTTCTAGTTCCTTTAGCTGGAAAATTAGGTTCATGATTTGAGATTTTGTTTTCTTTTAATCCTTTGTTGAGATAAAAATTCACATACCATAACATTTGCCCTTTTAAAGTGTACAATTTGGTGTTTTTGGTATATTTTCAATGTTTTCCAACCATTTCTACTTTCTAATTTCTGAATATTTTTATCACCTCCAAGAAGACTGTTCCTAGTAGCAATCTCTTCCCAGCTCCCCATTCCCCAGCCCCTGGTGAACAGTAATCTACTTTCTGTCTGTATGGATTTCGCCTATTCTGGACATTCTGTAGCAAATATTTTTGGTTGACAGGTTTTCTCTTTCATCATTTTGAATATGTCATCCTGCTGCCTTCTGACCTCTATTCTATTTGGTAGAAGTTAGCCATTAAGCTTATAGAGTTTTTCTTGTCCATGATGAGTCATTTTCCTCTTGCTCCTTTCAAGATTTCCCTTTGTTTTTGGCTTTCAATGTTTTGACTATGATGTCTCTGGGGTATCCCTCCTTGTGCTTATCCTATTGTTATTTGTAGAGTTTCTTAGATAAGTAGATTAACGGTTTCTTCAAAGTTGAGAAGTTTTCATTATTTCTTGAGTATTCTTTCCTGACCCAGGGCTGAAACCTGGGTCTCCTGCATTGCAGGCAGATTCTTCACCATCTGAGCCACCATGTAATCTAAAATCTCACTGCATATATGTTGGTGAGCTTATTGGTGTCCCACATTTCTCTGAGGCTGTTCATTTTCCTTCATTCTATGTTCTCAATCTTTTTCAATTTGCATAAGATATACATTGATCTACCTTCAAATTTTCTGATTCTTTTCTTCTGCCATCTTAAATCTACTGTTGAGCTCCTTATTTTTTAATTAATTAATTTTTAATTGGAAGATAATCACTTTACAATATTGTGTTGGTTTCTGCCATAAACCAACATAGATCAGCTCCTTATTGAATTTTTCATTTCACTTATAATACTTTTCAACTCCAGAATTTTCATTTGGTTCTTTTAAAAAATCTCTGTTTATTGATATTCTCTTTGTGATGAGACATTGTCATCATGCATTCTTTTAATTCTTTAAGTATGATTTCATTCAATTCTTTGGAAATGTTTATAACAGCTGATTTATTTTCTAAGTCCAACATTTGGCCCCCTCAAGACAGTTTTATTGCCTAATATCTCTTTCCAGTTTATGGGTTACACTTTCCTGTTTCATAGTTGTGCATGTTTCCTAGCTTTTTGCTGAAAACTAGACATATATAGCAAGTCAGATAATATACTGTAGCAACTCTAGCTACTGTTACTGACTTTTCTGGACAAGGTTGGTGAAGTCTATTTCCTAGAGTATACAACCTCTAAAGTTGCAGCCAGTGATTATTGTGATTTCAAATGGACTCTGTTTCTTCCACTGAGATCCCCATTTAGCTTCTGAGTGATGTAACTCTAGTTAGTGGTATCATACCCAGCTATTAGCCTCTACTAATTACTCCTTAATTTCATTATTGTTTTTTTTTAATGATGCCTGTGGGCATAAGTTGTTCCACAATCCGATGCAATTAAAGTTGCTGCTCCATTGCAGGAGTAAAGTGTTATCAGTCTTTGAGGCTTGCTCATACTCTAGAACAGTTCTTAGTTCTTTCCCTGATTCTCTCTTTTAAACTTCTAGCTGGTCTACTATTTTACAGTCCCCTACTAAAAATTCTGAAGCCCCTGGTCCCTTCTTAATTGCTTATGACCAAGACCTAAATTATTTCTGACAATACCCTTAAGCAAGAATTTTTCCAATCTCTTTTCTAAATAAAGTTATTTCCTTTACGGAGAGCTAAAGGGGCTCTCAAATCTTAAAATACTTTCTTTCTTCTGGGTTGAACTTCTGCTTTATTGTACTTGAGCTCGAGGTAGAGAGAGGATCCCACATTCCCATAGTGCCATTACTCTATGAGAAGGGTGCTAGGCAAGATAGTAGATCCTGATTTTTTTGACTTGTCTTTCCTAGCATGGAACCTACAACTTATTAGTGAACTAGGGCCAGAGGTTGAGAAATCTGTATTCATGACAGGAAGCAACAGTTAGAACTGGACATGGAACAACAGACTGGTTCCAAATAGAAAAAGGAGTACGTCAAGGCTGTATATTGTCACCCTGCTTATTTAACTTTTATGCAGAGTACATCATGAGAAATGCTGGGCTGGAGGAAGTACAAGCTGGAATCAAGATTGCCGGGAGAAGTCTCAATAACCTCAGATATGCAGATGACACCACCCTTATGGCAGAAAGTGAAGAAGAACTAAAGAACTTCTTGATGAAAGTGAAAGAGGAGAGTGAAAAAGTTGGCTTAAAGCTCAACATTCAGAAAACTAAGATCATGGCGTCCAGTCCCATCACTTCATGGCAAATAGATGGGGAAACAGTGGAAACAGTGGTTGACTTTATTTTTCTGGGCTCCAAAATCATTGCAGATGGTGATTGCAGTCATGAAATTAAAAGACGCTTACTCCTTGGAAGGAAAGTTCTGACCAACCTAGTCAGCATATTCAAAAGCAGAGACATTACTTTGGCAACAAAGGTCTGTCTAGTCAAGGCTATGGTTTTCCCAGCAGTCATGTATGGATATGAGAGTTGGACTATAAAGAAAACTGAGCACTGAAGAATTGATGCTTTTGAACTGTGGTGTTGGAGAAGACTCTTGCAATTCCCTTGGACTGTAAGGAAATCCAACCAGTCTATCCTAAAGGGGATCAGTCCTGGGTGTTCATTGGGAAGACTGATGTTGAAGCTGAAACTCCAGTACTTTGGCCACCTGATGTGAAGAACTGACTCATTTGAAAAGACCCTGATGCTGGGAAAGATTGAGGACAGGAGGAGAAGGGGACGACACAGGATGAGATGGTTGGATGGCATCACTGACTCAATGGAGATTACTTTGAGTAAACTCTGGGAGTTGGTAATGGACAGGGAGGCCTGGCATGCTGTGGTCCATGGGGTCGGGAAGAGTCGGACATGACTGAGCGACTAAACTGAACTGAGAGCAGAGGTAATCAGAGACAATGTTCTTGGTGCCATGCATGGAGTAGAGCTCTCACAATACCAGTAAGAGCTGAGTGGCAGAAAGGCTCCTCAGTCCTCCTGGCTCTGCTTGTCTGGAACAAAGATTTTATAACAGAGAGCTGAGGGAGGGATGAGAGGTAACTGTATCCTATACTTCCAGGAGTCACACTAGAGACCAGTACTGGGACCTGGAGAAAGACAGAGCTCCCTATTATTGGCCACAGTCACCTGGAATAGAGCTTGTATTACACTGAGCAGGAGAAGGCAGAGATGGGAGTAAGTCATGGCCCAAATGCCATGGGCTATTGCTGTTCTTATCAAGATTTATTATGGTATTTTGAATAAATACCTCTCCATTTGTTATATGTCATAAGAACAGCTTCTTAATAAAATTTAAGGAATTGTACCAATTATGGCTTTTTCCCTAGAAAACGGATCCATACACCACCATTTTTAAACTGGAACCCTTTCTTTTAAGTTTGTAAACACCCTCCTACATGTCTCTCTCTCACTCTCTCTCTCACACACACACAAACACACACACATATACAAACACATAGACTCTTTTCTTTCTGACCCAAGATCTCATCTCAGCAAGATAGTGGGAGAAGCCTGAACCCTGGGACACGAATTGGATCCAGGACCCCCTTGTAAATTTTTCCATCCTAGTAGCTTCTTCTTTAAGGAGTCTAAAGACCATGCTGAGGGTGGGGAATCAGAAAGCACCAAGTCATGGTGAGGCCCCAGCCATTCTGTCCCCTGAGTAGTGGCAAGAGTAAGAGGTAGGCCTTATGGAAGAGAGAAGCTACAGATCCCTGCAGCAAAGCAGATTGGGATAACACCCTTGGCCCCTGCAGGAAAGAGCCACAGGAAGACAGACTTGGGCCATGTCGGGCAAAACACTTTCTAAGGGGAAGCTACAGAAAGGGGCGTTGCAGGAAGAAGTAGCTCCCTGTCATTTGGGGGTTATTACCTAAGCAGAGGGCAGTGTGTTGAGGGGCCTCTGTCATTCACCAGGAGGTAGGACCCCAGAACTGTTGGGGGCCCATGGACCCTAAAATGCTCCAGTACCCCATCTTTGGAAGACAAACCTTGCCCAATCACATCTGGCCTGGTCAGGTGGCTCAGAAACACCCCAAGGACTGCAGGCCTTTTCTGGGGTTTCAAAAAGGAACAGTATTAGCATTCATTAGTGCTCTAATTGGCATTTAATTGCCAGTTTCACTCTGGTTTTTTGGTCTTTATAATGAATACCTGATGCATAGCCTGCCCCCAGCTGCCCCACCCTCGACCTTCTCCCTAGAGATCAGCTACCAGCTGCACCTCGCCAGTCCCTTCACCTCCACTCACATCCACCAACAAAGGTTGGAGGCAGGGATGAGCTTCCCCAGGGCATCTGCATTGCACCTTCTCTCCCTCCCCTTCCAGTGAGCTCAGAAAATTGGTTTTAATCCACCAGGCTTCAGTTGCTTAGCAACGGAAGAGCCTGCTCCTAGCAACCAGGAGCCACAAAGATGCTGCAGAGAAAAGGGGCTGTCTGGGCCCTGTGCCTGCTCAGCTCCTGACTGCTGCCTCCCTGATGTCTTTCTCAATGAGTATAGCCAGCCTTCTCAGATGCTGGGTCTTGAAAGGCTGATCTCCTGGGCAGCTGCCTGACCTCACCCCCCATCCCACCTGCCTAGAGCTTCTCTGAATCCCACCTTCCAGGCCAGCAGGAAGTAGCTCATGATCACAGCAAGGTGGCTCTAGGAAAGGCCCTCCCTCTGTCTCAGAGGGCTCAGGCTATGTGGTTCTTCCAGTCTGGCCTGGTGGGTGGAAATAAAGAGGGCCAGGCTCCCTTTGCCCCACCCTAGGTGAGAGCAATTCCTGCCCAGAAATTGGGGGTGGGGAGTGCATTGTAATCCCAGCCCATCTGAGCCTGAAGAGAGGCAGGGTTCCACACTCAGGGCGTCTAAAGATCAGGAAATTGAGGCTCAGAGATGGGCTCAGGCCCACACAGCCTTCCAGTGAGAGGTGGGTCTGAATCAACATCAGGACACAGGGCTCCCCAACACAGTCAGTGTCCATGAGACTGCCAGGCCACTGTGCAGCACTAGAGGCTTCTGCCTTCTCTCCCCAAAGGACAGAGCGGACAGATTTCTCCACCCCAAAGAGGAAGCCTCCTGCCCTCCTGCCTTCTGGAATGGCCCCAACAGAGGGTGCTCACCAGTGCAGAATTCCATTTGACGAGCTGCTTTCCCAGGATTGTTTTTAACTCAATAAGAGTTCAGGAACATCCCCAGAGGAGGCCTGTCTGAAATTTCTGACTCTGAGTGGGTGCTAACTGGAATCTTACTTAATCACAGACCTCCCTAATCTTTGCAGGAGGTGCACATGTGCACCCACCCCACCCCCATCCTGCTTCTGTGGAGCCTCAAGCTCTGATGATAAGGCTGCCCCCAGGAATAAACCATGGAAAGTGGGAGCTGTGGGAAACCAGCATCCAACAAGAGATCCTGCCCCCATCTCTCCCCCTGGGCCAGGCTGCTAGGCAGGGACAAGTTTTCCTCTGGGCAACTTGTTTCTACCTTCCCCCACTCCTTGCTTCTCTCCCTCCCTTTCCCTTTTCTCCTTCCCAAGAAAAGGGTTCCTGGCTTCCATCGCCTGGCAACCAAACTGGGCTGCCACAGGCTGAGAGGAGCAGCACAGATGCTGCCTAATGAGGGGGCTGAAGTGAGGGGGTGAAATCAGTCTCTAGTCATATGTCGCTGTTGCTCGCAAAGCAGATACCAGGCTTTTCTTAAATTTGTGATTGTTGTTCCCTATAATGAAAACCCTTCCAATGGCAGGCAGCTAAGCCACATTTGGGTAAACATCTCCTTGATCCACCCTTTTCTATTTCATATTAAAAGCTTTTTGTGGTGGAAAATTTCAAGCCTATATACAAGTAGAATAGCATAATGAACCTCCTGTGGACATCACCCAGCATCAACAGTTAGCAACCCCTGGCCAGATATCATATCATTGAATCTGCATTTCAGTATGTAGCTTTGAAGCATGAGAACTCTCTTTTAACAGAACTACAATGTCATTACAACATCTAAAGTAATTAATAATTCCATAATGTCATCAAATATCCAGGCAGTGTTCAAAGTTCAAACACCTCATCAATGTCATGAGGTGTTGACTGTTGGTTTTTTTTTTCACAGTTTACTTGAGTCAAGGTCTAAAAAAAGGACACATAGAAATCTAGAGGTTCCCCTTTGTGAATATTTTGGGGGAGGAAAACCTTTTCTTCTACTCTCTTAGGTTTAGGACCTAGGCCCTGTGAATGAAAACTGGTAAAAGAGTCTGACAGGAGGAAAAAGAAAACCCAGAGTTTATTTACATGTGCAACTTCCATATACACAGAAGAACTCAGTGATGATAACTCAAAGTTGTGGTTGGAATTTGGGGGTTGCATGCCAACTTACTAGATGAAATGGGGGAGAAAGGTCCTTGCCAGGAATATAAATGTATTTTTGGAAACATACATGGATATTCAGGAAAACAAACACTTGATAGGAGAGGCTATAATGTTTGTCTATATAGGTGTGAGTGATCTTTCTTTTTCAGGGCCACAAAGTTACTCAGAGAAAATATTTGGGGTAGACTTTATTCTACCTTCCAGAGAAGGAATTTTTGGCGGCTTCATTTGCTAGAAGTTGCTGCTTTTAGTCAGATAAAGGGAGCTCCAAAAAGGCTTTTTACCCTGTTTTTTATCGAATCACAAATGTCTTCAGCTAAAATAATCTTTATACCAACTCTGGGTCCCAAGTGTGTCCGAACAATATGCTGAAATCACAAGGAAGTGAAATTACCCTGCAAACCACTAACTCCGGGCTCTTCCCAGGAGGCCTCCTGTGAGCTCTGCCTTGAGTTATGTGAGGCATTATTAATTCCCAAATCTTGAGATTCAAAGTGATGAAATGAAGAGCTCAAGGTCACCCAGCTACTGAGGCACTAGGCCAGGCTGGTAACTCACATCAGGAGCCTAAACTCCTAACAACCACGCCCTGCCACTCCACCCATCCTGCCTCCAGACGTAGGGAAGACCTCCACACTGCGCCCACCTCCTAGTCCAGGTCCTACCCAGAATGTGTCAAAGACTGACACATTCCCAACTCCTCTGACCACCCTGGCCCATTTCTCTCTGTTCCCAGGTATCTGCCCTTGGGTGCATGTACCTCAGTTTCTCCCTCAACCAGAAGCACGCCAAGTACATGGATGTAGGTTCTGGATATATGTGACCTGCCCCAGCTGAGCCTCACCCACAGTCATTTGGAAGGTGCTCCCCAAAGGGCAGCTGACTGACTGACTGCCTGCCTGAGTGAAGGGCCTTCTGGAGGGTGAGTGGGCTGGATGTACAGGCGAGGCTTTGAGGAGAGATCCCGGATCCCAGACTGGAGCAGCCATCAGATATACTCCACAGTGACAGGGGGTCTCTCTTGCCTGCAGAGAAGGAAAGGGATTGTCTAGGGAGCAGCCTGGACTTGGGCATCATGAAGACAGAAGCCTCTGGCCTCACTCCTCCCTCTCATAGGTCATTTACCCTCGAGACCTCAGGAAGTCTTCATTTGTGCAGAGAATACACTCCAGAGAATCGCCTGGGCTGCCCTGCAGTTGAAGGAAGCCTCTCAGTCTGGAGTCATGAAATTGGCTCTTGCCAGAGAGCCCTGGTCACAGGTCTGAGTCTCTGCTCTGTCGCTACGCTGCTTCATGACCCTGGGCGGGCTCCTTCCTCCCTGGGGCTCTCAGCTTCCTCATCTATACAATGAGGGGGCTGCACCCGTCCATCTCCAGGGGCCCATTAGCTTCCATGTTTCTGTGATCTCCAGGAAAGGGAGACCCACAACATTCCTCAGTAAGTGATTGCTGGTTTTAATTATGTTTACAGTCAAGAGGGTCTTCCTGCCTGTGTCCTACTGTCTCTGAACCTCATTTGTCTGGCCGAGGCCTGGATCGAGCTAAGCTTCTTGATTGACCCAGAAGTACCTGGGCAGTGACAGCCATTTCCATCACAACTCAGTGTCAATGGTAGGAGAGTGAGCTCTAGAACCCTCAAG
The DNA here is from genome assembly GCF_032405125.1 of Capricornis sumatraensis. NCBI lineage: Eukaryota > Metazoa > Chordata > Mammalia > Artiodactyla > Bovidae > Capricornis > Capricornis sumatraensis. The sequence continues at coordinate 75,888,306 of NC_091092.1, read as the reverse complement.
GCCCTGCTCCCAATCCCCGAGGTATTCAGGAAGCAGCAGTGTTCAGACATCATGGAGATGAGCAATTGTGGCACCAAGTGGCTCCTTGCCCTTAATGTAGCCCAACATCCTCACTTTCCAGGTAAGGAAACAGGGACTTGTCCAAGGCCACACAGAGCAGGGACAGGGAGGAGCTTGGGGTCGGAAGGAGCTGGGAACCTCCTCAGGAGGGATCTTTCCTGGGCAGGGTGGCTGATGGTGAAGTGGAGAGCCAGACCCCTAAGGAGCAGAGTTGTGACATGAACTAAAACCAGTTTATGAAACCCACCCTCAGGAAGCCACCCTGAAGACACACCCACATGCATACATGCATGCGTGCACACCACATAAGTCATAAAGAGGTCATAAACACCTCACTCTCCCAAGTGCCTGAGCTGGGACTCTAACTTGACTACCCACCAGGAGCCACTGAGTATCCTAGCTGCTTCTTTTATTCAACAAATAGTGACCCGAGTGACTGGGAACTGAACAGTGAACAAGTGGGATGTGGTCCTGCCCTCTCAGCTTGCAGCCTAGCCAGGTGGGCAAGTGCTCCAGAGGAGAGTCCAACCCAGGGAACTGCCCCACCCCAGGGGCAGTGGGAATCCAGCGGAGCCCACCTCAGGGGTTCAGGCACCATCCTGTGCTGCAGGCCCTTTCCTGGCTGTCTGTGCCCATTTCTGGAACAGTCAATTCTGGTTGATTGGGATGGTAGCCTTGGGGAGGCTTGGTCTCCTCTCTTCAGGCCAGGCAGACATGGTCAAGGCTGCAGATGACCCTCTGGAACATTTTGTCATGTCAGTGATAACCGGGCAACTTCTGGGGCTTGGAGAAGAGGTGAGGCTCCCCTTCAGCAGACCAGGGGTTCTCAAAGTAGTGGCCTGGGACCCCCAAGCTCACTGTTGAGTCTTCAGTGTCTCTTCTGAGCAGAAGTTGCATATTAGCGGGGTGCCCTTCCCCTTGCGGGCTTTTGTGATGCCAAGTGTGGGTTGCAAGGCCTCCAAGAATGGCAATAGTTCAACTGTTCTGAAAAAAGTTTCTTTCCCACTCCTCCACCCCTTACCCCTTGCAGAGGGCTGAGATATTTCCTTCTTCAAACCTGTGTTTGTGATTTAGCTTCCATCGACCTTGACAATTGACATAATGGGTAGGAAACAAGGCTGCCCCTTTTCTCCATCCCTGCTGCTCTTCTCCTATGTATGTGGGAGTGTGTGTGTGTGGGGTTGGGGGGGAAGTGACACAGGAAGGAAGAGGGGAAAAGTATGGGAAAATGTCCTGTGGATTCTTTACTTACTGAGCTCAGGGACACACAGAGATGAGTAACTTTCAGGGAAAAAAAAAAATAAGAAAACAATTTTACCTGCCTAGTCATCCCTGCTGTTTGATTTCCGAGTCTTCTGGTTTCCAGGCTGTTTCATAAGTACTGAGGTATTGAGAAGCTGTATGTGTTCTGGGAACAAGAGGAAGGGTGCTCTGGTCCTTGGGGCCCCCTCCCACAGACTCTGTCCGTATGATCTGTCTTTGCCAGTGACCCTGGTGTGGGTCCTGTGTCCATGAAAAACAGTGATCCCTGTGGGCCTTCAGTCCTTTGGGGGGCCACACCTCCCATTTGGCCCCCATGCCGTGCCCCACCCCTGTCAGACTTTGGAATAAGAGAGGAAGCATAGGTGTGGTGGCATCTAGCCCTTTATTTCTCAGAGCTGCAACTGAGACCTAGGGAACACAGGGCAGTTGCTGTTTGTATAGCGATCAGAAAGCTGAAAGTCTCTATTTTACTTAGTTATTAGTAATTTAAACCAGTGCTTTAAATTTTAAATATTCTGAAGTAAAATGCACAATCCTGATGATTCTGAAAAGAACAATTATAAACATTAGTATATCAATATAAACATCAAAACATCAATACAAATATCAATATAAACATTGATATAATTCTGAGCCTGTACTTTATTTATTCTATTTCACAAATAGACAAATTCTAGAGTCATTTTCTCAGTGTCCCCCAGTGATCATCTGCACAATGAAACTCTTTACTTAGTAATACCTAACCTTTGTAAATAGAATAACTGGATGTCATAATTTATATATCTTATCCCATTCTTATTATTGAAATTAAAATTTCATGTGAAAATTGGCATAGTATGGATGATAAATTAAGTATTCCCCTTCTTTACATACCATTCACTTTATTTCATATGCATTATATTAGTTTTTATTTTAATTTTTCTTTTTTTTAAGCAATATGTCCATGTTGATTCCAAACTCCCAATCAGTCCATTCCTTCACCACTACCCCCCACTGACCACAAGTTCATTCTCTAATTCTGTAAGTCTGTTTCTGTTTTATAAATAAGATAATCTGTATCATTTTTTATATTTATTTTATTTATTTATTTGACTGTACCAGGTCTGAGTTGCAGCATGTAGGATCTAGTTCCCTGATCAGGGATCAGACCTGGGCTGTCTGCATTAGCCATGTGGAGTCTTAGCCACTGGGCCACCAGGGAAATCCCAATTTGTATCATTTTTTAGAATTCCATATATATGTGATATGATATGATATTTATCTTTCTCTGTCTTTCTTCACTTAGTATGACAATCTCCAGATCCATCAATGTTCCTGGAAATGGCATTATTTCATTCTTTTTATGGATGAGTAATATTCTATTGTATCCATGTACCACATCTTCCTTTTCCATTTATCTGTCAAGGATAAACATGTAAACATTTATATAGTTTACATGTCTTGGCTATTGTAAACAACACTGCAATGAACACTGGGGTGCATGTATTTTTTCAAACCAGGTTTTATCCAGATATATGCCCAGGAGCTTGGTGGTGCCGAATTATCTTAGCATTTGCTTGTCTGTAAACCTTTTGATTTCTCCATCAAATCTGAATGAGAGTCTTGCTGGTTAGAGTATTCTTGGTTATAGGTTCTTCTCTTTCATCATTTTAAGTATATTGTGCCACTACCTTCTTACCTGCAGTTTCTGGTGAGAAATCTGCTGGTTACCTTATGGGAATTTCCTTGTATGATATTTGTTTCTTTTCCCTTGTTGCTTTTAGTATTCTTCTTTGTCTGTAGTTTTTGTCAGTTTGATTATTATGTGTCTCAGCATATTCCTACTTGGTTTATCCTGCCTGGGACTCTCTGTGCTTCCTAGACTTCAGTGATAGTTTCCTTTCCTGTGTTAGTGAAGTTTTTGGTCATTATCTCTTCAAATATTTTCTCAGGCCTTTTCTCTCTCTCTTCTCCTCGGGGACCCCTACAATGTGAATTTTGGTGTATTTAATGTTGTCCCAGAGGTCTCTGAGGTCTGCAAACAGTGCTGCAATAAACATTGGGGTACATGTGTCTCAATTCTGCTTTCCTCAGCATGTATGCTCAGCAGTGGGATTGCTGGGTCATATAACAGTACTATTTCCAGGTTTTAAGGAATCTCCACACTGTTCTCCACATTGGCTGTACTAGTTTGCGTTTCTTTTTGCTGGTGGCCATTCTGACCAGTGTGATATGATATCTCATTGTGGTTTTGATCTGCATTTCTCTAATAATGAGTTGGTGATGGACAGGGAGGCCTGGCATGCTGCAATTCATGGGGTCTCAAAGAGTCGGACACGACTAAGTGACTGAACTGAACTGAATAATGAATGATGTTGAGCATCTTTTCATGTGTTTATTGACCATCTGTATGTCTTCTTTGGAGAAATGTCTGTTTCATACTTTGGCCCACTTTTTTACTGGGTTTTTTATTTTTCTGGTATTGAAGCTGCATGAGCTGCTTGTATATTTTTGACATTAATTCTTTGTCAGTTGCTTCATTTGCTGTTATTTTTTCCCATTCTGAAGGCTGCCTTTTCACCTTGCTTATAGTTTCCTTCATTGTGCAAAAGCTTTTAAGGTTAATTAGGTCCCATTTGTTTATTTTTATTTTTATTTCCATTACTCTGGTAGGTGGGTCATAGAGGATCTTGCTGTGATTTATGTCACAGAGTGTTTTGCCTATGTTTTCCTCTAAGAGTTTTATAGTTTCTGGTCTTACATTTAGATCTTTGATCCATTTTGAGTTTGTTTTCGTGTATGGTGTTAGAAAGTGTTCTAGTTTCATTCTTTCACATGTGATTGACCAGTTTTCCCAACACCACTTGTTAAAGAGATTGTTTTTTCTCCATTGTATATTTTTGCCTCCTTTGTCAAAGATATGATATCCATAGGTGCATGGATTTATCTCTGGGCTTTCTATTTGTTCCATTGATCTATATTTCTGTCTTTGTCCCAGTACCATACTGTCTTGATGACTGTGGATTTGTAGTATAGTCTGAAATCAGGAAGGTTGACTTCTCAAGTTCCATTCTTCTTTCTCAAGATTGCTTTGGCTATTTAAGGTTTTTTGTACTTCCATACAAAATTTGAAATTATTTGTTCTAGTTCTGTGAAAACTACTATTGGTAGCTTGATAGGGATTGCATTGAACCTATAGATTGCTTTCGGTAGTATCCTCATTTTCACTATATTGATTCTTCCAATCCACGAACCTGGTGTATTTCTCCAACTATTTGTGTCATCTTTGATTTCTTTCATCAGTGTTTTATAGTTTTATATATATACAGGCCTTTTGGAGATGGCAATGGCAACCCACTCCACTACTCTTGCCTGGAAACTCCCATGGATGGAGGAACCTGGTGGGCTACAGTCCATGGGGTCGCTAGGATTCGGACATGACTGAGCAACTTCACTTTCACTTTTCATTTTCATGCATTGGAGAAGGCAATGGCAACCCACTCCAGTACTCTTGCCTGGAGAATCCCAGGGACGAAGGAGCCTGGTGGGCTGCCATCTATGGTGTCACAAAGAGTCGGACACAACTGAAGCGACTTAACAGCAGCAGCAGCAGCATAGGCCGTTTCCTCATCCAAGGTAAGGAGCAACAGCTGCACTTTGCTGGAGCAGCCGTGAAGAGATGCCCCTCGTCCAAGATAAGAGAAACCCAAGAAAGACAGTAGGTGTTGCAAGAGGGCATCAGAGGGCAGACACACTGAAACCATAATCACAGAAGACTGGTCAATCTAATCACACTAGGACCACAGCCTTGTCTAACTCAATGAAACTAAGCCATGCCCGTGGGGCCACCCAAGACGTGTGGGTCATGGTGGAGAGGTCTGACAGAATGGGATCCACTGGAGAAGGGAATGGCAAACCACTTCAGTATTCTTGCCTTGAGAACACCATGAACAGTATGAAAAGGCAAAATGATAGGATAGTGAAAGATGAACTCCCCAGGTTGTTAGGTGTCCAATATGCTACTGGAGATCAGCGGAGGAATAACTCCAGAAAGAATGAAGGGATGGAGCCAAAGCAAAAACAATAGCCAGCTGTGAGTGTGACTGGTGACAGAAGCAAGGTCCAATGCTGTAAGGAGCAATATTGCATAGGAACCTGGAATGTCAGGTCCATGAATCAAGGCAAATTGAAAGTGGTCAAACAAGAGATGGCAAGAGTGAACGTCAACATTCTAGGAATCAGTGAACTAAAATGAACTGGAATGGGTGAATTTAATTCAGATGACCATTATATCTACTACTGCAGGCAGGAATCCTTTAGAAGAAATGGAATAGCCATCATGGTCAACAAAAGAGTTGGAAATGCGGTACTTGGATGCAATCTCAAAAACGACAGAATGATCTCTGTTAGTTTCCAAGGCAAACCATTCAGTATCACTGTAATCCAAGTCTATGCCCCAACCAGTAACGCTGAAGAAGCTGAAGTTGAATGGTTCTATGAAGACCTCCAAGACCTTTTAGAACTAACACCCTCAAAAGATGTCCTTTTCATTATAGGGGACTGGAATGCAAAAGTAGGAAGTAAAGAAACACCTGGAGTAACAGGCAAATTTTGCCTTTGAATGCGGAATAAAGCAGGGCAAAGACTAATAGAGTTTTGCCAAGGAAATGCACTGGTCATAGCAAACACCCTCTTCCAACAACACAAGAGAAGACTCTACACATGGACATCACCAGATGGTCAACACCAAAATCAGATTGATTATATTCTTTGCAGCCAAAGATGGAGAAGGTCTATACAATCAACAAAAGCAAGACCAGGAGCTGACTGTGGCTCAGATCATGAACTCCTTATTGCCAAATTCAGACTGAAATTGAAGAAAGTAGGGAAAGCCACTAGACCATTCAGGTATGACCTAAATCAAATCCCTTATGATTATACAGTGGAAGTGAGAAATAGATTTAAGGGACTAGGTCTGATAGATAGAGCGCCTGATGAACTATGGATGGAGGTTCGTGACACTGTACAGGAGACAGGGATCAAGACCATCCCCAAGAAGAAGAAATGCAAAAAAGCAAGATGATTGTCTGAGGAGGCCTTACAAATAGCTGTGAAAAGAAGAGAAGTGAAAAGCAAAGGAGAAAAGGAAAGATATAAGCATCTGAATGCAGAGTTCCAAAGAATAGCAAGAAGAGATAAGAAAGCCTTCTTCAGTGATCAGTGCAAAGAAATAGAGGAAAACAACAGAATGGGAAAGACTAGAGATCTCTTCAAGAAAATTAGAGATACCAAGGGAACATTTCCTGCAAAGATGGGCTCAATAAAGGACAGAAATGGTATGGACCTAACAGAAGCAGATGATATTAAGAAGAGGTGGCAAGAATACACAGAAGAACTGTACAAAAAAGATCTTCACGACCCAGATAATCACAATGATGTGATCACTCACCTAGAGACAGACATTCTGGAATGTGAAGTCAAGTGGGCCTTAGGAAACATCACTATGAACAAAGCTAGTGGAGGTGATGGAATTCCAGTTGAACTATTTCAAATTCTGAAAGATGATGCTGTGAAAGTGCTGCACTCAATATGCCAACAAATTTGGAAAACTCAGCAGTGGCCACAGGACTGGAAAAGGTCAGTTTTCATTCCAATCCCAAAGAAAGGCAATGCCAAAGAATGCTCAAACTACTGCACAATTGCACTCATCTCACACTCTAGTAAAGTAATGCTCAAAATTCTCCAAGCCAGGCTTCAGCAATACATGAACCGTGAACTTCCAGATGTTCAAGCTGGTTTTAGAAAAGGTAGAGGAACCAGAGATCAAATTGCCAACATCTTCTGGATCATCAAAAAAGCAAGAGAGTTCCAGAAAAATATCTATTTCTGCTTTGTGACTATGCCAAAGCCTTTGACTGTGTGGATCACAAGAAACTGAAAAATTCTGAAAGAGATGGGAATACCAGACCACCTGACCTGCCTCCTGAGAAACCTATATGCAGATCAGGAAGCAACAGTTAGAACTGGACATGGAACAAAAGACTGGTTCCAAATAGGAAAAGGAGTGCATCAAGGCTGTATATTGTCCCCCTGCTTATTTAACTTATATGCAGAGTACATCATGAGAAATGCTGGGCTGGAAGAAGCACAGCTGGAATCAAGTTTGCTGGGAGAAATCTCAATAACCTCAGATATGCAGATGACACCACCCTTATGGCAAAAATTGAAGAGGAACTACAAAGCCTCTTGATGAAAGTGAAAGAGGAGAGTGAAGTAGTTGGCTTAAAGCTCAACATTCAGAAAACGAAGATCATGGCATCTGGTCCCATCACTTCATGGGAAATAGATGGAGAAACAGTGGAAACAGTGTCAGACTTTATTTTTTTGGGCTCCAAAATCACTGCAGATGGTGATTGTAGCCATGAAATTAAAAGACGCTTACTCCTCGGAAGGAAAGTTATGATCAACCTAGATAGCATATTGAAAAGCAGAGACATTACTTTGCCAACAAAGTTCCATCTAGTCAAGGATATAGCTTTACCAGTGGTCAGGTATGGATGTGAGAGTTGGACTGTGAAGAAAGCTGAGTACCGAAGAATTGATGCTTTTGAACTGTGGTGTTGGAGAAGACTCCTGAGAGTCCCTTGGACTGCAAGGAGATCCAACCAGTCCATTCTGAAGGAGATCAGCCCTGGGATTTCTTTGGAAGGAATGATGCTAAAGCTGAAACTCCAGTACTTTGGCCACCTGATGCGAAGTGTTGACTCATTGGAAAAGACTCTGATGCTGGGAGGGATTGAGAAGAAGGGGACGACAGAGGATGAGTTGGCTGGATGGCATCACTGACTTGATGGACGTGAATCTGAGTGAACTCTAGGAGTTGGTGATGGACAGGGAGGCCTGGTGTGCTGTGATTCATGGGGTCACAAAGAGTCGGACACGACTGAGCGACTGAACTGAACTGAGCTGACTGATAGGTCTTTTGTTTCTTTAGGTAAGTTTATTCCTCAGTATTTTATTCTTTTCATTGCAATGGTGAATGAGATTGTGTCCTTAATTTCTCTCTCTCTCTCTCTTTTTTTTTCATTGTTAGTGTATAGGAATGCAAGGGATTTCTGTGTGTTAATTTTATATCCTGCAACTTTACTATATTTATTAAAGGATTATATCATCTGTAAACAGAGTTCTACTTCTTTTCCAATTTGGTTTTATTTCTTTTTCTTCTCTGATTGCTGTGGCTAGGTCTTCCAAAATTATGTTGAATCATAGTGGTGAGAGTGGGCACCCTTGTCTTGTTCTTGTTTTTAGCGAAATGCTTTCAGCTTTTCACTGTTGAGGATAATGTTTGCTCTGGGTTTGTCATATATGGCTTTTCTTATGTTGAGGTATGTTCCTTCTATCCCTGCTTCCTGGAGAGTTTTGTTTTGTTTTTTTTTTTTTAATCATAAATGGGTGTTGAATTTTGTCAAGGGCTTTCTCTGCATCTATTGTGATAATCATATGGTTTTTATCTTTCAGTTTGTTAATGTGTATGACATTGATTGATTTGCAAATATTGAAGAATCCTTGCGTCCCTGGAAGAGATGCCCACTTTGTCATGATGTGTGATTTTTTTTAATATGTTGTTGGATTCTATTTATTACAATTTTGCTGAGGATTTTTGCATCTATGTTCATCAGTGATGTTGGCCTGTAGTTTTCTTTTTTTGTGGCATCTTTGTCTGGTTTTGGTATTAGGGTGATGGTGGCCTCCTAGAATGAATTTGAGAGTTTACCTTCCTCTGCAATTTTCTGGAAGAGTTTCAGTCAGATAAGTGTTAGCTCTTCTCTAATTTTTTGGCAGAATTCACCTGTGAAGCCATCTGGTCCTGGGCTTTTATTTGTTGGAAGATTTTTTATTACATTTTCGATTTCCCTGTTTGTGATGGGTCTGTTAAGATTTTCTATTTCTTCCTGGTTCAGTTTTGGAACGTTATACTTTTCTAGGAATTTGTCCATTTCTTCCAAGTTGTCCATTTTATTGGCATGTAATTCCTTGCAGTAGCCTCTTATAATCTTTTATGGTTGTTTTTTCTAGGTTTTTATTTTGATCATTCTTCAGCAACATATTCTTTTGTCATCTACTTTGGTCTAACTTTCTGTGTCTGTGGTCTCCTTACCACAGGCTACAAGACTGTAGTTCTTTTGCTTCTGGTGTCTGCCTCCTGGTAAGTGAGGTTGGAACAGTGGCTTGTGTAGGCTTCCCAGTAGGTGGGAATGGTGACTGCCTGCACATGGTGGGTGGAGCTAGGTCTTGTTCCTCTAGTGAGTAGAAACCTTGTCAGGAGTTGTGTTTATCAGGCAGCTGTGTGCTCAGGAAGGCTTTAAGCATACTGTGTGCTGATAGGTGTGGCTGTGTTCCTGCCCTGTTTGCTTTTTGGCCTGAGATCCCAGCACTGGTACCTACAGGCTGTTGTGTGGGGTCACATCTTGGTAAATAAATGGCAGGTTCCAAGAGGGCTTGTGCTAATGAGTACTCCCTAGAATTGTCACAAGTGCCCTTGTTCCCACAGTGAGCCACAGCCACCCCTTACCTCCACAGGAGACCCTCCAATACTAGCAGTTAAGTCTGGCCCAGTCTCTTATGAAGTCACCGCTTTTTCCCCTGGGTCCTGGTATACATGAGACCCTGTGTGTTCCCTTCAAGAGTGGAGTTTCTGTTTCCCCTAGTCCTTTGGAATTCCTGCCATCAAACCTCACTGAACTTCAAAGCTAGATTCTCTGGTGGTTCTTCCTCCCATCACCTGATGTGGGGCTCAGAACTTTCACTTCTGTGAGAGAACTTCTGTGAAATAAATATTTTCCAGTTTGTGACTCACCCACCTAGTGTGTATTGGATTTGATTTAATTGCACTGGAACCCCTCTTACCATCTTATTGTGGCTTCTTTGAATATGCTAAGTGACTTCAGTTGTGTCCGACTCTGTGCAACCCCATAGACAGCAGCACACTAAGCTCCTCTGTCCCTGGGATTCTCCAGGCAAGAACACTGGAATGGGTTGCCATTTCCTTCTCCAGTGCATAAAAGTGAAAAGTGAAAAGGAAGTCGCTCAGTCGTGCCCGACTCTTAGCGACCCCATGGACTGTAGTCTAAATATAGAGTATCTTTTTTGGTAGCTTTCAGCATCTTTTGTTGATTGTTGTTCATCAGTTAGTTTTGATTTTGGTATTTCTATGAGAAAAGTGAGCTCATGTCCTTTTACTCTGCTATCTTGTCTCTAGGAACAGTTTTAAGAAGTTTTAATGGATGATTTAGGATCTTTACCTCTTATTTCAGCCCAGTACAGTTCAGATAAAGAGTTATCGGGTCCTGTCAGGTCCAGAGGCCTGGCAACAGCTTTTCAAGATGCTTTATATCCAATGAGAAAGAGGCAATTCTGCTCTCCCTTATATACATTTTTATTCTATTTTCTTTAGGGGAGACAGAGTGACAGTCATGTATTATTTTATATAGTCCTTTTAATAACCTTATAATATGACTACCATTACCCCCACTTTACAGAGTAGGAAAATTAATTTTAAGGGGTTAATTCTATGAAGTTATATAGAAGGTAATGATGAAGCTATAGCTGGGCATTCAATTGTCAGAGTATTCTTTAATGTGTCTCACCAGAAAGGCCTAGGCTGTGTATAGAATAGCTACCTGGCTTCCACCTGTGCCATGTTAGAGATACTATTTGCCTGGGCTGGGCAGATATCTCAGAGAATATGCAACTCAGGGTGGGAGGGGTTAGAGGGCTACTCTTCCCAGGGCTGATGGTGAAGAAATTTTTCATGGCAACTGATGATAACAGTACAAGCCAGTTGATGAAGAAGGTTGGAGAGGATATGTTTGAAGCCCTTTGGGCAAGGAGGGAAGAACCCAGTGCAGTTGCTGCCATCTCTGGTGGGCTCCATCTCTTCTCTGGCTCTGTTTTGTTTCAGTTTCTAGTGAAACCAACTTTGTAAAACTTGTCTCCTCCTTTCTATACAGAGGAGACTGCTGAAGGGTACTGGAGACACCACTTCCCACCCTGACCTTTCATGTTCACCTGCTAACAACTGGCACTGCTCTGTTCATCCGAACAGAGCCATTTCTCTCCTACTAAATCCCAAAGTCCAAACTCATAATTAGTCTTTTATGTACCATATTTATTTTTGGAGGAGTTTGTCTTGGCATGAGGCTACTCCCTCCAAAGAGTACATGTCTCAACAAATAGCTTCTGCTCCTCTTCACCTTGGTGTTTGCTAGCTTGTTCATCCTGCCCCCACATGGCCTTTGAGGAATACCACCCACATAGAAGAATGGAACAGGTTGCAATGGAAGCTGGGCAGCCTGGGTTTTATAGATACCTGCTGCTCCACCATAACCCATCAGGTGTGGATCCTAACCCAGAGCCCAGACCAACACTTAGCCCACTTCATGGAAAACCCCTTGAGGATAGGCCCTCAGCCATTTCCTTTGAAGTGTTCCCTGAAATCCTATTCATCTTCCCCAGGGTGGGAGGGTCCTAGGTCCAAGCACTGTCTGGGATAGAGGTACGTATTGAAACCTTGGAGTCCTCCTCAGCTCTCTCCTCTATCCTGTCTCTTTAATATCTTAAGTCTTTGTGTACTAGAAGGGCTTCCCTGATAGCTCAGTTGGTAAAGAATCCACCTGCAATGCAGGAGACTCCAGTTTAATTCCTGGGTTGGGAAGATCTGCTGGAGAAGGAATAGACTACCCACTCCAGTATTCTTGGGCTTCCCCTGTGGCTCAGCTGGTAAAGAATCTGCCTGCAATGAGGGAGACCTGGATTTGATCCCTGGGTTGGGAAGATCCCCTCGAGAAGGGAAAGGCTACCCACTCCAATATTCTGGCCTGGAGAATTCCATGGACTGTATAGTCCGTGGGGTCACAAATAGTTGGACATGACTGAGTGACTTTCACTTCACTTGTGTACTAGAAATATGTAACATGTTACCTAAAGGTCTAACAATTTAGTGACTTTGGGTGATACATTTAATTTCTCTGGGCCTTAGTTTCTCCATGTGTAAAATGAGAATGTTGGTTTTACCTGAAAACTCCCATGGACAGAAGAGACTGGCAGCTACAGTCCATATGGTCACAAAGAGTCGAACATGACTGAGCACAGCATAACATAACCATAAAAGTGAGAAGGTTGGTTTTGATGAACACTAAGTGTTGCTGTTTTGAACTCTTGTGTATGTCCTTCAGTCTTAAGTCTGTTCTTACTGGCAGGTCTCCAGTTTAAGCTCCTTCCTACATCCCTAAAAAATTCTGACATTGGCCTCATCAGTGGTGGTTTCCAATCTTGCCTCCATACTCTTATGGCCACAATGACCACAGTTATCTTTTTTTAATTAATTAATTTATTTTAATTAAAAGCTAATTACTTTACCACAGTTATCTTTTGAACATTTCACTTCAACTGTGTGAGGGGTCTCCTTTACCTAAAGATTCAGGTCCTTTTCCTGACCCTGCCATTCAAAGCTCTCCACACTCAGAGCTGAAGAAAGTTTCAAGGCATCCATCCTGTGAGGGTCTCTGAGTACTCTTAAACAAGGAATTGTCAAAATATGCTATCAGAAATTGTCTTAGTTTTGAAATATTTAGTTTAACAACTAACATTTCAACATGTATCACATAAATACAAGGCAATCAATGTATGTCATTTACAAGACAATTACAAGATTAATAGGGTCTACATTGGAAATCTTTTCTGAATGACAGCCTCTGCCAAGTTGTCCTTCTGACCATTTCCCACAATGTGGTCCCTGACACTGAACACTACTAGTTGAGCCAATCCAGAGCTTCCCAAACTCGACAGTGCCCTTGAATTACCTAGGTGGTGCATATGCAGCCAGACAAGTATGGTCCTCAGGCTGGTATTTGGGATCACTGGACAAGCTCGCTTTATATGTGTATTAGCTTCTTGGATTGGCTAGACCTTGGCTTGCATTGCTTCATAGCCACTTCAGGCTCTGGTATGAAGCCAAAACCCTGGCAGGTTCTTTGACAGTGTTCATTTCATGACTGAAGACCAGGATAGAAATGTGCTTGTAACTCTTCCTGTATTTCTGTCCTCTCCAAACCCTCTTTAGAGATAACACATGCGTGCATGCTAAGTTGCTTTTCATGGCCAATTCTTTGCAACCCTATGGACTGCATCCCACCAGGCTTCTCTGTCCGTGGGATTTTCCAGGCAAGAATACTAGAGTGGGTTGCCAAGCCCTCCTCCAGGGGATCTTCCAGACCCAGAGACTGAACCTGTGTCTCTTATGTCTCCTGCATTGGCAGGCAGGTTCTTTACCATTAGCACCACCAACTCAGAGACTCTACAAAAAGAAACTCCAAGCCTTCAAGACCCTAACATTACCCTCTACCTCTACCCAAATTATATGATTTTTAAAAAACTTCTCTTGTCCTATCCCTGTAAACCCCTGACATTCTCTTCAGTAACCTCACTTTTGTGTCAGCAATCTTTGTCCAAGCCCTGAGGGCTCCACATATCCAGTTAAAAGGAAACAGGGAGTATATTGGCCTTCTTTTATCTGATTCTCTTTTGACCCACACTGCTTTCCTTGCTGCCTTGTGGGCACACACATAGGTATTCAAGTGAAACAAGCCCAGACTTGAGAGTTAAGAACTTCAAGGAATTTCTCTGCTCCTGGTACAGCAGGAAATCTGGGGCAAGCTATTTGCTTTCTTTGCACCTTGGTTACCCCATCTATGGAGAAGGCAATGGCACCCCACTCCAGTCCTCTTGCCTGGGAAATCCTATGGACAGAGGGGCCTGGTGGGCTGCAGTCCATGGGGTCACTAAGAGTCGGACACAACTGAGCGACCTCACTTTCACTTTTCACTTTCATGCATTGGAAAAGGAAATGGCAACCCACTCCATTGTTCTTGCCTGGAGAATCCCAGGGACAGGGGAGCCTGGTGGGCTGCCGTCTATGGGGTCGCATAGAGTTGGACACGACTGAAGCGACTTAGTAGTAGTAGTAGTAGTACCTCATCTATAGATCAGGTATCATGAAACAATGAAAGATTAAACTCTGACCTTGCTGATAGATGGCATGTTCACCTGACCTGTGGCATTCCAAGTATATGGTGACCACAGGGTGCCTGCAGGGTAGTACCAATGGCTGGGAAGTGAATAAGGGAGTGAACACTAGGCTGAGGGTCAGAAGGCCCAAATTAGGCCCCATTTTATTACTAGCTTGTTTTGTGTCCTTGGGCAAGCCACTCAAGCTCTCTGGCTTCATTATCTTCCTTTTGTAAAATAGGGTTATGTACCTTAGCATAGTAGCTAAGAGAAAGGGCTTTAAAGTCAGATAGACCTGGGTTGGTGTCCCAGCTCTACCACTTACTAGCAATGTGCCTAGTCTAGTCACCAAATCCTTTTTGGTCTGTTTACTTATTTGTGCTTAGTAGCTGAGTCTTATCTGACTCTGCGACCTCATGTACCATAAACCACAAGGCTCCTCTGTCCACGGGGATTCTCCAGGCAAGAATACTGGAGTGAGTTGACATGCCCTCCTCCAAGGAATCTTCCCAACCTAGGGATCACACCCAGGTCTCCCGCATTGCAGATGGATTCTTTACTGTCTGAGCCACCAGGGAAAGTAAATGGGGGCACTAACAGTTTCACCTGATGAGGTTATGAAGATTTAATGAGATGACATAGCTAATATACATAAGAATTTAACCTAGTGCCTGCCACATAGTAAGTACTGTAGAAGTGTCAGCAATTACTACTACTACTATGAAGAAAAGGAAGACTTGGGGGAAGACATTTGCTGGCTTATCTATATAAGGTTATTGTATACTTGCTGTGAGGATGTAATGATATAAGTTCTGGAAAAGGGTTTGGAAGATAAAAGGACTTTTCAAAAGTGAGGTGATATTGTAATTAAAACACAAAGGTGTTAGGTCCTCTTGTTGCCAAGAGGTTTATCCTGAGTCTGTGAGCTCTGGCTTCCTCAGTGGTGGCATGAAGGGCTGTTTCCTTTTCCTCCTACACACCTATCCTTGCCATTATGATGATTTATTCCTCCTGGCAGACTGAATTAGAAGAGGAGATTTGAAATCTTGACCTCCATCCCTCTGCCAATTATCACTCCCACCCTTACTGCAGAGTCATCTCTCAGATAAGTAGCCAGTGCCCAGCCCAGGCCTATACAGCACTTTTCATTTGCTCTGCTGAGGGTCTGGCTTTTAGTTGGCTGCTGCTGCATTTCAAGTTTTGGAGTGTGCTGGAACCCATGGGATGCCATGAAGACTCACTGCTCTGAGCAGTCATTAACTTCTGCACACAAAGATCAGTTGCATAATGACCATTCAACAAATCTGGGCTGGTTAAAGGAGGGATATATGTGTCTGGGTGTGGGATTCCCTTCAGTAGCAGCTTGAGAGAAGTGACTGTCTTCATCTGCTGTCTCCAGGACATTATTTAATTTCTATTAGTACATGCCAGGTCTCTCTTTTTTAATTTATTTATTTTTAATTGAAGGATAATTGCTTTACAGTATTGTGTTGGTTTCTACCAAACATCAACATGAATCAGCCATAGATTTACCCATGTGCCCTCCCACTTGAACATCCCTCCCACCTCCTTCCCCATCCCACCTTTCTAGGTTCTTACCAAGCCCCAGTTTGAGTTCCTTGAGTCATACAGAAAATTCCCATTGACTATCTATTTTATATATGGTAACATATGTTTCCATGTTACTCTCTCCATGCATCCCACATTCTCCTTCCTCCCCCGCCCCCGACCAGCCATGTGCATAAGTCTGTTCTCAATGTCTGTGTCTCCACTGTTGCTCTGCAAACAGGTTCATCAGTACAATCTTTCTAGATTCCATATATATGCGTTAATATATAATTGCTTTTCTCTTTCTGACTTACTTCACTCTGTATAATAGGCTCTAGGTTCATTCACCTGATTAGGACTGACTCAAATGTGTGCCTTTTTATGGCCAGGTAATATTCCACTGTATTTATGTACCACAGCTTCTTTATGCATTCATCTGTTGATGGACATCTAGGTTGCTTCTATGTCCTAGCTATTGTAAATAGAGCTGCAATAAACATTGGTGTATGTGTGTCTTTTTCAATTTTGGTTTCCTCAGGGTATATGCCTAGTAGTGGGATTTCTGGGTGATTTGGTGGTTTTATTCCTAGTCCAGCCAAAACATATAAGCAACCTAAGTATCCATCAACAGATGAATAAAGAAGATGTGGTATATATACATAATAGAATAGTACTCAGCCATAAAAAGAATGAGATAATATTTGCAGCAACATGGATGGATTTAGAGATTATCATACTAAGTAAAGTAAGTCAGAAAGAGAAAGATATATATTTTATCACTTATATGTAGAATCTAAAATATGATACAAATGAACTATTTACAAAACAGAAGTAAACTCACAGGCATAGAAAACAAACTTATGGTCACCAAAGGGGAAAGAGGGTGGAAGAGGGATAAATTAGGAGTCTGGAATTAGTAGATAGTTGCTCAGTCACGTCCAACTCTTTGTGACACCATGGACTATAGCCCACCAGGCTCCTCTGTTCATAGGGATTCTCCAGGCAAGAATATTGGAGTGGGTTGCTATGCCTTCCTCCAAGGGATCTTCCCAACCCAGGGATCAAATCCAGGTCTCCCTCTGCAGGCAGACTCTTTACCTACTAAGCCACCAGGGAAGCCCAGATACAAACTGCTGCTGCTGCTGCTAAGTTGCTTCAGTCGTGTCTGACTCTGTGTGACCCCATAGACGGCAGCCCACCAGGCTCCCCTGTCCCTAGGATTCTCCAGGCAAGAACACTGGAGTGGGTTGCCATTTCCTTCTCCAGTGCATGAAAGTAAAATGTGAAAGTGAAGTCGCTCAGTCGTGTCTGACTCTTAGCGACGCCATGGACTGCAACCTACCAGGCTCCTCCATCCATGGGATTTTCCAGGCAAGAGTACTGGAGTGGGGTGCCATTGCCTTCTCTGCAGATACAAATTACTATATATAAAATAAACAAGGTCCTACTGTGTAGCACAGGAAACTATATTCAATATTCTGTAATTAACCATAAAGGAAAAGAATATGAAAAAGAATATATAAAATATATAATCAACAAAGACTCACTATATAGCATAGGGAACTCTACTCAATATTCTATAATAAATTATACGGGGAAAGAATCTGAAAAAGAATGGATATATGTATACATATAACTGAATCACTTTGCTGTACACTGAAAGTAACACAACACTGTAAATCAACTATACTCCAATATAAAATAAAGTTACATTAAAAAATAAATAAATAAAGGAATCTCCATACTGTTTTCCATAGTGGCTGTAACAATTTACATTCCCACCAACAGTGCAAGAGGGTTCCCTTTTCTCCACATCCTCTCCAGCATTTATTGTTTGTAGAATTTTTGATGATGGCTATTCTGACCAATGTGAGGTGATATCTCATTATAGTTTTGATTTGCACTTCTCTAATAATGAGCAATATTGAGCATCTTTTCATGCATTTATTCATGTCAGGTATTTTATAGTACCTCACTTAGTCTTCACAAAACAAACATTTAGTTGGCACTTAAAAAAGAAACTTTTTATTTTGTGTTGGAGTATAGCCAATTAACAATTTTATGATAGTTCTAGGTAAACAGCAAAGGGACTCAGCCATACATATACATGTATCCATTCTCCCTCAAACTCCCTTTTCATCCATGCAGTAGTTGGCACTTTTATAATATCTATTTTCCAGATGAGGAAATTGAGGCTTAGAGATATAAAGAAAGTTGCTCAACATCAACCAGCAAGTAAGTAGATCTTGTTCTTAAACCCATGTCTATTTGACTTCAGAGACTGTACTCTTAACCTATACATTATAGAAAGAGTAATCCATTCCAGAATCTTCCTTGTAGTGGTACAGGTCCCAGCCTGGTTCCAGGATGGCCAGGTTGAAGCTATAGGAAATTTCTCAGTTGGGAAGAAGGTTGCCAACCACTTGTGGCATGCAGGAACTTAATTTTTCTCCCTCTGTTCTTTTCCTCATTTTCTCCATCTCTTTTATAAAATACTCAACAGAAAGGGTCAGTATTCTTGGAAAAGGTATTTTACATTGAAAAATGGGTTCTACCCATGTTTTCCCAGTGCCTCCCTCTGCCATCTTTTCCCTACCTCCCATCCCTCTGCTCTAATAAGGAATCCAGTAGTGCTAGGGATTGTTAGCAGATTCCTGTTCAGAGGCAGGAACATGGACTAATATCAGGAGTGAGATTTACTCTGGCCTTCATACATCCTTGGCCATAGCAGGAGGTCCCTAACTGTGTCACTAACATTAGTGTTTATCTCAGATTTGAGGATCAAAAAATTATTGATCCTATCAGCCAGATTGATTACCCTGTCAGCTGATTGAGTACCCTGTCATATGTCTCAGGCTTACCATCCAAGGTTTCCTTACTAATTGCTGGACTGCAAGTATAGGGAGAGCTGCTTCTGGACACAGAGCTATCACCTGCCTACTCAAAGGAACTACCCAAACTGGCTACCTCCTTAGCTCAAGAGTGTTCTCAAAGCTGAGGGCAGAGCTCTATCTAGTTTCAATCTCAGGACTGGAAGTGGCTTATCATTTCAGCATTTGTTTCTTGTTCTGGCTCTGCAGAGGCGCTGATGATTCTTGAAAGCAGAGATTAGAAAATCAGCCATCTGATCCCTGCTGCTTTTGCCTGGTGGTTGGACAGATCATTGGAGGCCTGTTGGGCATTGTGGTACAGTGGAAGGAGCACTAGGTTAGGAGTCCAAAGATAGGGGTTTTAGTTCTGGCTCAGCTGGTAGGCTACAGTCCATGGAGTCACTAAGAGTCAGCCACGACTGAGTGACTTCACTTTCACTTTTCACTTTCATGCATTGGAGAAGGAAATGGCAACCCACTCCAGTATTCTTGCCTGGAGAATCCCAGGGACAGAGGAGCCTGGTGGGCTGCCGTCTATGGGGTCGCACAGAGTTGGACATGACTGAAGCAACTTATCAGCAGCAGCAGCAATGGACCTACTATGTCTTCTTGAATAGTTTATGGCCTCTCTGAGCCTTGATTTCCCCATTAATGGTTTTTAAAGCTTTATTAAGGAAGAATTAATAATCAATAAACTGCATATATTTCAAAGATACAGTTTGATGAGTTTTGACCTGTGTACACACTCATAAAACCATCACTATGATCAAAGTAATGGACATACCCATCACCCCCAAAAGTTATCTTGTGTCTCTTTATAATTATTCTCTCCCACTCTACTTTTTGTCCTTCCCCAGGCAACCACTAATATGCTTTCTCTCACTATAAATTAGTCTGTAGTTTTTACAGTTTTGCATAACTTGAGTCATATGATATGTATTTTTTGGTAAGCTCTGGCTTCTTTCAAGCCAACAAAACTCAATTATTTTGAGATTCATCCATGTTGTTGCATGTATCACTGGTTTGTTCTTTCCAACATTCTTACCTTCCTTCTTTCCTTCTATTATTTAGTTTGAGATGATGTTAAATTTTATTAACATGGAAAAGTTTCCAAAACATATTTAAAAATTTAAAAGCAGCTTATAAGTCACATGTACTATATATATTGTCTTTGAAACAACTATATAGATATATATATACATAGAAAAATCTGGAGGAATACATATCAAGGTAAAAATACTTGTCTTCAAGTGATTGGGATTATGGAGTTTTTTGCCTTCCTTATTTGTTTTCCTAATTTTTCAATTGTGAAAATATGCGGCTGTTTTTAAAAGTAAGGAAATGTTACTTTATTTTGAATAGCTTTCTTCAGGTATAGTTGACATACAATAAACAATGCATATTTAAAATGTATAAAATGAGAAGTTTTGATATATGTATATATCATTAATCCATTACCATATTCAGGATAATGAGCATATCTATCATCTTCCAAAGTCCTCTTCCTAACTACAGGCAACTATTGTTCTTCTTTCTATCACTATGGAGTAATATGTATTTTCTAGATATTTTTATATAAATGGAATAAAAAGTAGGCATTTTTAAAATTTGCCTTCTTGTACTCACTACAGTTGTTTTGAGTTTCATCCAACCTGTTGCATATATCTGTAGTTCATTCCTTTTTATTGCTGAGTACCATTTCTTGATGTGAATATACCACATATATTTACATATTGATGGACATGATTGTTTCTGGGTTTTTTTACTATTACAAATATAGTTGCTACAAATATTCATGTACAAGTCTTGATGTGGACATACGCTTTCATTTTGGAGGGTTGCTGAGTCATTGTAACTCTATATTTAACCAGTTGAGGAATTTCTAAACTGTTTTCCAAAGTTATTGCACCACTTTACAGTCCTAGCAACTATTCAACTGGAACTCAAGAGTTCCAGTTGTTCCAAATCCTCACTAACACTTGGTATGTTCAGTTTTAAAAATGTTACATGTTTTAATGGGTGTGTATTGGCATCTCATTAGGTTTTAACTTGTATTTCCCTAATGACTAATTATGTTGAGCATTTTTTTCATATATTTGTTTACCACTCTTTGGAAAACTGTCAGTTCAAATCTTTTTGCTTATTTTCAGTCAGGTTCTTTATTTTCTTGTTTTTGAAAATAAGAAATTATTCTCATACACTATGGATATAAATCCTCCTTTATCAGATATATTTTTGCCAAATATTTTCTCCTAATCTGTAACTTGT
Source organism: Capricornis sumatraensis (assembly GCF_032405125.1). Taxonomy (NCBI): domain Eukaryota; kingdom Metazoa; phylum Chordata; class Mammalia; order Artiodactyla; family Bovidae; genus Capricornis; species Capricornis sumatraensis. Next base: position 75,867,253 of record NC_091092.1, on the reverse strand, counting down.
TTTTTAATTCTCTTAAAAGTATATTTGAACCAGCACAATATTGTAAGGCAAATATCTTGCAATAAAAATTTTTTTAAAAACTATATTTGAAGAATAAATTTCAAAATTTTGATAAAGTCAATTTTATTTATTTTTATACTTTGTGCTCTATTTTTATACTTTTATGCTCTATTTAAGAAATCTTTCTCTAACCAAAGTTCACTATGATTTTATCCTATGTTTTCTAGAAGTTTTATAGTTTTAATGTTACATTTAGGTCTATTATCCAATTTGAGTTAATTTTTGAGTATGGTGTGAGATATTAGTTCAACTTTGTTCTTTTCTATATGAATATTCAGTTGATTCAGTACCATTTGTTGAAAAATACTATCCTTCCCTTTGAATTATTTTGACATTTTTAATTGAAAATCAACTAGCCATATATGTGTGGGCTCATTTTTGGACTCTGTTATGTTCCATTGAACAATACATCTATCTTTATGCCCATACCATAATGTCTTAATTGCTATATTTTTATAGTAAGTCTTAAAATCAACTCATTATATATCTTCCAACTTTGTTCTTCAATGTAAAAATTATGTTTGCAATTTTATATCCTTTACATTTACAAATAAATTTGAGAATCAATGCCAGATTCTATGAAAAAAAAAAAACCTTGCTGGGATTTTGATTGGGATTGTATTGTGTCTATAAGACAAATTGGGGAAGAATTAATATATGAACAATATTAAGTCTTCTAATGTATGAAAAAAAATATATCCCTTCATTTATTTAGGTCTTCTTCAATTTAGCTCATCAAAATTCTATAATTTTTACTGTAGAGGTCAAATTTTCCACAAATGTGTTCATTATTTTCATCAAATTTATCCATAAGTATTTCAAATTTCTGATGGTATTGTAAATGGCATTTTTACTTCAATTTTTAATTATTCATTGCTAATATATAGAAATACAATTGTTTTTTGTATTATACCTTGTGAGCTTGTTTAACTCACTTATTACTTCTACTGATAGTAGCTTTATTTTAGTCTCTAAAGTTTTCTAGATAGACAATCATATTGTCTGTAGATAGAGATAGTTTTAAAACTATGTTGTTCTTATTTATAATCTGTATGTCTTCTATTTCTTCTTCTTGTCTTATTTCTGGAATAAATAAGAATAGTTATTTATCCTTTTTTATTCATATTTTTATCCTTTTTATATATTGTTGGATTCAATGTACTAAAATGTTGTTAAGAATTTTACAACTGTGTTTATGAGGGATAATTCAGTTGTAGTTTTCTTTCCTGTGATGTCTTTATCTGGTTATGGTATTAGGTAACACTGGGCTCACAGAATGAGTTGTAAAATATTGCCTCCTGTTTTATTTTTTGTAAGAGTTTGTGTTGGCTTATTATTACTTCTTCCTTAAATGTTTGTAATTCACCAGTGAAGCCATCTTGTTTAACCCTCTATGATTCTTTTTTTTTTCAGTATAAATTTATTTATTTTAATTGGAGACTAATTACTTTACACTATTGTATTGGTTTTGCCATACATACCCTCTATGATTCTTGAGGGCCCTTTCATTTTTAACACTTTGCAGTTCTAGTAAGATGCTTACCGTCAATCTTTACATTTTAGATATGTGCATCTCTCTCCTTATTTTCTGTCACTGACTCCTGCCTCCTTTCCATACTTTATCAGGTGAATTCATGTCTGATAATCAGAGTTTCTAGGTGCTAACCAGCCCCCTCAGATAAAACTGATGAAACTGTTTCAATTTGTAGTTTCTCTAAAGCACTGATGATTTGGGTTTAAGAACCACCACTCATATACATTAGGCATTAGAGTAGATAGCTGACCACTGTCCTACACCAGTGGTTGCCAAATCAGTGGCCATAACACATTAAGTAAAGCCTGTCATCCCTTAAGGACTGAGACAGGAGCTAGAAAGACTGCATTTTCAGACCTTATGTGGGTACTTCCAAGTGAGTCTCTCCAGGCTTCAGTCTATCTGTAAAATTAGAAACTGGATCTCTAGATCTTCTGATTCCAAAAATGGAAGTAAATAAACAACAGCAGCACAGAGAAGGAGGTTAAATACAGTAATAAGAGGGTAATAAGACAACTTATGTTTTCAGTGATTATTTGACTTTACAAGTTTTGACATTCAAAAGTAGGTAGCCCATTAAAGTTGGCATGTTTTAAGATAAAGTATGGAAGGTTAAAAATGGGGTTTGTTTAGATGATGAATGCTTGGAAAAGAATGTTTTCCAGTATTGCTGTGCCAACCAAGAAAAACATTATCACATTCTAATGAGAAAAAATAAAAAATTCCAGAACAAATATGAAAATACTTCTGGGATTTTTAAATAAAGGCTTGTTACAGATCTAGAGAAGAGTTCTAGACACAGTGGATGGTGAGTAGCTACCAAAGTAAATGGACCTAGATAGGCTGAAAGCTGGAAGTAAAAGCTTCTCAATATAATGTTTATCAGAATATGGAAAAAGGTTTGGAATCAGCTTTCCTGAACAAGAGCATTACATTTATTCCCTGGAAAAATAGCTACCTAGCACTTAACTCTAAGCTCTGTACAAGGCTAAAGAAACAGAAAATGAAGCTCAGTTGGAGATCACTCTCTAGTCAGCCACAGAGAGAATGACAGGCAGGGCTCCTGCCATCTCATTCCCTAAGGAAGACCAAAGTGTTGCATTTATTTTTCTTTACAGCACCCCAGCTGATCCCTAAAGTGCTTTTATTTGACTCCTTTTAAATGTATTCCACCAATGCTTTCAGTCATCTTACTAAGGTGTGCTGATCACCTGGCTAGATGTGCCAGCATACCATCAGCACAGTCCTGAGCTATCTGCCACCAACCCCACATGGTCCCCATGCCATATCTATGCCAGTCCTACTATGCTCACTTATCACAACTAGGTTTAGTCTCTTTACTATGATCTTGGGACTCTAAAACAGTAGAGATGGGGCAGAAACAGGAATATTTCTGGCAACAGAGACTCCAATTCATAGTGACATTTTCTCTGCTTAGCATTGGGTACTACAGTAATTGGGTACTAAGCAAGCCTCAGAGTGTGGCCTTCTAATACTGTTTGCTAGTCTTTCATCATACTGTTCACCCTGTCCTAAAGCAGGGGCTGTTAAATGGAGACAGCTCTGCCCTCATGTCACCCCCCTTCACCTCTCTCTCTCATCTGCCCTTCCCCAGCTTTGCCTTTTCTTTGGCCTTGCTCCATCATTCCCTCATCTGAGCTTTTGTTAGTTCCCCCACAGTAACAGGAATTTGTGAAAGCCTGTAATTTATTTGGAGAGTTTGGCTCTTAGAATACCCTCTCCCCATTTCCAACTCAGAGGGAGAGCTCAGAGGGTTTGGCTTTTGGCAGCCAAGGAGTGGGGAATCTGGTCTCACATTTGAGTTCTTTTCTGAGCAGCCTCCCTGTATTTCAAAGGCTTTAGCCTGTGAGCCTGGGTAAGGAGCCAGAGCACTAATTGGGCACTTGAGTGAAAAGACTTTGAATATAAGGAAACTTGAGGGCCAATAGGTCCAGAATGGAGCTGGAGAGGCCAGGATTCTGCTTTTGCACTGCCCAGGCTCAACAGAAACCCGGCTGGCAATGGGTGCTTAGAGGAAAAAAAGAGGGAGTGCCTAATGAATACAGACATTGTATTCACTTCAGGTACAGAGCTTTTGGGGGCCAACTTTTTGGGAGTACTTAACTCACTTAAGGGTAGTACTTGAGGCTGAAGGGAACTCTGGGACTCATTGGCAGAAAATTGTGTATGATAGGTTTGTACATATTTAATTCTTAAAGTCCTGGGCTATATTGGACAGAAAGTTTATTAGTCAGAAATTAGGCACTTGCTTAGCACTTAGGACAGTTGCACATTGGAAAAAAAATGCTTTCTGCCTAATAGGACATTATGGGGTGTTATCTCTGATTTTGCCAAGTCTTTTTATAAAGACTGTCTTTATAAATGACCCTTTATAAATATAAAGACCCTTTTTATAATGACCCTCTGTATCTCCCATTAAAATTTATTTTTCACCCTTTGAACTCTCCCACATCTCAACCACTTCATCAAAAATACTTCTTTGTCTACCTCATGAGAGCAAGGATAATGTGTGTGTGTGTGAGTTGCTCAGTTGTGTCCGACTCTTTGTGAACCCATGGACTGTTAACCCACCAGGCTCCTCTGTCCATGGAATTCTCCAGGCAAGAATACTGGAGTGGGTTGCCATTCCTTTCTCCAGGGGATCTCCCCAACTCAGGGACTGAACACAAGTCTCCTGCATTGCAGGCAGATTCTTTCTGTCTGAGCCACCAGGAAAGCTCAGGGGTAATATGTGGGACAACAAAAACTCTCTAGCTTTGATTCAAGGACTGTCAAGCATTCTAGAAAACCTCTACATGTCTTGTATTTTCCAAAAAAGGAAACTAAGTGCAAGAAAGAAAAAGAATAACTGATAGCACTCTTTTATCATCAGCATGGTTATAATTATCATGATTTGTATTATCACTGTTGGTTCCTTTTTTAAATATAATCATCCCTTGATTGTTTTTTTCTTATAAAATTTCCTCTGATAACTTTTCTTGCTAACAATTATGCTATTTTTCTTCAGTCATTAATCTAGCTATTAAATTACCTTTTTTTTTTCTGGCGGCCCTTCCCCTGAGTGCTGTGCTGAGTGCACCTGACTGCACTTGTGGCCAGGAGAGGGTGGGCATATCTCTCCCAGGCATGCCACTGGGGGCCTGGGTGAGTCTTCTGCCTCTGATAAAGTTATGTTTGCTGTCATCCATTCTCTGGGGAGTCAGCTATCCAGAGCTCTGGTCTGTGTTGATGGTGTTGTAGATCCTCTGGCTGTGTTCTCCACAAACATTTCATGTGGTCTCCACTTCTGGGACCTCAAATCACAGCTACAATTTTTACCCCTCCAAGCTCTGTGAAAGACTAAGGGGCATGGAGTTTGGTATCATTTTCCTGCCTCATCCAGGACAGGTGGGTGGCCAAGTTGGGGGACAGAAGTGGCCTACGATCCCTGATCCTTCCTTCCTAATAAGCCATTGTCCGAGCAGGCGCCTGGCTGTGGGGTGAACTTGGGGGAGAGTATGTTCTCTTTGATCACTTGTGGGGAAATCTCCTGAGACAGAGAGATCTAGTAGTGAGCAAGGGAATGAGGAGATATGTGGGGACAGAGGCCACTGTGTCACAGTGTCCTGCAGAGGATTCTTCATGGTGGGCAGCCAGGGAAGGGCATGGGCATAGTCATTAGTGCATCCTAGGGCTGGCACAAGCTGGGTTTTCTCCTGGGGCCATTGCTCCCTACCAGGACGGCTTCTTGGTTGAATTACTTGGGGTGTGAGGGCTGAGGACAGACTCTTCTGAGGAGGAAAGGAGACCCAGCTATGTGGCAATGGGGAGATGCTGTCAGCCTGGATTTCAGGTGGCCTTCTTGTCCTGTTGGCTCTCAGTAGGTGCCCCAAGGGGATAAGAAGGACCTTGTCCAGCCTCAAATATCCTTGGGATGCTTGAGCCCCTGACTCATATGTTCTTAGCCAAGGAAAAGGTTTGTCATATCCAGGCCACTGAGATGGTTCTCCTCCTGCCCCTAAGGACCAGTCTGACCCTCCTGTCATGGCTTGTCCTATCATGCCTTCGGGAGCTGAGCAGGTGATCCTGCAGTTCTGCTCTGTTCCCTTTCTCTCCAGTTAGCCATGTTCTTGTTCCCTGCTGCCCTGCCCCTCCTCACTGGGTGCTTGGGCTGTGTGTGTGATGTTTCCTTCATGGCAAGCCAACCGTGTATTGAGGATTCATCATGTGCTGTGTGTGGCTCAGAAAGCCCATCCTGTGGCCCCTGTACTCTGAACCATGAGGACAGGGAGAGAGCTGTTCCATTCAAGGCAGAAGGACTAGATGGCCCTCTTGCAAATGGAATTCTGCCTCTTCAAGAATGCAATGTGAAGTTCCCTGCATCTACTAGTAATACAAGGATTTCACATTTTTTAGAACTATGGTGAGCATATGCATGTACTTTGTTAGAATTGGTACTAGAAATTGGTGGCTTCCTAGGTGGTGCTAGTGGTAAATAACCTGCCTGCCAATGCAGGAAACATAATGAGGCATGGGTTTGATCCCTGTGTCAGGAAGATCTGCTGGAAGAGGGCATGGCAACCTATTCTAGTATTCATGCCTGGAGAATCCTATGGACAGAGGAGCCTGGTGGGCTACCGTCCACAGGGTCTCAAAGAGTCGGACACGACTGGAGCAACTTAGCATGTACACACACACTAGAAGTTGAGGGGCTTCGCTGGCAACTCAGTAGTAAAGAACCCAACTGCCAATGCAGGAGACACAGGTTCAGTCTCTGGATCAGGAGGATCCCCTGGAGTAAGAAATGGCAACCCACTCCAGGATTTTTGCCTGGGAAATTCCATGGACAGAGGAGCCTGGCAGGCTACAGTCCATGTGGTCACAAAGAGTTGGACATGACTGAGTGACTGAGCACACACACATACATCCTTAATCTAGCAACTTTTCTTTTCACTTAGAATGTCTGACCTCTCTGAAAATCTTCAAATAAAAATTTTACTCTGGTCTTAAACCATGTGATTTATACATTTTTGTGCATGCTTGGGTGCTCAGTCATATGTGACTCTTTGCAACCCCATGGACTGTAGCCCACCAGGCTCTTCTGTCCACGGGATTTTCCTGAAAAGAATACTAGAGTGGGCTGCCATTTCCTCCTCCAGGGGTTTTTCCTGACCCAGGGAATGCTCTATGTAAAAAGTGTCCCCTAGTCTACTGTGAGATCCTTGACCACAAAGACCATATGTCACTTATTCAGCACCCTCAGTGCTGTAAGATAGCTATGTGTTTGGGTGAGAGAGGATGTTAAATAACTGTTAAACAAATGAATAGCTTCATTTTAAAAGGTACATTTAGCATCAAAAGCTATATCAAAGTAATTTTCCCTATTCCTTGCATGAAGTATGGCTAAAAGCACTGGCCACTATATATAAAACAAATTTAAGAAGACTGAAAGGTAAAGAGAACAAAGCTGATGGACTAAGTATCTCAAGACTCAAGGAACAACACAGTGTTGAATTACCTGAGGGTTTTTTTTTTTTTTTTTTTGCCTCATATATCTTATACATGGAGCTGAAGAAACTTACAACTGGGAAATGCCAATACAGACAGATAAAATGAGCACCAAGAAAAGCCTGATTTCTCTAACCAAAAGACCAAGAAAGGAGCAGCCTAGCAAGACAGAAAAGTTTTGGACAATAACCACTCTACTCTAACCAAACACCATGGGGAAAAAATGTGTCTCTTCTGACCTTTACCAAAAAGGCCTAATAAGGAACCTCGACTTATAAACTCACCCAGTTGTAACAAGGTGCCCTAATCTGTCCCTCTACCATTCCAAGGTAGTATTAGAGAAAACTGAGTAGGGAGCCAGAAATGTCATTCCCTCTTATTGGCAACAAGGCCTATTCCTAAAACACTGTGTTAGTGGAGACCGTGCAGGGAGACTGGACATTCACCCTTGCTAGATTGTAACCTCCAGTTCTCCCTCCATTTCTGAAGAGGTACAAAGATGGTGTCAGTGAATGCCAAGTAGGAAATTAGGACTTTTAGCATCACTCAGTATACGATCCATTGAAGCAACATGGAAAATAGTAAGAAAAGACTCTTACCTCTCCCAACCAGTTAAGTATCAGAGGAAGACAAGTGGGGATCTTGAACACCAACCCCTGCTCACCATAACAATGCACCTATCCTCCCCACAGTATCCATGGAGGCTAAGCAGGGAACCTGGACCTGGAACCTCCATCCCCATCTCTTCCACCCTATCTAGAAATAATGAGGAGATATGCTGGCACAGTGTCATAGTAGGCCTACTAAAACACAAGGTTTAAATAAGACACGAAGTGTTATGATATTCAAAATGCCCAAGGTACAACAGAAAAACCACTTGTCACACCAAAGATTAAGAAAATCTCAACTTCAATGAGAAAAGAAAATTAACTGCCACCAACACTAAGATGACACAGATGTTGAAATTATTTGACAAGCATTTTAAAGCACTCACTATTAAAATGTTTTAATAAGCAATTACAATCATATTTGAGACAAGTGAAACAATACTAAGTCTCAGCAACTAAATAGAGAATATAAAGAAGAAACAATGGAAATTTTAGAACTAAAACATAGAACTAAAATAATGATAATTTAAAAAATTTCACTGGATGAGTTCCACTAAATAATGGAGAAGGCAGAGGAAAGAATGAGTAAACTCGAAGATAGAACAATAGAAATTATCTAATGTGAACAAGAGGGGGAAATAAATTTTTTTAAAATGAACAGAGCATCAGAGAACTGTGGTCCTATAAAAAAAGATGTAATGTTTCTGTCGTCATAAGAGTGCTGGATGGAGAGGAGAAAAAAGGTGCAGCTGAAAAACTACTCAGAGAAATAATGGCTGAAAATCTCCCAAATTTGACAAAAGACAAACCTACAGTATTAAGAAGCTAAGTGAACTACAAAGAGGATGAACTCAAAGAAATCTATGCCAAACCACATCAGAGTCAAAGTTCTGAAATATAAACACACACTACTTTTGAAAATATTGAGAGAGAAGTGATACCCTAATTAAGGGAAAAGCCATTAAATGATACTGGATTTCTCATAAAAACAAAACAAAACACAGAGGGCAGAAGTAAGAAGTGATAAAACATTTTTCAAGTGCTGAAAGAAAAAACTGTCAACTTGGAATTGCATATCCAGTCAAACTGTGCTTCAGGAAAGAAGGAGAAAATCTAGGCATTTTCAAATGAATGAATACCAAGAGAATTTGTCACCGGTAGACCTACCTTTAAAGAATGGCCACCAGCAGACCTACCTTTAAAGAATGGCCACCAGCAGACCTACCTTTAAAGAATGGCCAAAGGAATTTCTCCAAACAAAAAGGAAACAATAGAAAATGAAATCTTGGATCATCAAGAAGGAAGAAAGAACTCTCTGCAACCTCATGAACTCTGTCACATCAGGTTCCTCTGTCCTCCACTCTCTCCTAGACTTTGCTCAAATTCATGTCCATTGAGTCAGTAATGCTTTCTAGCCATCTCATCCTCTGCTGCCCTCTTCTCCTTTTGCCTTCAATCTTTCCCAGCATCAGGATCTTTTCCAGTGAGTTGGCTCTTCACATCAGGTGGCCAAAGTACTGGAGCTTCAGCTTCAGCATCAGTCCTTCCAATGAATATTCAGGGTTGATTTCCTTTAGGATTGACTGGTTTGATCTCCTTGCAGTCCAAGGGATTATCAAGAGTCTTCTCCAGCACCACAATTCAAAAGCATCAGTTCTTCATCACTCAACCTTCCTTATGGTCCAACTCTCACATATCAATGATTGTCCTTGCAAATAGTCTAAATACATCAAATGAAAAACAGAGATTGGCAGAAAAAAAAATACAACCATAAGCTGTCTACAAGAAACTTCAAATATATATCTCCAGGGAATCATGCTGGGTGAAAAAGCCAGTTTCAAAAAGTCACAGATTATATAACTCAATTTATATCTTTCATGAAATACTATTATAGAGACAAAAAAAAAAAGTGGTTGCCAAGAGTGAGGGATGGTGGACTGGGTATGACTATAAAGGAGGAACACAAAGGAGATTTTTGTGGTGATGGAATAGTTCTGTATCTTGATTGCAGTGGTGGTTATAGAAGTCTACACATGCAATAAAATAATAAGTATATATACATATTATAGCAGTGCAACTTTCTGGGTTTGATATTATAGTCTAGTTATATAAGATGTAATCATTGGAGGAAACTGGGTGAAGGGTTCATGGGACGTCTCTCGATTATCTTGACTATTTCCTGTGACTGTATAATTATTTCAAAAGTTAAAAGTTAAAAAAACTCAGATTAACTTTTAAAAATATATATTTTTAAAACTACTGATAATAGCATACAAAATGGTGAGAAAATTTCAGCTTTCCTACTAAGGTCAGGTGCAAGACAAAGCCATCCCTTCTCACTACTCCTTTATCATTGTAGTGGAAGTTCTAGCTGATATAATAATACAAGAAAAAGAAATACAAGTATACAGACTGGGAAGGAAGACATAAACTTTCTTTGTTCACAGATGACAAATTAATCTATGTAGAAAATAAGAAAGAATTGACAAAAAATTCTGGAATTTAAAGACAATTACTACAAGGTATCAGGATATCAGATTAATATACAAAAGTCACTTTCCTATATACTAGCAATGAACAAGTAGAATTTGAAATTTTAAAAATGCATAACATTTACATTAGCACCCCCAAATATTAAATACTTAGGTATAAATCTGACAAAATATGTACAAATTTATATGAAAAACTGCAAAATTTTGATGCACTAAAATTCAAAGAACTAAATAAATGGAGAAATCCAAAGAACTAAATAAATGGAGAAACATTCTATGTTCATGAACAGGAAGACTCAATATTGTCAGGATATCAGTTCTTCCTAACTTGATATATAGATTCAGTGCAATCACAATCAAAATCTTAGCAATTTGTTTTTTGGATATTGGCAAACCAATTCTAAAGTTTACACAGAGAAGCAAAAGACTCCAAATAACCAACAGAGTATTGGAAGAGATGAAAAAAGTTGGAGAACTGTCATTTCTTGACCTCAAGACTTACTATAAAGCTACAATATTCGAGACTGTGTGGTATTGATGAAAGAATAGACAAATAGATCAATGGAACAGAATAGAAGGCCCAGAAATATCAATAGATCCACATAAATGTAGCCAACTGATCTGTGACAAAGAAGCAAAGACAATACAGTAGAGCAAAAGTAATATTTTCAGCAAGTGTTTCTGGAACCACTGGATATCCACATGCAAAAAAAAAAAAAAGAAATTAATCTAGACACAGACTTTACCTCCTTCTCAAAAATTAACCGAATGGATCACTGACCTAAATATAAAACATTTGTAGAAACACTAAGTGTTTAGTTCTTTGAAAGTGAAAGTGTTAGTTGCTCAGTCATGTCTGACTCTTTGCAATCCCATGGACTATAGCCCGCCAGGCTCCTCTGTCCATGGAATTCTCCAGGCAAGAATACTGGAGTGGGTAGCCATTCCCTTCTCCAGGAGACATTGCAGGCAGATTCTTTACCATCAGAGCCACTACGGAAGCCCTTAAATATAAAGCACAAAGCTCTAAAACTCCTAGAAAATAACTTAGGGTAAACTTCAATGACCATGGGTTTGATTACAGCTTTTTAGGTTCAAGACCAAGTCATAATCCATGAAAGAAATAATTGGACTTCATCAAAATTTAAAACTTCTGCTCTGCAAAAGACAATGTCAAGAGAATGAGAAGCTAAGCCACAGATGGAGAGAAAATATTTGCAAAAGACATATCTGATAAAGGACTGTTATCCAAAATGTACAAAGACCTCCTGAGACTCAGCAATGAGAAAATGATCAACCCAGTTAAAAAAATGGCCCAAAGACCTTAACAGACAGCTCATCAAAGAAAATATATAGATGACAAATAAACATATTAAAAGATACTCAGTGCTATATGTCATCAAGAAAATGGACTCTGGGAGAGGGCGAGGGTGAGATGATTTGGGAGAATGGCATTGAAACATGTATAATATCATATGTGAAACGAATCGTCAGTCCAGGTTTGATGCATGATACATGATGCTCAGGGCTGGTGTACTGGGATGACCCAGAGGGATGGTATGGGGAGGGAGGTGGGAGGGAGGTTCAGGATGGGGAACATGTGTACACCCGTGGTGGATTCATGTTGATATATGGGAAAACCAATACAATATTGTAAAGTAATTAGCCTCCAATTAAAAAAATAAATTTATATTTAAAAAAAAGAAAATACAAATGAAAGCAATGAGATGCCACTACATACCTATCAGAATGACCAAAATCTGGACACTGACACCACCAAATGCTGGTAAGGATGTAGAGCAACAAGAATTCTCATTCATTGTTGTTGGGAATGCAAAATGGTACAGCCACTTCGGAAGAAAGCTTGGCAATTTCTTCCAAAACTAAACATACAATTTAGCATGCTCCTTAGTGTTTAACCAAATGAGTTGAGAACATACATCAACACAAAAATTTATACACATCTATTTATAATTGCCAAAATGTGGAAGCAACCAAGATTCCTTCAGGGAGTGAGTTAATAAATAAACTGTGGTACATCTAGACAATGGAATATTATTCAGTGCTGAAAAAAAAATCTTTCAGGTCATGAAAATGCATGGGGGAAATTTATTTATTTATTTCAATATAAATTTATTTATTTTAAATGGAGGCTAATTACAATATTGTAGTGGTTTTGCCATACGTTGACATGAATCTGCCACGGGTGTACATGTGTTCCCCATCCTGAACCCCCCCTCCCACCTCCCTCCTCATACCATCACTCTAGGTCATCCCAGTGCACCAGCCCCGAGTACCCTGTATCATGCATCGAACCTGGACTGGCGATTCATTTCACATATAGTAATATATGTTTCAATGCCATTCTCCCAAATCATCTCACCCTTGCCTTCTCCCACAGAGTCCAAAAGACTGTTCTATACATCTGTGTCTCTTTTCTGTCTCACATACAAGGTTATCATTACCATCTTTCTGAATTCCATATATATGCATTAATATACTGTATTGGTGTTTTTCTTACTGGCTTACTTCACTTTGTATAATAGGCTCATTTCATCCACCTCATTAGAACTGATTCAAATGTATTCTTTTTAATGGCTGAGTAATATTCCATTGTGTATATGTACCACAGCTTTCTTATCTGTTCATCTGCTGATGGACATCTAGGTTGTTTCCATGTCCTGGCTATTATAAACAGTGCTGCGATGAACATTGGCGTACATGTGTCTCTTTCAATTCTGGTTTCCTCAGTGTGTATGCCCAGCAGTGGGATTGCTGGGTCATATGACAGTTCTATTTCCAGTTTTTTAAGGAATCTCCACACTGTTCTCCATAGTGGCTGTACTAGTTTGCATTCTCACCAACAGTGTAAGAGAGTTCCCTTTTCTCCACACCTTCTCCAGCATTTATTGCTTGTAGACTTTTGGATCGCAGCCATTCTGACTGGCATGAAATGGTACCTCATTGTGGTTTTGATTTGCATTTCTCTGATAATGAGTGCTGTTGAGCATCTTTTCATGTGTTTGTTAGCCATCCGTATGTCTTCTTTGGAGAAATGTCTGTTTAGGTCTTTGGCCCATTTTTTGACTGGGTCATTTAATTTTCTGGAATTGAGCTACATGAGTTGCTTGAATATTTTTGAGATTAGTTGTTTGTCCATTACTTCGTTTGCTATTATTTTCTCCCATTCTGAAGGCTTTTTTTCCACCTTGCTTATAATTTCCTCTGTTGTGCAAAAACTTTTAAGTTTAATTAGGTCCCATTTTTTAATTTTTGCTTTTATTTCCAATATTCTAGGAGGTGGGTCATAGAGGATCCTGCTGTGATTTATGTTGGAGAGTGTTTTGCCTATGTGTTCCTCTAGGAGTTTTAAAGTTTCTGGTCTTACATGTAGATGTTTAATCCATTTTGAGTTAATTTTTGTATATGGTGTTAGAAAGTGTTCTAGTTTCATTCTTTTACAAGTGGTTGACCAGTTTTCCCAGCACCACTTGTTAAAGAGATTGTCCTTTCTCCATTGTATATTCTTGCCTCCTTTGCCAAAGATAAGGTGTACATAGGTGCATGGATTTATCTCTGGGCTTTCTATTTTTTTCCATTGACCTATATTTCTGTCTTTGTACCAGTACCATACTGTCTTGATGACTGTGGCTTTGTAGTAGAGCCTGAAGTCAGGCAGGTTGTTTCCTCCAGTTCCATTCTTCTTTCTCAAGATTGCTTTGGCTATTTGAGGTTTTTTGTATTTCCATACAAATTGTGAAATTAATTGTTCTAGTTCTGTGAAAAATACCGTTGGTAGCTTGGTAGGGATTGCATTGAATCTATAGATTGCTTTGAGTAGTATACTCATTCTCACTATATTGATTCTTCCGATCCATGAACATGGTATAGTTCTCCATCTATCTGTGTCCTCCTTGATTTCTTTCACCAGTGTTTTATAGTTTTCTATATATAGGTCTTTTGTTTCTTTAGGTAGATATATTCCTAAGTATTTTATTCTTTTTGTTGCAATGGTGAATGGAATTATTTCCTTAATTTCTCTTTCTGTTTTCTCATTGTTAGTGTATAGGAATGCAAGGGATTTCTCTGTGTTGATTTTATATCCTGCGACTTTATTATATTCATTGATTAGCTCTAGTAATTTTCTGGTGGAGTCTTTAGGATTTTCTATGTAGAGGATCATGTCATCTGCAAACAGTGAGAGTTTTACTTCTTCTTTTCCAATCTGGATTCCTTTTATTTCTTTTTCTGCACTGATTGCTGTGGCAAAAACTTCCAAAGGTATGTTGAATAGTAGTGGTGAGAGTGGGCACCCTTGTCTTGTTCCTGACTTTAGGGGAAATGCTTTCAATTTTTCACCATTGAGGATAATGTTTGCTGTGGGCTTATCATATATAGCTTTTATTGTGTTGAGGACTGTTCTTTCTATTCCTGCTTTCTGGAGAGTTTTTTCTTTTTTATCATAAATGAATGTTTAATTTTGTCAAAGGCTTTCTCTGCATCTATTGAGATAATCATATGTTTTTATTTTACAATTTGTTAATGTGGTGTATTATGTTTATTGATTTGTGGATATTGAAGAATCCTTGCATCCCTGGGATAAAGCCCACTTGGTCATGATGTATGATCTTTTTAATATGCTGGATTCTGTTTGCTAGAATTTTATTAAGGATTTTTGCATCTATGTACATCAGTGATATTGACCTGTAATTTTCTTTTTTTGTGGCATCTTTGTCAGGTTTTGGTATAGGGGAAATTTAAATGTATGAAAGTAAATGAAGTCAATCTGAAGAGACTATTTACTATATGATTCCAATTATATAACATTCTGGAAAAGGCAACACTATGGAGACAGTAAAAAGATCAGTGGTTGCCAGAGGTTTGGAGGGGAATAGGGATGAATAGGCAGAGCATGAATTTTTACAGCTGTGAAAATATTCTATATGATACCATAATGATGAATATATGTCATTAATGTAAACAGCTATATCCAATGTAATTTAAACTTTCTTTGACTATGCAAAAGATACTTTAAAGCCCAATCATCATCAGTTTTCACTGTATTTTAGATATTTTCAGAAGGGCCAAATAATGGTGAGTTGTAGTTGATAAAATATCAGTAAGATAATTTACTAAATTTAACTAATTTTTCATTTTTGTTCAAGCTCAATACACTTGAACTAATTTTTTTGAAAATCTGGCCAGAATAAAAATACATATATTATAAATGAGATCTCCCACTTGCACTTCTTGCTTCTCTGCTCCTTTTGCTCTGCTCTTTTTTATAACAGATTTATTGAGGTATGATTTACATATGGTAATAGTCACTCTTATTATATGCTCAATTCTATGAATTTTGACAAAAGAATACCACCACTTACAGTCAAGATATATAGTATTTCATTACTCCAAAAAGTTCCCCCATACTCCTCTATAATGAGTCATTTCCCCTCACCCTTCCTCCTGGCATTCACTGATCTGTTTGACTGCACAGTTTTGCCTTTTTTGGAATTACATATAAATGGAATCATTTGTGTCTGGCTTCTTTTCACTTAGCATAATGCTGTTGATAAAAGTCGTTTCATGTATCAGTAGTTTATTACAGTTTATTGCAGAGTTGTATTCCACTATATTAATGTATATTCACTTATTTATCCATTCATCAGTTGAAGTACATTTTGAGTTATTGACACATTTTGGCAGTTATGAAAAATCTGCAAAAACATCTAGGTACAGGTTTTTTATGAATATAATTTTTCATTTATCTTGGCTAAGTACACAAGAGAGTGATTTCAGGATCATAGGGTAATTGCATGTTTAACTTTTAAGAAGCTGCCAAACTGTTTTCCAAAGCAGATATACCATTTTTACATCCCCATCAGCATTGTATGAGATTTCCAGTTCTTCTACATCCTCACCAGTACTAGGTATTGTCATTTTTTAAAAAAAGCTTTTTTAGTGGTTATACAGGGGTATTGGTTTTAACATGCATTTCTTGAATGATTAATAATATTGAGCATCTTTTCATGTACTCAATTGCTATTCATGTCATGCATTTGTGTGTGTGTAAAATGTCTGTTCAAATCTTTTGCCCATATTTTAAACTGGATTGTTTGCTGTCTTCTTACTGAGTTATGAGCGTCAACTCACACTTGTACTCTGGATATCAGACTTTTATAAGGCGTGTGTGTCATAAATATTTTTCTCAGTCTGTGGCTTGTCCTTTCATGTTCATAACAGTATTTTTCAAAGGGCAGAAGTTTTACATCTTGGTGAAGTCTAGTGTTGATTTTTTAATGGATCATACTTTTGGTAATTATGAAATCTTTGCCTAACTAAAGGCTAGAAAGATTTTCTCCTATACTCGCTTCTAAAAATTTTGTTTTACTTGATCCATTTGTATTAATTTTTATATATGGTGTGATTATTGGTATCTACAAAGCTCTCATACATATGATCACATTTGATAATCATTAGATTAAAAAAAAACTTTGAAGAAGGTATGTGGAGAATTTTAATCCCCATTTTATAAATGAGAAGACTAAGTGCTGTGTGACTTGCTCAAGGTCCCATACCTGATAAGAGGTGAACCTGAAAGGTGTAAGGTAAAATTTTGATGAGAGTTCAGGTCTCCTGTTGTCTCAGGCCAGTGCTTTTGGAGCCAGCCACTAAGACTTAAGATGGCACCCCTAGCAAAATAAAGATTCCCAGTGGAGATCTGAACAACCTATTAGGTACTGAGGTAAGAGACACAGACAGTAGACTTGTCTAACCTCAGACTGTACTCCTCTGGCGCTTCTGGGGCTGCAC
The DNA here is from genome assembly GCF_032405125.1 of Capricornis sumatraensis. Taxonomy (NCBI): domain Eukaryota; kingdom Metazoa; phylum Chordata; class Mammalia; order Artiodactyla; family Bovidae; genus Capricornis; species Capricornis sumatraensis. The sequence continues at coordinate 75,850,241 of NC_091092.1, read as the reverse complement.
AATTCGAGAGCCAGAAGCTGGCCTGGCTCGCTGTTTGGGTGACACTCAGTGAATACTTTTTGATGATGATGAAGAAGACTTGGAACATACTCAGAGGAGAGCTCTCAAAGGAATTACAGAATTAGGAATTAAAGCTAAGAATAAAAGTTAGGGAAACTAAGATTGTTTAGCCTAGAAAAGAGAGGCTCACAATGAAACTTGGTAACAGCCTTCAAGCAAAAAAAAGCTTGGGCTTTCTTTCTGATGGCTGAGCAAGAATCTAAGTAAAAGGGCAAATCTCTTCCTCCCTGTTGAAGACTGTTACAAACACTTAAAGCCTTTATAAACAGAGTAAACTCTTGTTTTCTTTTTTTTATTTTTTAAATATAAATTTATTTATTTTAATTGGAGGCTAATTACAATATTGTATTGGTTTTGCCATACATTGACATGAATCTGCCATGGGTGTACATGTGTTTCCCATCCTGAACCCCCTCCCACCTCCCTCCCCATACCATCTCTTTGGGTCACCCCAGGGATTTGCCAAACATGGACTCTGATGAAGGATTTCAGCAGGAGGGTTATATGACTCTCTTGTACAGTGTCCTTATAAATCTTTGGGTGACTCCTAAACCTGCCCTGTGTCAATTCCAGGAGGCCTTTGTCTGTGGCCTTCTTTACTCCTTAGTCTTAGCATTTTCACAGAACTGTTCCAGTGACCAAGACAAATCTTACCTAAGCTTCTGAAGGCTTAATTAACTTTCATGTTCCTTGGCACTGAAACCAAGTAGCCTAGTGCCTAAGGCTATAAATCTGGCTTAGTATCCCTGGAAGGAAGCCTGAAATGCTGGCTAGTCCGAATCTGACACCAGTGGTTGGATCCCCTGTTTTATATCTAGCCTCTGCTTGCACACTTCCAATGATGGGAGCTTCATTAATCCTAATTAGAGATATAATACAATGAACATTGGAGTAGAAATAAGGAGAGTTAGGTCTGAGGCCCAGCTCTGCCCCTTAGCTTGCTATGTGATATTTGGCAAGTCCCTTCACATTTCTAGACTTGTTTCTTTATTAATAAAATGGTAGTAGAGGAATCTCTTTGTCTTAGTTTGTGTTTATTTAACTGCTATAACAATAGCCCTCAAAAATTCAGTAGCTTAAAGGAAAAGAAGTTTAATTCTTAGGTAACATCCAGGGCAAGGGTTCCAGACTGGAGAGAAAGGAGGAACTCCATTCAGGGTCCCAGACAGAACTGATGGCAGTTCTGCCAGTCTTAATACATGGCATCCAAGAAAGCAGAAGCATCATGGGAGTCTTTTTATGGTCCAAACCTGGAAGTGGCATGTGTCCTTTTTACCCACATTCTATTGGTCAGAATTCTGTCACATGGTCATACCAAATAGCCACAGGAAACAGGCTAAGAAATGTAGTGCAGCTGTGTGGTAGCTAGCTAGACATCTCTACCACAGACTTGATCTTTAAAGGCACCTTACCCCAGCTTTGAAGTTCTAGGTACGCTTATGAACTAGACCCCTGGTTCTCACATTGCCTTGTTACAGGAACTTTGAAAATTGCCTAACCTCTCTGGCCATTAGGGACTAGCAGGCTGACAGTGCAGGCCAACACAATGCCCCTGTGAAAGGTCAGAGAAGAACTGACATACCAGCTGCCCCACCAGATACCACATTAAACTAAGATGTCTTTGTGCTTCTTTTCTCTGCAGCATGGGTAGGAGCCCTCTCAATGGGAATGATCTTCTTCTGTTCTCCCATTGTGAGTATATTCACTGATCGTTTGGGCTGCCGAATCACAGCAACTGCAGGGGCTGCTGTTGCTTTCATTGGCCTCCATACCAGCTCCTTCACCAGGTAAGACTAGGAATTGCTGGCCATTTGCCCTTGGCTTCTTTCTGGGCCTCAAATGGAGACACTCTTTTCATTGCAGAATCCCCTGTGGCCTTTTCCTTGTAAGGTCTTCAAATACCTTGCTCCCAGGAATTATTGTTCAATGGGATTTATCTAGGTAGAGTCCCCAAGGACATATTGGTAGGGAATACACCCAAAGAGGACTCAAGATTTCCAAAGTGGTAAGAGAAGCTTAAGCTTGGGCATTCATACAGCTGAGCCCATGTTCAATTTTGGCCACTGAATGGCAATGGAACAATTGATGAGTATCATTTCCCTCTCTGGGCCTCAATTTTTATATCTACAACATGAAATTAGATCAGGTCTTTTCAGGTGTGTCTTCCACTCTGCCATTCTATTTCCCTTCAATATGCCACACATCTCATGACCTCAACTGCCCTCCTCGGAATGAAAATCTAGAGTAAGACCATCTGAACACCTACCATTAGAGGATTCTTTTTATGCTGAAAAAGAGGTCAGCTGAGCCCAAGGCTGTTTGGCATTTCTGATCCTTTTCCATTTCTGCATGGCAATGAAAAGACCCTGATGCTGGGAAAGATTGAAAGCAAAAAGAAAAGAGGGTGGCAGTGGGTGAGATGGTTAGACAGCATCACCAACTCAATAGACATGAGTTTGAGCAAACTCCAAGAGATAGTGAAGGACAGGGAAGCCTGGTCTGCTGCAGTCCATGGGGTAGCAGAGTTGGACATGACTTAGTGACTAAACAACAACAAATGTTAGGACAATTTGGGACAGATAAAGATTCACGTCTTGGGCATGAGAAAGGATGTTCAGCAGCAGCCCTCACTGAGATACAGACCCAACACCCAGCTATCCAACTAGACCTAAACTTAGGTAAACTCAAATTCTGGTCCCATAGATCCCACTGGCAGAATTTGTTCAGTGTCCAGCAAGGAATAGGTTACAAGTTCATATTCTCCTTATCTCTGCTGCTCTCCAGAAGCATATCTGTAGGAGAGGGGAGAAGGCAAAACCCTCCACCACAGCTTGAGGAATATGACATTCCAAAAGAACTCCAATAATTTTCTGCCAAAGACACTTTGGAAGTTATGGTACCTCCTACTTCCAATCTCCTGGTATAGGAGAATGCTGACTTGGAGACATGGCTAACTTGTCAGAGACCTGTTTTCTAAGCTTGGCTTCCCAGAGGACCATGGTTATGCACTCTAGGCCTAAGGATCCACTCACAGCAGAGAATGATAATCGTGTTCTGCCACAACTAGGCCCTGTGAGACTGAGTCCACTTTATGACTTGAGTATTTCTGGCTGCCCAGTCTACCCTCCAGCAGAGCTTGGGTCTGGCCTGCAATAGTTTCTTGGCTTGGTTCTATCCAATTGGAACAGAGGCAGAGAAAACCACATCCTGTCTGTAATCTGCTCAGCCCTCCCAGGGCTGCAGCTCCAAATCTTTTCAGGACCCCTCTGGTGGCCGGCCTCATTTGCCCTCAGCAGGCTGGTGCCTGGCTTCTTGTGGGAAGGAGTTAGGCCTCAGAAGCAGCTCCAGCCTCAGTGCTACTCAGCAGCGGCCTGTTTTTAAGGCCAAGCAGAGCAAAGTGTAAACAAATTAGCAACATACGGATCCTATTTTCTTTCCAATCCACATGAGCTCAGTTACAGGAGGGGAAAGAGCTCATATGTGCTTTCTCCTGGCATTCTTCTTTAGGCACACTGTTCCCCAGCCTTTAAGCTCCTCCCCCACTCCCTTTGCCCTTTCTGTAAGAACATCTTTAGAGCCAAGAAACTTTCTGGATGGCCTCACATCCAGTGGAATATGGTTCTGTTTATGGCTAGAACTCCAAGTCATCTCTCCTATTGTGTCTAAATCAGGGCTCTGAGTTCCTTTGGATGTTGTGAGATGGGGCAAAGTTTGGGCAGGGCTTTGGCAAGCCTACTCAGGGGCCTCCTGCCTCGTGGCCCAGGTAGAAATAGATCTACTACACAGCTCCCTGAACAGAATCTCATGCATTACTCCCACTGGCCCCCTCCCTGAGTATCTCCTTCAGACCTTCATAATGCATTTCCCTTAGCAAGGCCCCTAGCTTGGGTCAATCCCAAAGGGTACCTCTATTCTAATGGAGGGAAGCCCCAAGGAATTTGACAGAAGAGGAGCAATTGGCTTAGCTATGTGTTCTAAGTAGAGGCAACCCTTTTGAAACCAAAGCCCTTGCTCATACCCAATGAATGCAAACAGATGGAAAGCAATGATGACGGTGATTGTCTTAGAATCATGAGAGCTAGCACCACTTCATATCTGTGCCATAGGTCCAGTCCTTTAGTACGAGGACAAGGTCTATTCATGAAGAGGAACTGCCTGACCATGGAAAGCACTAAGTTATTAAGTGGCCAGATAAAAAGTATTGCAAAATATGTGGAAGCATCAAAAAGAAAACAAAATTTTTTACTAGTTTATGCCAGTGTCATCTGATGGCAGATGGACAGCCAAGCTGACCTTCCCATAGCCTTTTCCATTCTGATACTTTGCCTTCTGTTATAGAAGCTTATGGCCAAAGCAGAGCCTAAGAGTTTTAGCCAGAACTTGTCCTACATGGCTGGGCCAGTAACTTCTTTGAGGTCCCATTTCCCACCAAGTAGCCAAGCTACTCTGGGAAACTAGTCCATATAATGTTCAGGAACAGGAACCAGGCTTCAGAAGTTAAAGGAACTCCTTATCTTAGGATCCCTATGGAGATTATCTAGGGCCTGGAGTAAAGGGTTTTGGGATATCCAGACCATGGGTATGGTTGAGGAAGGAGTATCTCTGAGGATACCACCAACCACTCTCTGAAATATTAAGGGCCCTGAGCATGGAGAAAGACACTGAAAAGTACCATGGACGGTCTCAAACATCCAGAGTCTTGGTTCCTTGCAGAATTTTCTTGTTACTTGGGATAAAGCTTTGGTTACCACCCTACCTATGTTGTCTAGATGAACAGTAAGTGAAACTGTTCTCTCTAAGCCACTAATTTCCTCTTGTAGCCCCTCATCTAGACTTTGTATAGGATAGTTGTGGCTTTCTTTTGAACAGTGCTGATGGGGCCCTATAATTCAAACTAGAGTCACACAGGCCTAGAGACAAGTCCAAGCTTTGTTCATTCCCAGTTATCCTGTGCTGTGCTGTGCTTAGTCTCTCAGTCATGTCCAACTCTTTGCAACCCCATGAACTGTAGCCCACCAGGCCCCTCTGTCCATGGGGATTCTCCAGACAAGAATACTGAAGTGGATTGCCATGCCCTCCTCCAGGGGATCGTCCCAACCCAAGGATCAAACCCAGGTCTCCCTCATTGCAAGCAGATTCTTTACCATCTGAGCCACCAGAGAAGCCCAAGAATACTGGAGTGGGTAGCCTATCCCTTCTCCAGAGGATCTTCCCAACCCAGGAATCAAACCAGGGTCTCCTGCATTGCAGGTGGATTCTTTACCAGCTGAGCTACCAAGGAAGCACCCAGTTATGCTACCTTGGATAAATTACTTATCTGAAACTCTGTCTACCTATCTATAAAATGGGGATCAGAAGGTTCTATTTCTTATCTATTTTGAGGGTCAGCAATAAGTGGGGCTGTGGGTTAAGGGTGGGGGATATAGATCTTGGTCGGGGTGGGGGGTTGCCGAGAAGGGCAGGTAAATTGCTGGTCAGGCCTCTGAGAATAGCTCTTGGTGTCTCTCCCACAGCTCACTAAGCCTGCGTTACTTCACCTATGGGATTCTCTTTGGTTGTGGCTGTTCCTTCGCCTTTCAGCCATCTCTCGTCATCCTGGGCCATTACTTCCAACGCCGTCTGGGTCTGGCCAATGGTGTGGTGTCTGCTGGGAGTAGCATCTTCTCCATATCCTTCCCCCTCCTCATCAAAACACTGGGGGCTAAGATCAAGCTCGCTCAAACCTTCCAGGTGCTGAGTACCTTTATGTTTATTCTTACGCTGCTTTCACTCACCTACCGACCCCTCCTGCCGAGCTCGCAGGACACCCCAAGCAAGAGAGGTGTCCACACCCTGTGCCAACGCTTTCTGGCTCAGCTCAGGAAGTACTTCAACATGCGAGTGTTCCGCCAACGTACCTACCGCATCTGGGCCTTCGGGATCGCTGCTGCTGCCCTTGGCTACTTCGTTCCCTATGTACACCTGGTGAGAAATACCAGGGTGGGTCTACCCTACCTGACCCCAAGAAGCTGCCTGTAATCTGCCTGAAGTTCAGAGGGTAGGAGCAGAGGACATTGAAAGGGCAGAGCTAGGATCTTTGAAAAAAGACAAAAGAGGTATTTGGAGAGTAGGAAACAGCCCAGGCTGGGAGAAGACCTCAGTGGGAAATGGAGGAAATCCCTTAGGGAAAGGCCTATGCCTATGGTTTCCCCTACTGATAAATCTAGATGGATGCTCAAGAGAAAATAAGCATCACTGAGACACAGGAGACTGCCCCTAGATGAACCAACAATAGGGTTTTCTAAGAGAGTGTTTTAAGAAATGCTGGTCTTTGTAGTCAAGTAATTTTGTTTAGGAAATAATGTGTACTAGATCTGTCTACCTTCATAATGTGTAGCAATCTTATAAAGGTACCAAAAGATCCCTAAATACAGTTAAAAAAAAAAAAAACTCTATTCACCTTTGTTTAACCAGCATCTACCCAACTTACATGATCACAGAAATGTTGGTTGTTTCCAGCTGTTATCTTCCACAGACATTGTGTTTCTTAAAACATAGTTTTGGAGTGTTACCTGGAAGCTGATGGATCCTTCTCCCTTGGTGACCTGTTGTTACCCTAGGCTGTCAGTTCTGGGTCAGGGAATGGGGAGACAATAAAGGAAGTCTTATATTTTTTTCAGTTGTTAAAGCTGTATTCTGTCCTGCCAAGGCTTGGAAGAGGCTTAGAGACACCCACTGTCCTCAGCTGTTGCTCAGAAGCCCAAAATCCAGAGAGCCAAGGGATATGCAGCCTTTTAAGCTGTTGGAAACAACCAGAGAGCTGGTTCTGGAGCTAAGGCTACAGGGGAGGGGGATGCACTCTTGTCATGTTCCAGGGAAGTAAGCAGTAGAGGATTCTGGGTATGCCAACAATTAACCAGTCAGATCTTCTTCTTTCTCTTATCCTGGGGGCCTGGTGTTATGCTTTTCAGATGAAGTATGTGGAAGAGGAATTCTTGGAAATCAAGCAGACCTGGGTGCTCTTGGTGTGTATTGGGGCTACCTCAGGCCTTGGGCGCCTTGTGTCAGGCCGTGTCAGTGACTCCATTCCTGGACTTAAGAAGATCTACTTGCAGGTGAGTGTGACTACCCTGTCTACTGTGGACAGAACAGCCTGCCACATGATGCTGGGTTATCTCCAGCCTTTGGGATATAATGGTAGGGTATATCTGACACAGCTTGCTATGTAACATGGGAAATCAATTAAAGTCTCAAAGCCTCAGTTTCCCTAGGTTTCAAGTGAAGATCATCATCTGTGTTCTGCTCCTTCCTCAAGATGGAATAAGGATCTAGTAAGAGCAGCCACTGTAAATGGAAACTCTAAGAACACTTTCAAAGAAAATATTTATTTATAGAAGTTCTACCATCTGAGAGAGGGAAACTGAAGCCAGGAATTAGATGCTGCCTGCCCTGAGGACTGAACTCATTGTTACCTTATACTCTCTTGGAGAGTCTTAGGCATCTGTAGTACTCTGTGGCCCAATGTCTCTCTCCTCTAGGCCCAAGTGCATCACTTCTTTTTTTTTTTCCCAAGTGCATCACTTCTTATACCTCCAGAACTACTTGGCACCAAACACTGGCTTTCAAATGCCATCCTCTTGATGGACACCAAAAAATTGCCAGAAAAGGCCAGACTTCACTTGCCCTCTCCAGGCCTCACTCTCCTCTTCTGTACAATGAGAATAATTCTTTCCTTCCTATCTCACCTCACAGGTGAGGATCAAAAGAAATAAAGATGTGACCAGGCTTTGAGAAATAAAAAATGTTTTAACTATGCAAACTTATATTCTTTCTCAAAGCGACACAGGTAGCCTCATATTGTGGGCAGTATCCATGCTTGAGAGGCCACTTTCTGTGTGAACTAGGCTCTGGTCTGGCTTGAATACAGACTACTGCTCAAGCTGTCTGTCTTTATCTACTGGATAACAATATTGTCTTTCTAACCTGGCTCATGGTTTTTGCTACAGCAGAGGTAGCAAGTGTACCAGAAGGTACCCAAGTGTGGAACCCTATGGAGGAGTAACGCAGCCCCAGATAACATGTGGGTCATAAGGAATCCATTAGGAAGGTGGTTGAGTTCTGACTCTACTGGAGATGTCCTGAAAGCACTTCCAAGGGGCCCTGACTACACACAGCAGGGATTTCTCTGTCTTCTGATAGCCCCAACTGTTTTCCTAAATACCCTCATATATCTTGGATGAGGATATGAATAAGGTTTCCTATTGTTTTTAACTTTGTGTTAGATTTGCAAGAGCTGGTGAATCTGCTTTGTCAGAGCTTAGGGGCACCATTATGGTCCATCCAATCCAATCTCTCATTACAGTGATGGAGAAACAGAGGAAAAGACTCAGATAGTCATGGCAGAGCTGAACACCTATGTAGCATTCTTTTCATATTCTGCTTTACCCTAAGTGATGGATGGCAGAACCAAGTCCCAGACATGATAAGTGACTTGACCAAGGTCAAACCAAAAGCCTGTGATTGAGATAAACCAATTATGAAAATTTAATTTCCTGTGCCCATATCAGCAAGACCTTACCTGGGTGGCTTTTTGTATCGGACTATGTGTGGCTTTCCCAGCTTCTTCCACATGTCCCCATTGTGGTCAAAGGGTGCTGGAAATAAGTTAGCATTGCTGCTGCTGCTAAGTCGCTTCAGTCGTGTCCAACTCTGTGCGACCCCATAGACAGCAGCCCACCAGGCTCCCCTGTCCCTGGGATTCTCCAGGCAAGAACACTGGAATGGGTTGCCATTTCCTTCTCCAATGCGTGAAAGTGAAGTCGCTCAGTCATGTCTGACTCTTTGCGACCCCATGGACTGCAGCCTACCAGGCTCCTGCCCATGGGATTTTCCAGGCAAGAGTACTGGAGTGGGTTGCCATTGCCTTCTCCGAGTTAGCATTGGGCCAGGGCTTTATCTTAAGGAGTGGAAGCAGCCTTTGCCTACCCATATAGTTAATTTCTCAACATATTCCCTAGGAGAGAGGTAAAGCTCAAGCAGCTCTTGTTTTCTATTGTTCCAAGAGGGAGTTCCAAGGGAGGAAGAGGCAATAACCAGTCCGAAGCATTACTAGGCTTATGGCTCAGTGCTTCTGCTGTCCATTTCCCCTACCTATCCAACATTCTCTCCCTTTTCCCACTCTTAGTTGACCAAGTTTTACCACTTTAAAAAATAATAATCTTGGAACTTTAAAGCTGAAACATATCTTCATCAACTCATAGTCCCAAATTCCTCATTTTATAAACTGAGGAACTGAGGCCCAGAGAGGGAAAGCAATTTGTTCAAACACATTATGCTGGTAAGTGTCTTAGGCTGAGAGCATGAAACAATGAATGAACTTCTTCCTCTTGAGCTACTGTTGTAATCTTCTTGCTCACAAGAATTTGCCTCCCTTTCTCCCTGGGTCAGAGCAGGAGTACAGGTCTAGGAGAGGAAAGGAGTGTACATAGCTTCAGGTTCAGAAAAGTCATCCATTAGACCTTCTGGTTCCTACTACTGACAGAGAGGCACATGTGTCTGGTGTAAAGCCCCTGGACAGTCTGTTGGAAAGCAAATAGTGACAACTTGCAGGAAAACCTCACTTGGGTCAAATCTTGAAACCGGTTTCTTTGTTCCAAGAGGGATTTTTAATTTCCAAACCTTGGCAAAGCCTCATGGAGGATATTAAGAGGCAGCTAGATACAATAGATAGTAATTATCACCAGTTAACAGGGTACTTTGTAGTATTTAATGATATTAACTCCTTAATTGGCACACCATTATGACTTGGTTGATAGGTAGGTCTGGTTTTATCTTACATGAATCTCTTAGAGGAGGAAATGGGATATATTCCTAGATTCTGCATATCTATCCCAAAACAGCCTTGGCAAACTTCAAAAGTTCCTCAAATAAGAGTTTTCCTCAGATGACATGACCAGGACATTTCTTATCCTCTCAAAAAACCAACCAATCAGCCTATCAAACACACTACCAGCAACAACATAGAAAATCTTTAGGGCTTGAAATAGCCTTGACCCTCCTATCTGCCTTCCATCTGGTGATGTGGTGACATTTACACTTACCATGTGGTGACTTACCTCAGCTTGCCAGTGGGCGCTATTACAAATCCTGGATCCTGTCAAAGCCTTGGTTAACAGATCAAGTCTTAGCCCTGACTCTGGGACAACCTGCCTCTGCTGGCTACAGTGGGTGGAGCCCAGGTCTTCAGTCTGGCTCACAGACACACATTGCAAGTGACCTTAATCAAAAGGCCAGTTGTGGGCAGAAAACAAAAGGAAGAAGGAATATGACCCCAAAGCCTGGGAAAAGGAGAACTCAAACACAGTAAGTTGGAAAAAAAATGAAAAGACAGAGAAATATTGTGTAAATGAAGGAACAAAAACTCACAAGACCACATAAACAAAAAGGAAATATGCAAACTACCTGAAAAAGAATTCAGAGAAATGATAATAAAGATGATTCAAAACCTTGAAAATTGAATGGAGAAAATGAAAGACTCAATTAACACATTTAACAAGGATCTAGAAGAAATAAAGAATAAACAGAGATGAACAAGACAATTACTGAAATTAAAAATACTCTAGAAGGAATCAATAGCAGAATAACTGAGGCAGAAGAATGGATAGTGACATGGAAGATAGAATGGTGGAAATAACTACTGAAGAGCAGAATAAAAGAAAAAGAATGAAAAGAATTGAAGATCGTCTCAGAGACCTCTGGGACAATATTAAATGCCACACCATTCAAATTATAGGGGTCCCAGAAGAAGAAGAGAAAAATCAAGGATCTGAGAACATTTTTGAAGAGATTATAGTTGAAAATGTCCCTAACATGGGAAAGGAAATAGTCAATCAAATCCAAGAAGGACAGAGTCCCATACAGGACAGACCCAAGGAGAAACATGCCAAGACACATACTAATCAAACTAATAAAGATTAAACACAAAGAACAAATATTAAAAGCAGCAAGGGAAAAGCAACAAGTAACATACAAGGGAAATCCCATATGATTAACAGCTGATCTTTGAGTAGAAATTCTACAGACCAGAAAGGAATGGCAGGATATATTTAATGTATTGAAAGGGGAAACTCTACAACCAAGATTACTCTACTTGGCAAGGATCTCATTCAAAATATATGGGAAATCAAAAGCTTTATAGACAAGCAAAAGTTAAGAGAATTTAGTATCACAAAACCAGCTTTACAACAAATGCTAAAGGGACTTCTATAGGCAGGAAACACAAGAGAAGGAAAAGACCTACAAAAACAAACTCAAAACAGTTAATAAAATGTCATAAGAACATACATATAAAAATTATTTTAAATTAAATGGATTAAATGCTCCAACTAAAGGACACAGACTGGCTGAATGGATACAAAAATAAGACCCATATTTATGCTGTTTACAAGTCACCCACTTCAAACCTAGAGACACATTCAAAGAGAGGATGGAAAAAGATATTCCATGCACAAGGAAATCAAAAGAAACCCAGAGTAGCAATTCTCAGACAAAATAGACCTTAAAATAAAGAATATTATGAGATAAGGAATGACACTACATAATGACCAAGGGATCAACCCAAGAAGACATAACAATTGTAAATATTTATGCACCCAACATAGGAGCACCTCAGTACATAAGGCAAACACTAACAGACATAAAAGGAGAAAGTGACAGTAACACAATAATAGGGGACTTTAACACCCCACTTACATCAATGGATAGATCATCAAAACAGAAAATTAATCAGGAAATGCAAGCATTAAATGACACATTAGACCAGATGACCCTAATTGATATCTTCAGGACATTCCATCCAAATGAAGAATACAAGTGCACATGAAAGAATACATGAATTCAAGAATACAAGAATTCAAGTGCACATGAAACTCTCCAGGATAGACCACATCTTGGGTTACAAATGAAGCCTCAGTAAATTTAAGAAAATTGAAATCATATCAAGCATTTTTTCTGAACACAATGCTATAACAATAGATATCAGTTATGGGGGAAAGAAACAGTAAAAACACAAAAACATGGAGATTAAACAATATGATTCTAAATAACCAACAGGTTACTGAAGAAATAAAAAGGGAAATAAAAAAAATTCCTGGAAACAAATGACAATGAAAACATGATGACTCAAAACCTATGGGATGCAGCAAAAGTAGTTCTAAGAGGGAGCTTTATAGTAATAAGATCCTACCTCAAGAAACAAGAAAAACATCAAATAGACAGCCTAACTTTACATCTAAAACAACTAGAAAAAGAAGAACAAAAAAACCCAAGTTAGTACAAGTAAAGAAATCAAAGGTTAGAGCAGAAATAAACAAAAAAGAAATGAAGGAAACAATAGTAAAAATTAATAAAACTAAAAGCTGGTTCTTTGAGAAGCTATACAAAATTGACAAACCACTAGCCAGACTCATCAAGATAAAGAGAAACAAATCAAACCAACAAAATTAGAAATGAAAAAGAAGTTGCAACAGACATCACAGAAACACAAAGGATCATACGAGAGTATTATGAACTATTTGCCCATAAAATGGACAACCTGGAAGAAATGGACAGATTCTTAGAAAAATTCAACCTTCCAAGACTGAACCAGGAAGAAACAGAAATTATGAGGAAGCCAATCACAAGCACTGAAATCAAAACTGTGATCAAAACTCTCCCCCAAAACAAAAGCCCAGGGCCAGATGGCATCACAGGTGAATTCTATCAAACATTTAGAGACAAGCTAATGGCCTATTCTTTCCAAACTCTTCTGAAAAATTACAGAGGAAGGAACACTTCCAAACTCATTCTATGAGGCCACCATCACCCTGATACCAAAACCAGATAAAGACATCACACACAAAAAAGAAAATTACTGGCCAATATCATTGCTGAACATAGATGCAAAAATCCTCAACAAAATTCTAGCAAACAGAATCCAACAACACACTAAAAAGATCATACACCATGATCAAGTCAGGTTTATCCCACAGATGCAAGGACTCATCAATATATGAAAATCAATCAATGTGATACACCATATTAACAAATTGAAAGATAAAAGCCATATGATGATCTCAATAGGTGCAGAAAAAGCTTTCAACAAAATTCAGCACCCACTTATGATTAAAACTCTTTAAAAATGGACATAGGAGAAACCTACCTCAACATTAGTTCAGTTAAGTCACTCAGTTGTGTCAAACTCTTTGTGACCCCATGGACTGCAGCACACCAGGCTTCCCTGTCCATCACCAAGTCCCAGAGCTTGCTCAAACTCATGTCCACCGAGTTGGTGATGCCATCCAACCATCTCATCCTCTTATGTCCCCTTCTCCTCCTGCTGTCAATCTTTCCCAGCATCAGGGTCTTTTCCAATGAGTCAGTTCTTTGCATCAGGCGGCCAAAGTATTGGAGCTTCAGCTTCAGCAGCAGTCCCTCCAATTAATATTCAGGACTGATTTCCTTTAAGATTGACTGATTTGATCTCCTTGCAGTCCAAGGGACTCTCAAGAATCTTCTCCAACTCCACAGTTTAAAAGCATCAGTTCTTCAGTGCTCAGCTTTCTTTATAGTCCAACTGTCACATCCATACATGACCACTGGAAAAACCATAGCCTTGACTAGATAGATCTTTGTCAACAAAGTAATGTCTCTGCTTTTTAATATGCTGTCTAGGTTGGTCATAGCTTTTCTCCCAAGGATCAAACATCTTTTAATTTCATGGCTGCAGTCACCATCTGCAGTGATTTTGGAGCCGAAAAGATAGTCTGTCACTGTTTCCATTGTTTCCGCATCTATTTGCCATGAAGTGATGGGACTGGATGCCATGATCTTAGTTTTTTGAATGTTGAGTTTTAAGCCAACTTTTTCACTCTTTTCTTTCACTTTCATCAATAGGCTCTTTAGTTCTTCACTTTCTGCCATGAGGATGGTGTCATCTACATATCTGAGGAGGCCATATACAACAAACCCACAGCAAACATTATTCTCAAGGGTAGGAAACTGAAAGCATTCCCTATAAGATCAGGAACAAGACAAGGGTGCCCAATCTCACCACTATTATTCAACATAGTTTTGGAAGTCCTAACTATGGCAATCAGAGAAGAAAAAGGAAAAAAAAGGAATCTAGATTGGAAAAGAAGTAAAACTCTCACTGTTCACAGATGATGTGAAACTATAGATATAAAACCCTAAATACACTATCAGAAAATTGCTAGAGCTAATAACTGAACTTAGTAAAGTCATAGGATACAAAATCAATACACAGAAATAATTTGCATTCCTATACACTAACAATGAAAAATCAGAAAGTGAAATTAAGGAATCAATCCCATTTAGCACTGTAACCAAGAAGAATAAAATACCTAAGAATAAACCTACCTAAGGAAACAAATGGAGAAGGAAATGGCAACCCACTCCAGTATTCTTGCCTGGAGAATACTTTGGATAGAGGAGCCTGGCAGGCTACAGTTCATAGGATTGCAAAGAGTCAGACATGATTGAGCTACTGACACATACACACACAAGGAGCCAAAAGAGCTGTATACAGGAAACTATATGACTGATGAAAAAAATCAAAGATGACATAAACAGGTGGAGAGATATTCCATGTTCCTGGGTTGGAAGAATCAATATTGTGAAAATGACTATACTACCAAAAGCAGTCTAGATTCAATGAAATCCCTATCAAATTACCAATGGTATCTTTCACAGAACTAGAACAAAAAATTTCACAATTTGTAGGGAAAAGATCCCGAATAGCTAAAGTAATCTTGAAAAAGAATGGAGCAGGAGGAATCAACTGCACTGACTTCAGACTATACTACAAAGCTACCATCATTACAACAGTTTGGTGCTGGCACAAAGCCAGAAATATCAACCAATGGAACAAGATAGAAAGCGCAGAGATAAACCCACATACCTATGGGTACCTTATCTTTGACAAAGGAGGCAAGAATATACAATGGAGAAAAGATAGTCTGTTCAATAAGAAATGCTGGGAAAAGTGGACAGCTACATGTAAAAGAATGAAATTAGAACACTTCTTAACATCATACACAAAGATAAACTCAAAATGGATTAAAGACCTAAATGTAAGATGAGAAACTATAAAGCTCTTAGAGGAAAACACAGGCAGAACGTTATATGACATAAATCACAGCAAGATCTTCTATGTCCCACCTCCCAGAGTAATGGAAATAAAAACAAAAATAAACAAGTGGGACCTAATTAAACTTGAAAGCTTTTGCACAGTAAAAGAAGGGCTTCCCAGGTGGCACCAGTGGTAAAGAACTCATCTGCCAATGCAGGAGATGTAAGAGACATGGGTTCAATCCCTGGGTTGGGAAGATCCCCTGGAAAAGGGCATGGCAACCCACTCTAGTATTCTTGCCTGAAGAATCCCATGGATAGAGAAGCCTGGCGGGCTATGGTCCATAGGTTGCAAAGAGTTGGACATGACTGAAGTGACTTAGCACACATGCAGCACATATGCACAGCAAAGGAAACTATAAACAAGATGAAAAGATAACCCTCAGAATGGGGGAAAACAATAGCAAATGATCAAGGGATTGATTTCCAAAATATACAAGCAGCTCATGCAACTCAATACCAGAAAAACAAACAACCCAATCAAAAAGTGGACAGAAGACCTAAACAGACATTTCTCCAATGAAGACATACAGATGGCTAACAAACACTTGAAAAGATGCTCAACATTGCTTATTATTAGAGAAATGCAAATCAAAACTACAATGAGATATCACCTCACACTTGTCAGAATGGCCATCACCAAAGACTCTACAAACAATAAATGCTGGAGAGGGTGTGGAGAAAAGGGAACCCTCTTACACTGTTGATGGGAATGTAAATTGGTTCAGCTACTATGAAGAACAGTATCGAGATTCCTTGAAAAACTAGAAATAAAGCTACTATATGACCCAATAATCCCACTACTGGGCATATACCCTGAGGAAACCATAATTGAAAAAGACACATGTACCCCAATGTTCATTGCAACACTATTTACAATAGCTAGGCATAGAAGCAACCTAGGTGTCCATCGACAGATGAATGGATAAGGAAGTTGTGGTATATATAAACAGTGGATTATTACTCAGTCCCAAAAAAGGAATGGACATGAGTTGGTTCTAATGAGGTGGATGAACCTAGAGCTTATTATAGTGAAGTCAGAAAGAGAAAAACAAATATCATATGTTAATGCATATATATGGAATCTAGAAAGATGGTACTGATGAACCTCTTTGCAGGGCAGCACTGGAGGTGCAGACAGAGAACCGACTTGTAGACATGGGGAGGATGGCAAGGAGAGGGTGGAATGGATGGAGAGAGTAGCATGGAAACATATATAGTACCATATGTAAAATAGATAGCTGTGGGGGATTTACTGTATGACTCAGGAAACTCAGTTCGGGGCTGTGTGACAATCTAAAGGGGTGAGATGGGGTGGGAGGTGGGAGAGAGTTTCAAGAGGGAGGGGCCATTTGTATACCTGTGGTTGATTCCATGTAGATGTATGCCAGAAACCAACAAATATTGTAAAGCAATTATCTTTCAATTAAAAATAAATACATATTTTAAATTAATTAATTATTTAAAAAAAAACCAGTTGTGTTTCCAGTGGCCCTTCTCTCTACTGAGAGGGAAAAACCAACCACTGGAAAGGCAGCTTTATTACTTCAGAGTCATTTTATTCAGCCTAAGGAAAGCCCAGTGGCTAAGTCAGTGTCCCTGAGGCTGGCTTTAGGCTCCCTAGACCTCCTCTGAGTACCTTGCTTCTCCTTAGAGCCCCCTTTGTTGCCTTGGCAGGGTGCTCAGACAAATCCAGAAGGCCCTAGAGCCACACTGCCTTAAGCATCTGAGATGGTGGTGTGTCCCATGTCCTAAAACCTAAGGAACCTGGGTGAACCTCCTGGTGGTCTCCCTCATACTAAGGTGTTTTCTTTTAGAAAACTGCTTTTGGCAGTCTCCCACAAAAATGGGCACTGGTTCCTTCCCCATTTCAGGAAGCTGTGCCTTCCATTCATGCCCCCATATAATCATTATTCAAGTCATCCTCACTTCCTCCCCTTCCTCTTCCTAAATCTAACTTAAATATGGAAACACCAGCATGGTCTGGTTCCAGACCCTGATGCCTGTGGCAGACAAACCCAGGATCAGAAAGCAGAAACAGCAATTCCCTTTATCTCAGAGTCTAGTCAAAAGACATCTTCTTGAGGACAGGGGCCATGTCCTTTCTTTTAAAAATCTTGACAATCAACATTAAATAAGGGCTCTCTCTAAAACTTTGAATTCTAAGTCCTTCTAAATGACTTAGAAGGAACTTAAGTAACTATTTAGTCCACTGGGCTTTCTGTTGACATCCCCTTGCCCCATTTTTTATGGGCTTCCCTGGTGGCTCAGTGGTAAAGAATCTCCCGCCTGCAATGTGGGAGACATGGGTCCAATCCCTGGGTTTGGAAGATCCCCTGGAATGGCTATCCACTCCAGTATTCTTGCCTGGTGAATTCCATGGACAGAGGAGCCTGGTGGGCTACAGTCCATGGGGGACACAACTGAGTGACTAACATTTTGCCCCATTTTACAGACTATATAAATAAGGCCCTGGGAAAGGAGATGTGATTTACTATGTGGGCTTGATGGGCAAGCACAACATGACCTCAGGCTGTTGTTCCTTTAGGTCATCTCCTTCTTGCTCCTGGGCCTGATGTCCATGATGATTCCCCTCTGCCGGGGGTTCGGGGGCCTCATCGTTGTCTGCCTCTTCCTGGGCCTGTGTGACGGCTTCTTCATCACCATCATGGCCCCCATCGCATTTGAGCTGGTGGGCCCAATGCAGGCCTCACAGGCCATTGGCTACCTCCTGGGTATGATGGCCCTGCCAATGATTGCCGGACCCCCCATTGCAGGTGAGGTTAACATTGCAGGGAGAGCATGAGTAGGGGAGTCCTGTTTTCCTTGGGACCTAGCCCTCCTAAGTGCCTCTGCTTAAAGTCCCTTTCTCCCTCTTCTCTCTTCAAGTAGTCTCATCAGAGTGCATGAAACCTCTTACCACTATTGATGAAAGAGACTAAGCACAGCTTATGTGCATGGATTCATTTGAGGGGATGGGCTTTTCATGGCTGTGAGTTTTTATTGTAGACAGAATGGCTGATTCCAGGAGGGTAGAGAGAATAATGGGTTTGGCCTTCTGACCATTCTATTGATCCCGAATCTTCTCTCTCTCTCTCTCTGTCTTCACAAGCAAGTAATTATTTTCAAGGTAGTTGAGCAGGAAGAGAAACAAAAGTGGGCCCTGGTTTTATTAATACTTAGAGACATCCCTTCCTCCTCTACCAACTTCTGAACTGAGCCTGTAGAAAACATTTAATTAAGACCACAACTCAAGACTGGACCAATGAAGCTCACTTATAGCAGGCAACAGGCAAAGTGTTGGCTTGCCATCTTTCAGCACTCGTAATTTCTCTACTTCCAAGGAGGGCATGGTTTGTACCCTAGAGAACACAGGAAACAAAGAAAACTAATAAGAGAACATCATTTCCTCTTTATGATTTATTGCAAATATTGATTCATGGGATAGTGTCTCTTAAGCTGGCCAACTAGGCTAACTCAGTTATTCCTTGAATACCAATTCAGTGCAAGGTGTTGTGAGGGCACTGGTTGTACTGTATTACAGTGACAAAGGCTCCTACTCAGGCCATTGTACAACAGCCACACTGTCCACTGGGGGAGAGGAGCCTTTACCTAACTCCTGATTCCAAATGTGGATCCCAGAATCCATATCTCTTTCCACTTTGCTTACCTATTAAGCAGCCCCAGGACCTACCTGCCTTTCACTAGTACTGTTTCTGGGCTCAACCTCCCTATGAGGTATCCCACATTAGCTTCTGGAGGTGAGCACAGAAGGCTCCATGTACCATGCCAAACACATTCACCACATTGGCAACCTAGAACCCAGAGCGGCCAACCATATCTGTAACTTGAAGGAAAGATACGCTTATACACTAACCCTAGCCTCCTCTTAGGGCAAATGGGCATTTCAAAGAAAGGGAAAATAGAAACTTGGCTGAATTATTACATAAGAACACTCTAGCCTAAGTTGGGTGTGAGAAGGTGTATCACTGTGAACCAAGACAAGTCTCACCTTCTGTGTTCTTTTAAAATAGCCTCCCTCCATATCTATCTCCATACCTCGGAGTGACTAGAAGTTAACTGTAGCTTATGAAAGTAAAAAATGGAGAACTTTGAGAAGTTTCATTTGCTTCTTTTGTAATAAGCATTTGCCTCAAGAGCCTACAGTCCCAGTGGCTCAGGGAGGAACTGCTTGTCTTTGTAATAGAGGTTTTGCGTCTTCCATCGAGGAGTGTTTAAACTGAGTTGGGCTCCCAGGTCAAGGCAGTACAGGCCAAGATTCTCTGGACAGGCATTTTGATGGCTTCTAGAAGAAGCAGAGAACATCTTTGTATAGTAGAGTAAAGCTAAACTTGACTTGTCTCTGTTAACTTTTCAGGCCTCCTCCGCAACTGTTTTGGGGACTATCATGTGGCCTTCTACTTTGCCGGTGTACCCCCAATCGTTGGGGCAGTAATCCTCTTGTTCGTCCCTCTGATGCATCAAAGGATGTTCAAGAAAGAGCAAAGGGATTCCAGCAAGGATAAGATGTTGACCCCTGACCCAGACCCCAATGGAGAGCTGCTGCCAGGCTCCTCTACCCCTGAGGAACCAATCTAATGCCTTTTATTTGCCATCGTGTGCTCCTCCCCAAACCTTTCCCTTCACCTTGCCCTGCTCGGCATTTACATTTTTGCCACCAGCACACTTGTTCCCAAACCTGCACACACAGCGTTTCAGCCACCTGACCATCCCCTTGGAGCCAAAGCTCCAGGTGTTCCAAACTCATTAACCAAATTCTCCCCATGAATGCCTTTAAACTTGCCAGGGTTGTCTCCTTCCAGGCTCTAGGAAAGCTTGGGATCACCCCCTGGCCTTTGGAACCTCTCCATAAACTTTGTAACTCTTGGGGGAGGGGAAGGATGGGAATTCCTGGCCCAGCTTGTTAGTCACCCACTAAAAGCAGCTGCCAAAGGTGCTACTGTATCCCCAGGAGCCTGGTGGGAAGATCTAAATCTCTGTGTGCTGAGGAATTCCTTGACATCTGTCCTTGGGAACCATTGAGAGGTGTGGCAGAAAGGGCACAGAGGTAAAATGACACAAGGAATCTTATTTAGCCTCAGTGTCTCTGAGGGCTGTGGCTTCCCAAGAGGTGTGGATGACATCATTTTACAAGTGCATAGAGAGTCTCTCCATCATAAGGTTAGTCAACAGTCTGCCTCCTTCTTTCCTTTCTCCTTTTATTCCTCTACTGCCTCTTGTCCCTTCTCATTCACCTCTATTTCTTTTCATAACTGTCATAGACTAATGGGTGCTTGAAGAAAGGAGGGACCCAGAGCTTGGAACAATCAACCCTCATCTTGGCCCAACCCACCCCTAACACTAGCATCAGTTCAACTCATCTCAGGCTGAGCTACATCTCACCGTTTGGCTCAAGCTCCTATAATCGACTGGAATAATAGAATATCACATAGGAAAGGGACCTTAAACACTATAAAATTGCATTCACTGATTTTTACAGATTTTCTGGGCTAATGCATTAACCTGCAGGTGGTTCCAGCTCCCCATCCTTATACCCACCTGTCAAAATGTGAAGAAATTCCTCTCATCTCAGGAGGCAGAGGGAGACTGATGACAGGGGGAATGGCATGGTGGGGAGGGGCAATAATTATTGACCTGGGGAAGGACCAATTCCTCCATCGCTCATTATTCATGACAGGTCAACATTTTCACCTGGGCCAAGCCAGGAAAAGAACTGTTTGAGGGAAAATCGTATTTCCAACCTGGATCCCCCAAATGTAGAGGCAGCAGCTGCACATAGGGTTGGAAAACTTCTTTTAGGAAGAGCAAACCATCACAGCTTTTACTACCCAATGTGTCCCCCATGCTGGGCATCCTGGACCACTCAGTTAATGGGAATTAAAGGTGCCAGGAAAGATAGACTCTGGACTATCTTCATCCTCTGAAGTAGGTGCCAGGTGCTTCCCTATGCCTAGGCTCTGGTCAGCACTCTTGCTGAAAAGAATTTCCAGCCAGGCTGTGTCCAGCCAGCACAACTCACCTTATTAGGAGCTCACCCACTTTCTTTATTCAGCCTCTTTTTGTCTCTCCCATTCTAGGTCTTTTTCTGTTGTATTCCTGTTACCCTAATCTTCTCACCAGGCACTTTGGCTGTCACTTAGAGCTAACAGTGACTTGCTACTCCGAGCCAGAGCCATCCCAGGGCCAGGAGGATTAGGTTGCCCCTGAGGAAATCCAAAGAAGACAGTGGTCCCCCACCCATGAGTTTTTCCGTTACAGACAGGCAGCTGGGGCATGGTTGGCCTCTGATGACTTCACTCAAGGCCAAACTCTGGAGCCCCCTCCATTGGTCCCAGTCCAGCTCTTATCAACTCCCCAAAGGAAAACCCACTGGTTCTTGGCTCTGCCTAATTACTACCCTGTTATCCCAAACAGCAGTAGAACAGGACAAGCTGGCCCCCAGGAGCTTTGTAACTCCCAGAAGAAGCCACTGAAAATATTGGAGCAACAAAGCTCCTGATTCCATTCTTCCCTGCCCACCCCCACCAAGTCACCTGAGGGCAGTTCTGTAGGGCCTCTTTTGTTGCTCATGGTGTGGACAGCTCTTAAGAATCAGGCTGCCACCCACTTCTCTCCAGATGAAGGAAAGACATTCATGGGTCCCAAATCTGCTCTATCAGGTGTCATATAACATGGCAGGGTGTCAGTTTACTTCTTCCACACATGTACATGTGCATGTGTGTGCTTGTGCGCTTTTGGGGAGAATGTTGGTTGGTGAAAGCAGCACAGTATTAATATTTAGGGTAAGATGCAGCTTCTTATGCACTACAGTTAAATCAAGGAGAATGAACAAAACTTGGGAGCTTGAGATCTGGGACGTTTAAATACTCAAAAGGTTTGGAACAAAATAAACAAATCTAAAAATCCAGCTTTGGTGTGTATGTTGCCTACACTGGTGAAATAGTCCTAATCGGGTTAACAGCAGAAGTTTAGCTTCAGAACTAAAATCATTTCACATCAAATTTCTGCCAGGGTCTATACTCTGTGAGAGCAGAAATTGGAGAAGGAGCTATATAGGGGTTTGAAGTTGGGTGAACTATTCATGATTGGATTTTTAGGGAGCTCTGAAGTAAAAAATTGTTTACTTCACAAAATGAGAACATGGTTAGTGGCTGAGTTGGAGTGGAGGCCCCACCAAGGCTACCACCTTGTTACAATAATGCCATGTTGAAAACTATCAAAGACCTTGCCAATAATCCAGTGCAAGCCCCTTTTCTTCTCCCTTGTTATTGATGGGGTAACTTGAAGGGACTAGTATAGTTGGGTTATATAACCAAGCAGCAGCCTAAAATTGAGGGTAACACAGAAGAGAGATCTATAGCAATGACAAAGCGTAACCTTAGAATCTCTGTTGTTCATACTCTGCATTGAATTTAACTGGGGACACTAACGTCTGGATAAAAGGCACTGCAGCAGGTTCACACAATTCATCAGTGACAGAGTAGGTTGAAACTTTGAACTCAGGTCACTGACTTCCAGTCCAGTCCAAACCTCTAGCCCACTTCATTCAACAACTATATATCGAACCCATCTGCAAACTAGTGTTGGCAGGACCAGCTCCAAGCAAAAATGAAATCTGAGCCAAATCTGACTTTTAGCAGAGCCCATTTTTTCACAATTAACTCTCACTTCCAACTGACATACACTTTTGGAATTCTCTCTTCTCAAACCATTTCAGACTTTCATGCAGCCTTAGCCTTGAAGAGCTGGTCCCATCTATTGCCCTTCTAGCCTCAGCAACCCAAGACATACAAATAAAGCCCATCTCCCTGTGGCTATACACTGGACAGGAGAAGAGTGGAAGGGACTGGTTTCCTTTGCAAGAAGGTGGTTTACCACCCAGCTCTTGGCTATTGTTTCTCCCCTGACTCAGTGCAGACATCCTCAAGCCGCCAGCCTCATGTCTTCCCACTGAGACTAATTACTCTGTTCTGCTGCCTGGGTGTTCTCCCACCCAAGGTCTGCTGCCCCCTCCATCCCTCCTCTAGGAGCTCCAAGGCCCTAGTCTGTGTTTGATCACTCAGGATCATTAGATTTCAAAGCTGTGGAATCGTATAATTTTTATGAGCATATGCTCTCCTCTAGGGCCTTTTCTGGAGAAGGCAATGGCACCCCACTCCAGTACTCTTGCCTGGAAAATCCCATGGATGGAGGAGCCTGGTAGGCTGCAGTCCATGGGGTCGCTGAGGGTCGGACACGGCTGAGCGACTTCACTTTCACTTTTCACTTTCAAGCATTGGAGAAGGAAATGGCAACCCACTCCAGTGTTCTTGCCTGGAGAATCCCAGGGACGGCGGAGCCTCGTGTGCTGCTGTCTATGGGGTCACGCAGAGTCGGACACGACTGAAGTGACTTAGCAGCAGCAGTGGGGCCTTTTCATGTCTGAAGAGGCAACCAACAGTTCCCTGCCTCTTCACAGCAGCAGAGCAGGCCAGCTAACAGGAATTACATGTGCCTCCAGCAAAACCATGGTATCTGACAGCTGGTGCTTAGATAGGGTGGGTGCTGGTTTGAACCACAGCCTTTGAAGCAAGTTCAAATTCTAATAAGCTGAAATGTAGAGGAGACTCCAGAAGAGTAAGAAAAGGGATTAAATACCCAACTTCTGCAAGCATTGAGAAGGCTTTTCTTTAGAAGGCCTTTCAAATCTTGCATTTCAGCTCTCTCTAGTGGTCACCAGAAGCAAAGTTCCATGCCTGGTTTTCAAATCATTTCAGTAATATTTTCTAGGGACCTGCTTTGACAGGCACTTTGCTAGAACCCAGGGATTTCGAGAATGAAAGGAACAGAGGTGGAGGAAAAAGAGAGAGAAGAAACACAAGAAGGAATTTGAACTACCTGCTTTCCAAGATGCCTTTTCCTCTTCTGGACCCCAGTGCCTGGAGCCTATGGACCTTAATGCCTTTGGCACAGGCAGGGGCCACCACGCCCCTTCCAGGATGGAGGGCTCAGCATTTCCCTCTCCCTTTTGCCCTAAGACTGGCCTCCCCCGACCAGAACCTCTCAGAAGAACTACACTCTCCTCAGCGTTGGTTTCTTGCTGAGCTGGAGCGAGATAAAATTAGTCCATTGCTCACAACTAACAAGTGTCAACCCATGTCCAGCTGGAGGGAGAGGACAGAGCTAACCCATGTGCGCTCCTGCTGGCCAGTTGACACGGGGTCTGACTTCGGCTGTCCAACAACCCTGGCCCAGGGCCTCCTCATTCCCCTGTCCTGCCTGCCCCAGAGATGGGGAACTAGAAAGGCGCGGGGTGACTGCTACTCTACTTTCCCCAACACACACCCACCCTACACTGCCCTTGCGATGACTGGGGATTGGGCCGTGGGATCCGCAGATGTGGGTGCTAGCTGGCACCATTTCCCGCCAGATCCCCATGCCCACTCCAACTTGGAGAATGCCTGAGGATGGAGATGGGGCTGGGGTGGGGGGCAGTTCACCGGCCCTGGCTGCTCTCCTGGTCCTGCCACTGACTTTGGGTCACTTTAAGCAGGGTGGTGGGTGGTTCTTCCCCCTCCGTGGCTTTCCATCCATTTCCCTGTCTGGAAGGGGTCGGAACCCAGGAGACATGCCAACTGAGATGCTCCTGCTACTCAAACGGGAATCAGACCCATCCAGGAAAACCAAGTCTTCCCTCTCAGAGGAAGCAGGTGGGAAGGAAGGTGGGAGGGCCCAACTCCAGGCCCTGCCAACTGTCTGGGGAGCCAGATGGATAGACAGCAGCTGCGCATGTCCTAACCTCAGCTCCTCCTCAGTACCCAACTCCCACTGCCCTGCCCGGGCCACCACCACCAGGGATTGCAGCATTGTTGCCCCCATCGAGCTTTGGGTCGAGAAACCTGGAGGTGATTCTGTCTGGGCCATCCAATAACAAGCCCCCCGCCAGCGACTCCCTACCAAATCTGTCCCCAAGGTCCTAATGGTGGGGTCAACCTGCAACTAGCAAGGACCTAAGGGCATCCCAAGTGGTGCTAGTGGTAAAGAACTGCCTGCCAATTCAGCAGACATAAGAGATGCGGTTCCATCTCTGGGTCGGGAAGATCCCATGGAGGAGGAAATGGGCAATCCACTCCAGTATTTCCCTGGAAAATTCCATGGAGAGAGGAGCCTGGCAGGCTATAGTCCATAGCGTTGCAAAGAGTTGGACATGACTGAAGTGACTTAGCATGTTCACATGCAAGAGATTCCAGGCAGGAGGCCTGCCGGTATGAGGAGACTAGAAGCAAGAACTACCTCCAGAAAATGCTCTGCTGTGGCCCAGAGCAGCTATCCTCCTCTCTCTTCTCTCCAACCTCCAACCTTGGGTTGGCTGTCCCCATAAAAGTTGTCCCAGAACCCCAAGGGACAACCACACTGGCTGATCAAAGCTCTTGATTCAGGCTGGCTCTCCCAACACAGTGCCCCCAGATCCTACTCAAGATGAAGGTGAGCACCCACCAAATGCCCTAGGCTCACACAGGTGAACTAGCAGGATTTCCTAGGGTTCAGAACCCTCCTTAAAAGCTGGACAGACCACCAGGAATGGAACAGATTAACTTTAAGACCTGCCCCCTCAATTTGCTCCCCACCCAACACTCCTCCACCTTACTCTCCAACAACCTACTTCCTTCTGCTTGTTGCCTAAGAAGGGGTGAAAGAGGGGTCCAGGGCAACCACCTCCACTGTCCTCCCACACACATCCACGTACATGCTTTCTCTCTCCAAGATGGAGTCTTCTGAGGCCCAGCCTTGCAGATTCTTCTGCCTTAAAGCCCGTAAAGGCCAGAGATTCCTCCTGTCAGTCCAAGACCTCCCACATACATGCGCAGACACACTCCTTTCATCCTTGAGCTCCAAGAACACAAGAGCCTTCCCCCAGCATATTTGGACACTGAGGACACTTTAATGATAACAGGGCATCTTCACCTGTTAGGAGGCGCAGTTTACAGGTCATAGGTGCTCCTATACCTCTCATCACACCTGACCCTCCCCCCAGCACTGGAAGGCAGCTACTCCTGTGTCTGTTTTACAGATAGGGAAAGTAGGCCCCAGAAAAAAACTGAATGCCAGTTTTCAAATGCCTTCTCCAAGGCTCTTTCCACTGCACCTCATAGAAAGTATGGAAGTAAGCGAGTCTTTCTTTTGACTTCTCAGAAAGCCTGCTTGCTACTCCTGGAGTTAGTACCTGCTGTTCCCCAGGCCCAATCTACCCTTCAAGGAAGGCACTGGGTAGTGAGTGGCACTACAGCCCCAAGATAAAGGCATACAAAGCAGCAAAAGCTGAGCCAGAGTCCTAACCACATATCCCAGCCTCTCTTTTAGAGGGAATGGGACAGGGAGGAGAATGTGGAAGAGGAATTAGGAGTCTCTGATTTTCTTTCCCTGGGGGTGCACAGTATTGTCTTCTGGGTTCCTCTTTGCCTCAAAATTGTTTGTTGTTGTTGTTCAGTCACTAAGTTGTGTCCAACTCTTTGTGACCCCATGGACTGCAGCACACCAGTCTCCTCTGTCTTCCACTATCTCCCGGAATTTGCTCAAACTCATGTCCGTTGAATTGGTAATGTCATCCAACCTTCTCATCCTTTGTTGTCCCCTTCTCCTCCTGCCTTCCATCTTTCGAAGCATCAGGGTCTTTTCCAATGAGTCAGTTCTTCGCATCAGGTGGCCAAAGGATTGGAGCTTCAGCTTCAGCATCTGTCCTTCCAATGAATATTTGGGACTGATTTCCTTTATAATTGACTAATTTGATCTCCTTGCAGTCCAAGGGACTCTCAAGAGTCTTCTCCAGCACCACAATGTGAAAGCATCATTTTTTCACCGCTCGACCTTCTTTACAGTCCAACTCTTACATCTGTACATGACTACTGGAAAAAACATAGATTTCACTATATGGACCTTTATCAGGAAAGTAATGTCTCTGTTTTTTAATATGCTGTCTAGCTTTGTCATAGCTTTCCTTCTGAGGAGCAAGCATCCCTTAATTTCATGGCTGTAGTCACCATCTGCAGTGATTTTGGAGCCCAAGAAAATAAAATCTGTCACTGCTTCCACTTTTTCCCCTTCTGTTTTTTGAATATAGTTTTAAGCCAGATTTTTCACTCTCCTCTTTCACTCTCATCAAGAGGCTCTTCAGCTCCTCTTCACTTCCTGCCATTAGAGTGGTATCATCTGCATATCTGAGGTTGCAGATATTTCTCCCTGCAATCTTGATTCTAGTTTGTGACTCATCCAGCCCAGTGTTTCTCATGATGAACTCTGCATGTAAGCTAAATAAGCAGGGTGACAATACACAGCCTTGATGTACTACTTTCCCAATTTTAAACTGGTCAGTTGTTCTATGTCCAGTTCCAACTGTTGCTTCTTGACCTGAGCACAGGTTTTTCAGGTGACAGGTAAAGTGTTCTCATACTCCCATCTCTTTAAGAATTTTCCAGTTTGTGATCCACAGAGTCAAAGGCTTTAGCATAGTCAATGAAGTAGTAGATATTTTTCTGGAATGCCCTTGCTTTCTCCACGATCCAACAAATACTGGCAATTTGATTTCTGGTCCTCTACCTCTTCAAAACTAGCTTGTACATCTGGAATCTCTCAGTTCATAGACTACAGGAGCCAAGCTTGAAGGATTTTGAGCATAATATTGCTAGCATATGAAATGAGGGCAACTGTATGGTAGTGTGAGTATTCTTTGGCATTGCCCTTCTTTAGGATTGGAATGAAACTCACCTTTTCCAGTCCCGTGGCCACTGCTGAGTGTTCCAAATTTGATGGCACATTGAGTGCACCACTGTAACAGCATCATCTTTTAGGGTTTTAAATATCTCAGCTGGAATCCCATCATGTCCACTAGCTTTGTTCAGAGTAGTACTTCGTAATGCCCACTTGACTTTACAATCCAGGATGTCTGGCTCTAGGTGAGTGACCACACCATCATGGTTATACAGGTCATTAAGACCTTTCTTGTATAGTTCTTCTGTGTATTATTGCCACCTCTTCTTAATCTCTTCTGCTTCTGTTATTAATAGGTCCTTACTGCTTCTGTCCTTTATCTTGCCCATCCTTGCATGAAATGTTCCTTTGATGTCTCTAATTTTCTTGAAGAGATCTCTGGTCTTTTCCATTCTATTGTTTTCCTCTATTTATTTGCATTGGTCATTTAAGAAGGCCTTCTTATCTCTCCTTGTTATTCTCTGAAACTCTTCATTCAGTTGGGTATATTTTTCTCTTTCTCCCTCGCCTTTCACATCTCTTCTTTCCTTAGCTGTTTGTAAAGCCTCCTTGTGCTCAGTCACTCAGTTGTGTCCAACTCTTTTTTAACCAATGCAGTGTAGCCTGCCAGGCTCTTCTTTCCATGGGATTCTCCAGGCAAGAATACTGAATTGGGGTGCCATGCTATCCTCTAGGAGATCTTCCCAACCCAAGAATCAAACCTGGGTCTCCTGTGTCTCCAGCATTGCAGGCAGATTCTTTACCCACTGAGCCACCAAAGCCTGCTCAGACAACTATTTTGTTTTCTAACATTTCTTTTTCTTTGGGATGGTTTTGGTCACTGCCTCCTGTACAATGTTACAAACATAGTTCTTAGTTCTCATAGTCCATAGTTCTTCTGGCACTCTGTCTACCATATCTAATCCCTTGGATTTATTCGTCACCTCCACTGTATAATCAGAAGGGATTTGATTTAGGTCATACCAGAATGGGCTAGTGAGTTTCCCTACTTCCTTCAATTTAAGCCTGAATTTTGCAATAAGGACTTGAGCCACAGTCAGCTCCAGGTTTTATTTTTGTTGATTGTATAGAGCTTCTCTGTCTCCAGCTGCAAAGAATATAATCAAGCTGATTTTGATATTGACCATCTGGTGATGTCCATGTGTAGACTCATCTCTTGATTTATTGGAAAATGTTGTTTGCTATGAACAGTGTGTTCTTTTGATAAAATTCTGTTACCCTTTGCCTTGCTTTATTTTGTAATCCAAGAGGCCTTGCTTTCTTGGAAAAGGCCAAACTTGGCTGTTATTCTGGGTATCTCTTGACTTCCTACTTTGGATTCCAGTCCCCTATGAGGAAAAGAACAACCCTCCCCTTATTTTGATGTTAGTTCTAGAAGGTCTTGTAGGTCTTCATAGAACTGGTCAACCTTGGCTTCTTCAGCATCAGTGCTTGGGGCATAGACTTGGATTACTGTGACGTTGAATGGTTTGTCTTGGAAACGAACCCAGATCATTCTGCCATTTTTGCAATTGCACCCAAGTTCTGCATTTTGGACTCTTTTGTTGACTATGAGGGCTACTCCATTTCTTCTAAGGGATTCTTGCCCACAGTAGTAGATATAATGGTCATCTGAATTAAACTCACCCTTCTGGTCCATTTTAGTTCACTGATTCCTAAGATGTCAATGTTCACTCTTTCCATTTCCTTCTTGACTACATTCAGTTTACCTTGATTCATGGACCTAATTCCAGATTCCTATACAATATTGTTCTTCACAGCATTGGACTTTACTTTCACCACCAGACATATCCATAGCTGAACATCGTTTCTGCTTTGGCCCAGCCACTTCATTAATTCTGAAACTATTAGTAGTTGCCCTCTAATCATCCACAGTAAAAAACTGGACAGCTTCCAAATTGGGCGGTGGGTAGGTGTTCATCTTCTCATGTCATATCCGTTTGCCTTTTCATAGTGTTCATGGAGTTCTCGTGGCAAGAATACTGGAGTGGGTTGCCATTTCCTCCTACAGAGGATCACATTTTGTCAGAACTCTTCACTATGACCCACCCATCTTGAGTGACCCTGACCAGAAGGGCTCATAGCTTCCATTGAATTACACAAGCCCCTTTTCCATGACAAGGCTGTGATCCATGAACGGGTCAAAATGGGATAAAACTCCAAACAGCTCTCCCATGCCTTACTCCCTCATTTTTTCTCTTATTATTCAATAAAATTATCATTAGTGAGGGCTAATTTCCATGGCCTTTCTAACTTCCCATAGACCCCCAAAGGACCCTTTGTCTGGTTTAGTTATGAAGGAAGAGGAGGCAAGGACCAGTTCCTGGGAGGCCTTGCTTTCTTGGAAAAGGATTCATGTCTCTAAGTAGTCAGCACAACTAGCTCAGAGGCTCCTTCTCTTCTCAACTTCTAGCACTTTGCCAAGCTATAGAGAGGGGATTCAGTGTGGACAGGAGTGGAGCAGGGGTAGCAAATATCCTGCAATTAAGAGTAAGGGAGCTCACAAGGTAGCACCCAGGGAAAGGAAAAGTGGAGAACATGCCTAAAAACCTGACCACAAACCTCATTGAAGTGGACTTGTCCTATATATGCCTCTCAGCAACTGTGGCCTTTATCCTCCTCCTCATCTCCCCTGCCCCCAGCTGAGGGATTCCCTGTATCTGCAAGAGAGCTTTCTGTCATCCAGCAGCCTCCACCTCTCAGTTCCATATTTTTGGTGGGCTCTAAATTCCCAGATCCTGATAAATCCTAGCCTAAGCCTTTCCTTCAAGGTAAATAGCTTCAAGCATCCAAATCAGATCCCTTCAAGGTTAGGACTCACCTGTCAGCCACAATGACTGGGCCTGGAAATCAGAGAAAGGCAAGTTTCATAGAAAGTCAAGTTCTAGGCAAAGCTAGTTCCAGTTCAGTAGCTGTGTATATAGTTGTAACTAGTAATCTTCAGAAGCACCTTAAACATTATAATGATAGAACACAGGGGCTATAAACAAACTTTTAATTCCCTATTTTCAGTCAACCAAGTACTTTCTTCACAATAATTGGTCAACACAGTTAAGGACTGTTCTACCATGAGGAAATCAAAGACCCAAAGATCAGAAGTGAAATAGTGGAGAGCTTCTGATCTAGTAATTTTCATACTGTACTCTGTGATTCTTTGGGGGATTTACAGACGTACCTCAAAGACTACTAAAATTTCTGGGTCTGGTTTTCCCTATTCTTTCAGTGAAGAACAGCTTAATTGCTGGGTATTATACATAAAAAAGGGCTTCCCTGGTGGCTCAGTTGGTAAAGAATCCGCCTGCAATGCTGAAGGCCTGGGTTCAGTCCCTAGCTTTGGAAGATCCCCTGGAGCAGGGCATGGCAACCCACTCTAGTATTCTTGCCTGGAGAATCCCCATGGACAGAGAAGCCTGGCAGGCTACAGTCCATGGAGTCACAAAGAATTGGACACGACTGAGCAACTAAGCACAGCACATATATAAATAAAACCTAAGATGACTCTGAAAGTTGGAGAGAAGAACACAGACCAGGTAGGAGTGAAGAACCTGAGGCAGAACCTGAGGGGTGATTGACTTGAAGTGAGTGCTGCAGGTTTCTCTTTTGCCTTAATATCCCAGAGTTGGTGATAGAGAAGCTAGAAACCCATAAATGGCAATGGGCATGACATAAAAAGCCCAATGAAAATTTTTTTCTCTCTAGCCAAAGAATCAGGAAAGCAACAGTCTAGAAAGATGGAAAATTTTTATATAATGACTGTTCTACTACAGTCAAACACCATTGGAAAAATTGTGGCCCCACCACAGCCAGAAAAGGCAAAGTGGAAAGTCTAGATTCCCACCTTCATCATGCTATAACAAAGCACTGCTCCCTTCCATGACCATGGTGGTGTCACAGAAAGCCAAATATAGAGTCCAGATTTTCATCCCAGTCAGGCAGAAAAATGTGGGAAATAGTAATGAGGCATCCCTGTCCCTGGAAGCCATGCAGATATCAGAGGCAGCCTAGTGGGTGCCTGAAATGAACCCCAAAAAGCAGTAATGATAAGCCCTTCACCATCTGCACACCAGTGAAGGCCCAGTGGAAACTTGGACTTCTGTTAGTACCTCGACTTGACAGTAATGATGCAGCGTACCCTTTCTCTCACTGGCACACTGCCAGAGGAGGCCTGCTGAAACTACAACAAAGATCTAATATTCATGTAATCAGAATTCCAGGAGAAGAGAAAGTAGATGGGGCTGAAAAAGTTTTCAAAGTCATTATTTAATGACTGAAAACTCCCCAAATTGGGTAAAGGACATATTCTTACAGGTTCAAGAAACTGAGCAAACCCCAAACAGGAGAAACTCAAAGAAATCTATGCTAAAATACATCATATCAAATGTGAAAACTAAACACAAGCAAAAAAAGATCTTGAGAGCAGTAAGAGAAAAATGACACCATAATTAAAGGAGAAAAAACAATTAGAATGACAGTACATTTCTCATCCAAAACCACAGTGGGGAGATAGAAGAAGTCATAAATTTTTTCAAGTACTGAAAAAAAAAAAGAACTATCAACTCAGAATTGTATATCCAGCAAAAAATTATTGAGTAATTAAAAAGAACTGAAGACATTCTCAGATGACAGAAAACTAAGAAAATTTGTTGCCAGCAGAACTACCCTAAAAGAATGGTCAAGGAAATTCTTCCCATAGAAAAGAAGTGACAAAAGAAGAAATCTGAAATGTCAGGAAGGAAGGAAACACAATGAAAAGAGCAAAAAATAAGTAAATGCAACAAGTTTCTCATATCATCTTCAGTTTTTCTAAATTATGTTTAAAAAATAAAATAAATTATTAACAATTGAAGCAAAAATTATAATAATATCTGATGTGGCTCTCAGTGTATGTAGAGAAATTATTTAAGGAAATATTAAAAATGGGAGAGAGTGAAAAGACAAAAAAGGAGGTAAGGTTTCTACACTTCACTGAAACTGGTAAAATACTGATGCCAATTGACTGTGATAAGTTATGCATATATAATGTAATACTCACATCAACCATTAAAGAAGCAATACAAATAGATATTCTCAGAAATCAAATAGAATTCTAACCCACAGGAAGGCAGGAATAAATGTGATAAATAAAATACAGAGGGAAAAAACAGAAAACAATGAATGTCCTAGGCCATAATATATCAATAATTATATGAAATATGAATGGTGAAAATACATCAACTATAGAGATTAGCAGAGAAGGAAATGGCAACCCACTCCAGTATTCTTGCCTGGAGAGTCCTGTGGACAGAGGAGCCTGGTGGGCTGCTGTCCATGGGGTCGCATAGAGTCGGACATGACTGAAGTGACCTAGGATGCATGCATGCATTGGAAAAGGAAATGGCAACCCACTTCAATATTCTTGCCTGGAGAATCCCAGGGACAGAGGAGCCTGGTGGGCTGCCGTCTGTGGGGCCGCACAGAGCTAGATACAACTGAAGCGACTTAGCAGCAGCAGCATAGAGATTAGCAGAGTGGATTTCTTAGCACTGTGCTCTAACCAACTGAGCTAACCAGCTAGCAGATTAGAGTTATTTTTTAAATGACACAACTCATCTCAAATACATAATGATAGGTAGGTTGAAAGTAAAAGGATGGGAAAAAGTATATCAGTAGATGTCAGTCCAAGTAGAATTATCAAAAGAGAAAAAGACAAAACATAATGATAAAAGGGTTAGTCTATCAAGAAGATATAACAATCCTAAACTGTTGAAGCAAAAGCTGAGAAAATAAAAGGGAAATAAATATTATAGTTGGAAACTCCAACACTGTATCTCAAAAATTGATAGGAAAAACTAAACAGAAAAATCAGTAAGGACATAGAAGAATTAAAAATACTATCACCCAGTAGGATCTAATCAACTTTAAAAACCGCTCGACATCACAACAGCAGAATACACATTTTTTTCAAGCACTCATGGAACATATACCAAAATAGACAATATTCAAGCCATAAAACCAACTTCAACAAATTTAAAATAATTGAAATCATACATATTGTGTTTTCCCAGTGTAATGGAATCAAAGTAGAAATCATAATCAGAAAGACAACAGGAAAATCTCTAAATAAGTAGAAATTAAACAACAAACTTCTTAACAATGCATAGATCAAAGAGGAAGTCTCAAAGAAAATTTAAAAAAATACAGACAACTGAATGAAAATTAAAATAAAACACATCAAAATACATGGGACAGCTCAAGCAGTATTGAGAGGGAAGTTTATAGCACTGATTACTTATCTTATAAATTAGGAATGGTCTCAAATCAATAATCTAAGTTCCTACCTCAAGAAACTAGAAAAATAAGTGCAAAATAAACTCAAAGAAAGCAGAAGGAAAGAAAGAAAATGCAGAAATCAATAAAATTGAAAAATAGGAAAACAATAGATAAAAGCAATAAAAAAGAAAGTTAGCTCTTTGAACACATCAACAATATTTATAAACTTCTAGTAAGATTGACTACAAAGAGAGACAATCTAAATCACCAATATCTGAAATGAAACAGGATATTACAAACCACACAGCTGTTAAAAAGGTAATAATGGAATACTTGAACAACTTTCCACTTATAACTTCAATAACTCCTCAAGCCCCACAAGAACTCAATCAAGAATTCAATCAAAACAAAACAAAAAATAAAATTCAATCAAAAGGAAATATATTATTTGAATAATCCTATTAAAGAAATTGAATTGGGGCTGGTGCACCCAGAGGGATGGTAAGGGGAGGAGGGAGGGGGGTTCAGGATGGGGAACACGTGTATACCTGTGGTGGATTCATGTTGATGTATGGCAAAACCAATACAATATTGTAAAGTAATTAACCTCCAATTAAAATAAATAAATTTATATTTTAAAAAAGAAATTGAATTTGTAATTTAAACACTCCTCTAAAAGAAAATTCTACATGGATTCATTGGAAAATTTTGCCAAACACCCAAACAAGAATTAACAGCAATTTTACACATTCTCTTCCAGAAAACTTAAGATGAAAAACACTCCCCAACTGATTTTAAGAGGCCAGCATTACCTTGATAATAAAACCAAAGACAATAACCAAAAATGAAAGCTATATACCAGTTTCCCTTATGAATATAGATGCAAAATTCCTCAACAAAATATTAGCAAGCCAAATCCAATAATATGAAGAATGGTACACCATGCCCAAATGGGATTTATTCTACAGATATAATACTATTTCCATCTCTGAAATTCAATCAATATAATGTACCATACCAATAAATTAAAGATGAATAATCATGATAATATCAGCTGGTGCAGAAAAAGCATTTGACAAAATCCAACAGTAATTCATGATTATGAGCTCTCCAAAAGTTAAGAATGGAAGGGAACTAATTCAATTTGATGACCATCATCTACAATCAACATCAAACTTATGAGGAAATATTCTATGCCTTCCTGCTAATATCAGGAAAAAGGTAAAGATGCCCATTCTCACCACTGCTATTTAACATAGTACTGGAAATTCTAGACACTGCAATAAAACACGGAAAAAATATATACAGATTGGAAAGAAAGAAACAAAATTGTATTTGCAGATAACAGGATTGTCTACATAGAAAATCCTAGGGAATCTATGAAAATCGTACAGAACTAATATGTACAGCAACATCACAGTAGATAAGACCAACATACATAAATCAATCACATTTCAATATATTAATACTATCAATGAAGATGTAGACATTGAAGTTGAAAACAGTAGTATTTATAATCATTACAGAGAAAACAGGGGAAAAGCTGGCTTAAAACCTCAACATTCAAAAAACTAAGATCTGGTCCCATCACTTCATGGCAAATAGATGGGCAGAAAGTGGAAACAGCGAGATTTTATTTTCTTGGGCTCCAAAATCACTACAGACGGTGACTGCAGCCATGAAATTAAAAGACACTTGCTTCTTGGAAGAAAAGCTATGACAAACCTAGACAGCGCATTAAAAAGCAGAGGCACCACTTTGCTGATAAAGGTCTGTATAGTCAAAGCTATGATTTTTCCAGTAGTCATGTATGGATGTGAGAGTTGGATCATAAAGAAGGCTGAACATTGAAGAATTGATACATTTGAACTGTGGTGCTGGAGAAGACTCTTGAGAGGCCCTTGGACTGCAAAGAGATCAAACTAGTCAGTCTTAAAGGAAATCAACCCTGAATATTCATTGGAAAGTTTGATGCTGAAGCTGAAGCTCCAATACTTTGGTAATGTATGCAAAGAACTGACTCATTGGAAAAGACCCTGATGCCTGGAAAGATTGATGGCAGAAGAGAAGGGGGTGACAGAGGATGAGATGGCTGGATGGCATCACTGACTCAATGGACATGAGTCTGAGCAAACTCCAGGAGATAGTGAAGGACAGGGAAGCCTGGCGTGCTGCAGTCCATGGAGTCACAAAGAGTCCGACATGACTTAGAACAGAACAACAACAAAGAAAATGAAATACTTAGGTATACATCTAATGAAACATGTACTGTATCTGTATGCTGAAAATGTCAAAATGCTGTTGAAAGAAGAGCTAAAAAAAAAAAAAAAGGCATAGTCCATTCACGGATTGAAAGACTCAATACAGTAAAGATATCTATTTTCCCCAAACTGATAGTTTTAACTCAATTCCTATCAAAATCCTAACAAGATTACTTTTTGGGAAAATGGACAAGATTATTCTAAAATGTACATGGAAAGGTAAAGGAATTAAAATAACTTCTTTGAAAAACAATAACAAAGTGAGAAGAATCACTTCCTCTGATTTCAAGACATTATATAGCTATAGTAATCACAAGTGTGTAGTATTAGCTATGTAGGCTAGTTATATAGATCAACCGAATAGAACAGAAAAATCTTGACATAGTTCCGCACAAGTGTGATCAACTGATTTTTGACAAAGGTGCAAAAGCAATTTATAATCTGTTTAACAAATAATGTCAGAGCAATTGGACATCTATAGGCAAAAACAAACAAACCTACTAAATATCTGAATCATAGACTTAAATGTAAACTTCAAAACTATAACACTTTTAGAAGAAAACATAGGAGAAAATCTTCAGGACCTAGAGCTTGGAGAGGAGTTTCTTACACATGCCATAAAAAACACAATCCGGAGGGAAAAATTGATAAATTGGACTTTATGAAAAGTAAAAACTTGCTCTGCAGAAGACTCTTAAGAGGATGAAGAGACAAGCTACACACTGGGAGAAAAAAATTTACAAACCACACAGCTAACAAAGAACTCATATCCAGAATATATAAATAAAACTCAATAGAAAAAATTTCTAATTGAAAATAGGCAAAAAGTGTGAAGAGATATTTCACCAAAGAGGATATATGTTTGGCAAATAGTCACATGAAAAGATGTTTAACATTTCTTGTAATGGGAAATACAAACTAAGTATATAATGAGATATCATTATATACTTATTTGATGTCCTGTGTTCTCAGTCGTGTCCAACTCTTTGCAACCCCGTGAACTGTTGCCAGTCTCCTCTGTCCAGGGGATTCTCCAGATAAGAATACTGGACTGGGTTGCCATTTCCTTCTCCAGGGGATGTTCCTGACCCTTTTATAACTGTAGCAAAGATTTCTTTTTTAATATCACACAGCACATGTGGAATCTTTGTTGATTCACATGGAAATTTTAAAAGAAGAACACAAGTTTTGCCACTTATCCTATTTTACCAGCAGATTTTTTTTTTTCTGCTCTGCCCTCGGTTTGCAGGATTTTAGGTCCCTGACAAGGAACTGAACCTGTGCCCTTCCACAGTGAGAGCACAGAGTCCTAACCACTGGACCACTAGGGAACTCCCTGGTTGTTTTTTTTTAGCTTGTGGCAGTTTTATTGTTCATTAGTTTTGCACCTGGTGTATCTAATTCTTTGCCTATCCAGGGCCTGCTGTAGCCTGTAAATAGTGGCTAGGTGGTGAATAAGCAAAAATAAGAAGTTGCCATAGCAACAAATCTCTAGCCATTGACTTGTTGCTTCATAGGCAATTAGGTGTAATCCTGGTTTACCTGGTACCTGTAACATGGGCTTTTTTCTCCCTGAAAGTGAAAGTGAAAGTCACTCAGTCGTGTCTGACTCTCTGCCACCCCATGGACTGTAGCCCCCCAGGCTCCTCTGTACATGGGGATTCTCCAGGCAAGAATACTGGAGTGGGTTGCCATGCCCTCCTCCAGGGGATCTTCCAGACCCAGGAATCTAACCAGGGTCTCCTGCATTGCAGGCAGATTCTTTACCAACTGAGCTACCAGGGAAGCCTTTATCCCCCTGCTGCTGCTGCTGCTGCTGTCGCTTCAGTTGTGTCCGACTCTGTGTGACCCCATAGACGGCAGCCCATCAGGCTCCCTCGTCCCTGGGATTCTCCAGGCAAGAACATTAGAGTGGGTTGCCATTTCCTTCTCCAATGCATGAAAGTGAAAAGTGAAAGTGAAGTCGCTCAGTCGTGTCTGACTCTTTGCGACCCCATGGACTGCAGCCTACCAGGCTCCTCCATCCATGGGATTTTCCAGGCAAGAGTACTGGAGTGGGGTGCCATCGCCTTCTCTGTTTATCCCCCTAGTGTCTCACAATGGACAGGTCCTATCTCATTCTAGAACAACTGTATCTGTCCCCTGCCTGTCTCTTTCACACACACCTAGGTTCTGTTTTGTTTTGTTTTGTTTTTGAGCACCCAAAGAATATTGGGCAGATGCATTCTTCTTTATTGAAGTTGTTTTCCAGGCCACAAGCTCAACATTTTCTAAACGTCTCAAAATTAAATGTACAGATTTCACAGTCATTGGAGGTTGGCTCAGCCACCTCTCCCATGCTATTAATAACTCAATAGAATGTCTCTCCCATTAAAATACTAGGGAATTTACCTACGTGATTATTAAGCTTCCCAACAAAGTTAGGCATCATTATCCCTGCTTTGCAGAAAGGAAGATTGAGACTCGGAGAAGATGTGCCATCTAAAAGCACACAGCTTGTAAGAGGCATATGAATCTAACTGGCTCTTAAACATGCATTCTTTCACTACACCTTTAAGTCCTCAAATCACCTCTCGCATGGGCCATTTGCTTGATAGGATCATTGCTGCTCATTGTCAGTAAGGGCCTGAACACTTGTATTGCCTTTTAAATTTCCTAGTGCCGTGTGTTTTTATCCAGACATGCCAACAAAGGTCCATCTAGTCAAGGATATGGTTTTTCCAGTAGTCATGTATCGATGTGAGAGTTGGACTGTGAAGAAACCTGGGTGCCGAAAAATTGATGCTTTTGAACTGTAGTGTTGTAGAAGACTCTTGAGAGTCCCTTGGACTGCAAGGAGATCCAACCAGTCCATTCTAAAGGAGATCAGTCCTGGGTATTCTTTGGAAGGAATGATGCTAAAGCTGAAACTCCAGTACTTTGGCCACCTCATGAGAAGAGTTGACTCATTGGAAAGGACCCTGATGCTGGGAGGGATTGAGGGCAGGAGGAGAAGGGGACGACAGAGGATGAGATGGCTGGATGGCAACCCTGACTCGATGGACATGAGTTTGAGTGAACTCTGGGAGTTGGTGGTGGACAGGGAGGCCTGGCGTACTGCAGTTCATGGGGTTGCAAAGAGCCAGACATGACTGAGCGACTGAACTAAACTGAACTGAATTCTAATTATTCAGTTGGATCTCCAGGTGAATAGATTATTCTGAAGGAGCCAAGATAGAGGGAAGTTTCAGTGGGACAAAAGCTGCCAGGAGGTAAAATTCCTAGCCAAGTGTCTTTCTTGCACAGGACTAGGGTCCATGTCAAATATGCTATTTGCAGTGTCCTTTGTCACATAAACTTAGATCAAGGTTAAAACCAGAAATTGAACTAGGGCCTCTTCCCAAAACTTGTTGCTTAATCTACGGAGATACCCCTGCAAATGAGCCAGGCTGCATGTGCACTCACCTACAGCCCTAAACATCTCTGGACTTGGCTGGGTCCAGGAGGAATATCCCCTCAATTAGTGATGGCATGGCAGAGAGATGAGGTGGTAGGACTACAACATGGACCTACCAACTAGACTAATGAAGCAATTTATGTCACCATAACAAGTAGAAAAATACCCAGTTTCTGTGTATTGGGGCTTGTTTCCTATGCTATAGCCCAGAACTCCCTTTCCTTTGGCTTCTATATCTGAAACCCAGAAGATGAACTAGTAACTTGGACGCTGAGGTTGGGACCCCTTTTCTCATGGTTAGGTTAGGGCCCTGTGTCCAATAAATAACTGGAATCTTTCAATCCAGAGTCCCCAGTTTTTAAGCCACCAATTCTCTTGGGATGGTTTAAATTTAGACCTGCCTAGATGCAGACAGCTGAACTGAGAGACTGTCAATCATAATATACCAAGGCATATTAGCTAATCCATAAATGTATGTTAAATTTACTAGATTCACCTGAGCTTGTTGAATTTAGCCTACACAAAATTTAAAACTCAGATGTCTCTTTGGCTCATTATATGGACAACCCTGCCCCCTACAGGTACTAGCAAAGAAAAACAGAGCAATGCTAGCCTAGTTTTCAGCGAGAAGAGCTTGTTACACTGTATTTGTGGCATTGGGTTCTATTACTTGAGAATTTCTCACTGATGGCAGAAAACAGTCGTTCGAATCAGATTAGAATAAAATAACATAAGAGCCACATGGTTAGGAAAACAAAGAAATCTAGAAAGATAAATCAAAAGCTTAATATACCTCAGCAGGGTAGTATGGACTTAGTTTTCCAGCACTTACACTTGGAAGTAAAGGGACAGGGAAGAGAGAGTCTTATGTGGTATTATGGAACATGCAGCCAAGCTAGAGTCAGGTCTGTCTTTGATTTTTCCACTTACGAGTTAAAATCAGAACACTTCACTCCCATGATCAAGACTCCAACAGCTTCTCATCTCAGAATAAAATCCTATCTCCCTTCCCTGAGCTATAAAACCTTCAAGAATTGTCCCTTACTCATCTGTTACAGGTTTCCATCCTCCAACATTGCTCCTTTTCCTCCCTCCAAATAATGAGCAGAGCTCATTTTCTGGGACTGGAATAACCCTAATCCTTTTCATTCAGGTATTGGTTTGTATCACCTCCTCAGAGAGGTCTTCTCCAACCACCCTATTCAATCTCAGTCACAATCACATCATACAATTTAATTTTTCCCCAGCATTTAGTCATTGTTTTCATTTACATTTATGAATGTATCTGCCCCTCCCTACTAAAATGTAAGTTCCATGAAGGCAAGGGCCTTTGTCTTGTTCACCATTGTATCCTCTACACTTGGAATGGTACTTGGGATATAGATACCAATAAAAAAAAAGTCTGACAATCAGTACTAGCAGTGGGACCTGGAGCAAATTATTTACCCCATGATTCTATTTCAGTCATGAAATGCAAGTATTCAATTGCTCCCAAATGTTGTATCAAATAAGAGGGGAAGTGTAGGGGGAAAAAAGCTTAGTTCAGTGGCCAATAAAGAGGCAGGTATTCAACACGTCTAGGCTTCAGCAATATGTGAACCGTGAACTTCCAGATGTTCAAGCTGGTTTTAGAAAAGGCAGAGGAATCAGAGATCAAGTTGCCAACATCTGCTGGATCATGGAAAAAACAAGACAGTTCCAGAAAAACATCTATTTCTGCTCTATATGCCAAAGCCTTTGACTGTGTGGATCACAAGAAACTGGAAAATTCTGAAAGAGATGGGACCACCTGACCTGCCTCTTGAGAAACCTACATGCAGGTCAGGAAGCAACAGTTAGAACTGTACATGGAACAACAGACTGGTTCCAAATAGGAAAAGGTGTACGTCAAGGCTGTATATTGTCACCCTGCTTATTTAACTTATATGCAGAGTACATCATGAGAAATGCTGGACTGATTGCCGGGAGAAATATCAATAACCTCAGATATGCAGATGACACCACCCTTACGGCAGAAAGTGAAGAAGAACTAAAGAGCCTCTTGATGAAAATGAAAGAGAATGAAAAAGTTGGCTCAACATTCAGAAAACGAAGATCATGGCATCCGGTCCCATCATTTCATGGCAAATAGATGGGGAAACAGTCGAAACAGTGGCTGACATTATTTTTCTGGGCTCCAAAATCATTGCAGATAGTGACTGCAGCCATGAAATTAAAAGATGCTTACTCCTTGGAAGGAAAGTTATGACCAACCTAGACAGCATAAAAAGGTCTGTTTAGTCAAGGCTATGGTTTTTCCAGTGGTCATGTATGGATGTGAGAGTTGGACTATAAAGAAAGCTGACTGTCGTAGAGCTGATGCTTTTGAACTGTGGTGTTGGAGAAGACTCTTGAGAGTCCCTTGGACTGCAAGGAGATCCAACCAGTCCATTCTAAAGGAGATCAGT
Source organism: Capricornis sumatraensis (assembly GCF_032405125.1). Classification (NCBI taxonomy): domain Eukaryota; kingdom Metazoa; phylum Chordata; class Mammalia; order Artiodactyla; family Bovidae; genus Capricornis; species Capricornis sumatraensis. Next base: position 75,807,858 of record NC_091092.1, on the reverse strand, counting down.
CCTGGGTGTTCATTGGAAGGAGTGATGTTGAAGCTGAAACTCCAGTACTTTGGCCATCTGATGAGGAGAGTTGACTCATTGGAAAAGACCCTGATACTGGGAAAGATTGAGGGCAGGAGGAGAAGGGGACGACACAGGATGAGATGGTTGGATGGCATCACCGACACAATGGACATGGGTTTGGGTGAACTCTGGGAGTTGGTGATGGACAGGGAGGCCTGGTGTGCTGAGGTTCATGGGGTCGCAAAGAGTCGGACATGACTGAGTGACTGAACTGAACTGAATTTATCAGTTCTTCAATCCATATCCATCTCTCCTTCCCTTTCCCTTTTAGGCCTATGCTGACACTTTGCATTAACTTTTCGGTGAAATCAAAGTGTGTATACAATACTGGTGATTGAAGGGTGAGTGCTATAAGTCACGGTGTGCCTTTAAGTGGGTTCCCCAGTACCTCTCTGTAACAGTTGTGTGTAGATATTTCAGGTCATCTAAAGATGTCAGGGTCAGGAATCTTGCCCACTCAAGTTTCTAGGCTGATTTATAAACTGGCATTTTAAACAGAAAATAAGGTCTAAGCCAGGTGTAGTTAATATATGCTGGATAGTTAACTTATAAGGTATTCAAAATCAAATATACCAATAGCATAAACTGAAGGGAACATTTTGGGGTGGGATGGAGAGAAAGAACAAGAATGGCTTCTCCATCTTTTTCTCCAGGTGATTTTGACCTCAGACTTAAAAAACAACGGAGAAAGGGCTTAGTCAGTACCTATATCTGTATAATGCTGCTGTTCTGTGCTCAGTCATGTCTGACTCTTTGCAACCCCATGGACTCTGTCAGGCTCCTCTGTCCACGGGATTCTCCAGGTAAGAACACTGGAGCAGGTTGGCATTTCCTCCACTAGGGGATCTTTCCGACCCAGGGACCATCTTGCATTGGCAGGCAGATTCTTTCCCACTGCACCACCTGGGAAGTCAATATCTGTACAAGGGCTGTTAGATAATAGCACTAAAATGAATCTGGGAATATATTCCTATTTAGGCTGAATGATTTTCCTGTTTAAAAATGTAGATGCTACTGGTCCTCACATGTGGAGAAAAGGGATTAACTCAGATGCTGGAGAAGATAGTATTATTAGGGATGTTTTCTTTTTAATTTGAACAGGAGGGCAGAATTTGGGCTTAGTTGCCAAGTTGGTCTCTCCTTAGGAATAATTCTATACTTTCATGTTAACAGAGCCTTAGACACTTTTCCGTTTTTTTCCTTCTCCCAGGAAAGGGCAGGGCCAAGACAAAACAGAGTGACTCTTCCTTAATTTTCACCTTTAATCTAGAGGGGCTACACCCAAGATTCTGAAAGAAGCTGAACGATGTGCTCCTCTGGCTTCTTCCAAGTAAGCAGTCTGATTCAAGAGCTGTAGATAGGTTTGCCACCCATGCAGACGATAGAGCACTTCTTGGAAATTATTTGTATTACTTTAACATAGTACATGAAACTTTGGGTGCTTATTCTGCAATAAGTAAATATAGTAAATGTAACACCTGCTGTTTATTAGCTGCTATGTAATACTACAGTTGTGATGGGCCTCTCTAACTTTTAATCATAAGAGCCCTCAACCAGCTAAGGTCTTTTGCTAACTGTTTAAATATTTTATTTCAAACTTTTTTTCCTTATTGCGTGGCATGTGGGATGCATGATCTTAGTTCCCCACCAAGGACTGAACCCATGCCTCCTACAGTGGAAGCTCAGTCTTAACCACTAGACCACCAGGGGAAGTCCATTTTGCTAATTATTAATGTCCAAGCTTTGGTAGGCAGTGTATTCTTTTAACCCCAGAAGGGGAGGAGAAAGATGGTAGCTTTGTAAGCTTGGATAGACATTCTAAGCCACAGTTTTGATACACAATTAGCAGCATAATGTCTGTTTAGTTCTAAGGTAGTGTAGATGAGCAGATGAAGTGTGCATATCTACAGGTGAACTTTTAAAACTTAACACCATTTGCACTTTAATCAATCTCTAACACCTACTTTAATCAATCTCTCCCATATTGTTCTAGAACTGCACTGTTCAATGTGGTAGCCATTAGCCACTTGTTGCTGTTGAGCATTTGGAATGTGCCTTGTCCAAAATGAGACATACTATAAGTGTAAAATACCAGATTTTGAAGACTCACTGTGAAAAAAACCCAATGAAAGTATCTTCATTTTTATATGGATCACATTTAAACATTTTTATTTAATGGGTGAAATAAACACCCATTGTTTATTTGTTGTATTAATGTTGTTAATGTTGTATTAATATTAATTGCAACTATTATCTTTATTCCTTTTGTAACAGGGCTGCTGGAGCTTCCTAGGTGGCTCAGTGGTAAAGAATCTGCCTGCCGATGCAGGAGACAAGGGTTCAATCCCTGGGTCAGGAAGATCCCCTGGAGAGGGAAATGGCAACACACTCTAGTATTCTTGCCTGAGAAATCTCATGGGCAGAGGAGCTGGGAGGGCTACAGTCCATGGGGTCAGAGTTGAACACGACTTAGCAACTAAACAACAACAATGTAGCTGCTAGAGATTTTTAAATTACATGTGACTTGCATTTTATTCCCACTAGACAGCACTATTCTAGAACATTTGGTATAGATAGGGGAAACTGCATTTTGTATCAGTCAGCAACACTATCCACTGAGAAATTCAACAATATTTCAGAGGCTTTGGGTCTGCCAAAAACAAGAAGGAAAACCTCGGACCAGCACAATGCCTAGTACATAGTGGGAGCACAACATACATTTACCTATTAGCTGAGGAAACAAACTCTAAATTCAGATGGGCCCTTGTTCACTCCATTACTCCTCAATGCTCCCCTCTAATATCATTTGCCATGGGGATGGATAATTATGCTATGTGTATCTTTTAAGGTTTTTGTAATACTTGATGTTTCCCCATTGAAATATCTGCTTATTGTGAGTAGGGATCCTATTTCTCTACGTTTAAATGTTGAATGAGACATGATCATTATTTTAAAGCACTCACCTCAGCAGCAATTTACTTGTTCTATATCTAGTACTTGAAATGCCATGTTCTTGGTTGCTTTCAGAGTAGAAGTGGAAGTGAGAAATATATTGAAGGGATTAGATCTGATAGAGTGCCTGAAGAACTATGGACAGAGGTTCCAGATATTGTATAGGGGGTGAAAGTGAATTCGCTCAGTCGTGTCTGACTCTTAGCAACCCCATGGACTGCAGCCCACCAGGCTCCCCCGTCCCTGGGATTCTCCAGGCAAGAACATTGGAGTGGGTTGCCATTTCCTTCTCCAATGCATGAAAGTGAAAAGTGAAAGTGAAGTCGCTCAGTCATGTTCGACTCTTTGCGACCCTATGGACTGCAGCCTACCAGGCTCCTCCATCCATGGGATTTTCCAGGCAAGAGTACTGGAGTGGGGTGCCATTGCCTTCTCTGAAAAGAAGTGAAGTGAAAGGCAAAGGAGAAAAGGAAAGGTATACCCATTTGAATGCAGAGTTCCAAAGAATAGCAAGGAGAGATAAGAAAGCCTTCCTCAGTGATCAATGCAAAGAGGAAAACAATAGAACGGGAAAGACTAGAGAGCTCTTCAAGAAAATTAGAGATACCAAGGAAACATTTCATGCAAAGATGGGCACAATAAACGACAGAAATGGTATGGACCTAACAGAAGCAGAAGATATTAAGAAGAGGTGGCAAGAATACACAGAAGATCTATACAAAAAGATCTTCATCACCCAGATAACCATGATGGTGTGATCACTCACCTAGAGCCAGACATCCTGGAATGTGAAATCAAGTGGGCCTTAGGAAGCATAACTATGAACAAAGCTGGTGGAGGTGATGGAATTCCAGTTGAGCTATTGCAAATCCTAAAAGATGATGCTGTGAACATGGTGCACTCAATATGCCAGCAAATTTGGGACACTTAGCAGTGGCCACAGGACTGGAAGACGTCAGTTTTCATTACAGTCCCAAAGAAAGGCAATGCCAAAGAATGCTCAAACTCCTGCACAATTGCACTAATCTCACACTCTAGGAAAGTAATGCTCAAAATTTTCCAAGCCAGGCTTCAATAGTACATGAACCATGAACTTCCAGATGTTCAAGGTGGATTTAGAAAAGGCAGAGGAACCAGAGATCAAATTGCCAACATCCGCTGGATCATCGAAAAAGCAAGAGAGTTCCAGAAAAACATCTATTTCTGCTTTATTGACTATGCCAAAGCCTTTGACTGTGTGGATCACAAGAAACTGTAGAAAATTCAAGAGATGGGAATACCAGACCACCTGACCTGCCTCCTGAGAAATCTGTATGCAGGTCAGGAAGCAAGTTAGAACTGTACATGGAACAACAGACTGGTTCCAGATAGGGAAAGGAGTATGTCAAGGCTGCATATTGTCACCCTGCTTATTTAACTTATACGCAGAGTACATCATCCAAAATCCCAGGCTGGATGAAGCACAAGCTGGCATCAAGATTGCTGGGAGAAATATCAATAACCTCAGATATGTGGATGACACCACCCTTATGGCAGAAAGTGAAGAACGAAAGAGCCTCTTGATCAAGTGAAAGAGGAGAGTGAAAAAGTTGGCTTAAACTCAACAATCAGAAAACTAAGATCATGGCATCTGGTCCTATCACTTCATGGTAAATAGATGGGGAAACAGTGGTAACAGTGACAGACTTTATTTTGGGGGGCTCCAAAATCACTGCAGATGGTGACTGCACCCATGAAATTAAAAGATGATTGCTCATTGGAAGAAAAATTATGACCAACCTAGACAGCATATTAAAAAGCAGAGACATTACTTTGCCAACAAAATTCTGTCTAGTCAAGGCTATGGCTTTTCCAGTGGTCATGTATGGATTTGAGAGTTGGGACTATAAAGAAAGCCGAGCGCCAAAGAATTGATGCTTTTGAACTATGGTTTTGGAGAAGACTCTTGAGAGTCCCTTGGACTGCAAGGAGATACAACCAGTCCATCCTAAAGAAAATCAGTCTTGAATATTCATTGAAGGACTGATGTTGAAGCTGAAACTCCAGTACTTTGGCCACCTGATGCGAAGAGCTGACTCATTTGAAAAGACCCCGATGCTGGGAAAGATTGAGGGCAGGAAGAGAAGGGGATGGCAGAGGATGAGATGTTTGGACGGCATCACCAACTCAATGGACATGAGTTTTGAGTAAATTCTGGGAGTTGGTGATGGACAGGGAGTCCTGGCGTGCTGCAGTCCATGGGGTTGCAAAGAGTCAGATACGACTGAGCGACTGAACTGAACTGTGAGTAGGGATCCTATTTCTCCGTGTTTAAATGTTGAGTGAGACATGATCATAATTTTAAAGCACTCACCTCGGCAGCAACTTAGTCTAAATCTAGTACTTGAAATGCCATGTTCTTGGTTGTTTTCAGAGTACATAGTATTCTTCTGAATTTGCTTATTGGTGGCAAATCTCCACGTAGAGAAAGAATTCTCTGAAACAGCCAAGATTCATCTCAAGGATAGAAGTAGCATGAACAAACCTGAATAAGGGCTGCTTCTCTCAGTTGTTCACAAGTTCCAAATATCTTCTGAGCAACAATGACATTCTTAGAATGCCTGTGGTTGCCCAAAGCAACTTTAAAGGGCATTGACTTGGATGCCAATCAAGTAGTTGGCATACTAAGAGAAAAGGCTGCAATTTTTCCTAGTCATTTCCTGTTTCAAATCGTTGTAACTAGGGCCAAGAGCACATTTAATGAGACTGAGATGACCATTAACATTAAAGATTTGTAAAACACATCCCTGCCTCCTTCCAAACTTTTGGACATGAAATCCCTTGATACTCACAGTGGCCAAAGTGATTTACAGAATTTACACTATGTGATCTTTAATCCTCCTCAGATTTGCCCTTTAAATTTTCCTTGGCAAACTTCCCCAATGCTTATTCTAAGAAATGATACTTCATAAGTAATTATTCTAGGACTTGAGACAAGTATTTAAAAAAACTAATTAGGGACTGTATTATGGCAGCAGAATTAAGAGCCCAATGTGAAAATAAGCTCTCAGATCAGATCTGACTTGGAAATACTCTGCCACTATGTGACTTTGGGCAAATTATCAAATAGAGTGGCAATAATATACCTCAGAATCAATATGAGAATTTATAACACTTAATAAAATACCTTACAGCAATCAGAAAAAATCATAGCTATTAGTAATCCATTTGCACAGTCTGATTTAAACATCGAATGAATTTAAAGACTTCAAAGAAACTGGACCCTAGCTTTCCTGTTTTTTAAATGATCATTAATATCAAAGTTGCTCAGTCATGTCCAACTCTTTGTGACCGCCATGGACTATACAGTCCATGGAATTCTCCAGGTCGGAATACTAGAGGGGGTAGCCTTTCCCTTCTCCAAGGGATCTTCCCAACCCAGGGATCGAATCCAGGTCTCCCACATTGCAGGCAGATTCTTTACCAGCTGAGTGACAAGGGAAGCCCAAGAATACTGGAATGGGTAGCCCATCCCTTCTCCAGCAGATCTTCCCAACCCAGGAATCAAACCAGGGTCTCCTGCATTGCAGGCAGATTCTCTACTGACTGAGCTATGAGGGAAGCCCTCATAACAATATAGTTTATAATCCACTCTGATCTACCAGGTTCTCTGTTCTAGGTAATAGTCCTTTTCATTAAATTTCCCTCAATAAGATGACTGTGTATTGGCTTGTTATCTAGAATATGAACTTTTCAGTGGCATTCTTGAGCTACAAATAGAATCATGAACAACACTAAAAGTAAAACCCTGGGAGGGTATGACGCAAAGTAGCATTGACCACTCCAAAATTCAAAGGAACCGTGTTCCTATGCCAATGATAGTGTTCTGCAGTTAGGCACTAGAGGAAATGAAGTTATGATTAAAATTCACTATTAGTTAAACGAATACCAGTATTAAGGGGAAGTCAAATCCACATATCCGAATGTGATGACTTAGAAACAAAGACTCTTAGGGGTTTAAGCAACATGTGTGAAAGGCTGGAAGTAGGAATGGAAGACAAAAGCTGTCTGAGTACACATGCACACCTAGACAAGTCTTTATACTTACAGAGCTCAAGCAAGGGAGTCATCGGGTCAATAGTAATACAAGAAACATCAAAGATGCACCTACTTAAAATGTCATTTACACAAATGTTTCCAGGATTCTTATATACGAATAGTCTTTAATCTTTTATTTTACCACTGAAAGATTAAGCCATTACATAACACAGAATGGAAGTTCTATTTCATAAACCAGAACCTGCCCACACTCAAACAGTGAGGGGAACCAAAATCAAGGTTGCACTGTAATTCTACATGATTTTTTAAACCATGTCTATCTGACATTGGTGTGAAGCAACAGAATCTTTATCAGATTCCTCTTTTAAAAGAAAAACCCAAGAAGAGATGATCAAGCACAAATGATCACTTCATGCATTTTATTGATAGTCTATATTTTAAATCTGCAGTATGACATCTTACATAGGGAAAAAGCTTCTTCCTAAAAGATAACTATTAATAACCAAACCAGCTTTAATATGACCTTTCAAGGTCTTGTTTTGCTTTTAAACAAGTTAATTTTTAGCAGGTGTAAAGAAAGCACTGTACAAAAAAAAAAAAAAAGGAAACTGGGTACATTCTCAAAATTTAATACTCCAGGGCTTCCCAACCAGGAGTCTGCTGGATAGATATTGGAAAAGGGTGTTATGTTCAGCTTTAAATTGAAAGAAAATGAGAAACCAGATAAAGTAAGACAACCAAATTCACTTCACTTTTGTGCTCCTTTCTGCTTTTCTGAAAGTCTCTCCCAGAGGTCAGGAAGCCCTGGTATAACAATCACTATAGTCTTTACAGAACATACATTTATGTGCTTCATGTTCAAAGACATAAAGGCCGCCTTTGTTACTGTTCCCCCTCCAAATCCCTTTAGATTCTTATAGGCTTCAGAAAGCTTTCCAAAACGGCTGCCCAGTTCTTTATCCGAATCTAAGTAAACATCTATACCAAAGCAGCTCTTCTTGGGAGAAGACAAAACAGGCACAGATACATAATCAGGCCAATTGCGTACCTACTCAACTTGATACCGATCACATGGCCCTACATCTTTAAAAGCAGCACCTGGAACAAATGAAGCTATAAAGAGGTAAAATCCAAACATTGGACGTTAAAACACATACAAATCACTCAGTTCAAAGAATGTTAGCAAAGGGGCACTGAAAAGAGTTAAGGCTGGGCAGCCAGTTCAGCCATATCTTGGTATTAAGAAAAATCTGCAATATGAGGAACTGATAGAGGAACCCTGAAATAACTAGGCACAGTCATACATTATGGGGTTCACTTTCACTGCATATCTTTAAGATATCAGTCAATCTAAGCTTGGGGGGTCTTTAGTAAACAAATCCTAACCAAAAATAAGTATTTTGGTGAAAATAAGTATTTTGGTGATTTTGTGCCTATTTTCTTGAAATCTGAATTAGAACACCTTATGTAGACATGAAAATAATCATAAAACTGATATAAACTGTTATTCCTTGAACATTCCATCAGCTCAAATATACTGCATTTTAGATACAAAATGGAGTTACTCAAATCAAGTGAGATTGCTTACTTGTTCCAATATTCCTATTTTAGTAACGTTCCAGTTAAGCACTCTTTTCAGAATGCTAAAAATGTAAAGGGTAGGTATATAACTCAAGCTGTTTCTTAGCTGCTTTCTGAAAATCTAATTTAAAAATAAATGAAATACTAGTTACTTGGACCTTGCATTTTAACTTTCCAAATGAAGCATAAGTTGATTTACATTTTCAAATTATTTTTTCAAAAGTGAACAATTTACTCATTAATGAATTACAAGTTACTGAATATTGCTGAATAACAATTATTGAATAATCCACGGGATTTTCCAGGTAAAATACTGGAGTGGGTTGCCACTGCCTTCTCCAGGGATCTTTCCCACCCAGGGATCAAACCTGGGTCTCCTGCATTGCAGGTGGATTCATTATCAACAGAGGTATCAGGGAAGCCATTATTGAATATTACATATACTAAAGAATTATATTAAGGGAAAATAAATGCCTGACATTTGAACATGTGCCTTATCAATCTCTTGCATTACTAAGGTACAGTATACTTTAGTAAGTAGCAATCAGCATAGTCTTATAAGACAAAAGTGCCTGCAAATGTGGCTTCTATATATTTAGTATTGGTAATATATCTGACAGGGAAGCCGGTAAAACTTAAAAACTCAAATAAGGCAGATTACAAATGTTTCTTGTTCACAAACAGCAAAGAAAAGGGATGGAGTAAAGGGGGGAATAAAAATATCTTCCATCTTTAAAAGTATCAAAAACAACCACAAGGTGCCACTGTATTCTACCAAGCTGTAAAAATGGCTTCTTAAAAAGCATTTTGCAACATTTACTTTCCTATTATGTGGGTATTTTGAGAACTGCTGAAAAGTTAGGGCTGATGCCGCCCCATTTCATGTCATGGACATCTGAGAAGCAGGTGATTAAATACAAAGCATATTAAGTGATAACCCTTCATAAAAATAATTTGAGACATTGACATTAGGAGAGAATACTTGGCAGGGAAAGAACATATTTTCGGCGGGGTGGGGGGGATTACTTGAGGTAACACTTGTAACAGTTTCCTAACCTTAAATTTTGGATGAACTCCCATGATCATGTTTTTAGAGAATTCAAGTATACACACACACACACAATCCTGGTGCTAAATGTTTTTTTGTCATTGTTTATACAATTGATTCCTTATACTCCAACACTAACATGAACACTTTTGTCAATCCCCACCCTCTATTAACACCACTAAGGTATAAACACCACTTTTTAGAGCAAATATTCCAAATTAACAGTTTGGCTCATCTAGTGTTGGTGAAGTCTGCAAACTTTAAAGCTAACTTGTTCAATTTTGTTTTTAGTACTAATAAATCTCAATCACGTCAGCTGCTTGCAGTTAAACACCTCAAACGTTTCAGACTAGTAAATGAATTTTTAAAAATAATCTGAAATAGTCAAGAAAACTCAGTTTTTAGTACTTTTTCCCTATGCTTTGAACAATGTCATGTCCCAACATTGTTTTTTCTTGTTCCTATTATTGCATGAAGTTCAAACTAGGTCTTCAAGACAGAACTTTTCTGTAATAAAGAAAAAGTGCAAAGGTACAAAATGAAATGTAGTCTTTTGCAAGAAAATACTCCCTCAAGCTAACAGTTGTTTGGATGCAGGTGAGAAAAAAGATTTTTGTTCTCCATTGTACATCTGACACCTACAAATGACCTTGTCTTCAATGTCCATACTAGTAAGTACATATTGGTCATGGACCTTGCAAAAAAAAATAATCAAGTAGCAAATTCCACTAAAATATTTGTATCCATTCTACACAGTCCAATGGAAATTAGTGAGTGCTATTGAAAAAGGTTTTCACACGCACATGTCCAATATGTGCATTGAAGGCTAAAAACTTAAAATTCTATTTCCAGTGTTTATGAATAGCTTCAGTATCTACATTCATAACCAGCATTCTGCATGAGTTACCTCTTAATACTTCACAAATGAGTAATAATACGTCTTGGGAGGTTAGGAAGGTACCTGTTAATAACTTTCTTTTATGCTTAGAATGTGATGCAGTTATTTTTAAACTATTTAAAATAAACACCCCTATTATAATGGGACATTTTATACCAAGAGGAAAATGAGTTTGTTTTTAGCCAATCAGGACTACCCTGCAGATCTGAAAACCGTAGATTACACCCTTAGTAAAGGATACAAGGAGGCTCACAAATATAAACGAATCCTGACTTTTACATGGACAATTTTTTTAGAAAGATAAAATGTATTACATAAGCGCCATAAACAGTAAAATCTGCTTATATTAAAAAAAAATAAGTGAAGCTTTGTTTGGACATTATTTTCTTGCAAGAGCAGTACATATCCTTAGTAAACAACTACCATATTTACAATTTCCTTGATACTTAAGTAGGATTGAAAGCCAGAGGAAAATATAAAAGAATGAGCTTTGAAATAATCTTTACAGCTGAGTTGGTAACAGTTAAGGTAGCCAGATAATTTCTAAAGCAGATTTGTTTATTGTGTAGAGCATCTGACTATGCACACCTGGGTAATCAGCTCACTTCGTTAAGAGCCAAGGATGTGTTCAATCCCTCTTTGGGCCCACTAGCATTTCCCAGAAAAAGACAGTCCTCCACAGTCAGACTAATCCTAACCCTAACCAGCCTCAAGAGAAAGTTGGCAAGAGTACTGGGGTTCTTCACAAAGCTTACTAAGGGAACAACATAAAGTGCATGTCCCAGTCAGCCTTCTCATCTTCAAATATGGGCAGCACAATTAAAATCAGAATTTCAAATAACCCAACACGACTCACTTTCCACAAAAAATAAAACTCCCTTAGTTCATCTTGTCTTTAGATATGAGATATTAGGTCTGTATTAGAGATAGTAACAAGTGTGCACTGGTACCTTGAATAACAAATACCAAAAACAATGCAAATTTGAGACTTTCCTACTAGTATACACATCTGCACCAACTTCAATTCTTATGCTAAATAAGTGGTTTACAGTCTCTTTCCTCCATTCTTTTTTTTTTTTTTTGAGAAGCAAACTTGCAAAAACATCAATGTAACTTGTGCTAGGGGGTAGTGGTTTGTTTTTCTTAAGCCAAAACTCTGCCAAATTTGCTTCATCTGCTCAAGTAGAATACTGTGCCAAGGATCTCACCATATGAAACCAGTTCACGTCTGTGGAATTACTGTCTTCATGAAAAGTTTAAGTTCTTCCAAGCGCTTTTCTCTATACTCCCTCTTTCATTTCCTGCCTAAATCCATACTCTGTCCTTTCCTTTGCAGGTCACAGTAGCTGTTCACATACATTAAATATTATAGATATGTTCTGCTCTTACATCTACACACTTACAAAAGCAGCTTTGTACTTTGGTGTGTGTGTGTGTGTGTTTTTTTACTATGTTGGCTCACAAAAAGCAGTTTTTTCATTTCTAAGCATGGTACTTTACAATTTTTAATGCATTAATACAACAGTGCATTGGAAAAAGTACTGAGCCTCTACAAAATAGCTTTACATTTTTAAACAAATGAATGTGATTTTTTCACTTACACAAGCATAGGCCTTTTTTTTTTAATATTTCCACAAGATAAATATCTCAATTAAACTATAAGCTCACTCTACAGTGTGCCACAGTGATGGGCTTAGAAGACAGTTATACACTTAGAAGATCCTAATCTTAGTGTTATTTACACTGATAAGTCCAATATCACCTTGTCTGAAAGGTGAACAAATGATATTCAGAATGTAGCTGAATGTGTGCCAACTAATAACTGGGAATGGTATAGCTTTAAGCAGTCACTTAGGCAACATGTACTGTAACTGAGTCTAAACTGGGAATTTCCTTCACCCCTCTTTCCTATGGCATATGAAACTTTAAAGATCAATATGAAACAGATAAGAGTCACTGCTAAGGCAGACCTTTTAAGATAACAAAGGAGAAACTGACAAGTATATGATAAATCATCAGTAATAACAATTACTGATACTGAAGTCAGATTTTTATGTCCTAACATGTTGCTTTTAAATATTTCCTTTTATTTTGGAACAGAAACTAGAGAAAGGACAATGACTCATTCAGAAAGCAATGACTCAATTCTGGTTGCTACTTTACATTTAAGCACCACTCAAAAAGTGGACAGAAAGCAAGTGATTCCTGTTTGCCCATCACTATACCAGCTATGTAGCTGAGAGTTCAGACCTTAATCACACAACACTTTCTCTGTTACCAGAAGCTAAGACTGCTCTACGACAAATAGGACAAGTAGAATTCTCAGATAACCAGCGATCGATGCAGTGGACATGGTACTCATGGGAACAAGGTAGTTTACGAAGTTTGTTGCCTTCTGTGTATTCTGTAATGCAAACACTACAGGTTTTTAACGCATCATTTTCACCAAAACTTCTCATTGCCAAGTTGTCAATCTGTTCTTTGGTGAGTCCTCTAGGTTGGTCATCATCATCCTCATTTAAGAGGAAAAACTGAGCGAGACTAAGGAAGGGCAGAGAGCCACTTTCATCAAATGTTACTGGGGCCCTGTGTCGACCCTCTCGCCTGGCACCTGATGAGCCTGATGATGAGCTTCCTTCATTACTGCCTTCAAATACCTCTGAGCTAGTCTCTGAACTTTCACCATTGGAACTGGAACTAGGACTCGAACTGGAACTTGAACCAGAACTGCTACTACCACCAGAACCCCCTCTTCCATTCCGTGACTCTGACCTTTCCATATTTCGACTCGAGACTGAGCCACTAGGCTCTGAATCACTATCACTGTACATAAAGTAGCTTAACTCGCCAAAACCAGTCATTATCTGCCTTAACATGGTCTGAATTGCAACAGATGTAGTCTCACTTAAACCAGTATTTAAGATTCTACGAATTGGAATTCTGATGGTACTGACATAGGTTCTCACACCTGCTCGCTCAGAACGTGAAAACGTACGCCTAAAACCTCCTCGTTCACTTTCGTAAGTGACGGTGTTGTTTGGCGTCTGAGACCTTGACCGAGTTCTGCTAGCTATGCTATCTCTCTGCCGATATTCTCCAGGACGAACTCTTCTTACTTGAAGATCAAGGACTATGGTTGGAGGTCTCTGGCCTGATCCTGTAGATTCACCGTTGCCAGTTGTGTCTGAAGATCCTGCTCCTTGTGAGGCATTTCTTGTTCCAGAAGCTGCAAAAAGACCTCTAGTTAGTAAGTCAGGTCCACTTATTTGCTGTCTTAATGTCACGTGGTGCCGGGTTCTAGAACTTCCTTCAGTCTCATTTACCAAAGGATGCTCAAAGGTCTGAGATGAGATACTATGATGAGATCTTCGTGGAATTTCACTCATTGGATGTAGAGGTGATCTACTTCTTTCAGCTCTTGCTCGGGTTCTCCGATGGTCTGGGCTCCTACTTCTTGCCCTTCTCTGACCTCTGGTAGGTGGGGCTTCTCCTGTTAATGCTTCAGTTGAACTTCGTTCTGATCTGGGTGGCCTTGCAGATGTTGATTCAGATCGTGGATTTTCCATTTGTCTTTGGCTGTTGTTGTCCATACTTTCTCCACTAGAACGTCTTGTAGATGGTTCATTTTCATTCTCTGGATTTTGGCTCCCATTATTACGGTTAACATTGATCTCTAAACTGAATCTGAAATCACCACTGTTTGGATTAGTCCGACTCACTGCTCTCCAAGATTGGTTTCCTCTTTGCCCACTTCTTGTCGTATTTCCAGTTTGTCTGACTGAGTTAAGCCAGTCTATTATAGAGTCACCATTAGATACATCATCTGAAGAGTCTCCACCTGTTTTTTAAACAGGGAGGGGAGAAAAGGAACTATTAAAAATAAGAAATTATACTCTGAAACTTTATATTATTAATAGAAAAACATTCTGAACAAATTTCAATTTACAGATTTTTTTAAACTATACTGCACTGATTGGCAAGTAAAAGCAGGAAACTTTCAATTCCATTTTAAAACAGCAAGCGAATCCTAGAGAAATTTAAATCATTTTTTTATAAAGGGAATTGGGAGGAAGTCTATTTTTAGCATTGTATACAGAGCCTAGTGTACCACTAGGGACTGTCAGAAGACACTTTTTTCAGTCCACTGTCAAAACACTAACATAATCAAATAAGGTAAAACACCAGTTAAGGTACAGGGCTAGTATTTTAGTTCAAATTGCATTTTTTTGGTTAGATTTTTATTAGCCTACAGCATTTCTTTGGGCTCTTGACTTAAGTGCCTTGGATAATACAAGACATTTAAAAACTATAGGACTGCTTTAGACATTGCAAAAATATAAACAAGATTACTTCTTCATGTTACCAAGATTTTAAATTAACATGAAATTAGAGATCAGAACAAGTAAAGAGTCTGAACCTAGCATAGTACATATACAGCACATTCAACAACCTAATTGTTATCATATTTCACACTGAAGGAGAAACACCAGACCTGAGTAAGAACAAGATTTCTTAACAGTGTGACTATTTACATTTTGAACCAAATAATTCTTTGTTGTGGGGGCTGTGCTGTACATTTTAGGATGTTTAGCAGCATCCCTTGGAGAAGGCGATGGCACCCCACTCCAGTACTCTTGACTGGAAAATCCCATGGACAGAGGAGCCTGGTAGGCTGCAGTCCATGGGGTTGCAAAGAGTCGGACACGACTGAGAAACGTCACTTTCACTTTTCACTTTTATGCATTGGAGAAGGAAACGACAACCCACTCCAGTGTTCTTGCCTGGAGAATCCCAGGGATGACGGAGCCTGGTGGGCTGCCGTCTATGGGGTCACACAGAGTCGGACACGACTGAAGTGACTTAGCAGTAGCAGCAGCAGCAGCATCCCTTACCTCCACCCACTAGAGCAAACAGCAAACTCCCAACCAAAAATGTCTCCAGACATTATACCCAACTGAGAACCATCAGATTAGAGATTGCAACCTTTCTGCTGGAGAGGAAGTCAGGTTTATAAGGAAGGACTAATTCAGTGGGTACAGGGAAATTTCAATGCAGGTGGAAAATAAAGAAAAATGATCACATTTAAGACAGGACATTCCTATATCCCAATTAACACTCAAAATAATCCCACAGGTGAAGCAGGAAAAAAAAAGTTAACATTCTCACCAAATATCAAGAAAATGCCAGTTCTTTTTATGAGCAGTTATTTACCACCAAATTAATTTGTGCTACTGATTTGGATTATCTTTGGCTGACATTTATCATAGGAAGCTCCTTATCCATTTCATCCTTTAAACCCCTCTCCCAAGAAAAACTTACCTCTATTTTCATCTGAGTTTTGTGGTGGTGGGCCCTCTTTAATTTGTTGTAGTCTCCTCAGCAACTCTTCCTCAGTACTTTCACCTGAGAACAGTTTAAAATATTTGCAAACTTATAAATAAAATCCAATGACTTATCCATCGGAGATGACAACCAAAGAGTAGGAACCTGAGTAAAATTCACCTATTTGAGAGCATGACATTACAACTTTTATTTAGTTGTATTCCTTTCCAGTTTACAATATGCTTTTGCATACAATATCTCATTCTTCAAAAATGCAACTCTGAGAGATAGATATTATCTGCATTTTAAGACAAAGAAACTCAGAGTGAGTGAGCTGATTCGTTAATATATAGTAGGGCAAGAATGCCAACTCTGGCATTCTGACTCAAGTCTGGTACTTCTGGCTCAAAATACACTCCATCTCATAATAACCACGCTAACACCTTACCTTTTAAAATTTAAGCAATCACTCAAACGTTAATAGAATTAAATAGAAATGAGGAGGAAGTGATATAATGAATTTTAACTAGAATCAAATGGGACCTAATGAGACAAAAAAGAATAACCAAGCACAAATTTCTGAATAACTGACTATTTTACCCAAGGTCCTAAGAACCAAAGTTCCCATTAGCTCTTCCAGACCACTGTCTAGTAGAGTTAAATAAAGATAAATAACAAAAAGATTGTTCAGCTCCACTCTTTTCAATTCAGCTTACTATAAATTCGTAATATAATTCCTCACTAAAAATCCTGATATAGGATAATTCCAAATATGAGTGAATAAAATCAAGTAATAAGTACAGCAGTAAATTTCATTCTATATCCCTGGTATTAAAATCATACTTCACAATGGTAAACAAAACATTTTTTTAAAAAGCAGCTTTTTTTTAAAGACCAGCAATTTATATATATATATAAATCTTTAAACTACACATTGCATACCTGGGGTACCTAGCAAATTGTTATCCCTCATAAGCCTATAATCTTCTTCACTGAGGTTATTTACAAATTGATAGAAAGCTTCTTCCCGATCCAATCGGTCCATCTGACTTCTGCGCTGTGCTGCAGACTGATCACCACTTCCTTTATCGTTACAATCTGAGCTTTCCATCTTGATGAACAAGTGGAAAATTATCTAAAAGGAGAAAGGAGATCACTCTTGAAAACAAAAGTCAGTATATTTTCTATGTAACAGTTCTAATTGTGTGAAAATCCAGAATTCAGGTTGAGACATGAATTTTAAGACCTCATATGAATGGAAACTTCGTAATACAAACACTGAAAAGCACTGTTGTACTAGGAAAAGACTAGGTCAGGGGTTGGCAAACTATGGCCCATAGACCAAACTTAGCCCTGGTGACTACTTTTTCTCCTTGAGATCTAAGAATGGTTATTATACATTTAAATGTTTTCCTAAGAGAATATTTTGTGATGTGTGAAAATTATATGAGATCAAATAAATAAATTCTTAGCTACTTGTCCAGAGAAAAGTTTGGTTAGAGAAATACAGGTAAGAATTCAGCAGTGTAGCAAGAATTGAACGGTGTCTATTCAACAAGGTTAGACCCAAGCAGCTTACTGAATTCTTGGCACTATAATTGCTTTTGTTTTTTAGTCCTCACAATGACACTGTGCACAAACACTGTTGTTGTTGTTATTCCTTTTTTACAGATGAAGAAACTAAAGTATAGAGAGGTTATGTAACTTAATCAGGGTTACACAACTAACAAGTAACAGGGCCAGAAGCTGAATCTGGACAATCTGAATTCAGGTTTCTCTATGCTCTACTGCCTCTCACAGAGATATGACATGTAGAATAGAAGTTCTAAAAATGCTAATGGTCAAGCCCACTTTCTCCATTTAATACTATGAGTGTGCACTGGTAATTTAGAAAAATGTTACAGTATAAGCATGGCACTTGAAATGCTGTCAGGTTATAATTGCATCACCGTGACTTGCAGTGCACAGATCACCAGTGCAAAGCAGTGACAGTGCCACATAGTCTGTCACAACTACTCAACTCTGCCATTATAGGAAGAAAGCAGCCCACAGACAATATGTAAATGAATGTGTACAGCTGTATTCCAGTAAAACTTGATGAACACTGACTACCATCTCTAAAGGCACAGTGGATATGGATTATTTTATTAGTGTAGATGGCAAGTATTTTATTTATAATGCAATGACACTGAAACTGTACCTGTGCTAAAATAATAAAATATACATTAATATTATTAGACTAAGCACTCATCATAGTATTTTCAATTTACAGGAAACCTATGGTCTGAAAAATTAGAAAATTTAAAACAAATATCACAAAATATTTTCTCACAAAAATAAAAAATGAAGCTTCAACCAGAGTAAGTTTCTAGGTGGCTCATTTGTTGGCTAAGGAAAGACATTTATCAATGATATGTTAGCTAAATTGTGTTTGACTGCAAAAGCTAAACAAATAGTCCACAGAAAATAAACTGGTTTAAGATTATTAGCCTTTTAATGAGAACAGTTGCTCAAAAAGTGACGATACTGGGATATATCAATCATCAAGTGAAAAACAAGGAAGCAAATGAGTAGTCTCCTTTGGTTCTTGATGAGTTGACAAATATAACCGATACTATTCAGTTGCTTATTCAAAGAGTCAAGTTATTTGAGGAGTTTGAAGTAACTAAAGAAGTAGTCTCTGAATAGTTTGCATGGAACAACTAACTACAGGTGATAACATTTTCAAAGAAGCTGAGAAACACTAATTCCGCACAACCTGAGGTGGAATCTGTGAAGATGTGTTACAACTGAAATGGTGGTTAAAAAAAATATGCGTAGAGCAAAAATATATCAAGTCGGGCAAATTTACAATTAAAATCATACACTTGTATATTGATTAGATAGCGTACTTGTATGTGTGAAGACATTTTCAACAACGAAATATGTAAAATCTCATTTCAAATCAGAAAACACTAAATGGACATCTGCAAATGATTCTGATGATAAAGAATGTTTAGCCCCAATTAAGCAAAATGTTATCCTACCAAAAAGAATACCATTCTTCTCACTAGTAGACCTGTACTATAAAACATTATACTCATTTATTATTACATCAAGAAAAACTCTGTGGAAATTTGGCTTCTCTCTTTTTATATAAATAACTATGTAATATATTCAATTCTGATTAGCAAAGTGAAAAAAAATTTACTATCTGGACTTTTACAGAAAAAGTTTGTCAACCCCTACTCTGGATAGTACATAAAATTAGCCAAAACTTAATTGTCACTCACTATTTGTACAGCCCTAGGAAATATATGTATAGAATATTCTTTTCCTTCCAACCCCAGATTGACTCAAGTTCACAATGACAAAATAAAAGTTAACTCAGAAACATGTGAAAATCTGATTTGTGGAAAAGCAGTAATCTATGTTGGTACTATGATTTAATCCAACACACAAAACATGAAGTATCTGGATGTTTATGTCAATACTAGAGAAAAATAAAAACAAGCCATCTTTCAGATATTAAAAAAACAAAGAAGACTGTCTACCTGTCTGATGGGTCTAAACAAATTTTAGTCTATACATGGGCATATCTGGCTCTCCACTGTTTTTCTTATCATTATTCTTATCATTCTTTAAACAAGATGAATTATCTCAAGGAAAGGGAAAAGGGAGAGAGACCTTGATATTTTTGGAGTTTCCTAATTTCATAACTAAGATTTCTCAATTTTGGTAAGACTAAACTATATAAATTTCTGAAAGATGCTGTTTTTTAAATAACTTGAAACTGTAAGACTAGAAGTCAACAGGTTAAATAAAACACCCATTAACGTTATAGGGACCAGGCAATGAAAAAAAAAAAACAAGCCAAAATTTTCTACAACTTAGTATTGGTAATAAATAGAACACAGTTAATTAAAAAAAATACAGAAAAGCACAAAGAAAGTTCAGCCATAATTTCCCAAACCAAAGAAAATCACACTTGGCTAATATTAAGCAGTTAATATTCTGAATAGTAGTAACATGAAAGAACCAAGTCCACTTATGAAGGAATAGATCAATAAATAGTTCTGAAAATAATTTCTAAAAACTGAAAACTCAGTAGGGTTGAAAGGCTTTAAGAATGCAAAGCTTTCAAAGAAGGCAAAAATTTCTGATAAGTTCTGACATCTGAAGGACAGGAACCAAAGATAACAGAAAAATCACATACCAAGGACTGCTACAAGAATGGCACAAAGTCTTAAAAATAGCGTCAGAGGTTAAAGCCCACAAGGAACAGAAACTTTCAAAAGTATGGGAAAGAGCTTTTAAATGGCTTTGAAAAACAAATCTGAAATAAGAATGAGATCTTTTACTAAGCCTCCGGTACAGATGGTATATTAATAGAAGATGGTAGGTAGAGGCACTCAACTTCTATCTTATTCAGCAAAGAGAATCATCTTCCAACTGGAAGTAGTGGAAAAAACAAGTTTCTCAAAGAAAAAAAAAATCAAAATCCAAACTGCAAAATTTCCAATCTTTGAGAAATCAGAGAACAGGGGATACCAGATGATCTAATCTGCAAAGAAAGTGACGTTTATAAACTATAACACAGCAAAATCTGGCACAAAACCTGGGGGGGCGGTGCATGGAATTCTGCTATAGACTATCAGATATATTGCAAACATGTAGAAAAACATGTTCACACCAGAAGTGGAATTCACTGTCAAATTAACCTCATTTGCATTACATAGTCTTCTTTCACATAGAACTTGCTTTACAAGATTCTCATATTAAAATCACCTGAGCAGCTTTCTCTGGGGCCAATCAGACAGCGACATTTTAAAACTTCTGCAGGTAATTCCACTGCACAGTCAAGGTTGAGAAACTTTTTGATAGAGGCATCAGGATAATACTGCTGAAACGTCTGGCTTGGTTTTTGTGCAGAGTCTGAAAAGTTTTTGCATCCTATTTTATGGAGAAATATAGGCTAGATCCATGCTTCTCAAACTTCAACATACAAACGAAACACCTGGAAATCTTGTAAAAATACAGGTTCTGATTCAGTAGATTGGGGGTGAGGCCTGAGAGCATGCATTTTAAGTAAGCCTTCACGTAATGCTGACGCTGCTAATCCTAGAATCAGTTTGAGCAGCAAGGAGCTTGATGACAATACAATTTAACAGATTCACAGTTGCTGAATACCACTCTCAAAGACTGAGCCCAGTCTTAAGCATTTTGAAAAGAACCAAGTCAAAGACATGCCAGCCAAATCTATAGACAACTCAATGCTGGGAGTTAGTAATGAAGATGTATATAATAATAAAAAAAAAAATCCTGAATTCTCAGTGGGCTGTGAGGATGAGTGGAAATCAACAAAAATGATGGTAAATGTGCTACTTTAAACACTTTAAGGGTTATCAAGCTGATGGGGAGAGGGGGACCTGTCCTGGCAACATGAAGATGACCTGAAGTTTTTAGTTAACAAAAGCTCAGTTAAAAGCATGTTTGACTTGACTGTTAAGAAACCTTGGAGTCACAGGTTGGCAAACCTTTCCTAGGTCACAGTATTCAGATAAAAATAGGTAGTAGTGTCAGTGCTACTTGCTGTTCAGACTACATGTAGAGTATTTGAAACATTAAAAATACATCCAAAAGGGCACTGACAAACACAAGAAAATATCTAGAGTGACTAAGATGGTGAGAAGCCACGGAATACCATAAAATAAATGGCTAACTTACTTGAAAATGTCTAACCCAAAGACAACACTAAAAATGGACATGATTACCACCTTCAAATATTTGGAGTTATAACATATAAGTGAGCAAACCACAGGGTCAAATTAGAGCCAAGAGTTGGAAGAAATATAAAGCAAATACTTCTCTTTTAATAGTCAAATAAGACTGTCCAAAAGTAGAGATGCAACCAGTCTCTTGAAGTAAGCTACTACCAATTTCCGGAAGTATTCAAGTAGAGGCTAGATATTAGGTAGGAGTTTGAACAGACTGATTTCAAAAGACCCTTTGGACTAAAATGTCATTAAGGATAGACAGTCCCTTGGTTTCCTTATTCTGGGTCTGCTGCTGCTGTTGCTAAGTCGCTTCAGTTGTGTCCAACTCTGTGCGACCCTATAGACAGCAGCCCACCAGGCTCCCCCGTCCCTGGGATTCTCCAGGCAAGAACACTACAGTGGGCTGCCACTTCCTTCTCCAAAGCATGAAAGTGAAAAGTGAAAGTGAAGTCACTCAGTCGTGCCCAACTTCGCGACCCCATGGACTGCAGCCTACCAGACTCCTCCATCCATGGGATTTTCCAGGCAAGAGTACTGGAGTGGGTTGCCACTGCCTTCTCCAATTCTGGGTCTAGGGTCATACTAAGCCACATATTCCCAGTGACACAATTTTGTTATAACATTTTCTTAACAAGACCAATCCACTTATATTGCCCCATCCTATCCCTCCAACACATCTTGTACTTTACTATCTTCACACTTCTAATGCTCTCCCTTCAGCCCTCCGTTTAATCTCTCCCCAGTTTCACTCACCCCTCAAGGTTCAATGAAATCTTACCACCTAAGAAGCTATTACTGACTACCTCAGGTAGCAATTTTTTTCAACTGTCTCTGCACACAGCATTTGCCTGTGCCACTAGTGTCACTTCCTGCCTCACAAGGTCTTTTACATTTTTTAAATACTAATTTTCAGTTCAGTTCAGTTGCTCAGTCGTGTCCAACTCTTTGCAACCCCATGAATCACAGCACGCCAGGCCTCCCTGTCCACCACCAACTCCCAGAGTTCGCTCAGACTCACGTCCATCGAGTCAGTGATACCATCCAGCCATCTCATCCTCTGTCGTCCCCTTCTCCTCCTGCCCCCAATCCCTCCCAGCAATGAGTCAACTCTTCACATGAGGTGGCCAAAGTACTGGAGTTTCAGCTTTAGCAGCATTCCCTCCAAAGAAATCCCAGGGCTGATCTCCTTCAGAATAGACTGGTTGGATCTCCTTGCAGTCCAAGGGACTCTCAAGAGTCTTCTCCAACACCACAGTTCAAAAGCATCAATTCTTCGGCGCTCAGCCTTCTTCACAGTCCAACTCTCACATCCATACATGACTACTGGAAAAACCATAGCCTTGACTAGATGGACCTTAGTCAGCAAAGTAATGTCCCTGCTTTTGAATATGCTATCTAAGTTGGTCATAACTTTTCTTCCAAGGAGTAAGCATCTTTTAATTTCATGGCTGCAGTCACCATCTGCAGTGATTTTGGAGACCAAAAAAATAAAGTCTGACACTGTTTCCACTGTTTCCCCATCTATTTCCCATGAAGTGATGGGACCGGATGCCATGATCTTCGTTTTCTGAAGCTTTAAGCCAACTTCTTCACGCTCCACTTTCACTTTCAATATCTTATTTACCCAACAGATCCAAAAGATCACTTCAACACATTATCAATATAAAAAATATTGAGATGTATTATATTCTTTTTTAAAATTCTAAGTCTGAGAAATTTGGTATGTATTTTATACTTACAGCACATCTCAAATTGGATGCTAAATTTTCAATGGTTAAAGTGAAATGCAGTCCTAATCAAACAAGTCATGTTTAATGGAAAAATTTTACATTGTTTATTAGCTTAATTAAAATGAAAAAAAAATTAAAAGTTCAGTTCCAGTTAATGACATTTCAAGTGTCCAGTAGCCACATGTGCTTAGAGGTTACCATATAGGACAATGCATGCAGCTTTAAAGAATTTGTTTGTAAGCTAGAGAAACTCCACATATGGAAACAGCTCTAAAGTGTTCCCAATATATTGTTTCTGCTCTATAAACCCACTATTTATGAATCCCCTTTACACTCTTCAAAAGTAAAATAATAACAGTGAGGGTGAGGTGAGTGTTCGTCACTCAGTCATATCTGACTCTCTGTGACCCCATGGATTGGGGCCCGCCAGGCTCCTCAGTCCAGGGGATTTTCCAGGCAAGAATACTAGAGTGGGTTGCCATTCCCTTCTCCAAGGGATCTTCCCTACCCAGGGATCGAACATGGGTCTTCTGCATTGCAAACAGACTCTCTTTATCATCTGAGTCACTACGGAAGATAATGGTGAATACTCTACAAAAACACACGGAATAGATGATTCTTAATTACAATCACCAAGCTTCAAGTTCACCCTTGACCTAGAAATTCTAATATTTCCTACATGGAAACTAGGGACCAAAAAAAAAAAAAAATCACACCTCTATTCAAAACCCTCTCAACACTGTGATTTCGGAGACTGCTAAATCCTAAATAGCTCCTGCCTGATGAGTTTAGAAGCTGGCTTATTCAAGAGGGATTTTTATTTTGGTTTATTTTTTAATTCAAAATTTTAACAATGAGACACACAAAGTAACATGTAAACAAATCCAAATTACTATTACTTTCATAGTAACATGCTGCTCTCCCTTCCCCCTGCCTACACCAGAGAAAATAAAGGAAATTATTTTCCCCACATGGCAGCTTTGCAACACACTCATTTATTTCAAAACTGCAATCAAACTGGCAAGGCTTCATTAAACAGAACACACCATGTTTTTTGCTAAGGTATAGATTTCCATTTAAAATGGATGGAGTTGGAAAGGATTGTGGAAAGAAACTGTATTAATAAAGTGTTATTTCCTAGGCTAAAAAAAGAAAAAGAAAAAGAAAAATATTGGGCCAAATGGTCCAAAAGTCCTAAGAAGCTCTAAACTTTAAGCTTCTTTTCCCTTAAGACAATATTCATGTGAGATTCTTGTAAACTTTTTTCAACTTCAATGTTTTATTCACATGAAAAAATTAGAAATATAGTAATGTACTATAGAAAACTGATCAAGAAATTAATTTGGGTTAATTAATTAGTTAAAAACTGGCTTAAAACAATATTACAAAAACCAAGATCATGGCATCTGGTCCGAAAAGTGGAAGCAGTGGCAGATTTAAATTTCTTGGTCTCCAAAATCACTGTGGATGGTGACTGCAACCATGAGATTAAAACATGCTTGCTCCTTGGAAAGAAAGCTTTGACAAACCTAGATAGCATATTAAATGCAGAGATATCACTTTGCTGACAAAGGTCTGTATAGTCAAAGTTAAGATTTTTCCAACAATCACGTACAGATGTGAGAGTTGGACTGTAAAGAAGGCTGCGCACCAAAAAACGGATGCTTTCAAATTGTGGTGCTCTAGACTCCTGAGAGTCCCTTGGGCTGCAAGGAGCTCAAACTAGTCAATTCTAAAGGAAATCAACCCTGAACATTCTCTGAAGAACTGATGCTGAAGCTGAACCAACTCATTGGAAAAGACCTTGATGCTGGGAAAGACGGAGGGCAGAAGGAGAAGAGGGCAGCAGAGGATGAAATGATTAAATGGCATCGCTTACTCAATGGACCTCAGTTTGAGCAAACTCCAGGAGATAGTGAGGGAGAGGGAGGCCTGGTGTGCTACAGTCCATGGAGTTACGGTCAGACATGACTCAGTGACTGAACAACAAATGGAATTATTAAAGTAATTTCTTATCAAGGAAAAAAAAATGAAATGCTGTTCGTTTCTTGCAGTTGATTAAGGCACAGGGAGAGAAAAAGCCTATTTGCTTCCCTTCTTTTGCCCAAAGCATTCATTCTTTCTGCTTTATTCTGCATTTGCCTGCATTGGGAGTGGAGGTCAAGAGATTCCAGCACTGGCAAGACAAATGTTACAGCTTTAGAGAGTTACAGATTTAACACCTGCCAAGGTCCACTGGACTAGAAGTTAATTACATAAAAAAAAAAAAAAAGGAAATCTTGAATGTAAGCAATGCCTTCAAATGCCTTGTAATATCATCTTACGAACATACACCCAGTGAGTCTGGTCTCATTTTAAGCAGTGCCTTCACTACCTAAGTGGTAAAAAAAAATGAAAAAATGTAATAATTCTAAATCACAAGTTCAGAAAGTTAAAACATGCCAAAGGTGTCAGGAGACTGCAGTTCAAATGATCAAATACAGATCTCTCTCCATTTTGGTGTGAAAAGATCATGTTAATAAAACGGGTCTACCATTTATAGATTCTACTCTGTGGTGAACAACATTGTGGTACACTTCCAGTCTAAATTAGGTATGAGAAAAAAAGAATCCCCATACCCTCTGGGCTCCTTCTATCATCATAAATGAGAAAATTGTAAATCTTTTCATTCAGTTACCTTATACTGAGTTATAATATTCATGCGCACAGTCAGAAAGTTTGGATTAAATATAGTTATCAGTCAACTTTAAACTTAAGTATTTTTATGAAAACTTAACCAATAAAACTTAAGAGAAAAAAATGTGTAACTGTTTTTAAATCACTTAGGTCTCTTCCTAGTTAAAAGCAATATCCATTGCCCTATTCATACAGCCCTTTCACCTATATTTCATTTAAGCCTTCCAACAATTCTATGAAGTAGGAATCACAAACTCTATTTTACAGATAGGAAACAGAAGCACAGAGAGAGGAAGCGATTTACCAAAGGCCATGAGGCTAGTAAATGGTAAGAGCCAGCAATTAAATCCAGGTCTCCTGATTCCAAATCCAGCCAACTTTTCAATAAATGGTCAACTGCCTCCCAATATATCCTAAGACCATATACCTTAAAAATACATTCCTTCAATCCTCACAGGCATGTCCAATGTATTCAACCTCACTATCAGCTTTTTAGTTGATGTTTGGGGCTTCCCTGGTGGCTCAGAGGGTAAAGAGTCTCTCTGCGCGATGTGAGAGACCCGGGTTTGATCCCTAAGTTGGGAAGATCCTCTGGAGAAGGAAATGGGAACCCACTCCAGCATTCTTGCCTGAGGCATGGACAGAGGAGCCTGGCAGGCTACAGTCCATAGGGTCACAAAGAGTTGGACATGACTGAGCAATTTCATTACTTTCACTTAGTTCATGTTCACTTCTGGTATGAAAACTTCCAAAATGACAAAACATCTTTTATAAGCAGTATGAACCCAGCAGGGCTTCTTTTTAAACAAGTCAACTTTTAGTATTTTTGTTTTAAATACAGTTGCCCCTCAGATGCATAGCATATTTTATTAACCTTATTTCTTTCAGGGTACTGTGTGCCAATACAGCCAAATCCATTCCTGGAAAGTAAGTAGCCAAATTAGAAAATTTGCCCAGTCATTTCAAAAACTACTCATCTGGTCAGTAACTGTATGACTGTGTCAGGTAAATTTAATTCCAGGGAGGAAAAGCCAGCAAGAAAACCAACTTGAGATTTATTCTATAATTAGGGAGTTTAAAGCAGATTTTATTCACCTTGAGAATTTTAAAGCATTTTTAATGATTTCAATTCTTCTATAGTAATTATCATATATTAATATAAATTATGCACATTACTATGTTTCTGACCACTGCTATAAGCATTTAATTCTCCTAACCCACGTACACTAATCTTTAAAACATGTATTTCTGTTATGATGTTAGGGCAAAAAGTCACTTAAAACATACTGTTCAGTATTAATGGGTGAGGAGATCTGGTGCTAAATTTAAGCACACATACTATATTCAATGGACATACTCCATCAATTAAGATTTAAGGCACCAAAATATAGAGTTAAAAAACAACAGACATAAAAAAATGAATTCTGAAATTCAAAAGGTTGTGTGAGTATCAATTTTAAAATAAACCACATCTATTAAGTCTGGAAGAAATCACTTCTTTTTAAAAATCAGAAAGTACAGGAGGGAGGAATCAAGATAACCTATTGTCAACCAACTACTGAAGTTATTTTGGGGATTGTCACCTTTTGGATGTATTCAAACAAGCTACAAAATTCAATAGTGTCCTAAAGTACAACATGCCAAAAAAAAAATCATAGGTATCAACATAAAAATGTGTCATACTGAAAAAAGGGCAGCATTATTCTGTTTGCAACAGTTTTTCCTTCATTAAGAACCTCACAGAGCCTATGAGAATTAATGACACGCAAGTCTTGTGTATAAAGAAAATGTCAGGTCAATAATACCATCATCAAAATGAAAAATACTTAATATAGTTAAAAACAGCAAAAAAAGCCAAGTCACAAAGAACTACTGAATTTGAGGTCTGGATATAAAATACCATTGTATATGTAGTTAGCAGAAGTGTTGGGAATTTTTCCTATATAGAATGATTAAAACTTTACAGCATTTGCAGCCAACAAATCAAAGGTTGACTGAGTAGCAGGGTGGAATTCAGCTCTGTGAAAACGAAAAAAGAGAAGATACTAGGTTCTAGTCTTGGCTGTAAAATTAACTATGTGAATTTGGCCAATTATTTAACCTTTTGCATCTCAGGATCTCCATCAGTATCAGTGTACTGGATTAAGCTATCTACAAGATACCTTTCCAATTCTAAGAATCCAGACTATGATATAACCCACATCACATTACAATATAGGTTGGAAAAATAAAGGTCAAGAAACAACATGAATAACTAAGATGTAAGCTTAAAAGCTGTGCTTTTCTCACTGCTATTTTACTCGTACACTTCTCTTTTTATGACTACCTTATTTTTAAAAAAACAAATACAAAGCATTCCTCTTTAAAAAATAAGGTAGGGTTTATGTTTCACTGCCTTACTACACAGTACCTCTCACCACCCACACAATTTATTTCCATTACTGGCCTATTGGAGGATGGTACTAAAACTTCTGCCACTGCTGATACTACTAGAGAAGTATGAGATTATAAAATATGTGCATGGCAATGTTAGCTTAGCCTCACTTGTATTCTATCTTTATCACTTGAAAAGGACATCAGGAAAAAAAAGGATTCAGCATGTGTTTAATCTCTAGGCAGGAATTCTGCAGCTCACAAAAAATTCTAATGACAACAACCTTCTAAAACAGCTAAATCAAAAGAATATTAAGAACGTCAACAAGTCAAAGGATGGAGACCAAGCCAAATGCTGCCAAATTCACAGGAACAAGTTAGTTTAAAAAGGAACCCATTATGACATTTCAATTCACTCAAGTACTTAAGACAGAATTTAATCTTCGATTACCCAGTTCATGTTTTTAGTATCAAGCTATGCCACTAAATTAGCATTTGGTCTTATGCACACTAACTCAATTCTGATTTCTCATTATTTGCAAGAAGTCAATGACTCAAAAACCCAAAAGGCTCATGCGCTTATTTTTAATGTTTTAATGCAAAAGTCATTGATTACTGGCCAATTCTGGTGTTAGTAAATAAGTACTATTTTTTAAGATAGAAGTTTTCCACCAAAAATGAACTATTTTAAAATCACGTGACTGAAAAATATCTACACAAATGACTCCTGTATTGTCTGAGGAAAATAATTTTGTGTTACAGAACCAAACACACTGACAACTGTGATTTCTGAACCAGAGCTCCTAGAGAGAAATGATGACAAAGGTGACCATATATACCCAGTTTGTCCATATGAGTAGCAGTCTACAACTGCTGTCTCACAGTGATTATTAATATGGCCTTCTTTCACTCTTAAAAGTGTCCCAGTTTGGATAAATTATAAGGTGACCTCAAATGTAACTGACAGTAACAGGAACTTTGGTCAATACAAAATGAAAAATGTAATTACGAGTTAAACCCTTTCTTCACACAATCAAATGTAGAGCAAGAGGAAAGAGACCATTTTTCATTTCAGAAAAATCTGAAAACACTGAACACAAATATCTCCTTCCCACCACAGAATGGATCATGTTCATCATCATGCAAATGCTGTAATAGCAGTCCAAACTGCTGCTGTGAAATTACTGCAGTAAGTCCACAAATCTATATACACACACGTACTATCTACAGATATTAGTCTTCCAAACATATGTATGTGATATTTTGACTAATGAAATTAAACCCTTGAGTTGAAGCACTAAAATACAAGAATTTGTTGTTCAGTCTCTATGTCTGACTCTTTTGCAACCCCATGGACTGCAGCCCGCCAGGATCCTCTGTCCATGGGATTTCCAAGGCAAGAATACTGGAGTGGGCATTTCCTTCTCCATGGTATCTTCCCGACCCTAGGCACTGAACCACGTCTTCACTGGCAGGCAGATTTTTTTTTTTTAACCACTGAACCACCAGGGAAACCCAAAATATAAGACTATGTACAGCAAAACCTCAAATTTACAAATATACTCCCAAACTGTTTAAGATTGTCAAGATTTTTACCTCTAAAATAAATTGCTTTATTATCTGGGAAACTTCTATTTCAAAAAAATGAAAGAAAAAAATAGAAGTGTTATTGCTTTATTACACAAAATGTCAAAGGATTATGTAAACTGGATACTTCTAAAAATCAATGGGCTATAAGGTTTGGAAATGTCTGTATAGCAAAGAAATGTTATGGAAATAGATTTACAAAAGAAAAACATGTCGCAGTCCTAGGCACTGGCCCAAAATTCTACCATCTCATTGGTCTGGTTTTGACAGAGGATTTTTCATGTTCTAATTTGTTATCCACTCTATGGTAAATCAAGGTACCAGGAGGTTGGTGAATGGTTTGCTATTTCCCAATCCACTACAGCTACAGAAAAAAAAATACACACATTGTAATTTGATAAATGCAAATGTCCCATTTGATCTACTGTATATAAGGCCTCACTACATATTCACTAACATGAAAAATACATCCAACCAGCCTAACACTTCTAGATATCACTTCATTATTAAGCTACTTCTTAAAACCACTTTTAATGTTAAATTGTTTATCAAATTATATTACAGGCAGTAACAGCTGAAACAAGAACCCTGACAGACTGAAAAAGAGAGTGCAATCGTTGTCTCACTTGCTTCATAAAGCGAATTTCCTTCGAGTGTTAACAGAAGTTTTAGATGCAACTTAACCTATAGATTTTTTTTATTACAACCTTTCATTTTCTTTGCATTTCTAATAACAAGTCTAAGGACATAAAAGTTATTGACTTTGGCATCAGACAGACCTGGGTTAAAATGGGGGCTCCCACCACTTATTAGCTTTTTGAGAACAAATTATCTAATAGAGAACAAATTATCTAATCTCTCCTCTGAGTCTCAGTTACTCTGTAAAACAGGTAACATCCTCATGAAGCTTGGCTGTAAGGATTACAAAATCACACATGTGAAGCACAGGACCTAGCACACAAGTATTCAATACAGATTAATTATGAACTTGGGCTAATTACCCATCCTAATTTGCATGGGACAATCCTGGTTTCCACCTGTTGTCCAGGAAAATAATGTTCCTTTTTCTCTTAAAAGCATCCTAGCTAGGGCAATAAATTATGTGGTTACCTTAACAACGATGATGAAAGAGGCTGATATCAATTAGAGTATTATATATTATGACTTTCCGGATCTTGAAGCAAAAATATCAAATGTCACACAATATAACTTGAGATTATATTCCTGTAATATAGTCCACTGTTAGTTCATTTAGTTATTCAATAAACATTTAAATACTATTTATTTATACTCATCCCATTCCAACAGTGATTAAAGGAAGCAAATTTCTATTTTGTTCTTTCCGTTCTATACAGGTACTGGTAAATTTCAGACATTATTTTAAAAGAAGAAAATTGACAGAGCACTAATGAGGTTCCAGCTACTCAGAAACACTACCCTTTGAACTCCCAGTGAAAAACACCCATTCTGACCATTAAGAATGCCCGACACCAACTAACATATATCAAAGAAGCCCATTCAATTACAGGGACCCCAAAACAGAATAAATATTTTAAAACATGCATTCTACACATAAATCATCAGGAGACGCAACAAAAAATAAAATTACCTGACTGTTATGACATAGTATTGTATACAATAAACTGGATTTTAGTTTTCTTCACTCTCTGCTCTAGAAAAAAAAAGAATCCATTATTCTTCCTCTTTTATAAGATAGACATTTTCTTTGAAACAGACACATCCTAAAAATTACATATCCTATGTATTTTAGATACACACCCACCATAATTCAACCTAATTCCACATTAATATTAGGATATTTGGGGAGACTAAGAAGGTCAGAGGGAACCAACAATCTTATATGTTAGATAGAAGATATCTTTTAAAGGCTAACAGCCCATGTACCTTTTAATATAAACTTACTTAAAATGGGCTTTTATGCATCAGATCAGTAATTATTTTCAGATTCTCACAGTTACTTTCAAGAACTTATTTGGTACGTTACACTAGCCTAAGGCAGGAACTAAAGTATGAAAAATCATCAGGACATCTTAGGCTAAAGAAAAACACTTTTTCAGTAAGAGAAGAGTATCCTAAAATAAAATTTTAAAAATATTTAGATTGGTCTTCCTGGGTATTTTATTTCTACAACTTAGAAAACTGATTCTGGGGCAGCGATAACTGTGCCAGCCTGCTCGCAAGTCATCCAGGACGGACATAATGTACCTGATGGGGTGATAAGTGTATTTTGTCTTCAATAGTGACAAGAATTAAAAAAAAAATGATTAGTAGTAGTTTATTTCTTCCTCCTTTCAATCATCCAAAGCCACTGCGGTCAATTCTGATTCAGGAAATGCGGGCTCCTTATTTCCAGCAAAAAAAATAATTATTGTGGGGCCTTGCTAAGACTGAATGGCAACCTAATATAAATGCTTCCTCTTTCTGCAAAACGAAAGAACGACCTAAATAAACAAGCCTGCTAGGCCTCAGATTCCCGGACTAACCTGTGGAATAAGTATGGTGAAACTGTCTAGGGAAAGAACGTGGCTGTCTCCTCCATCTTGAAATTAATCAGCATAAGGGAAAAAGGGACCGAGTATTCAGGAAGCAGAAGCCCAACCGGTTAATACTAGTTACTAAAGCTATGGCGTACGTGGCAGGTACCGCCCGCAGAAGCCGAGACCCTTAGGCATTTTTTGAGGGGGGAGGGGTTGGGTTGTGCACGGATTGAACGGAAATTAACTTCAAAATCATTTGGCCCAATTCCCACCCTCAGCCAGGGAAAAACAACAAACACGCAACGGCTTTTCCCTCCCTTTTGGGGGGAATCCGTGCAGTGGTATCCGGCAAAGGATACGCCAGGGTTATTCAAGCAAAGGAGTAAACCACATTTGTCTTAGATCCTCCGGGAAGATGTCATCGTGGCCTCAGGGGGCGCCTAATTGATAGCGCCCTGCAGAAGCAGAAGGCTCAAAATGGGGTTTTGCAAATCCTGGGAAATCTAAAGGCCCAAGAGTTCCCAGCATCTAACTTAGAGCAGCCTGATTTTTTCCCCATTTCCTAAACCCAAGCCCGCCATGTAAAAGAGAGGGGGAGGAGGAGGAGGCGAAGGAAGTCTCCAGAGAGGAGAGGAAAACCTAAGACGATCAAAGATTCTCATGCCTGAGGCCAATATTCGAAAATCGCCTCCCCCAAATTCTTAAGGTTCTGGAGGGCCCCAGCTGCGGCTCGCGCGGCCACGGAGAGGAAGTACTACCTACCTCCTTCCCCTTCTTCAAAAAGCCTGTCGACTAGACACCCAGCTAAAATGGCAGCGGAGATTACGCCACGGAGCCCCCCGCAGCAACCGGTGCCTGGGGTCCGGAGGCGGCGTTGAGCCTCCGCCACGATGCACCAGTCAGGCCATTTTGAGAGAAAGCAGCAGATGGGGCTTCGCTGTCTTCCTCTCGCTCTCCATCCATTTCCCAAGGCTTCACTTACTCGCTTTTGGTGTCGGGATCCGACTCGGTCGGTTCGGCCGCCGCCGCCGCCGCCGCCGCCGCCGCCGCCGCCGCCGCCGCCGCCGCCACCGCCGCCGCCGGGGCTCCTGCGCGCCTCCCCTGCCGCAGCTCTCAAGCCCGCCTCCGATGAGTCGCTGGTCGAGACCCGCCTCTAGCCCAGCGCCTGCTCCGAGACGTTGCTCAGGCAGCCATTATCTTCCCCATTGTTACCAAGCAGCGACAGGAAATGCCTGCCCACAACAGGAAGTGATGATGCCGCTTCCTGGCCCCGCAGCCGCAGCCGATTATCCAGTCCCAGCCGATTATCCAATCCCAAGCGATTCCTGGAAAAACCCTCGGTGAGAGGAGGAGGTGGCCGGCTGATGACGCGGCAGGGCGGGCCGCGGCCTGGAAAAGGAAAGCTGCTGTGCCGCCCACCATGTGACAGGCCCCACCCTCCTCCGCCATTTTGAATTGTGGCGAGAAATTCTGAGAGCTGTGAGAACCTTTCCCATTTTGAAATCTGGAGGACGTCACCGAATGACTGCTGGAAGCCCTTTTCAGAGAGTGAGAAACGCGATATTAGTCTAACCTGACGTCGATTCACACAGTCAGGACCGGTTAATACAGCATCCTACTTTTATTCGAATACATTTATCGAATGCCAACTGTAGGTGTCAGACACTAGTATAGATGTTGGGGATACAGCGCAAATTAAAGCAGACCAAAATCCCAGTTCTTGTGTATCTTTATATTCTTGGGGGGAGGGACAATAATTATATATATATATATAGTACATAAAATTAATGATAAATGCTAGGGAGAAAAATAAGGCGAGGGAAGGTGGGTGGGAGAGAGCCCGGTGGCGGCAAATGGGAATTGCAGTTTTTAAAAAGAGTGGTCCGAGGTGGCCTCTCTCAGACGGTAATTCTGAAATTCTTGAGAAGGGGCGGTGTTTGTAAAAGGGTGGGAAAATCTGATACCGTTAGAATTTAAGGGCGGTTAAGGAAGGCCTTTCTTAGATAGTAATGCATGAAAGAAGGTACAGTACGAGCTAGCAAGCAACAACTCTCGTTTTCACAGTTAAGAAAAACAACACATGGGCTTCCCTTGTAGCTCAGTCGGTAAATAATCTTTCTGCAATGCAGGAGACCTGGGTCGATTCCTGGGTCAGGAAGATCCCCTGGAGAAGGAAATTGCAATCCACTATAGTATCCTTGCCTGGAAAATCCCATAGACAGAGGAGCCTGGCGGGCTACAGTCCACGGGGTCCCAAGAGTCAGGCACGACTTGGCGACTAAACCACCACCACCACCAAGGAAGGCCTTTCTTAGATAGTAATGCGTGAAAGAAGGTACAGTATGAGCTACCAAGCAACAACTCTCGTTTTCACAGTTAAGAAAAACAACTACAGTTTTAGGGTGTTATCTCGTTTCTTTTCTCATTTTTCTGCTTTCTGTGTTTTCAGGTAACAGTCCAGCTACACTGGCTTTCTTAGTATTCTTCCAGCGAACTAAACTTTTTCCCACCTCTACAACGTTACTTGGGCTGGCATTTTCTTCTTCATATCTTTGCTCTCATCACCCAAACCTTTTCTCAATTGTCATCTCCCCAGAAAACACTTCCCTAACCACCCTATCTGAAATCACAACTTCCCCCATGCCCTTACTGGGCTTCCCTGGTGGCTTAATGGCAAAGAATCCACCTGCCGATGCAGGAGACACATGTTCCATCCCTGGGTCGGGAAGATTCCCCTGGAGAAGGAAATGGCAACTGACTCCAGTATTCTTTCTGGGGAAATCTCATGGACGGGGGACTCTGGTGGACTCCAGTCCATGGGGTCTCAAAGAGCTGGACACGACTTAGCAACTGAACAACAACAACATCCCTTTCCCAGCTTAATTTTCTTTAAAGAAATTAATCTGAAAATATTTGTTTACGCCCACCCCCTTAACAGTAAGCCTCTTGTTCACTGTTATATCCCCAACAAGCTCATAGTAGTCCCTCAAATATTATTTGAGAGAGGGCCAGCCTCAGCATGATGGCCATTTCATCAGCCAGACATGTATTTCACTCCAAGCAGTTACAATATCCCTCATACCTGCTCAACTTTCAAGCATATTAATATTACCATTTTTGACAGTATGGGAGTGTGGATTAGATACTGTATCTCTACTCAGCTTTTGTCTTATATTACATAGTCATATACTAGAACTTTTACCTAGTGTAAAGTGAATTATTCAGTGGCCAGAAATTGCTGTTAAGCTTGATATTGAGATTATGGCAATAACATTAACCACTCCTTGACATATTCTTGAGACAAACATGGCTTAATGTAAAATATAAAATCATAAAAGAAGTAGAAAATGTAAGTGTATATGTCCATAGCTTTGAGGATGTGGAAGGATTTTCTAAATATGACACAAAATCCACAAAAGCAATAATTGTTAAATACAACTTCATAAATGAAAGCTTCTGAATATCAATACACAATGTTAATAAAATTAAAAGACAAATGATACATTGAGAAAAATAATTTCAATATGATAGCTAAGGATTAGTACTGGTTTATTTTTTTTTGTTTATAGTACTGGTTTATGATAAAAAGGGAAATTGGCAAAAATGCTGCATATATGATAAATATATGATAAGCATGTATGGCTAATATTACTACAAACAGTGCCCAATTTATAATGGTTTGACTTAATTTTTTTCACTTTAAGATAGTATAAAGTGATACTTATTCAGTACTTCACATTTTGAATTTTGATCTTTTTCTGGGTTAGCGATATGCTGGGCAGTGATATGCTGGTAATGCTGGGCAGCGATATGCTGGTAATGCTGGGCAGCAGCAGTGAGCTGCAGTTCCCAGTCAACCACATCTTAAGGGTAAATAACCCAGATACTGGTAACAACTCTGTACCCACACGATCATTCTGTATTTCAGTATTCAATAAATGACATGAGATATTCGTTACTTTATGATAAAATAGACTTTTGTTAGATGATTTTGCCTAATTGTAGGCTAATGTAAATTATCTGAGCATGTTTGAGGTAGTCTAGGTTAAACTATGCTATTTGGTAGGTTATCTGCATCAGATGCATTTTCCACTTAGGATATTTTCTACTTAGGATGGATTTTTTGGGGACATAATCCCATCATCAACTGAGGAAGATCGGTAGTCTATGAAATGCTATTATAAATGTTTTTAAAGGTAAATGCCGCTCTTTTTCGTGGCGCCTCGGAGGCTGTCGGCCGCTTCAGAATGAAGCTGAACATCTCTTTCCCGGCCACTGGCTGCCAGAAGCTCATTGAAGTGGACGATGAACGAAAACTTCGTACCTTCTACGAGAAGCGTATGGCCACAGAAGTTGCTGCTGACGCTCTGGGTGAAGAATGGAAGGGTTATGTGGTCCGAATCAGTGGCGGGAACGACAAGCAGGGTTTCCCCATGAAGCAGGGTGTCTTGACCCATGGCCGAGTTCGCCTGCTTCTGAGTAAGGGGCATTCCTGTTACAGACCAAGGAGGACTGGAGAGAGAAAGCGCAAATCTGTGCGGGGTTGCATTGTGGATGCCAATCTGAGTGTTCTCAATTTGGTCATCGTGAAGAAAGGGGAGAAGGATATTCCTGGACTCACTGATACTACAGTGCCTCGTCGCCTGGGTCCCAAAAGAGCTAGCAGAATCCGCAAACTTTTCAATCTCTCTAAAGAAGATGATGTCCGCCAATATGTTGTGCGAAAGCCCCTAAACAAAGACGGTAAGAAACCTAGGACTAAAGCACCCAAGATTCAGCGTCTCGTGACTCCCCGAGTTCTGCAACACAAACGCCGGCGTATTGCTCTGAAGAAACAGCGTACTAAGAAAAATAAAGAAGAGGCTGCAGAATATGCTAAACTTTTGGCCAAGAGAATGAAGGAGGCCAAAGAAAAACGGCAGGAGCAGATCGCCAAGAGACGGAGGCTGTCCTCCCTGAGAGCTTCTACTTCCAAGTCTGAGTCCAGTCAAAAATGAGGTGTTCTGAGAGTGACAAATAAAGCAGAGCAGACACCAGCTCTCCCTCCTTGACTTTTAATTGATGATCAGATAGATAAGTGAAGGTCCAGAAACATGGAGAAGGAGGTGCTGCATCATCTAGCGGTGGAATAGGTCTGCAGGAGAGCCTTCAAAGTGACAGTCCTCCAGATCCAGAACCAGACCACATACGATAGTGGAAGCCAGGGCCAGAACAGAGTTCCTTTAGTGGGTGTCTCAGAATTCGTACATTGATTGATTGACTTTTCAGCAAGGCATGGGACAAGATAGAGGAAATAAATGACTTAGGACTATTAATCTTTGACAGACTTTATTTGAAGGAATGCAGTTTCTACACGATATATGAAAAGTGCCCTTGTGAAGATGGACATTGTCATATGTAAAAAGAATAACTTGTGAAAAACACAGTTAATGGATGCCATTTCTAGAATAGTTTTTACAAAGCTCTTAAAGACAGTGCAGATTTAATACATTAACAGAAACCTTAAAAAAAAAAAAAAAGGTAAATGCCCCAATTAAAAAATATGCAAAAGACATGAATTCCATTCAAAGAAGGAGAAAACATTTGGCTGATAAACGTAACAATAATAGTAATCAGAGTGAGTAATCAACCTCATGAGTAATCAGAAATAAAAACAATGATACTTCCTTTTTTGCTTAGCAGAATGTCAAAGATTAAACATTTTATAATATTAAGTGTGGATGAAGATGGTGTGAAATGGGCACACTTGTATGCTACTGGTACAAACTGATATAACCATTTTAAGGTAATCTGGCAACATGTATCAGAAGCCTCAACATCCATATTGTTTGACCAACAAGTTCACATATAGAAATTTATTTTAAGGAAAATAAGTGGACAAGTTTGTAAAAATGTACCTACTAAATATATAAAGATGTTAATCTTGATTTATTGTATAGTATTGAAATACTGAAAAATCAGAAAAATAACTATTCAACAATAATTAATTAAATACAGTACATCCACATAATGGGCTACTACATAGCCATTAGAAATGAGTAGTAAAAAAAATGGGTAGATCTAGAAATGTTTTTAAATAGGCAATCTATAAAATAGTACATATTCTATTTTTATATTAAGATACCTGTATATATACATAGAAAAAAGTCTAGAGTATGCATGCAAATAAAATGAAAGAATTTAAATTAGACATTTTGACTTCTTTACCTCTTTCTGTTTTGTCTTGAATATTTACAATATGCATATATTACTTGGTATTGGGAGAGGGGCAATTTTTATTTTGAAAGAAAAGTCTGTTTGAACCTGGAAAAAAAAACGAATATCTCCCCAACTACTTATTCCTTCCATGTTTCAACAAGTCTACTCTCTTCTTTCTTTCTTTCTTCTCTCTCCCCCGTGTATTCTTTCAAGCTTTTTATAAGCCAGAGCGTGCTTACTTCCAACATCTAGGAAATGAATTCTCAAAACAGTTTATCCCATGACTGGCGTTCAGTGCCACACTAGAACCCAAGGAAGCAAACACTGAATAAGTCTCATTGAGTTTCTCTTCAGCCTAATTACATCTCTCTCATATGCTTTTTACATATGTGTGATGTTCACATTATTTTTATCACTTCCTTAACAGAGAAAAATAAAAGAATATTCCAATTTTCCTTCTGTTCATTTATTCAGCAAAATGTTTTGGTCATCTACTATATGATGATCATCTACAGTAGATTGACCATCTGCTATATCTCTCAGATATAAAATGGTGGCTGGGAATAGATCAGTGAATCACAAACCACAAGTCCCTGCCCTTATGGCAAGACAGACATTGACCAAATACTTATAAATGTAATGAACATTACAAAGGAGACATGGGTACAATAGGAGGGATATATAAAAGGAACGTTTAACCCAGAGAAGTTGCCATTTTTAGCTGCAACTTGAGCTGAAGGAAAAATGATGGTTAAAGAGGGAAGGAAGATAAGGGAGGAGCCCCGAGGGAGGGAATAACCTATACAAATTACCTGGGGTCAGAAAATGGAGACTAGGAAACTGAAAGAATAGCTTGTTTTCTCTAGAAAATCATTCTATTTTATTCATAGCACTCATCACACTGGAATTTATTTTGTCTATTTGCTTATGATGTTTACTGATTGTATTTCTATGTTTATAGTCTGTCAGTCTTCCCACTGGCCCGCTCCCAGTGTAAAGTTCTGTGGGAACTGAGGCTTAGCCCCACTCCTTCACCACTGTATTTTCCAAGCCTGAAATACATAATAGACATTCATCAGTATTTCTGGACTGAATCAATGAATTGCTGTGCTGTGCTTAGTTGCTCAGTTGTGTCCAGCTGAGTGGGTTGCCATCCCCTCCTTCAGGGGATCTTCCCAACCCAAGGATTGAACCCATGTCTCCCACATTGCAAGCAGATTCTTTACAGTCTAAGCCACCAGGGAAGCCCAAATCAATGAATTAGCTTGTAGTTCAAATTAGAGATTTCGGATCTTATCCTCAGAGCAATGGGAAGTTAGTTGTTGAAGAGTTTTAAAAGGATTGCTGCTGCTGCTGCTAAGTCGCTTCAGTCATGTCTGACTCTATGCGACCCCATAGACAGCAGCCCACCACCCTCCTCCATCCCTGGGATTCTCCAGGCAGGAACACTGGAGTGGGTTGCCATTTCCTTCTCCAATGCATGAAAATGAAAAGTGAAAGTGAAGTTGCTCAGTCGTGTCCGACTTCACGACCCTATGGACTGCAGCCCACCAGGCCCTCCATCCATGGGATTTTCCAGGCAAGAATACTGGAGTGGGGTGCCATTGCCTTCTCCGTTAAAAGGATTACTTAAAAGCAATCTTTATGGCTGCTTTGTGTTAATTTTTTTTTTTTTGCATTTTCTTTATAGTGGATTTATTTACTATTTAAAGAGTCCAAACTCCTTTATTTTTAAGAAATTCAACAGGCTTTGTGGCATCCTCCCAAATATCTATTTATTTAGTTTGGATACTGCCTGTAATGTCTTTGTTAAAATTTTTTGCACAGGAATTACTAAACAAAATCCGTTAACCAGAAAACCAATATCTGCTTCTTAGCACTTCCATTTTGCTTAAGTTCATTTCTTTAGGAATTCATAATAATGTTCAAAACATGAATGGATTTTAAATGTTTTCTTCAGTTTGCCCTGAGAAAGGGGCAACAGGATAGGAAGAGACGGCTGAGCTCATTCATTCATTTATTCATTGATTCAGTAAAGTCTTTCATTCAACAGTATTTGTTGTGTGCCATGGCACTGTGCTAGGTCTTGGGGCTACAGATATAAAAGATATAGTCTCTGTCTTGAGGAAGTTCACAATCTAGAAGAAAGGCATCCTGGGAGGATATATTTCACCTGCAGCCATTTTGTGCCAATATATGGAAGCTAAAGCTTATCTGTTGGTTCCATTATAGGGGCCCCAGCAACACTTTTTAGGAAGTCAGCCACAAGTTTGTATTTATAGAGTGTTTGAGGTCTTAAAAATAAATGAAAGAGAGTAAAGCACAAAAAGTATAAGAGTAAATCCCCTTTATTCCTTACCATCTGTGGAAGATGTTTTTAACCTAAAAACCTTAAGAACATCTTGTATATTCGCCTTAGACTAGTTAAAAAGATTACAGTTGGTTTCATTCCTAGCAGCACAATGCCATGTTTACACCAGCACTGCTATTTAAGGCCTAGTTGCTCTAAAATTCAGTTCATCTCTTTGAAAAGGTATATAGTAATGTGTATGATTTCTCCAACCAATGCCCTGTAAGTTAACTAACTGAGGTTGCTCTCCTCCAGTAAAATATACTCTAGAAAAAAATAAATGTTATTGCAAATATTCAAACATAGTAGAAATAAAATATGTACTGATGCCTGGTTAATTACATTAGTAGTGGGGTAACTCAGTAGATTCACTGTCATATCTTTTTTCCCCAGCTATTACAGCAACAATTAAAGAGTTCCCTTTTCATTCTATGCTTTTGGGGGATATAAAAAATAACCTGCCTAAGGAAGCAATATCAAGCACCTTATGTACTGAAACATCAATGTTTCAGATGTTCTGGTTTAGAAAGCACAGGGCAGTTTTCCAGCTCATGCCAGAAACAACCAGGAAGTGATCTTCCTGTAACAAATCAAGTACAGTATAGCAGAGAGAAGACAGAAAGCTTGGATTTAGAGAAGAAATACTCATCTTATCTCCAATTATTAATCTATTTTAATAAATACTTTGTCACTTATTTAAAATGGCAAATAACTAAATGTTTCAAATAGATTAAGCTGACTATGCACTTTCCCTGGCATCAAGCAACTTTATACCAAGTTTCTGTTTAGAGGGATGACTCTGTCCATGCTTATCTCTGTCCTCTTCAGTCATCATGAAAGCTTCAAGCTCATCTGGTCCCACACCCATTTAAACTTTCATTTCCATAGAGATCAGCTGTAAATACACTTCTACTACCACCTGTCCAGTTTTACAGCTTCTCAACACTTTCCACTGGAGAAGGCAATGGCAACCCACTCCAGTACTCTTGCCTGGAAAATCCCATGGATGGAAGAGCCTGGTAGGCTGCAGTCCATGGGGTCACGAAAAGTCGACCACGACTGAGTGACTTCACTTTCACTTTTCAGTTTCATGCATTGGAGAAGGAAATGGCAACCCACTCCAGTGTTCTTGCCTGGAGAATCTCAGGGACGGGTAGCCTGGTGGGCTGCCGTCTATGGGGTCGCACAGAGTCGGACACGACTGAAGCGACTTAGCAGCAGCAGCAGCAACACTTTCCACGGAGCCCTCTGGGACTGCACACTCAATACTAACACACTCCCCTGCTTTCTCAGTCTATTCATAGAAAGATCTCTCCTTCTCAGCACTTTGAAAAGTGCCAGATTCCAAAAGACCTCCTCTCCCCCCAGACTCACTGAAAAATAAAAAACCAAGTGCAGACTTGTTTTTCCTCACAAAGCCTTTATATCTCAAACCCAGAAGGAGAGTTAGAAGGGGCACTTAGATAAAATACAGATTCCTAGGCCTCACTCTAATAATCTGATTCAGAAATTTTAGGATAGAACCCAAGAATCTTCACTTTATTTTATTTTGCATTTTATTTATTTATTATTAATTTTTATTGGAATTTACAACTATACTCCAATAATTGTGTTAGTTACTGCTATACGGCAAAGTGAATCAACTATATATATATATATATATATATATATATATATATATATATATATATATCCCCTCTTTTTAAAAATTTCCTTCCCATTTAGGTCACCACAGAGCATTAAGTAGAGTTCCCTATGCTATACAGTAGGTTCTCATTAGTTATCTATCATATTAATACATAGTAGTGTATATACCCACTCCAGTGTTCTTGCCTGGAGAATCCCAGGGACGGAGGAGCCTGGTGGGCTGCCATCTATGGGGTTGCACAGAGTTGGACATGACTGAAGTGACTTAGCAGCAGCAGCAGTGTATATATGTCAATCCCAATCTCCCAATTCATCCTACCCCACCTTCCCCCTTGATATCCATATGTTTGTTCTCTACATCTGTGTCTCTATTTCTGTTTTGCAAATAAGTTCATCTATATCATTTTTCTAGATTCCACATATAAGTGATATTATACGATATTTGTTTTTCTCTTTCTGACTTACTTCACTCTGTATGACAGTCTCTGGGTCTATCCACATCTCTGCAAATGGCACAATTTCATTCTTTTTTATGGCTGAGTAATATTCCATTATATGTATGTGTGTGTGTGTGTGTGTGTGTGTGTGTGTGTGTGTGTGTGTGTGTGTATAACATCTTTATCCAAGGAATCTTCATTTTAAAGAAACTCTCTAGGAAATTCAGATGCAGGTTATCTGCAGAGAAGTGTTTGGAAGATGGGCTTTAGTTAAAACAATACTGTGTCCCTAATATGTGCCAAGAACATTATGCACATTATCTCATTTAACTTTTACCAAAAAAATCTTAAGAGATGTTATGAGCATTTTATAGTTGAGGGAAATGAAGCTTAAAGCAGCAAAACCAAAATTTGCATGAGATCACACAGCTGGTAAATAATGAAGATAGATTTGTATTATGTAAGTGCATGCTGCTTCTAACAACCCAGATCTCCAAGCTCCTAAACCAGAGATCAAGTGAATAATACATTTAAAAATGTGTTCTTAAATGATTGAAAAGACAGAAAACGTAACTTTGCTGGAAATCATATTCCCCAGAAGGTCTATATATCTTACAATACTAAAGATATTGAATGGGAATGGTCTTTTCAAATAAAAGTTTTCACCTCCC
Source organism: Capricornis sumatraensis (assembly GCF_032405125.1). NCBI lineage: Eukaryota > Metazoa > Chordata > Mammalia > Artiodactyla > Bovidae > Capricornis > Capricornis sumatraensis. The sequence goes on along the minus strand of NC_091092.1, from coordinate 75,764,033 downwards.
TCCACCCCACCCTCACAGATAATTGCAGAAATCAGGTAAAGTCACATATTTCTTGGCTTAGGTTAGTTCCTTGTTTTGTGTGTGTTTGTACGTTTTGTTTATTTGTTTTTTATTTTTTTGGCAGGACATAAAGCACTTGGAAATACCTACAGGAAGGGTACAGTTTTTGACTTCAAGAAGGCCTGAACAGTGCTCACCTGTGTCTTTGGTCCAGGGCTTGATTGAGCAAGAATCCTAAAGTCATAAACAGAATATCAGACTTAGGCAGCAGTGTAGCTTGACTGGTCACTTTCCATTGGTGTAGAGTTGGAATTGTACAGTTTGACTGGTTCATGTTGCGCATTGAGTAAATATAGTAGAAGTCAGCACAAGATGAGGTGAGGAACCTAAAAGACACCAATACAGTTGGTATTAGCTCTAATCCTGAGCAAAGCTTACCAGACAAACAAGTTCATTTTAGTTTTCCCTTTGGCATTCCTCCCTAACTAAATTTCCAACCATCTATACCAGGAATCTCATTGTCAGAGTTTAGTGAACTTCAGTTATTTCTAATTATAGTCAAAAGTTTATTATATCCCCTTGCTATCAGTGATGTTTTCCTTTAAACTTATCCACCTTTTAAAATGTATGTTGTTTTAAAGATATTTTGTATCACTATTGTAAATGGAAAACCAGTGTCACTTGTTATAAATGGAAGAAAATCAGAAAAATCAGTACATAATTAGTAAAACAGTGTTCACCTGAATATCACCTAAGATCATGCTGATTGCACTTAATATACTGACTAACATAAGCAAGAGAAACTTTGTCTATGGACTGGTATTCCTAGCCTGGAACCCAATGCTGTCCAGATGCTATTACTGCATTATGTTCCTTCCTTCCCTTCCAAATTAAGCCAGTTCTATATTTTTCCTTTCAGGGCTCAAGCCTCTAGTGGCGTATTCCAAGGGGATAATTAGCTCAAATTGAATAAACCAATTTATAACATAGGAGAAGGATTAGAAGAGATTCTCTCCAGATAACACATATGGGTTTTAACTCTTGCCTTCTTGAAATAACTGTTATCTTTTTTCTAGAAACCTATGATTGCCAAACCTCCAAATCACTGGGGCCAGAGCCTACCCTGGTGAGTCTGATTCCAGTAGAACTAAGGTGAAGTCCAGATATCTGTACTTAAAAAACAATCAATTAAACCTCCCCAAGTAATTTGAATGTGCAACCTGTTTGGGAAATTTGGAATAACCGAAAGAGAGGCCTTTTGGGGGAGAAATAACAAGTTGATGGGGAAGGTATTTTCATATGGGAGTGCTTGATGATATTTGTCAAATCACAGTGACTACAGACAAGATTAATTCTGTAGACTTCAGTACCTAAGGAAGAATTTAATTGGAATCAAATGAGGTGTATTCTTATTACAATATTTTGTTAAGAGAATTTCAAAGTAGTGCCAGATACAAGTTTGGGGTAGGGGGTATAGACAGCCTGAGCCATATGCAAATATTCTGAGTAAATATCTGATAAAGATGGAATTTCAAATCAACTGAATGATAGACTACTTTTTAATCAGTAATTTTGAGATAATTAACTTTGAACAAAATGGTAGAAAAATAACATCTGTATGGATGAAACATTTTATGTATAAAACATGAAATTCCTGAAAAAAGTGAAACACGCAATTAGTGAAAGTATACATTGGTCCATCTTTTTTGAAGTAAAATTCAACATTATATCCCCCAAACCTTACAAATACTTTTACTTAGCAATTCTGCATTTAGAAATTTATCTTGAGGAAGTAATCACATAAGTGCACAAAGTTGTAGAATTCTCAGAAAACACTATTAATAATAATGCAAAACTAGAAACAAAATATTCAGAGATATGGCTTGGTTATAAAACTTATGGTATACTTGTACAGTGAAATGTATTTCAAGAATGAAATATGATTATGCCTATTTATTGGTATGGAAAGACACATGATATGTTCTAATATGAAAATCCAGGTTACCAAATACAATATGCTTACTTTAAAATATATATAGTTATATATTCAAAGAAAAAGCCTGGATAGTCTCCAAAATATTAGTAGTCTTTGTCTCTGGATAGTGGAGTTAAAAGTAAGTTTTGTTTTTTTAAAATATTTTTGGACATTTTCTGAAAAAAAAATGACAAGCACAAATTATTTTTAAAATTAGGAAAAACAATGAAGATATTTCTATTTTTTCACATTCCCTTTAGCTTAGCAGTTCTAATCTAGGAATTTTTCCTATAGAAATAATCAGATATACACACATGCACAAAAATAACACTCAAAGATTGTTCACTATGGAATTATTCATAATAATGAAAAGTTAAAATACCCTCTCTTCAATAATTAGGGTTTTTTGGTTTGTTTTTAAAGTTATTTTAACCATCTTGACTATTTTTAAGTATATAGTTTAGTAGTATTAAGTATGTTCACATTGTTGTGAATTATGATATTTGTTAATAAATTATGGCATACTTTATGATGAAATGTTATTGACATGGAAAACTGTGACATAATGTCAGGTTAAAAAAATCATTTCATAGCAAGGTATGCATAATATGATTCTATTTTGTTTTAAAGACATTTAAAACAATTTTTTATTGAAGTATTATTGAAGTATTTAACAATGTTATGTTAATTACTGCTGTACAACAAAATGATTCAGTTAGACACAGACACACACGCACACACATATTCTTTTTTCTTCTTTTTGGCCATGCCACATGACGTGCGGGATCTTTCCCAACCAAGGTTCGAACCCATGCCCCCTGCATTGGTAACATGAAGTCTTAACTATTGGACCACCAGGGAAGTCCTATACATTTTTTAAAAAAATTCTTTTCCATTATGCTTTATCATAAGATATGAACATAGTTCTCGTGCCGTACAGTAGGACCTTGCTGCTTATCCATTCTACATATAAAAGCCTATATCTACTAACTCCAGCTTCCCACTCCAACCCTCCCATAACACCCTCCCTCTTGTCAACCACCAGTCTGCTTTCTATGTCTGTGATTTTGTTTCTGTAAAACAAGCTTTTAAAAAAGTTTACATTTTGGTTTTAGTTTTAGTTTCATAGGAAAATTAGGGGAAGATATAAATCTTTCCCATATACCCCCTTGTCTGCACACATGGCTAACCTTTCCCACTTCAACATCACTCACCAGAGTGGTACTTTTGTTATAATTGATGAACTGGCACTGACATATCATTATCACTTAAAGTACATAGTTTACATTAGGATTCACTTCTCATGTTGTACAATCTGTCGTTTTGGACAAATGTATAATGACATGTATCCATTGTTATAGCATCATAAAAAGTGTTTTCACTCCCTGAAATTCTCTGTGCTCTGACTTCTTTGTGCTCTATTCATCCCTCCATCCTTCTCCCTCAACCTCTGGAAACCACTTATCCTGTTATTATCTCCATAGTTTTTCCTTTTCCAGAATGTAATATAGTTGGACTCATACCATATGTAGCCTTTAAAGACATTTTATAAGCACAGGAAAAACAAGCCTGGAAGGATATATATTTAAATGTATATATACATATTTCTGGATACTGGCATTACGGGTGATTATTTCTCCAAGTTTTTGCAAGAAACATGTATTACTTTTGTACTCAGAAGGGAAAAAAAAAGTAAATGTTATGGAAGGGAAAGAGGTTTTTACCTCTAGAGTAATCAATTTTTGTTCATCTTTCTGTGCATCTCAAATTGTCTATTAGAGTATAACTATCATGTGGGCAGAGATTAGGTGTGTTTTTTGTTTTAATTTCCCTTGGTTCTTCCTGCTATATAGAGGTCTGCATTCAATAAATGTTGACTAACTGCATTCATGCATGTGCATACATATAAGCCTGTGTACCTATGTGGGCATGCATAAATATGCCAACTTCTTTCTCATCAATAATGAGAAAAATAGTGACAGGTTTTTATTTGTTTGCTTGTTTTTTAAGTGCCATAGTTCTATTGACGTTTCGCCATATGTTAGGAAAAGAAAATACTTGCCAAGCTAAGAGTACAAAGTGACCATTAAAGATTTGGGGGGCATACCAGTGAAGCTTGTCAGTTTTAGCTCAAGCAGTTATTTTTTAGCATGTGCTATCTCACTTTGGATAATATTTGCTCTAGTTCCAGTTTTCTATAATTCTACTAATTAGTTTATCTGGGCATTTTATTTAGAGAAGGCAATGGCACCCCACTCCAGTACTCTTGCCTGGAAAATCCCATGGATGGAGGAGCCTGGTAGACTGCATTGACTTTTCACTTTCTTGCATTGGAAAAGGAAATGGCAACCCACTCCAGTATTCTTGCCTAGAGAATCCCAGGGATAGGGGAGCCTGGTGGGCTGCCGTCTATGGGGTCACACTGAGTCAGACACGACTGAAGCGACTTAGCAGCAGCATCAGCAGGGCATTTTATTTGTAATATTTAAGTAAAACTCCAACTGGTAAATGGGCTATCTGTACCCACTCTGGGCTCCAAGTTATAAGCAAGTGTTAAATCAGCTGAAGTGATACGGGCTTTGAGCTGTTGGGAGGCTGGTAAGCAGCAGGTGTATATGTCACTAGTCACATTTCATTTCTCATCGCCAAAACTCCATATTCCATATCAAAACTGAGACAAGAGTACAAAGTTTGTGCTTTAGGTTATCAGCAGGTGCCCAAGAGAGAATTAATATTAAAATCCCTAAAACTGCTAAATTATTTTAAAAGATTTCTTAAAGTTCTGCAGAATCAGATAGCAGAGCTTAAGGATTTGTACATTTAACCTTAGAAATAGGACAGAATAAAGACCCAATTTGAGTCCTTGATGATTTGATTTTTTTAAAATAGTTACGACTGTGCAAGGAAGGCTTGGAATGTGACGGACATTTTAAAGGTAGATTGTGGTTTATCCTTAATTATAGCTGTAGCTGAGCCTAGTACTTGGGTTGGGGCCTAATCATGGCTCAGGCCTTTCCTCAGAGACACAGCTGGTAACTGGGTAGTAGTTCTGCTTTCTTTAATGCTCTGATAGAGAATTATTGATTCTGAAATCTCCTATAGGATGTTTGTACACAGGGAAGTGGTGACTACAGAGGTGGGAGTTTAGAAATCTGGGCAGATGGACCATCTGTGAATTTATACTGCCTCATTACGTTAACCCATTAGAGGCTATATCTGAGTTACAGCCCAGATACATCTACCTTGGTTTCATGGACTACACTAAAGCCTTTGACTGTGTAGATCATAACAAGCTGTGGAAAGCTCTTAAAGAGATGGCAATACCAGACCATCTTACCTGTCCCCTGCGAAACCTGTATGTGGGTAAAGAAGCAACAGTTAGAACCCTGTATGGAACCAACTGATTCGTTCAGGATTGAGAAAGGAGTACGACAGGGCAGTCTGCTGTCACCCCGTTTATTTAACCTATACACTGAGCACATCATAAGAAATGTAGGGCTGGGTGAGTTACAAGCTGGAATCAAGATAGGCGGGAGAAACATCAACAGCTTCAGATAATGCAGATGATATCACTCTCATGGCAGAAAGTGAAGAGGAAATAAAGAGCCTCTGATGAGGGTGAAGGAAGAGAGTGAAAGAGCTGGCTTAAAACTAAATATTAAAAAAACTAACATCATGGCATCTGGCCCCATTACTTCATGGCAAATAGGGATTTGACAAAGTGACAGATTTCTTCTTCTTGGGCTCTAAAATCACTGCGGAGGGTAATAGCAGCCATGAAACCAGAAGACGATTGCTTCTTGGCAGGAAAGCTATGACAAACCTAGACAGTGTGTTGCCTAGCAGAGACATTACTCTGCTGACAAAGGTCCGTATAGTCAAGGCTGTGGTCTTTCCAGTGGTCACATATGGTTGTGAGAGCTGGACTGTAAAGATGGCAGAGTGCCAAAGAATTGATGCCTTCGAACTGTGATGCTGGAGAAGACTCTTGAGAGTCCCTTGGACAGCAGGGAGATCAAACCAGTCGATCTTAAGGGAAGTCAACCCTGATTACTCATTGGAAAGACTGATGCTGAAGCTGAAGCTCCAGTATTTTGGTCACCTGATGTGAACAGCTGACTCATTAGAAAAGTCCCTGATGCTGGGAAAGATTGAGGGCAGAAGAAGAGGTCGTCAGAGGGTGAGAAGGCTGGATGGCATCACTGATGCAATGGATATGAACTTGAGCAAACTTCAGGAGATGGTGGCCTGGTGTGCTGCAGTCCATGGGGTCACAGAGAGTCGGACATGACTGGGCGGCTGAACAACAACAATGTTAACCCATTGGAGGCTGTATCTGGGGGACACCCTAATACCACTGTCTTCTTACATATTTAATGCATTGTCAAGGCACAAAAGGTCCCTATGAAAATCCAAAATGCTACTCAGCAGACCTTATATTCTTTCTGTTCATCAGCAAGCCCTATAAGTCTGCTGCTGCTGCAGCTGATAAGTCGCTTCAGTTGTGTCCGACTCTGTGCGACCCCATAGATGGCAGCCCACCAGGCTGCCCCGTCCGTGGGGTTCTCCAGGCAAGAACACTGGAGTGAGCTGCCATTTCCTTCTCCAATGCATGAAAGTAAAAAGTGAAAGTGAAGTTGCTCAGTCATGTCCGACTCTTAGCAACCCCATGGACTGCAGCCCACCAGGCTTCTCCATCCATGGGATTTTCCAGCAAGAGTACTGGAGTGGGTTGCCACTGCCTATAAGTCTCACACACCCAAAACCTGGCAGTAGGATACCTACACTCAGCAAAGATGTAATAGCAGAGAGCACTAGTGAGGTCTCATGTGACCCAGATGTACTCCTTTTTTAAATTAACCAGGAAGTGTTAATTTGTGAGTAATTAAAAGCCTAACCCACTTTGAGGCCCCTCAACCAGAATTTTGTGGGGAGATACAGAGGGTACCCTTTTGATGAAAACATGGGAACTGGCACAGGAGTCAGTGAGAATTACAGGTTTATAAGCAAAACATTCCTAATGCAGGATGCTATGGTCCCACTCGCACCCTTGTCCTGTGAAACTTCTGTACCACAGCAAGGTCTGTACCCTTATAGAATATACTCACAGCCTCTAATTTAGTGACTCATCCTCAGTTTCACCCGATGAATAAATAAGTGACTCTAGAGAAGTGGTATTTTTAAAGTGCCCAGTAGTGTTAAATTGTGTATAAATGAACTTTCAAAATATGGGCTTCCCTGGTGGTGCAGAGGTTAAAGCGTCTGCCTGCAATGTGGGAGACCTGGGTTCGATCCCTGGGTCGGGAAGATCCCCTGGAGAAGGAAATGGCACCCCACTCCAGTATTCTTGCCTGGAGAATCCCATGGACAGAGAAGCTTGATGGGCTATAGTCCATGGGTCGCAAAGAGTCAGACACGACTGAGCAACTTCACTTTCACTTTCAAAATATAGTCCATCATAAAATGTGTGACCAGTTGTAGGGAGTGGACACTTGAAAAGAGAGATTGACTAAAAGTGACCACTGAGCATCAGTTCTAGATATTTTTCTTTAGCAGTTCAGTTTCTAGGCTGAGCCATGCACTTTGCCTTTTTTGTTACTTATCCTACAGATTTTGGAAGAGTCAGAAATCTGGCCTTTTCAGTTCTTTGTAGAAATCTGGACCCTGGCTACTTTTATTGCCTCCTGGCTGAATATTTTTAAATTCTGTTATTTTGTTTCCATGTTGTCATTGGTCTAGCCAATGCTCATTCCTTTTTTATTCCTCTTCATCCTCATATGAGACTACTGTTTCACTTTCCCACTCTCCATATACAATTATCCTAACTTTAGTTTCAGTTCACTTCAGTTCAGTCATGTCCGACTCTTTGCGACCCCATGAATTACAGCACGCGAGGCCTCCTGGTCCATCACCAACTCCCGGAGTTCACCCAAACTCACGTCCATCGAGTCAGTGATGCCATCCAGCCATCTCATCCTCTGTCGTCCCCTTCTCCTCCTGCCCCCAATCCCTCCCAGCATCAGAGTCTTTTCCAATGAGTCAGCTCTTCACATGAGGTGGCCAAAGTATTGGAGTTTCAGCTTTAGCATCATTCCTTCCAAAGAACACCCAGGACTGATCTCTTTTAGAATGGACTGGTTGGATCTCCTTGCAGTCCAAGGGACTCTCAAGAGTCTTCTCCAACACTACAGTTCAAAAGCATCAATTCTTTGGCACTCAGCCTTCTTCACAGTCCAACTCTCACATCCATACATGACCACAGGAAAAACCATAGCCTTGACTAGATGGACCTTAGTCGGCAAAGTAATGTCCCTGCTTTTGAACATGCTATGTAAGTTGATCATAACTTTTCTTCCAAGGAGTAAGCGTCTTTTAATTTCATGGCTGCGGTCACCATCTGCAGTGATTTTGGAGACCAAAAAAATAAATTCTGACACTGTTTCCACTGTTTCCCCATCTATTTCCCATGAAGTGATGGGACTGGATGCCATGATCTTAGTTTTCTGAATGTTGAGATTTAAGCCAACTTTTTCACTCTCCTCTTTCTCTTTCATCAAGAGGCTTTTTACCTCCTCTTCACTTTCTGCCATAAGGGTGGTGTCATCTGCATATCTGAGGTTATTGATATTTCTCCCGGCAATCTTGATTCCAGCTTGTGTTTCTTCCAGTCCAGCATTTCTCATGATGTACTCTGCATAGAAGTTAAATAAGCAGGGTGACAATATACAGCCTTGACGTACACCTTTTCCTATTTGGAACCAGTCTGTTGTTCCATGTCCAGTTCTAACTGTTGCTTCCTGACCTGCATACAGATTTCTCAAGTGGCAGGTTAGGTGGTCTGGTATTCCCATCTCTTTCAGAATTTTCCACAGTTTATTGTGATCCACACAGTCTAAGGCTTTGGCATAGTCAATAAAGCAGAAATAGATGTTTTTCTGGAACTCTCTTGCTTTTTCCATGATCCAGTGGATGTTGGCAATTTGATCTCTGGTTCCTCTGCCTTTTCTAAAACCAGCTTGAACATCAGGAAGTTCACGGTTCACGTATTGCTGAAGCCTGGCTTGGAGAATTTTGAGCATTACTTTGCTAGCATGTGAGATGAGTGCAATTGTGCGGTAGTTTGAGCATTCTTTGGTGTTGCCTTTTTTTGGGATTGGAATGAAAACTGACCTTTTCCAGTCCTGTGGCCACTGCTGAGTTTTCCAAATTTGTTGGCATATTGAGTGCAGCACTTTCACAGCATCACCTTTCAGGATTTGAAATAGCTCCACTGGAATTCCATCACCTCCACTAGCTTTGTTCGTAGTGATGCTATGCTTTATTAGTCTTCTGGGCTTTCTGTTATGTAAATTGCTTATAAATATCATTTGCCTATTTTTCTACTAAAGTTGCTGATCTTTTTATTTTAAAAATAAGCTTATTTAGTTATAATTTACACACAGTGAAATTTGCATTTTTCAGTGTATAGAGTTTTGTCAATGTACACTGTCATGTAACCAATAGCACAGTCAAGATATAGAACATGAAGTTGCTGACTTTTTTTTGATTTGCCAGTTCTTGTATACTTCAGGTATTCCTTCATCAGTTTCAGACACTGAAATGTTTTCTCTAACCTTATCATCTCTCTATTAGTTTTCTGCATGGAACTTCATATTGAATAGAAATCCTTAATCTTAACATATTTGAATTTATCAAAGATTTGCCTTATGTTTTGATTATTAGGATATTGTTTCCAGTCGAAATTCAGAGAAACAAATAATTCTTCTTAGGGAACCCAGAGTTCAGCTTGAGAAAAGTAAGGCTAACTTAAATAAGAATTAAATATTAGGAGGACGAGGAGGAGTTAACACAAACAGGCAGTTACCCTGATATAACTACTGTTCATTGGGTGCAAAATAAAAAGTAAGCAGGTCATTCTCATAATCCTGAGAATGGTCCAGAGGTAGAGCTATGTTATATCAGTCATTTAAATTTATTTTCTTAAAAATATTTTGTTGAGAAAAGATTGACACAAGGATTACTACATTAATATGTTATTGTTCAGCAGAAGATATTAACAAGAGGTGGCAAGAATACACAGAAAAACTATACAAAAAAGATCTTGATGACTCAGATAACCATGATGGTGTGATCACTCACCTAGAGCCAGACATCCTGGAATGCAAAGTCAAGTGGGCCTTAGGAAGCACTGCTACGAACAAAGCTAGTGGAGGTGATGGAATTCCAGTTGAGCTATTTCGAATCCTAAAAGATGATGCTGTGAAAGTGCTGCACTCAATATGCCAGCAAATTTGGAAAACTCAGCAGTGGCCACAGGAATGAAAAAGGTCAGTTTTCATTCCAATCCCAAAGAAGGCAATGCCAAAGAATGTTCAAACTACCACACAATTGCCCTCATCTCACATGCTAGCAAAGTAATGCTCAAGATTCTCCAAGCCAGGCTTCAACAGTATGTGAATTGAGAACTTCCAGATGTTCAAGCTAGATTTAGAAAAGGCAGAGAAACCAGAGATCAAATGGCCAACATTTGTTGGATCATTGAAAAAGCAAGAGAGTTCCAGAAAAACATCTGCTTCTGCTTTGTTGACTGCACCAAACATTTGACTGTGTAGATCACAACAAATTGTGGAAAATTCTCCAAGAGATGGGAATACCAAACCACCTTACCTGCCTTCTGAGAAATCTGTATGCAGGTCAAGAAGCAACAGTTAGAACTGGACATTAAACAATAGACTGGTTCCAAATAGGGAAAGGAGTATGCCAAGGTTTTATATTGTCACCCTGCTTATTTAACTTGTATGCGGAGTATATCATGCCAAATGCCAGGGTGGATGAAGCACAAGCTGGAATCAAGATTGCCAGAAGAAATACCAATAACCTCAGATAAGCAGATGACACCACCCTTATGGCAGAAAGTGAAGAACTAAAGAGCCTCTTGATGAAAGTGAAAGAGGAGAGTGCAAAAGTTGGCTTGAAACTCAACATTCAGAAAACTAAGATCATGGCATCTGGTCCCATCACTTTATGGCAAATAGATGGGGAAACAATGGAAACAGTGTCAGACTTTATTTTGAGGGGCTCCAAAATCACTGCATATGGTGATTGCAGCCATGAAATTAAAAGACGCTTGCTCCTTGGAAGAAAAGCTATGATCAAATACGGATACTACTTCAATGTATTAAAAAAAAAAAAAAAAGAAAAGCTATGATCAATCTAGACAGCATATTAAAAAGCAGAGACATTAGTTTGCCAACAGAGATCCATCCAGTCAAAGCTATGGTTTTTCTAGTAGTCATGTGTGAATGTGAGAGTTAGACCATAAAGAAAGCTGAGCACCGAAAAGTTGATGCTTTTGAACTGTGGTGTTGGAGAAGACTCTTGAGAGTCCCTTGGACTTCAAGGAGATCTAACCAGTCAATCCTAAAAGAAGTCAATCCTGAATATTCATTGGAAGGACTGATGCTGATGCTGAAGTTCCAATATTTTGGCCACCTGATGCAAAGAGCTGACTCACTGGAAAAGACCGTGATGCTCGGAAAGATTGACAGCAGGTGGAGAAGGGGACGATAGAAGATGAGATGGTTGGATGGCATCACTGACTTGATGGACATGAGTTTGAGCAAGCTTCAGGAGTTGATGTTGGACAGGGAAGCCTGGCATGCTGCAGTCAATGGGGTCGCAAAGAGTCGGACACGACTGAGCGACTGAACGTGTCTGATTCTTTGTGACCCCGTGGACTGCAGCACACCAGGTTTCTCTGTTCTTCACTATCTCCCAGAGTGTGGGAGAACTTAAAGCTTTTGCACAGCAAAGGAAACTATTGCCAAAAAAAGAGACAATCTATTGAATGGGAGACTTATGCAAAGTATATGATATATAAGAGGTTAACATCCAGCATACATCCATCATACAATTCAATATCAAAAAACAAACCCAATTTAAAAATGAGCAGAAGACCCGAATAGGCATTTTTCCAAAGAGGAAATAGGCTAATAAGCACATGAAAAGATGCTCAACATCACTAATTATCAGGGAAATGCAAATCAAAATAATGTGAGCTATCACCTTATACCTGTCAGAGTGGCTATCATCAAAAAGAACAAAAATGTGGAGCAAAGGATACCTTCATTCACAGTTGGAGGGAATGTAAATTGGTATAGCCATTGTGGAAAGCAGTATGAAGGTTTCTCAAAAAACTAAAAATAGAACTACCATGCTGTGTGGTGCTTAGTCACTCAGTCATGTCTGACTCTTTGTGACTCTGTGGACTGTATGTAGCCCACCAGGCTGCTCTGTCCATGGGGATTCTCTGAGCAAGAATGCTGGAGTGGGTTGCCATGTCCTCCTCGAGGGGATCTTCCTGACCCAGGAATTTAACTAGGGTCTCCTGCATTGTAGGTGAATTCTTTGCCAGCTGAGCTACCAGGGAAGCCCAGAACTACCATTTAACCCAACAATCAATTCCACCCCTGAGTATATATCTTAAAAAACAACAGCAACAAAAAACACTAGTTTGAAAAGATAAATGCACCCAAATGTTCATAGCAGCATTAGTTATTCACTATTGACAATTTATGGAAACAACCTAAATGTCCATCAACAGATGAATGGGTAAAGAAGATGTAATATCCTGTAAAGAACTGTGTGTGTGTGTGTGTGTGTGTGTGTGTGTGTGTGTGTGTGTGTGTGTCTGTCTGTCTGCTGTATTTGTGCTCAGTTGTTTCAGTTGTGTCTGACTCTTTGCAACCCCGTGGACTGTAGCCTGACAGGCTTCTCTGTCCATGGGGTTTTCCTGGCAAGAATACTGGAGTGGGTTGGCATTCCTTCCTCCAGGGCATCTAACCCATCTAACTCTAAGCATCTAACTCGACCTAGAGATCTAACCCATTCCTCCTGCGTCTCCTGCATTGCAGGTAGATTCTTTACTGCTGAGCCACCAGGGAAGCCCCAGAGAACAGAGTGGAGGTTCTTTAAAAAACTTAAAACAGAGCTGCTATATGATCCTGCAATCCCATTCCTGGGCATATATCCAGACAACACTATAATTTGAAAAGATACATGCACCTCAGTGTTCATTGCAATACTATTTATAATAGCCAAGACATGGAAGCAACCTAAATATCCATCAACAGGAATGGGTAAAGAAGGTGTGGTATATTCATTTAATGGAATATTATTCAGCTAGAAAAAGAATGAAATAATGCCATTTGCAGCAATATGGATGGACCTAGAGATTATCATACTAGGTGAAGTAAGCCAGAGAAAGACAAATATCATATTATATCACCTATATGTAGAACGTAAAAAAATTGATATGAATGAATTTCTACACAAGTGGAAACAGACTCATAAACATAGGAAACAAATATGTTTATCAAAGGGGAAGAGGGGAACTTCCCTGGGGTCCAGTGGTTAAGAATCTATCTGCCAGTTCAGGGGACACAGGTTCAATCCCTGGTCTGGAAAGATTCCACATGCTATGGAGGAACTGAGCCTGTGCACCATAACCGTTTAGCCTGTGCTCTAGAGCCCATGAACCACAACTGCTGAGCCTATGCACAACAACTATTGAAGCCCTCGTGCCCTAGAGCCCATGCTCCACAACAAGAAAAGTCACTGCAAAGAGAAGCCCATGCACAGCAAATAGAGAATATCCCCTACTTGCTGCAACTAAAAAACTCACTCACAGCAACGAATACCCAGCACAGATAAATAAATAAAATTTATAAAAGTTGGGGAAGGGAGAGGGATAAATAAGGAGTTTTGGATTGACTTATACACTTTACTATATATAAAACAGATAACCAACAAGAACTTACTGTATAGTACAAGGTACTATGCTTAATAGTTTGTAATAAACTCCATGGAAAAAGAATCTCAAAAAAAATAGATATATATGTATGTGTAACTGATCACTTTGCTAAAACTAACACAGCATTGTTAAAGTGGAGAGAAGGAAGGTGGGAGGGGCCAGTTAGGGGTAGGGGATTAAAAGGTGCAAGCTACTATGATAAAATAATTAAGCTATAAGGATATATTGTACAACATGGGAAATAGAGGCAATATTTTATAATAACTATAAATGGAGTATAACCTTTAAAAATTGTAAATTACTATGTTGTACACCTGAAACATAACATTGTACATCAGCTATTCTTCAATAAAAAACATTTAGTGTGGTTAACATTTTTTGTTTTAGCCATTTATTTATCTATTGGCTATGAAATGTTATATTAGTTTCCTATTGCTGCTGCACAAACTAACATGAATTTAATGCCTTAAAACAGCAGAAATTTATTTATTGTACAATTCTGAAAGCCTGAAGTTTGAAATGAGTATCATAAGACTAAAATCAAAGCACAAGACAGACTGTATTCCTTCTGGAAACTGCAAGAGAAACTCCTTTCCCTTACCTTTTCCATCTTCTAGAGGCCACCTACATTCCTTGGCTCATGCCTGTTTTTTTTCTCCATCTCCAAAGCCTATCACTCCAATCTTTGTTTCTGTTGTCACATCCCTTTCTTTCAACAGATACTCCAGCTTCTTCCTAAACAGGATTCTGGTGGTTATTTTGGGTCCATACAGATAATGTTGGATGATCTCCCCAGCTCAAGATCCTTGACTTGCTTATATCTGGAAAGCACCTTTTACAATATTAGATAACAGTCACAGGTTTCAGGGATTATGATGTAGGCAAATTGGGGGAGAGGAAGTATTATTTAGCCCACCATAATTGACACTTCATTTTATGTGTGTGTTCTTAATAGCTTGAGATAAAATTCACATACCATAAAATTCACCCTTTTAGTAGTTTTTAGTTTCAGTAGTTTTTAGTATATTAACAAAGTTGTGCAACCTTCACCACTAATTCCAGAACATTTTTATCACCCTAACAAAATATCCTCATACCAATTAGCATGTTCCCTCCTGCTTTCCTCTCATTCCCTTTTTCCAGCTTTCAGTTCAGTTCAGTTCAGTCGCTCAGTCGTGTCCGACTCTTTGCGACCCCATAAATTGCAGCACACCGGGCCTCCCGGTCCATCACTAACTCCCGGAGTTCACCCAAACTCACGTCCATCGAGTCAGTGATGCCATCCAGCCATCTCATCCTCTGTTGTCCCCTTCTCCTCTGCCCCCAATCCCTCCCAGCATCAGAGTCTTTTCCAATGGGTCAACTCTTCACACGAGGTGGCCAAAGTACTGGAGTTTCAGTTTTAGCATCATTCCTTCCAAAGAAATCTCAGGGCTGATCTCCTTCAGAATGGCCTGGTTGGATCTCCTTGCAGTCCAAGGGACTCTCAAGAGTCTTCTCCAACATCACACTTCAAAAGCATCAATTATTTGGCACTCAGCCTTCTTCACAGTCCAACTCTCACATCCATACATGACTACTGGAAAAACCATAGCCTTGACTAGATGGACCTTAGTCGGCAAAGTTAATCTCTCTGCTTTTGAATATGCTATCTAGGTTGGTCATAACTTTTCTTCCAAGGAGTAAGCGTCTTTTAATTTCATGGCTGCAGTCACCATCTGCAGTGATTTTGGAGCCCCCCAAAATAAAGTCTGACACTGTTTCCACTGTTTCTCCATCTATTTTCCATGAAGTGATGGGACTGGATGCCATGATCTTTGTTTTAGGCAAACATTAATCTGCTTTCTCTTTTTGTGGATTTGCTTGCTCATTTAATGTACATGGAATCCTACAATACATGGTCTTTCTTTCACTTAGCATGTTTTCCAGGTCCATCCATTTTGTAGCATGCATCAGCCCTTTATCATTTATCCTAATTTTATTTTTACTTTTCCTTAAGCACAAAAAACATTTTATACTGGAGTATAACTGATTAACAATGTTGTGATAGTTTCAGGTGAACAGTGAAGGGACTCAGCCATACATATACATGTATCCATTCTCCAGTAAACTCCCCTCCCATCCAGACTGGCATAGAACATTGAGCAGAGTTCCATGTGCTATGCAGTAGGTTTTTGTTGGTTAACCATTTAAAATATAGCAGTGCGTACATGACCTTCCAAAAGTCCTTAACTATCCCTTGCCTCCAGCAACCATGAGTTCATTTTCTAAGTCTGTGAGTCTGTTTTGTAAGTTCATTTGTATCATTTCTTTTTAGATTCTACATATAAGGGATGTCATATGATATTTCTCCTTCTCTATCTGACTTACTTCACTCCATATGACACTCTCTATGTCCATCCATGCTGCTGCAAAAGGCCTTATTTCATTCTTTTTAATGGCTGAGTAATATTACATTATATATATATATGTGTGTGTGTGTATATATATATATTTATATATGTATACACACACACATACAAACATTCATCACATCTTCTTTATCCATTTATCCATTCCTCTGTCTATGGACATTTAGGCTGCTGTTTCCAGGTCTTGGCTATTGTAAACAGTGCAGCAACGAACACTGGGGTGTATGTATCTTTTGGGGCCATGTTTTTCTCTGGATATATGCCCAGGAGTGGGATTGCAGGGTCATATGGTAGCTTTATTTTTAGTTTATTTTTTATTTTTAGTTTTTTTAAGGAACCTCCATACTGTTTTCCATAGTGGCTGTACCAATTTACAGTCTCAACAACAGTGCAGGAGGGTTCCCTGCTCTCCATATCCTCTCCAGCATTGTTGTTTGTGGGTTTTTTGATAGCCATTCTGGCTGTGTGAGGTGATATCTCATTGTAGTTTTGATTTGCATTTCTCTAATAACTAGCGATTTTAAACACCTTTTCATGTGCCTATTGGCTATGAACAGTGAACAGTGGATAAAGATGTGGTGTTTATAGGAATATAACTCAGTCATTAAAAAGAATGGCCTATTCTTGTGTATGTCCTCTTTAGAGAAATGTCTATTCAGGTCTTCTGCCCATTTTTTGAGTCGGTTGTTTGTTTTGATACTATTAATTGTCATAAGCTGTTTGTAAATTTTGGAGGCTAATCCCTTATCAATTACATCACTTGCAAATATTTTCTCCCAATCTGTGGGTTGTCTTTTGTTTACTGTTTCCTTTGCTGTGCAAAAGCTTTTGAGTTTAAGTAGGTCCCATTTGTTTATTTTTGCTCTTATTTCCATTATTCTAGGAGGTGGTTTAAAAAATATGTTGCTGTCATTTTTGTCAGAGAGAGTTTCGCCTATGTTTTTCTCTAGTAGCATTTTTTCTCTAGGAGTTTTATAGTGTCTAGTCTAACATTTAGGTCTTTAATCCATTTTAAACTTATTTTTGTGTATGGAGTTAAGGAGTGATCTAATTTCTTTTTTTTTTATCTTATATGTGGCTGTCCAATTTTCCCAGCACCATTTGTTGAAGAGATTGTCTTTCGAACATTGCATAGTCTCGCCTCCTTTGTCACAGGTTAAAATTGAGGTGCATGGGCTTATTTGTGGGTTTTCTATCCTGTTCCATTGATCTGTATTTCTGTTTTTGTGCTAGTATCATACTGTTTTGATGACTGTGTTGCATTTCTATATACTAACAACTAAAAATCAGAAAGAGAAATTCAAGAAGCAATTCCATTTACCATTGCATCAAAAAGAATAAAAATACCTAGTAATAAACCTACCTAAGGAGACAAAAGACTTGTACTCTGAAAATTATAAGATATTAATGAAAGAAATCGAAGAAGACATAAACAGATGGAAAGACATACCATGTTCATGGATTGGAAGAATCAATATTGTCAAAATGACTATACTACCCAAGGCAATCTGGACTTCTACCCCATGACTCAGTGGTAAAGAATCTGCCTGCAATACAGGAGATGCAGGAGACTTGAGTTCAGTCCCTGGATCAGGAAGATCCCCTGGAGGAGGGCATGGCAACCCACTCCAGTATTCTTGCTTAGAGAATCCCATGGACAGAGGAGCCTGGCAGGCTACATTCCATAGGGTTGCAAAGAGTCGGGCACAACTGAAGCGACTGAGCATGCATAGATGCACCCAAGACAGTCTACAAAGAATCAAGTCTTCCCTTGTGGCTCAGCTAGTAAAGAATCCACATGCAATGAGGGAGTCCTGGGTTCAATCCCTGGATCAGGAAGATCCCCTGGAGAAGGAAATGGCAACCCACTCCAGTACTCTTGCCTGGAGAATTCCATGGACAGAGGAGCAGGACAGGCTGCAGTCCATGGAATCTCAGAGTTGGACAGGACTGTGTGACTAACTTTCACTTTCACAAGGCATCTACAAGTTCATTCAATGCAATCCCTATCAAATTACTAATGACATTTTTCACAGAAATAGAACAAAAAATTTCAAAATTTGTATGGAGACACAAAAGAACTCAAATAGTCAAAGCAATCTTTTTTTTCAAAAAAAATTTAAATTTATTTATGGCTGTGCTGGTTCTTTGTTGCTGTGTGGGCTTTCTCTAGTTGAGGCAAGTGGGTGTTACTCTCTAGCTGTTGTGTGAGGGTTTCTCATTGCAGTGGCACCTCTTGTTGCAGAGCACAGGCTCTAGGGTGCTTGAGCTTCAGTAGTTGTGGTTCCAAGGCTTTAGGGCACAGGCACAATAGTCGTGGCACACAGGCTTAGTTGCTCTGTGGCATGGGAATCTTCCTGGATCAAGGACTGAACCCAAGTCTCTTGCCTCTCCTGCACTTGCAGGTGGATTCTTTACTACTGAGCCACCAAGAAAGCTGGCCAAAGCAACACTGAAAAAGAAAAAACAGAGCTGGAGGATTCAGGCTCCCTGACTTTAGACTCTACAGCACTTTATCATTTTCTGTAGCTGAACAATATTCTGTTGTACAGATGTACTACATATTGTGTATCCATTTTTCAGTTGATAGACAATATAGGTGTTTTCATTTTTTCCCACTATTTTGAATAATGCTACTGTGAACATTGTGTAGATATTTTTCATGGGCATATGCTTAGTTTCTATTGGAATTTCCTTTCTCTTGGAAATACCAGTTCAGATGGTATTGCTTTGTTTTACTTTTTGTTGTTGTTGTTCAGTCACTGCCATGTCCAACTCTTTACGATCCCATGGACTGCAGCATGCCAGGCTTCCCTGTCCTTCTCTATCTCCCAATGTTTGCTCAAACTCATGTCCACGGAGTCATTGATGCCATCCAACCATTTCATCTTCTGTTGCTCCTTTCTCCTCTTGCACTCAGTCTTTCCCCATCACCAGGGCCTTTTCCAGTGAGTCAGATCTTTGCATCAGGTGGTCAAAGTACTGGAGCTTCAGCTTCAGCATCAGTCCTTCCAATGAATATTCAGAGTTGGTTTCCTTTATGATTGACTGGTTTGATCTCCTTGCTGTCCAGGGGACTCTCAAGAGTCTTCTCCAGCACCACAATTCAAAAGTATCCATTTTTTGGAACTCAGCCTTCTTTATGGTCCAACTCTCACATTTATACATGACTACTGGAAAAACCATAGCTTTGACTATATATATGGATCTTTGTCAGCAAAGTGATGTCTCTGCTTTTTAATATGCTGTCTTGGTTTGTCATAGCTTTTCTTCCACGGAGCAAGCATCTTTTAATTTCATGGCTGCAGTCACTGTCTCCAGTGATTTTGTACCCCAAGAAAATAAAATCTGCCACTGTTTCCAATATTCCCCCTTCTATTTGCCATGAAGTGATGAGACCAGATGCCATGATCTTAATTTTTTGAATGTTGAATTTTAAGCCAGCTTTCTCACTCTCCTCTTTCACCCTCATCAAGAAGCTCTTTAGTTCAACTTCACTTTCTACTATTCAGTTCAGTTCAGTTCAGTCGCTCAGTCATGTCCAACTCTTTGCGACCCCATGAATTGCAGCACGCCAGGCCTCCCTGTTCATCACCAACTCCCGGAGTTCACTCAAACTTATGTCCATCGAGTTGGTGATGCCATCCAGTCATCTCATCCTCTGTCGTTCCCTTCTCCTCCTGCCCCCAATCCCTCCCAGCATCAGAGTCTTTTCCAATGAGTCAACTCTTTGCATGAGGTGGCCAAAGTATTGGAGTTTCAGCTTTAGCATCAGTCCTTCCAAAGAACACCCAGGACTGATCTCCTTTAGAATGGACTGAGTGGCACTACTTGCATATCTGAGGTTGCTGTTATTTTCCCCAGAAGTCTTGATTTCAGCTTGTGATTCATCCAGCCCAGTATTTTGCATGATGTGCTCTGCATGTAAAACTGCCAAATCATTTTCCCAAGTGTCCACATCAGTTTACATTCCCAACAGAAATATATGAAGGTTCAGATTTCTATACATCCTCACCAACACTTGTCCACCTTTTTTTTTTGCTATAGCATTCCTAGTGGTTGAGATGCAGTATCTCACTGTGGTTTTTATTAACATTTCCCTGAAAACTGAAGATGTCGACCAACTTTTCATGTGTGTATCACCTATTTGTATGTCTCTTTGGAGAAATATCTATTCAGATTATATGCCTGTTTCTTAATTGATTTGTTGTTGAGTTGTAAAAGGTCCTTTATATATCTGGGTATAGTTCCTTATCAGATATATGATTTGCAAATATTTAATCCCATTATTTAGGTAGATCTTTTCATTTTCTCTGGAGAAGGAAATGGCAACCCACTCCAGTATTCTTGCCTGGAGAATCGCATGGAGGAAGGAGCCTGGTAGGCTACAGTCCACGGGTTCGCAAAGAGTCAGACACGACTGAGTGACTTCACTTTCATTTTTTAAATTATGCCCTTTGAAGCAGAGGAATTTTTAATTTTGTTGTCTTAATTATCTATTTTTTCCTCTGTTGCTTGTGCTTTGGGTGTCACATCTAAGAAACCATTGTTGAACTCACAGTCACAAAGATTTACTCCTATTTTTCTCTAAGAGCTTTATTGGTTTATCTCCCACATCTAGCTCTTTCATTCATTTTGAGTTATTATTTTTTAATATAAATTTATTTATTTTAATTGGAGGTTAATTACTTTACAATATTATATTGGTTTTGCCATACATCAACATGAATCTGCCACAGGTATACACGTGTTTCCCATCCTGAACCTCCCTCCCTCCTCCCCCCCCCCCCCCCCCCCCGACCCCGTACCATCCCTCTGGTGTGTATGGTGTGAGGAAAGGCTCTAACTTCATTCTTTTGCATGTGTTATCTAGTAGTCCAAGTTTATTTGTTGAAAAGACATATTTTCCCCCAATTGAATTATCTTGGATTGCTTGTCAAAAAGCATCTATCCATAAATTTGAGAGTTCATTTCTGGACATTCAATTCTACTCAATTGATCTATCTGTTTAACTTTATGCTGCTAGTACCACACTGTCTCAATTACTGTAGGTTTGTAGTAGGTTTTGAAATTAGGAAAGAGTGAGTGTTCCAACTTTGTCCTTTTTTCAAGATTACTTTGACTATGCTGAATCCCTTGAACAGCCATGTACATTTTAGGATTTGCTTGTCAATTTGTGCCCTATGGTCAATTTGAGCACTGCCACTTCATATTTAAGTTTTAATTCAGAAATATTGGATGTCTTACTATATTTAGGTCTTCTTTAATTCCTTTCAACATTTTGTAGTTTTCATTTTACAAGTCTTGCATTTTCTTGTTAAATTTATTTCTAAGTATTTTATTTATTTTGATGCCATTGTAACAAGAATTGTTTTCTTAACTTCATTTTCAGATTGTCCTTTCCTAGTGTAGAGAAATACAGTGGTTTTGTAATTGACATTGCTTAACTCATTTATTCGTTTGAATAGGTTTTTCATTTCTTTTTCTCTCTTTTTTGAGATTCTTTAATATTTTCTATATACAAGATTGTGTCATCTGCAAATGGAGTTAGTTTTGCTTCTTCCTTTTCAGTCTGCGTGTCTATTATTTAACTTTCGTTTAATTGTCTTGGCTAGAAATTCCAGTACAATGTTCCATTGAAATGACAAAAGGGACATCCTTGTCTTGATCCTTACCTTAGGGGGACATCTTTTGGTCTTCCACTATCATGTACAATAGTACCTATGGGTACTTTTGTAGATATTCTCTATCAGATTGAGGAATCTCCTGCTTCTAATGAGTTGGGTGTTTGGTTTTTTTTTTTTTTTTTTTGTCATGAAAGCATGTTGGATTTTGTCAAATGCTTTTCCATAACAGTTCAAAGGATCACGTAGTTTGTCCTTTGTTTTATTAATACATTATCTTACATTGATTAATTCTCATATTTAAAACAAACTTTCATTTCTTGGGGTAAGTCCTACTTGGTTCTTGGCTGTGGTAAATAATCCTTTCTACATATCACTGGATTCCAATTTTCAGTTGCTAGGGGTTTTGTTTTGTTTTGTTTTTGAGGATTTTGTATCTATAGTCACAAGAGATATTCAGACCAGTTATTTTTTCCTGAGGTCACTTGCTTCCTGTCTGAAGAATTTTTCTGAGTATTTCCTATAAGGTAGGTCTGCTAGCAACAAATTCTCTCAGCTCTTGCTTATTTGGGAATATTTTTATTCAGCTTTCATTCTTATAAGACAGCTCTGCTGGATATATTATTACTGATTGACAGAATTTTTTCTTTCAGCTCTTTGAATATATCATCCTACTCTCCCCTTCTACTTTCAATGCTTTTTGATTAGTAGTCACCTGTTCATCTTACTAGGATTCGCTACATGTGAGGAGTGATTTTTCTCTTGCTGCTCTCAAGATTTTGTCTTTGTCTTTTAATATTTTTACCATGATGTGTCTTGGTATTGATTTCTGCATTTATTCTACTTGCAGTTCTCTGAGCTTCTTAGATTGTAGATTAATGTTTTCCATCAAAACTCAGAAATTTTTAGCCATTATTTATTTGAATATTTTTCTGCTCCTTTTCTTCTCTCTTCTCCTTCTTCTGATATTCTCTTTGTGCATATTTTGGTGCATTTAATGTTGTTGTACACATCTCTGAGGCTCTGTTAATATTTCTTCATTCTTTTTTCTCTTTATTAGAAAGATTGCATAATCTCTATTGATCTATTTTCAAGTTCACCATTTTTTTTCTTCTGCTAGTTCAAGTCCACTCTTTGAAGCCTACTGGATCTCTTATAGTGAATTTTTAATTTTGTTATTATACTTTTAAACTCCAGAATTTTGATTTTTAAAACTAATTTATATTTTTAATGGTATTTTCTTTTTATTGAAACATTGTCATCCAGCAAAAGAGACACAGATGTATAGAACAGTCTTTTGGACTCGGTGGGAGAGGGTGATGGTGGGAAGATTTGGGAGAATGGCATTGAAACATGTATATTATCATATGTGAAACGAATCACCAGTCCAGGTTCAATGCATGATACAGGATGTTTGGGGCTGGTGCACTGGGATGACCCAGAGGGATGGGATGGGGAAGGAGGTGGGAGGGGTGTTCAGGATGGGGAACACATGTACACCCATGGCGGATTCATGTCAATGTATGGCAAAACCAATACAGTATTGTAATTAGCCTCCAATTAAAATAAATAAATTTATTTTAAAAAATAAAATTAAATTAAAACTTCAAAAAAAGGGAACATTGCCATCACACCTTTCTTTAATTTTTTAAGTAAAGTTTTATATAATACTTTGAACATATTTACTATTATACCAATTCTGAAATATTTGTCTTCTCAACTGATATCTAGGCCCTCTCACTGGCAGTTTCAGTTTCTTCTTTTTTTCCCATGTATGGGAAAAACCCATGTATGAGTTATATTTCCTGTTTTTCCTTTTTTGCATGTCTAATTGTAGCAGCTCTGTGTACTGACCCTCCCTTACTCAGGGTTTATTGTTGTTGTTTGCTTCTTTGTTTAGTGATATGGGTAGACTATTTTAATGAAGTCTATTTCCCCTATAGTGAGCAGTTCCCCATTAATGTCATTCCTCAAAAAGCACAGCTTTGGGCATTCGTACAGTCACCCTGAGAATGACAGTGGTTTTAGCAGAGATCTTTTTTCTCTTTCTCTGATGTCTCTGTTAAGCTATCTAACTCTGCTGGTAACACACAGAGCTATTAGGAATCAGTAATTGCCAAGTAATTACCCTGCTGCTTTTGAGATTGCCCTATGTCATATATTGCTCCTCAGTCCAATCTAATTAAATTTGTGCCCCTTTGTAGAGATAGGTTTTGAGGCCAGCCTTTGAGTTTTGTTCTGACTACAGGAGGACTATTCTTATTTCTTTCCCTCATTCTCTCTAGTAAATTGGTCTATGATTAGTTTTGCTTAGTCTCATGAAACTACTAGCCTCTTCTTTTTTTTAATTTTTAAAAAAATTTTTTATTTTTACTTTATTTTGATTTACAATACTGTATTGGTTTTGCCATACATTACTACCAAAATCTCCAGCATTTCAAAAGCACCCTTTGGCTTAAACTTCCCCATACCATGTTTCAATAAACTCAGTTCCCCTGGGGAGAACATCAGAATTTGCTGTTCTTATGGATCACCTTTCTTCCTGGGGAAAATCTCTGTATCACTGCTCCAGAGCTGGAACTGGCATCAGTGGTCTGTTTCAGAATGACACACCTACTTTAAAGCACAGTGTATCTTGGCCTCTCTTGCTGTGGAAAATAGCCTATAAGTCAACTGGAGTGAGGGTGACTGGGGGCGAGTGTTTTTGACCTGACATGCCTAGGTTAGAGCTTCCATACTATGATTTAAAGCTGGCTAGAGGAAGGGAGCCACAATCCTCTCAACCATGCTTAGATGAAACAAAGCTTCAAAATACATCTGAGGACAATAAGAAATGCTGGTTGCCCACCCCTCCTGGGGAAAATTTTCATCTTCTTGGATGCATCTGTCTGCAGTGGAGCTTCTGTCATTGAACTTGAGATTCTCACTGTTTTTTAAAACCAATAGTTAGTAGATTTTATTGTATGTGCTGCCAACTGTATATTTTCTTTGGTGAAGAATCTGTTCAAGTCTTTGGCCCATTAAAAAAAAACTGAGTTCTTTGTTTATTATTAAGTTGAGAAAATTAGTTATATATTATTTACTGAATATGTGATTTGACAATATCTTCTCTCAACTGATTTTTTTACAAAAGTACAAAGGCAATTCAATGGAGAACTGATAGGATTTTCAATAAATAGTGCTGGAGAAATTGGATATCTGTATGGGAAAAAGGCAAACCATGACCTCTACTTCACATCATACCCACACACAAATGAAATGTGAAGCAAGATAAAGCTAGGTTTTCAGAATTGTGGCATGAGGGACTTGGCACATTACTGCTCCTCTTAATTCACTATTTTTTATTGCTTTATAGTATTCCACTGTGGATATACCACTGTTTATTTATTTCATGGTATGTAAATAATACTCCAATAAAGCTGCTTTTAAAAAGTATGAACATAAATGCATTTAACAGTTTGGCTGAATCTCAAAAGCTTTCTGTTGATTTGAAGAAGTCAAACAAAACAGTATATACTGTATGGTTTCACATACTGAAATTCTAGAAAAGATTAAACTAACCAACAGTTACAGAAAACAGAAATAGCTTCATAGGGCTGGGGATTAGGGAAGGAAATTGACCATCATGAAGCCTGCAGCAATTTAGGGGAATTCTATATCTTGATTGGGGTGGTGTATATATCAATGCTGATTCAACTGTAGACATAAAACAAAATTTTAGGTGACTGAAAAAACAGGGCAGCCCCCATCCCAGACCCACATAAAAATCAGAGAGCCCATCTTGCTTTCAATGATGAGAACCAAGGCTGCTTTATCTCTACTTGGTGTAAGACAAAACTCAGTTGAAGAATTTGGAGGCCACCTCAGAGACTCTGTCTTCTAGGGATGCAATGTAGACTAACCAATTCTTAGCCAGACTAACAAAGCCCTTCAAATTTATATTGGGTATTATTTACTCTGATGTCATCTAAATATATACACTGCCCATGTTCATAGAACAGATTCTAAAAAGCTTAACTTTTTACTCCTAGACATAAAATCTCTTTTTTTGAAAGTGATTCAGTCTTACTCTAATAAGATGCTAGGGTTAGAGGGAGGGAGGCACAACAGGGAGGGTGTATATGTATACTTATAGCTGATTCACTTTATCATACAGAAGAAACCAACACAACATTGTAAAGCAACTATCCTCCAAAAGTGTTAGTATTCCTATTTTATACTCTGACATTATCAGGACCCTGTACCCTATCAATATCTGAGATCTTTCACCAACCTTTTAATGGCCATGTTTTGCCTTAAGGGCATGCAAGATATTTGAAAATACTTTTTCCCTAACCCAATCATCTATAAAAAGGGCAATTAAGAATGAGTGATACTAAGATATAATTTAATAATTGGTTTTGTTTTTCAGAGTATATTTACCCTTTGAGACAACAAACGGTTGTTTTAGGAGGAATAAAAAATGATTTAAAGACATATTGAGATTTAAAGACAAAATGAGAATTAAATGAGTAAATAGTATATTATTTATCATTTGTTATGATGAACATCATCCCTTATTATAGAATTTCAATACTGACATTCTCCCCTGAGGGATATGAGTTTTATTTCTAAGACCAGACTGGAATTATGGGTAAAGGAAACTTTCTTTCTCTCTTCTGATTCAATTTCTTAAATTTATGGAATTTTCTTTCCTTTTTTTTTTTCTTTTCCCTGATTATCAAAATGGTAAGCATATAGTTTGGAAAATTTGGGAAGTATGGAGAAATATATAAAAAGAAATAAGTCACTCATCATCTCTACAGCAAGAGGCCACAAGAAACAGTAGACATATGAAAGAAAGGCAACATTATTTCCAGTTACTGAAAAATTAGCTTTGTCCCTCCACCCCCAAATGATTGACCAGCTTAATGATAATAAGCTAACTTCATTTCCACCAGGATTTCATTGATACAGGGGCTTTTAGATGGAGCTGGTCATAAAAAGGGTGAACTACAGATGAAAAGGATTCTATGACAAGTTTTAACTAGAGATCATAAAATAAAGTATTAGCGATGATGGTTCCAGGGACCAACCTCATTTCACTTCTAGTCTGTTTCTTAATCATATCCTGTTGGATGTGGTCAGTCCTGTAAGTCCCAATCCCATAAGTCCTGCCTGCTAGGTACTAACATAAGATTTTTGACGATAGAAATTTGGTGTTACAGGCAGGGACTCAGGAATAATTGTTTTGACTTAACCCATGCAAAGGTAGTAAAGGAAAGATATAAATAAGGCGCAAAGATAAATAGAAATTAAAACATTACTTTGTGATTAGTGGAGTTAGTGCCCAGTACTTTGGTACAGGGTTCTCTGTAAAACTAGGTTTCAGTAAATAACCTCAGCTCAGGGTCCAAAAAGGACTTCACATTCTCCTGCCAAGTCCCAACCTTAGTAATTGACCATTGAATTGATAAGAACTCTTAACTACATGAAATATCAAGTGAAGGACACAGGAAAGCAAGATGGTTGGGCACCCAGAAGACTCTGGCTTAGTGTTTTAATATCTCTGAATGGCAAAAAGAAAAAAAAATCACTAAAGAGAAAGATCTTTCAATCCATAGTGACCAGCCTAAACACACTAACAAACATGGCTCAAGGGATCCAATCAAATTACTAGGTCCTCTGTGAGGGAGGTAGTAGAGGTGAGGAAGCTGTGATCCTTCTCTTTATTCTCACTTTGTGCTTAACTGTCACTCTGTGAGAAGAAATTGTACAATATGTTGATGCCTCCATAAGAGTATGGGAATCAGATGGTCCTAATTCTTTTATAGATGGGAATTTTTCTCTAATTGGATCTCAAGGGCACAAGTTTTGTCTTCAGATAGCTGGGATAGACAGGCTCACATTCTGTCTTCTTTTAGTATCACATTCATTGTAGTGGTCCCTCAAATCTCTTCATCCTTTCTAAGCGCCCCCCCCTTTTCTTCATTATCCATCCTACATATTTAAAATACAGTTAACTTTTGAATAACACAGGTTTGAATTGCATAAGTTCATTTATGTATTTTTTTAAATAAATATTTATCATGTACTATATTTCCTGGTGGCTCAGACAGTAAACCATCTGTCTACAATGCGGGAGACCTGGGTTCAATCCCTGGGTCGGGAAGAATCCCTGGAGAAGGAAATGGCAACCCACTCCAGTACTCTTGCCTAGAAAATCCCACGGATGGAGGATCCTGGTGTCCATGGGGTCACAAAGAGTCAGACACGACTGAGCAACTTCACTTTCATATAGTACCTGATGGGTTTCTCAGGTAGCTCAGTGGGCAAATAATCCACCTGCCAATGTAAGAGATGGGGATTTGATCCCTGAGTTGGGAAGATCCCTGGAGGAGGGCATGGCAACCTACTCCAGTATTCTTGATTGAAGAATCCCATGGACTGAGGAGCCTGGCAGGCTACAGTTCATGGGGTTGCAAAGAGTTGGACATGACTGAAGTGACTTAGCATGCATGCATGCATATCGTACCTGATACAATCCGAGGGTGGTTGAATCCAAAGATGTAGAACCATGGATAAGGAATTGGTTCCAACTGTAAATTTATATCTGTATTTTTGACTGAGGGGAATGTTGAAGCCCCTAAACCTCATGTTGTTCAAGGGTCAACTGTATTTTCATTTTCATTTCCCTTTGACTCTTGCATTCTTAACAATCTCATCTACTTCCTGTTTGAGAAGGTGCATGCTAAGTCGCTTTTGTCATGTCCGACACTTTATGATCCCAGGCTCCTCTGTCCATGGAATTCTTTGTGTAAGAATACTGGAGTGGATTGCCATACCCTCCTCCAGTTATGAGAAGGTACTTTACATTCATAAAAGATAGCTCTCTGAGTGAAATTTATGGCCTAACAGTCTTCACAGTATCAGTCTCTTGTTCATCTATATACACATCTCTGTCCCCAGCAAGATACTAAGGATTTTGCTCTATGTCACAGTGACTGTTGTTATCTTTCTCTGCTCCAGGTTCCTTCAGACTACAAAACCTGCCTTTTAAGGAAGGTTCATCCCTTGTTCTCACAAATGACCCAATAAGGAAAGAACCCTTGACAAATTCCTAAACCAAAGGGGCTGCTGTTGATAACTTCCAAAGGCACTCACCCACTCAGTGAGTACCAGTGTATCTGCTGTCATGTCTTCTATCCTGAAACCTTGCGTTCCCTTTGGTTTTTAATAACTTGTAGTATAACATTCTTTTGCACTCTACCCCCAGAAGTAGTAGCATATGCTTCTATTTCTATTTCTTTCTATTTCTCCATGATTTATTTCTTAAGGTTCTGTACATTCCTTACCATGCATAACGCTAACACTATTTGTTGGACCATATTGTCTTTTGTCTTTCCTTTTCCTTCTCTTTCTTTTGTGTTTAAGACATTTGTTTTCTTAACATACTCCAGGCTTTACCTTAGGGGATTCCTCCCACAGTAAGAACTGTAAAGAAAAGAAGTTCTAGGGGCTTCCCTGGTGGAGTGGTTAAGAATGCGCTCCCAGTGCAGGGGATACAGGTTCAATCCCTGCTCCAGGAAGAGCCCACATGCCATAGAGCAAGTAAGCCCATATGCCACAACTACCGAGCCAGCAGTCTTGAGCCCACAAGCCACAACTACTTAACCCAGTACCACAACTACTGAGCCCATGCACCCTAGAACCCATACTCTGCAATAAGAGAAGCCACTACAATGAGAAGCCCATGAACTGCAACTAAGAGTAGTCCCCAACTCACTGCAACTAGACAAAACCTGAGTGTAGCAATGAAGACCCAGCACAGCTAAAAATAAATAAATATTAAAAAGAAGAAAAGAAGTTCTAAGTCTGCAGAAAGCATTCAGAGTTCAAATAAAACTACCTTATCCATCTTCACATCCCTGAATAGAAGAATTTCTTTCAGGTGATATCTTTGCATCATTCCAATATCTAACCTACACCAGATCCATACATATTGAAATCCTAGTTTAGTGATTTCATCTTTTCTCCTCTTCCCTTAGAGTTCTAACTCTAAGTGTTATGGGCATCTTCCTCTTTGCTCCAAACTATACCTGCTTCCCCAATCACAAGTGGTGTCTCCTGAAATTCACTAAATAATGCCTGAAGTATCCTATGCTGCTCTTGTGGTCTTTCTCTCTTGATTTTTTTTTTCCTGAATATTTTGCAATCTGTCATGAAAAGGACTGTAATCTGCTCTTATTAATGACACTTTGTCTGTAATACTCAGAGGGCTCCTCAATAGTTTTCTGGGCCTGGGCTAGTTTGTGGGAAGAGGAGGGGCAATGAGAGGTCATTCCAGTTTACTCTCATCTTTCTTTTTCTGTTAAATCTCTTTGACCTGAGTTATCTTCCTTGACCTAATAATAGAGCATATACTCTCCTTTTTCCTACTCTATACCAAAAAGTTTTTAGGCCTGGGGACATGTGGGGGGTGGGGTTATCCTTCTTTTCCTTTTCATATAAGCCAAATTTGACCACTAAGATCTTAAGCCTTCTCAATCCTCATTTCCTGATGAACCTCTGGTTTGCTTTCTGACATTTCTAAAACTAAAATGGTCTCCTAGGCTGTGATTCTCTGTTCATTTACAACATGCTGTACTTTCTCTGCCTGCTGCCAACGTCTTTAAGCTGTTGCTGTGCCAACCAGATTCTCAAAGCCAAGGCATTACTGCCACAGTCTCTTTTAGTGTATTGCTTTTTTGTTCTGACTTTTTCTTTTGAATTTTTAGTAATTTATTTCACTGTCCCCCCCACCCCTGCAACATTAATTGTAAAAGCCGCCATATTCTTCCATGTATTTAAGGCTTTCACACTTCTTGATTTGGTTTTTAACAAAGTCTATCATCCTTTGGGGCTTTGAAATCAACAACAAGGATCATGGTATACCTGAGGGATAGCTAGAACGGATTCACAAACTTATGAAACAGGAAAGAGAGCCTTAGAAGTATGGCATACAAGTCACACAGAATAAGGTAAGCAGCAACATAATATGGGCAGATGGCACCAACTATAAACACTTAAAGGCCTTATTGTCTCCCACTAATGACTGAGTGACTGAACTGAATTGAAAGTTCAGTTTACAGTCATGACAGAGGGACAGAATGAAAAAGGGGGAAACAAACTAGGTATCCAAAATAATTCCATTGTATTAAAGAGAAAGGATATGTCCAAAGAAAAGACACATAAACTGTCACTGTTTGCAGATGACATGTTACTATACATAGAAAATCCTAAATATTCCATCAGAAAACTATTAGATCTAATCAGTGAATTTGGTAAACTTGCAGGATACAAAACTAATGCATGAAATCTCTTGCATTCCTATACACTAACAAGAAGGCAGAAAGAGAAATTAAGGAAACAATCCCATTTACCATCACAACAAAAAAAATGTCTAGGAATGAATCTACCTAAGGAAGCAAAAGATCTATACTTATAAAATTATAATACTCCAATGAAAGAAATCAAAGAGGACACAAATGGATGGAGAAATAAACCATGTTCTTGGATTGGAAGAATAAATATAGTGAAAATGAATATACTACTCAAAGAAATCTACAGATTAAATGTAATTCTTATCAAATTACCAATGGCATTCTTTACAGAATTAGAACAAAAAATTTTTTTTTTACAATTTGTATGGAAACACAAAAGACTCCAAGAGTCAAAGTACTCTTGAGAAAGAAAAATGGAGCAGGAAGAAACAGGCTCCCCAACTTCAAATTATACTAAAAAGCTATAGTAATCAAAACAGTATGGTACTGGCACAAAAACAGAAATATAAATCAATAGTACAGGATAGAAAGCCCAGAGATAAACCCATGTACCTATGGTTACCTAATCTGTAACAAAGGAGGCAAGAATAAACAATGGAAAAAAGAGAGTGTCTTCAATAAGTGGGGCTGGTAAATCTGGATAGCTACATGTAAAAGAATGAAATTAGAACACTACCTAGCACCATACATAAAAATAAAGTCAAAATGGATTAAAGACCTAAAAAGGTCTGCATAGTCAAAGCTATGGTTTTTCCAGTAGTCATGTACAGATATGAGAGTCGGACCATAAAGAAGGCTGAGCGCCAAGAAATTGATGCTTTCCCAAGAACTGATGTTTTCAAACTGTAGCTCTGGAGAAGACTCTTGAGAGTCCCTTAGACTTCAAGGAGATCAAATCAGTCAATCCTAAAGAAAATCAACCTTGAATATCATTGAAGAGACTGATGCTGAAGCTGAAGCTCCAATACTTTGGCCACCTGATGGGAAGAGCTGACTCACTGGAAAAGATCCTGATGCTGGGAAAGATTGAGGACAGGAGGAGAAGTGGCAACAGAGGGTGAGATAGTTGGATGGTATCACTGACTCAATGGACATGACCGTGAGCAAACTCCAGGAGATAGTGAGGGACAGAGAAGCCTGGCTTGCTGCAGTCCATGGGGTCACAAAGAGTCACACGCGACTTAGTGATTGAACAACAGCAACAACAACAAATGCAAGACCAGATACTATAAAACTCTTGGAGGAAAACATAGGAAAAACACTCTTTGACATAAATCACAGTAAGATCTTTTTTGAAGCACCTCCTAGAATAATGAAAATAAAAACAAAATAAATAAAAAAGGCCTACATAGTCAAAGCTATGGTTTTTCCAGTAGTCATGTACGGATGTCTGGTTTGACATAGCTTTCCTTCCAAGGAGCAAGCATCTTTTAATTTCATAGCTGCAGTCAACATCTGCAGTGATTTTGGAGCTGAAGAAAATAAAATCTGTCACTGTTTCCACGTTTTCCCCTTCTGTTTGCCATGACATGATGGGATGGATGCCATGATCTTAATTTTTTAAATGTTGAGTTTCAAGCCAGCTTTTCACTCTCCTCTTTCCCCCTCATAAAGAGAGTCTTTAGTGGTCACTTTGGCAGCACAAATACTAAATTTGGAATGCACAGAGAAGATTAGCATGGCCCCTGTGCAAGGATGACACACAAATTTCTGAAGCATTCCATATTTTTAGACATAGAGAACAGACTTGTGGACACAGCGTGGGAGAAGGAAAGGGTAGGATGAATGGAGAGAGTAGCATGGAAAAATATCTACAGCCATATGTAAAATAGATGGTCAGTGGGAATTTGCTATATGACTCAGGAAACTCAAACCAGGGCTCTGTGACAACCTAAAAGTGGTGGGATGGGATGGAAAGGAGGAGGAAGTTTTAAGAGAGAGGGCACATATGTATACCTATGACTGATTCATGTTGGTGTATGGCAGAAACCAACACAATATTGTTAACCAAGTACCCTTCAATTAAAAATAAATTTTTAAAAAGAGACTCTTTAGTTCCTATTCACTTCTGCCATTAGAGCGGTAAGTAAGTATTAGTCACTCAATGGTGTCCAACTCTTTGCAACCCCATGGACTGTAGCTCAGCAGGCTCTTCTGTCCAGCGTGCTCCAGGTGAGAATACTAGAGTGGGTTGCCTGTGCTCTTCTCCAGGGGATCTTCCCAACCCAGGAATTGAACACATTCCTGTCCATTTTAGTTCACTGATTCCTAAGATGTTGATACTCAACCTTGCCATCTCCCGGTTGACTACATCTAATTTACCTTGATTCATGGACCTAACATTTCAGTTTCTTAAGCAATATTGTTCTTTATAGCATCAGACTTTACTTTCATCACCAGACACATCCACAGCTGAGCGTTTTTTGCACTTTGGCCCAGCTGCTTCAGTCTTACTGGAGCTATTAGTAACTGTCCTTCACTCTTCCCCAGCAGCATATTGGACACTTTCTGACCTGGAGGGCTCACCTTCCAGTGTAATATCTTTTTGCTTTTCATACTATCCAAGTGTTCTCCAGGCAAGAATACTGGAGTGGTTTCCTTCTCCAGTGGGCCATGTTTTGTCAGAACTCTTCATTTTCAACCATCCATCTTGGGTGTCCCTCAGAAGCATTGTTCATAGCTTTTTTGAGTTACACAAGCCCCTTTGATATGATAAGGCTATGATTCATGAAGTGGCTCAGTGGTAAAGAATCTGCCTGTCAATGTGAGAGACTCAGATTCAATCTCTGGGTTGGCAGGACCCCCTGGAGAATAAAATGACATCCCACTCAAGTATTCCTTCCTGGGAAATCCCAGGGACAGAGGAGGTTGGAGTCTACAGTTCATGGGGTCACACACACACACACACACACACACATAAGTACACAAATATGTGGCAAGTAAATAATACACTACTAAACTAGCAATGGATCAGTGACAAAATCAAAGAGAAAATCAGAAAACACCTATAGACAAATGGAAATGAAAATGTAATTTTCATTTATATTTGTAAATGAAAACACAACGGTCCAAAATCTAAGGGATTCAGCAAAAGCAATTCTAAGAGGAAAGTTTATAACAATACAATCTTACCTCAAGAAACAAGAAAAATTTCTAATAGATAATCTAACCTTACACCTAAAACAACTAGACAAAGAACAAAAAAAAAAACCCTAAAGATAGTGAAAGAAAAGAAATCATAAAGATCAGAGCAGAAATGAATGTAACAGAGGCATAGAAAACAATTGCAAAGATCAATGAAACTAAAAGTTGCTTCATTGAAAAGATAAACATAGTTTATAAACCTTTAGCCAGACTCATCAGGGAAAAAAGGGAGAGGGCTCAAATCAATAAAATTAGGAACAAAAAAGCAGAGTTACAACTTGCACCATAAAAATACAAGACAACATAAGAAAGCAACTGTATGCCAATAAAATGGACAACCTGAAAGAAATGGACAAATTCTTAGAAAGATACAGTCTCCCAAGACTGAACCAGGAAGAAATAGAAAATATGAAAAGAATAATCACAAGCACTGAATTGAAGCTGTGATGAAAAATTCCCAAAAAACCATAGTCCAGGACCTGATGGCTTCACAGGTGAATTCTATCAAGCATTTAGAGAATTAACACCTATCCTTCTGGAACTGTTCCAAAATATTGCAGAGAAGGAAAACTTCCAAATGTATTCTGTGAGGCCACCATCATGCTGATACCAAAACTAGCCAAAGATGCCACACACAAAAGAAGAAAATTACAGGCCAATATCCATGATGAACATAGATGCAAAAATCCTTTGCACATTACTAATGTTTTGAATCTAACAATACATTAAAAAGACTGTATACCATGATCAAGTAGGATTTATCCCAGGGATGCAAGGATTTTTCAGTATCCACAAATCAATCAATGTGGTACATTACATCAACAACTTGAAAAATAAAAACCAGTTAATCATCAAAAAGAATAAAATACTTAGAAATAAACCTGCTGAAGAATACAAAAGACCCATACTCTGAAAACTGTAAGATACTAATGAAAGTAATCAAATAAGACACAAACAGATGGAAAGATATATCATATTCATGGATTGGAAGAATGAATATTTTCAAAATGACTATACTACCCAAGGCAATATAGAGAGTCAATGCAATGCCTATCAAATTACTAATGGCATTTTTCACAGAACTAGAACAACAAATTTTAAAATTTGTTTGGCAACACAACAGACCCTGAATGGCCAAAGCAATTTTGAGAAAGAAAAACAGTTAGAGAAATATAACTCAGCCATAAAAAGAATGAAATAATACCATTTGCAGCAAATGGATAGACCTAGGAAGTGTTATACTGAGTGAAGTAAACCAGACAGAAAGACAAACATTATATGACATGGCTTATGTGTGGAATCTAAAAAATAAATACAAACAAACTATTTGTGAAACAGAAACAGACTCACAGACTTAGAGAACAAACGTGGTGGCTGGGGGAAGGGAAAGAGGAGAAGGGATAGTTAGGGAGTTTGGGATGGACACGTACACACTGCTACATTTAAAATGGGTGACCAACAAGGGCTTACTGTATAACACAGGGAACTCTGCTCAATGCTACATGGCAGGCTGGATGGGTGGGAAGTTTGAGGGAGAATGGATACATGCATATGCATGACTGAGTCTCTTTGTTGTTCATCTGAAACTATCACAACATTGTTAATGGGCTATACTTCAATACAAAATAAAAAGTTTTAAAGAAAAGTTATTTGTATATTTTACTATGAGTATTAACATATATTTTGTCCATTTTTCTTTCTTTCTTTTTGTTGGAGACTTTGGGATTCTAGTTACCCAACCTAGTTCCAGGCTCTTGACAGTGAATGTGCTGAGTCCTAACTATTGGAGTGTTGGGGGATTCCCTTGCCCATTTTTCTATTAAGTGATTTTGGTAATTTCCCTTGCTAACTATATATTAAGGAAATTAACTGTTTGTTATATGTGTTACAAACTATTCCCCTGTTTCTCATGTGCCTTTTGATTTTATTTATAGCATTTTTCCCATGCAGGAAATAAAGCCCATGATTTTTACGTAGTCAAATTCATCAATCTTTTCTCTATTAAATTCATTATTTTGCTTATTTTAAAAGTTTTTTTTATTAAAATATAATGTACATAAAAGTGATTATTATCACATGTCATAAATGTAGTTCAATGAATTTTTGTAAACTGAATACTTCCCTGTAACCAGCATTCAGATCAATAAATAGAACATGAACAGTATCCATGGGTACTCCCACACAGTCACTACTTGTTCTTTCCCACACAAGGTAGTAAATTAGTTTTATAAGGTTTCATTTTTTAATATAACATTCCAAAACTCCTTTTTAGGGAAAAGAGTGAATCCAGGAATCCATTTTATTTTTTTAAATGACTAGTTAGTTGTCCCAACACCATTTATTAAGTAATAAATAAATAATAAACCTTTTCTCCACTGACGAAATTTTACCTTTATCATATATCAATCTCTTTTATGTATTTGAACCTATTTCTAAATTCTTTTATCCACTGATGTGACTATCTCTTCATGGTTTCTAGCAGAGAAATGACATAGTCTATGCTTTCAAAAGATCATTTTGGTTGTTGTGTGGAGAATGGACTGTATGGTGGGATAGCGTGCAGGGTGAAAGTAGGGAGTAAGGATATTGTAGTAATCTAGGTGAGAGATAACAGTGGCTTAGAATAGGAAGTTACAGCAGAATAGAGAAAAGTGGTCATAGATGAGGTAAGATTTGGGCATTTAATTCATATATCAGTACCACAGAGTTCTTTTAATTTCTGTATATTTATAATATACTTTAATATCTCATAAGACCAATTTCCTCCTCATTAGTATTTTTTCCAGAATTTTTCTTACTTTTCTTGATATGAGCTTTTCTTTATATTAGCTTAAGAATCAGTTTTTTCAGTTTCAAAAAATTCTATTGTTGTCTTTAAAAATCAAATTAAACATATAGTAATACATACAAGAAAAACATCTTTGTACTATGAGTAGTCCCATCCAGTAACAGAACATTGAAGACTCTGTGATTGTCAAAAGTATATAAAAGTTTTCTTCATACAGATCTTTTAAGTTTCATATTTTTAAGTCCTGAGGGTTTTAATTGTTGCCATTTGAAACTGGACATTTTCTACCATTATATTTTTATTACCAGTTATTATCACAAATACACAAAAGGACAAAAAATCAGACACCCATGTTTTTATTATCTAGACTTAACTGAATGTTGACATTTTTCATACTTGCTTCAGATCATTTTAATCTTACTTTAAAATCGAAGTATTATTGATTATAATGTTATAGGTTACAGATGGACAATATAATGATTCACAATTTTAAAGGTTATATTCTATTTATAGTTATTATAAAATATTGGCTATATTCCTGGTGTTGTTCATTATACCCATGTAGCTTATTTTATGCCCAATAATTTGTACCTCTTAATCCTTTATCCCTATATTGCCCCCCCACCACCTGCTTACTTCTCCCCACTGATAACCACTTGTCTGTAGATATCTTCCATTTTACTGAATATTGACTCACTTTATGAATAGCAGTTAGTTCAGTGCACAAATATTTATTTACTCCACAATATGTGCCAGACATTATTCTAGGAGCTGTGTTACAAGAGTGAATAAACAAGACAAAATCTACTGCATTCTGAAGAGTACATTGAAGTTGGGGGAGATAGACAAAACTCAAAATATCTAAAGAAAATAGAGAATGTGTTATATCAGATAAATTAGAAAAAAAAATAAGACTGGGAAAGTGAATATAGAGTGCAATGGTGGTTAATCTTAATTGTTAACTTGGCTAGGTTATACTACCCAGTTTTTTAATAGAATACTAACCTATATGTTGCTGTGAAGGTATTTTACAGATGTGGTTAACATCTACAATTAGTTGACTTAAAGATTACCCTAATTAATGTGGGTGCTTGCATGTATGCTCAGTTGCTCAGTTCTGTATGATCAAAGATGCAATAACAGAAATTCTAGCCTGCTAGGTTAATCTGTCTGTGACATGTTCCAGGCAAGAATATTGGAGTTGGTTGTCACTTCCTTCTCTAGGGGATCTTCCTGACCCAGGGATTGAACTTGTGTCTCCTGCATTGATAGGTGGATTCTTTACCACTGAGCCACCTGGGAAGCCCTAAATAATGTGGGTGGACCTCACCAATCAGTTGAAAGTCTTAAGAGAAAACCTGAAGTTTCTTGGAGAAGAAAGAATTCTACCTCGAGATTGCAGCATTACTTTTTTTTTTTTTTGCAGCATCACTTCTTGCAGTTTCCTGCCTGATGACCTGCTCTATGGATTTATGACTGACAGTCCCTGCAATTGTGTGAGCCAGTTCCTTAAGATAAATATCTTATTATAAATATATTAATACATTGAATATAAATTTATACATATATAAATTATGTCCTATTTATTCTGTTTATCTGAAGAACCATGACAAATGTATAGTTTGGCTTGAGAGGACAGAATCTTAAGGATAAGTTTTCATTTTTATTATTGTTGTTGTTTTGGCCATGCCACACAGCACGTGGGATCTCAGTTCCCTGACCAGGGATGGAACCTGTGCCCCCTACAGTGGAAGCATAGAGTCTTAACCACTAGATCACCAGGGAAGTCCCAAGGATAAGTTTTATGAGTTGGTTCTGGAGTTTCTGGAATTGCTTCTCTAATCTATTAGGTTTAAATACATGAATGACTCTATTTACAGTGGTAAAGAAGGCACTGGGGAAAAATAAATAATCAGACTTTCAGGAATTATTGATCATGAGCTCTGAAATGACATTGATTCTAGGAGAACCAAAAGAACAGTATACTCCACTAGTCAAAGTAAGGCTCATGCATGTCAAGTGATAATGGGTAGCTCAGGTCCATCTCACAGTGGACACAGTGGGTCCTCAAATCTATCTTGTGGTTATTTTTCTGATCTGGAATGCATAGTTGGAATAGATATAGTCAGTAACTGGCATAATCCTTTCATTGGTTCCCTAATCTATGTAGTGAGGTCTATTATGGTAGGAAAGGCTAAGAGGAAACCTCTAGAACTGCTTCTACCAGAAAAATAGGAAACCAAAAGCAACACCACATTTCTAGAGGAACTGCAGAGATTAGTGCCACCATTAATGACTTGAAAGATGAAGGGGTGTTAATTACCACCATACCCGCATTTAGTTTGCCTATTTGGCTTATGTAAAAGACAGGTGTGCCTTAGAAAATGACAATGGATTACCATAACTTTAACCAGATGTTGAGTCCAATTGCTGTTGCTATTCCAGATGTGGTTTCTTTGCTTGAGAAAACTAATATATCCCTTGGTATCTGGGGATATTGCAGTTGTTGATCTGGCAAATGCCTTTTATCAATGCCTGTTAGTAAACACCACCAGAAGCAGTTTGCTTTCAACTTCCAAAGCAGCAATACTGTCTTGTTGCAAGTATATCAATTGTTCCACTCCTAATTTTCATACTTTATAGAGATCTTTATTGCCTTTTACTTCTATAAGACACCACACTACTTCATTACGTTGATGACATTGTGCTGATTGGACCTGGTGAGCCAGAAGTGGAAGCTACTCTAAACTTACTGGAAAGACATTTATGTGTCAGAGGGTGGGATATAAATCCTACAAAATACAGGGGCTTTCTATCTCAGTGAAACTTCTAGGGGCTCAATGGTATTATGTGAATATATCCCTAGGATGGCTAAGTTGCTGCATCTGACCCCTCCTACAACCAAAATATAGACCCAATGCCAGGTGGGACTTTTTGGATTTTGAAGTTATGTTTCTCATTTGGATGTGCTATTCTGATCCATTTACCAAGTAATCTAAAAAACCACTAGTTCTGCATGGAGCCCAGGAGAACAGAAGTCTTTGTAGCAAGTTTAGGCTGCTGTACAAACAGCTCTGCCATTGGGCCATATGATCTAGCAGGTTCAGTGTCACTTGAAGTGGTATTTGTCAGTGGCAGATAGGGATTCTACTTGGGGCCTTTGGTAGGACCTTATAAGTCAATCATAGTGTATGCCCTTAGGATTTTGAAGCAAAACCCTTCCTCTGCAGATAACCACTCTCCTTTGGAGAAATAGCTTTTAGCTGCTTGCTATTGGACTTTAGGAGAGACTGAACACTTAACCATGAGCCACAAAATTACTATGAGACCTGAGATGCTCATCATGAAGTGGATATTGATTCCCCCACAAACCTATAATGTTGACTATGCACACTGGCACTCCACTAGCAAATAGAAGTGGTATATAAAATTATGCTTTAGCAGGCTCTGAAGGCACAGGTAAATTAAATAAAGAAATGTCTCAAATGCTTATGGCCCCTACTACTTCTATTACCTCCTTTCTCTCAACCTATATCTATTGCCTCATGGGGAGTTCTCTATAATCATTTGACTGAAGAAGAGAAAATTTGGGCCTGCTTGATATACATGCATATCAAGATGGTTCTGTTTGATATACATGCAACACTTAAAAGTAGACTGTTCCACCACTACAACCTCTTTGTGGGACATCCCTGAAAGACAGTGATGAAGTGAAATCTTTCCATTGCACAGAACTTTGAGCAGTGAACATGCTTGTTCATTTTTACTTTGAAACAGAAATGGTCAGAGGTATGAGTGTGTATATACCAATTCATAGACTGTAGCCAATGATTTAGATGGGTAAGCAGGGGCTTGGAAGAAACATGATTGGAAAATTGGTGATGAAGAGGTCCAGGGAAGACGTATGTGGGTAAGCCTCTGTGAATGGGCAAAACCCTTCACAGAACTGGATATTTGTGTCCAATGTGAATACTCACCAAAGAGTGACATCAGCAGAGGAAGATTTTTATAATTAAGTGGATAAGATGATCTGTTCTCTGGATAGCCATCAGCTACTTTCCTCAGCCACTCCTGTCATTGCTCAAGAGGCTCATGAACAAAGTGGCCATGGTGATAGGGATGGATTTATGCACGGGCTTAGAAACATCAAGTTCCACTCATCAAGGACAACTTGTCTCCACCCACTGCTCAGTGCTCAGTCTGTTAGCAGCAGAAACCATTGCTTTGTCTATGATCAGACACAATTTCCAGGGGTGATCAAGCCAGTTATTTGGTGGCAGGTGGCTTATTAATATATTTGACCACCTCCATCATAGAGGGGACAGCCCTTTAGTTTTACTGGAACAAATGCATTAGATATGGACTTGTCTTCCCACCATTCAGTTCTTCTGCCCAAAATACACTCTGTGGACTTACAGAATGCTTTACCCACTACCATGTATTCCAAACAGCATCTGATCATGGATCTCATTTCATAGTACTTGAAGTGTGGCAATGGGGCCATACTCATGGAATTCACTAGTCTTATCATGTTTCCCCTCATCCTGAAGCAGCTGGGTTGGTAGAAGCATGGAATGGCTGTATGAAGGCTCAATTACAGTACCATCTGGGTGACAGTATTTGCAGGGCTGAGGCATGTTCTCTAGGAATTTGTACATACCCTAAATCAGCATCCAATACATGGTGCTATTCCTCCTATAGCCAAAATTTATGGGTCTAGGAACCAAGGGGTGGAAATGGGAGTGGCACCACTACTATTACCATAGTTATCCAATAACATAAATTTGGCTTTCTGTTTCTGCAATGTTATGCTCTGCAGATCTACAGGTCTTAGTTTCAAAGACTGGAATGCTTCCACCAGGAGACACAACAGTGCATTGTACTTGTAGTTAAGAGTGTCACCTTGCCACTTTGGGCTCCTCATGCCTTTGAATCAATAGACAATGAAGGGAGATACTTTATTGGCTAAAGTGATTGATCTTGATTACTAAGGAGAAACTGAACTCTACACCACAATGGAGGTAAGGAAGAGCTTGTATGGAATACATTAGGTTTCTTAAGGCATCTCTTAATACTACTATCCTTGTGATTAAAATCAACGTAAAACTATAATAATTCAATTCAGTGGGACTACTAATGGCTCAGACCTTTCAGGAACGAAGGTTTGAATGGCTTCATCAGGCGTAGAACCACAGTCAGCTAAGGTGCTTGCGAAGGTCAAAAGGAATATGGACTAAGAAGTGGAATAAGGTAGTTATGAACACCAGTTATAACCATGTGACCAGTTGCAGAAAAATGGCTATAATTGTTATAATACATAACCCTTATTTTTTATGAATATGTTTGGGTGTATATTTATGTCAAATGCCTTTCTCCCTCCATTATCTCCTCATAGAACATGAGATGCATTAATGATAATTAAATTTATATCATAGCATTTGAGTTACAGGATATCAAGAGAGGAATGACTCAAAGACTTTGCATACTCTTATGGTGAAAAAGTTAGCTCATTTTTCAGTTTTAAATGACTTTGTTATTGTATTTATTTAGAGATATGTGTATGGATACCCACTGGACAAGGGTGAGACTGTGATAGTTTATGTATCAACTTGGCTAGTTTATTATATCCAGTTATTTAATCAAGCACTTACATAGGTGATGGTGTATGCTAGATGTAGTTAAAATATGCAATCAGTTGACCTGAAGTAAAGATTACATTTGATAATGTGAGTGAGCTTCATCAATTAGTTGTAGGATATAAGAGAAAAAACTGAGATTTCCTGGAGGAAGAAATTCTGCCTCAAGGCTGAGGTATCACATTCTGCCTAATTTCCATCCTGTGGGGTTTGCCCTAGATCCCACTCAAGACTGCAGCATCAACTCTTCTTGAGTTTGCAGCCTGCTGGCCTGGTCTACAGATTTCAGATATGCCAAGCCCCACAATCACAATCACATGATCACATGTTTTAATTCCTTAAAATAAAATTATATATATAAACATATATATTATGTTTCTCTGGAGAACCCTGACTGATGTAATTGTGCAGGTGCAATTTTAAATAAGATGTTTAGGAAAGGTGGCATTTGAGTACCATTTATGTTTCCAATAATAGTTTATGCCTTTTTACTGTTTAAAAATTATTTCTTTATTTTTATTTATTAAACTTTCATTTTTAGATAGTGTAGATTCACAGTTTTTTATGGTTCCACTATATATTACAATTATTTTTTAAGTAGATAAGTCAAGATTTTTCATTGGAGTTTCAATATCAAACTCAATTAATAGAATGAATAGACAGAAAAGTAGGAAGATACAGATCTGAAAAGCACTATGAACCAATTCAACATAATTAAGATTTATATAATTTTCACACAACCACAGGATACAAATTTTATTCAAGTCCCCATAGATTATAAACCAGGAAACACTGGAACATATCCAGGGACATGAAACAAGGTGCAAAAGTTTCATGGTCTAAAGGTTTTGAAACTGTAGAGTCTGTTCTCTTATCACTGTGGAGTTACATTAATAATCAATATCAAAAGATATTTGAAAATAACCATTCTGGTTCAAGATGGCAGAGTAGAAGGATATGCACTCATCTCCCCCTGCAAGAGCACCAAAATTACAACTAGCTGTTGAACAACCATCAACACTGGAACTCACCAAAAAAGTATACCTCAAGTTCAAAGACAAAGAAGAAACTGCAGCAAGATGGTTGGAGGGGCACAATCACAATAAAATCAAATCCCATACCCACCAGGTGTGTGACCCACAAACTGGAGAACAATAATACCAAAGAAGTTCTCCCACTGTTGTGAAGGTTCTGAACCCCATGTAAGGCTCCCAGCCTGGGAATCTGACAAAAGGACTGAGAATCCCCAGGGAATTGAAGGCCAGCGGGATTTGATTACAAGACTTCCACAGGACTAGGGGAAACAGACACTTCAGTCTTGGAGGGCACAAACAAAACCTTGCATGCACCAAGACTCAGAGGAAAGGAACAGTGACCCCACAGAAGAATGAATCAAAACTACCTGCTAGTGTTGGAGGGTCTCCTGTGAAAGTGTGGGTGGGCAGGGCCTCACCACAGGGAAAGGGGCACTGGCAGCAGCAGTCCTGAAATATCCCCCATGGTGTAAACCCTCCTGGAAGTCGCCATTAACCCAACCACAGAGCAGGTAGACCCAAGGTCTGGGTCACTTATGGTAAAAAAACTACCAGGGAAGGAGTGCAACCCCACACATCAGCAGATAATTGGATTAAAACTTTGCTAAGGCAAGACCCAATTTTTCCCACTAGCAGTCCCTCCCATCAGGAAGCTTACACAAGCCTCTTAGCCTTCTTCATCAGAGAGCAGACAGAAGAAACAAGAACAACCACAGTCTCACAGCAACTAAAACAAAAACCACATTACAGAAAGTTAATCAGCATGAAAAAGCAGAAAGTTATGTCCCAGATGAAGGGACAAGTTAAAACCCCAGA
This sequence comes from Capricornis sumatraensis, assembly GCF_032405125.1. NCBI lineage: Eukaryota > Metazoa > Chordata > Mammalia > Artiodactyla > Bovidae > Capricornis > Capricornis sumatraensis. The sequence continues at coordinate 75,719,491 of NC_091092.1, read as the reverse complement.
AAAACAATTAATTGAAGTGGAGATAGGCAACCTTCCAGAAAAAGAATTCAGAATAATGATAGTGAAGATTCAGGATCTCAGGAAAACAATGGGGAAGATGCAAGAAAGGTTTACCAAAAACCTGTAAGAACTAAAGAACAAACAAACAGATGAATAGTACACTAGAGGGAATCCATAGCAGAATAACTGAAGCAGAGGCACCGATTAATGACCTGGAGGACAGAATGGGGGAAATCACTGCCGCAGAACAGAAAGTAGAAAAAATGATGAAAAGAAATTAAGACATCAGCCCCAAGCATCCTGTATCCTGCATCGAACCTGGACTGGCGATTTGTTTCTTATATTATATTATACATGTTTCAATGCCATTCTCCCAAATCATCCCACCCTCTCCCTCTCCCACAGAGTCCAAAAGACTGTTCTATACAAGGGGAGGGAGTTGAGAGGGTGGTTCAGGATAGGGAACACGTGTACATCCATGGCGGATTCATGTTGATGTATGGCAAAACCAATACAATATTGTAAAGTAAAAATAATAATAATAATAAATAAATGATAAATGGTTAAAAAAAAGAAATTAAGACAGCCTAAGAGACCTCTGGGGCAACATTAAGTGCTGTCCCTTACATTATAGGGGTCCCAGAAGGAGAAGAAAGAGAGAAAGGACCTGAGAAAATCCTTGAAGAGATGATAGCTGAAAAATTCCATAACATGGGAAAGGAAACAGTCAGCCAAGTCCAGGAAGCACAGATAGTCCCAGGCAGGATAAACCCAAGGAGGAACACACAAAGACACATAGTAATCAAACTGACAAAAATTAAAGACAGAGATAAAATATTAAAAGCAACAAGGGGAAAACAACAAATAATATACAAGGGAACTCCCATCAGGCTATCAGCTGATGTCTCAACAGAAACTCTACAAGCCAGAAGGGAATGCACAATATATTTAAAGTGATGAAAGAGAAGAACCTACAACCAAGAATACTCTACCCAGGAAGACTCTCCTTCAGATTTGATGGAGAAATCAAAAGATTTCCAGACAAGCAAAAGTTAAGAGAATTCAGCACCACCAAACCAGCTTTACAATAAATGCTAAAGGAACTTCTCTAGGCAGAAAACAAGAGAAGGAAAAGCCCTACCTACAGAAAATAAATCCAAAACAATTAAGAAAATTATAATAGGATCATATATATGGATAATAACCTTAAATGTAATGAACTAAATGCTCTGACCAAAAGACATAGACTGGCTGAGCAGATGAAAACATGTGCATGTATGCACTTCCACATCACTCTGCTTGACCCCCCCAAATTGTAAGTAATTATTTTATATTGTTAGGTTAGTCATGTTCCCATTATGGCTTTCAACTGTAATCATCTTTTATTTTTGGTCTGGTTATTGATTGTGAAAACTGATAAACATCATTTACTATTGTGATTAGGTAACTATTACTCACTTAATACCATTGTGTTGGTTAACAGAAAAATAATAGAACTCTATATGACCAAAACTACCATTTAATAGAAAAACATGTAATCACTTTTTAAAATCTAGATGTATACCAGAATCATCTTGGAATTTTTTGAAAAATACAAATGCCCAGGAATTGCATTTTATTCACCAGCACTCCAGATACATTCCTAATGAGCAGTCGTGTTTAAAAACAACTGGACTCTATGAGGATCTTTTACTTTTATCTAGTTTGTTTCACTTTTTCTATTTCACATTCAGTGCTCCCATTTCATTTAGTTTATGTTTTCCAATTTCTCCATATCTTCTTTTTTTTTGATGTTCTTTCTCAAGCCTTTATCATGCACAGTAGAAAAGCTTTTGTATACATATATATATAATGTGTACAATATATGTATTTCAGAAAACTTATGAATTTTTGCCTAGCTAAAAATTTTATGACATTTTGATTCCACTTGTTTGACTTAATATAATTAGAATGCCAGATTTCTAATTAATAAAACAGATGTGCAACAAGCAACAAAGGTTTACTGTCTAACACAGGGAACTATAGTCAACAACTTGTATTAACCTATCATGAAAAGTAATTTCAAAAATAATATATGTGCTTATATATAAAACTGTATCACACACAAAAAGTAATTCTATTTTTTGAAATTTAGTAATGTTTATCTTTTTGCCAGTTTTTCTAAATGCCGTATGGAAATCTAATAACAATGTATGAGATACAAAATTTTAAATATATTTGTGTAGCATATGATTAAGATAAATTAGTTAAATAGAAATCTATTACTTTTAAAGTATTAGTGACATAATTCAAGATCCTCCTATTCTTGTTTTTCTGTACTTGATAAAATATTCTCAGAATAATGTTAATATGTCTCACTATGATTATATATTTTTTCTTTTCCCTGATATTTCTTCTGATTTTTGCCTTATGTATCTTTGTTTCTTTGTTAGGTGTCTAATGGTTTATGATGTCCATCTCTTTTGTGAATTGTACCTTAATATTTATCTGTGTTTCATTTAAAAATAAATAAATTTAATTAAAAAATAGATATTTGAAAATAACCCACATATTTTCAAGTGCAATATAGATTCAGTTTTATCGATCTTTTCTTTTACCTAGATTTTGCTCTGGTTTTCAATGTTGTTGATTTTGGCTCTTTATTATATCCTTCCTTCTTACTCTGGCTTTGTTTTGCTTTTCTTTTTCTAGTTTCTTGAGTTAGAAGTAGGATTGCTGCTCTGATACCTTTCCTGTTTTCCAATGTAAGCAGTTAGTGCTATAAATTTCCCTCTTAGCACTTTAACTGCCATTGCACATATTTCGGTATTTTGTATTTCCATTTACCTTTAGCTTTTTTTTTTTCCTTTCAAGACTTCCTTTTGACTGACGAATTATTTAGAAGTCTGATTTCCACATTCCATGATTTTCCTCTGTCTTTCTATTATTGACTCCAAGTTTGACCCCATTGTGGTCAGAGAACACATTCTGTAGGATTTCAATTCTTTTAAATTTACTGAAGTTTGTTTCATGGTATGGTCTACCTTGATGAATGTTCCATAGTGAAGTGCAAGTTGCTCAGTCCTGTCTGACTCTTTGTGACCCCATGGACTATACAGTCTATAGAATTCTCCAGGCCAGAATACTGAAGTGGATAGCCTTTCCCTTCTCTAAGGGATCTTCCCAACCCAGGGACTGAACCCAGGTCTCCTGCGTTGCAGACAGAGTCTTTACCAGCTGAGCCAGGGAAGCCAAAGAATACTGGAGTGGGTAGCCTATCCCTTCTCTAGCAGATCTTCCCTACCCAGAATCAAACCAGGGTCTCCTGCATTGCAGGCAGATTCTCTACCACCTGAGCTATCAGGGAAGCCTGATGAATGTTCCATAAGCTCTTAAAAAAATTCTGCTATTTTTGGGTGGGGTGTCATATATGCTAATTAGGTACTGTTGGTTGATGGGTACTTCTATATCCTTACTGACTTTCTGTGTAGTAAGTAGATCTATCAGTTGCTGAGAGTGAGATATGGGAGTTTCTAATGGTTCATTTGTCTATTTCATATTTTGACTCGATAAATTTTTGCTTTGTGAATTCTTGGACTTAGATTTTTGATGTGTACACATTTAGGATTATTAAATCTTCTGGGTGGATTTACCTTTTTATTCTATTTAAAGGTTTTATTTGTATCTAGTAATAGTCTTTTCTCTGAAGTCTACTTCATCTGACATTATGTAGGCACTTCTGCTCTTTTTAATTTATGTTTACATGGTATATCTCTCTCCATCTCTTTTCCCCCAGCTCATCTATATCATTAAAGTTGAAGTGAGTTTCTTATAACCAGTACATAGTTGGGCTGTATTTTGTTTTTGTTTTTAATTTACTTGTCCAATCTTTGCCTTTTGAATGGTTTAGACCATTTAAATGTGTTTAGACCATTTAAATTTAAGATGATCATTAATTTGTTAATACTTAAGTTTATCATTTTATTATTTATTTCCTGTTCATTTCCACTGTTTCTTATTCCACTGTCTTTCTCTTATTGCCTTCCTGTGAGTTATTTGATCAATTTTTACAATTTTGTATTTATTTATGTGTAGTTTCTGGGGTATATTATCTTCTATAGCCTTCTTAGTGGTTGCTCTGGGTATTACAATATCCATACACGACTTATTACAGTCTGGTGATATCACATCTCAATTGTGATGTGGAAATCTTACTTCCATTTAGGTTCTTGTAGCCTCCTAATTTTAAAATATTATTGTTTTGAGTATCAGATGGAGTTTTAATTTTTTGTTTCAATCATCATGTCTGATATGGGTTGAATTGTGCTTCCTCAAAAGATATGTTAAAATAATAACACTTAGCTCCTCAGAATGTGACCCTATTCAAAAATAGGGTCATTGCAGATGAGGCCATACCAGAGTAGGCTGGACCCTTAATCCAATCTGACTGGTGTCCTTATAATAATAGAGACAGAGAAACAGAGACACACAAGGAAAGCTCCACATAATGGTGACAGCAGGGATTGAAGCACTTACAGCTACAAGTATTGCCAAGCATTGACAAAGACTGTCAACAAATCACCAATAACTAGGGAGAGGAAAGGAAGGATTCTCCCCCTTAGGTTTTAGAAGGAGCATGTCCCTGCCAACACCTTGATTTTGGAGCATGTCCCTGCCTTCAGAACTGTTAGATTGCCAGTCCAGTTTCGATGCATGATACAGGATGCTTGGGGCTGGTGCACTGGGATGACCCGGAGGGATGGTATGGGGAGGGAGGTGGGAGGGGGGTTCAGAATGGGGAACACGTGTACACCCATGGTGGATTCATGTTGATGTATGGCAAAACCAATACAATATTGTAAATTAGCCTCCAATTAAAATAAATAAATTTATATTAAAAAAGAACTGTTAGATAATACATTTTTGTTTTCATAAGCCACACAATTTGTGGTACTTTGTTACTGTGCCTTAAGAAACTGATACAGATTTTGGTAGTGGGAAGTGAGGTGCTGCAAATTACCTAAATATGTAGAAATAGCTTTGAAATTGGGTAATAAATAGAGGTTGGAGGAATTTTGAGGTGCTTGATTTAAAAAAAAAACCTAGATTGCATTGAATAGACAGTTGGTAGTAGTATGAACATTAAAGGTACTTCTTGTAAGGAATCAGAAGGAAATAATGAACAAGATATTGAACACTGAAGGAAAGGTGATTGTTGTTATAAAGTGTCAAAAAGCTTGTCTGAATCATGTTCTGACTTTAGACAGAAAGTAAACTTGGAAATAGTGAACTTGGATATTTAGTTGAGGAGATTTCCAAACAAAGTACAGAAGATAGGGCCTGGTTTCTCTTTTCTGTTTATGATTAATGCATAGAGAAATAAACTCTGGAATGAACTGCTAAGTGGAAAGGAATTAGACAAGTAATAGAAATAAAATGTATCAAAATTGCAAAAGAAGAAAAACTGACACCATTTGCAGATGACATGATACTACATACAGAAAACCCCAAAGACTATATCAGAAAACTACTAGAACTAATAAATGAATTTAGTAAAGTTGCAAGATGCAATTAACACAGAGAAATCTGTTGCTTTTCTATACACCAATAATGAACTATCAGAAAGAGAAAGCAAGAAAACAATCCCATTTATAATTGTGTCAAGGAGAGACCTACAGTTTCAAAACTATAAAATACTGATGAAGGAAACTGAAGTTGATACAAAGATATGGAAAGGTATCCCTTGAGTCAGAAGAATTAATATTGTTTGCTTCTTGAGAAATCTGTATGCAGATCAGGAAGCAACAGTTAGAACTGGACATGGAACAACAGACTGGTTCCAAATAGGAAAAGGAGTACGTCAAGGCTGTATATTGTCATCCTGCTTATTTAACTTATATGCAGAGTACATCATGAGAAACGCTGGACTGGAAGAAACACAAGCTGGAATCAAGATTGCCGGGAGAAATATCAATAACCTCAGATATGCAGATGACACCACCCTTATGGCAGAAAGCGAAGAAGAACTAAAAAGCCTCTTGATGAAAGTGAAAGTGGAGAGTGAAAAAGTTGGCTTAAAGCTCAACATTCAGAAAACGAAGATCATGGCATCCAGTCCCATCACTTCATGGGAAATAAATGAGGAAACAGTGCAATATTTTTTGGGGCTCCAAAATCGCTGCAGATGGTGACTGCAGCCATGAAATTAAAAGACGCTTACTCCTTGGAAAAGTTATGACCAACCTTAGATAGCATATTCAAAAGCAGAGACATTACTTTGCCAACTAAGGCCCGTCTAGTCAAGGCTATGGTTTTTCCAGTAATCATGTACGGATGTGAGAGATGGACTGTGAAGAAAGCTGAGTGCTGAAGAATTGATGCTTTTGAAGTGTGGTGTTGGAGAAGACTCTTGAGAGTCCCTTGGACTGCAAGGAGACCCAACCAGTCCATTCTGAAGGAGATCAACCCTGGGATTTCTTTGGAAGGAAATCCAAAGAAACTGAAACTAAAAAGCTGAAACTCCAGTACTTTGGCCACCTCATGCGAAGAGTTGACTCATTGGAAAAGACTCTGATGCTTGGAGGGATTGGGGGCAGGAGGAGAAGGGGATGACAGAGGATGAGATGGCTGGATGGCATCACGGACTCGATGGAGGTGAGTCTGAGTGAACTCCGTGAGTTGGTGATGGACAGGGAGGCCTGGCATGCTTCGATTCATGGGGTTGCTAAGAGTCGGACACGACTGAGTGACTGAACTGAACTGAACTGAACTGAACTGAAATGTCCATACTACCCAGGGCAACATACAGATTTAATGCAATCCTATCAAAATATCCATGACATTTTTCACAGAACTAGAACAAATAATCCTGAAGTTCATATAGAACCACAAAAAACCCCAATTGCCAAAGTAATCTTGAGAAAAAAGAACTAAGCTAGAAGTATTATGTTCCCAGAAGTCAGATCATACTACAAAGCTACAGTAATCAAACCACATAGTACTGGCACAAAACAAACACATAGATTAATGGAACAGACTTGACAGCCCAGAAGTAAACCCACACACTATGATCAATTAGTCTATGACAAAGGATGCAAGAATAGACAATGGAGAAAAGACAGTCTCTTTGGTACATGGTAGTGGGAAAAGTGGACAGTTACATGTAAAAAGAGAAATTAGAATATTTCCTCACACCATATACAAAAATAAACTAAAAATAAATACCTAAATGTAAAACTTGAAACTAAGAGCCTCTTGATGAAAGTGAAAGAGGAGAGTGAAAAAGTTGGCTTAAAGCTCAACATTCAGAAAACTAAGATCATAGCATCTGGTTCCATCTCTTCATGGCAAATAGATAGGGAAACAGTGGAAACAGTGGCTGACTTTATTTTTTTGGACTCCATAATCACTGCAGATGGTGATTGCAGCCATGAAATTAAAAGACGCTTGCTCCTTGGAAGGAAAGTTATGGTCAACCTAGACAGCATATTAAAAAGCAGCAACATTACTTTGTCAACAAAGATCCATCTAGTCAAGGCTATGGTTTTTCCAACAGTCATGTATGGATGTGAGAGTTTGACTATAAAGAAAGCTGAGCACTGAAGAATTGATGCTTTTGAACTGTAGTGTTGGAGAAGACTCTTGAGAGTCCCTTGGACTACAAGGAGATCCACCAGTCCATCCTAAAGGAGATCAGTCCTGGGTGTTCATTGGAGGGAGTGACGTAAAAGTGGAAACTCCAATACTTTGGCCACCTGATGTGAAGAGCTGACTCATTTGAAAAAAACCCTGATGCTGGGAAAGATTGAGGGCAGAAGGAAAAGGGGACAATACAGGATGAGATGGTTGGATGGCATCACCAACTCAATGGACATGAGTTTGGGTAAACTCTGGGAGTTGATGATGGACAGGGAGGCCTGGCGTGCTGCAGTTCATGGGGTCGCAAAGAGTCAGACACAACTGAGTGACTGAACTGAACTGAAAACCTAAAATCATAAAACTCTTAGAAAAAAACCTAGGTGGATCACTCTTTGACATAAATCATTACAATAATTTTTTGATCTGTCTCCTAAAGCAAAGGAAATAAAAGCAAAAATAACAAATGGGACCTAATTACACTTAAACGCTTTTGCACAGCAAAGAAAACTATTGACAAAGCAAAAAGACAATCAACTGAGTGGGAGCTGCTGCTGCTGCTAAGTCGCTTCAGTCATGTCCAACTCTGTGCGACCCATAGATGGCAGTCCACCAGACTCCCCCGTCCCTGGGATTCTCCAGGCAAGAATACTGGAGTGGGTTGCCATTTCCTCCTCCCATGCATGAAAGTGAATAGTGAAAGTGAAGTCACTCAGTTGCATCCAACTCTTAGTGACCCCATGGACTGCAGCCCACCAGGTTCTTCCGTCCATGGGATTTTCCAGTGGGAGAAAATATTTGTAAATTATATGACCTATAAGGGGTTAATATATTAATACAACACATATAAACAGTGTATACAACTCAATATCAAAAAAATCAAACAACCAAATGAAAAAATGGGCAAAAACTTGGAATAAAACTATCATATGACCCTGAAAGTTCACTACTGGGTATATACACTGGAGAAAATCATAATTCAAAAAGACATATGTATCCCAATGTCCATTGTACCACTATTTGCAATCACCAGGACATGGAAGCAAAGTAGACATCCATCGACAGATGAATGGATATAAACGTATACATATACAATGTACACATATACAATGGAATATTTACTCAGCTGTAAAAAGGAATGAATTTGAGTAAGTTGAAATGAGGGGGATGAACCTAGAGCATATTATACAGAGTGAAGTAAATCAGAAAGAGAAAAACAAACACCGTATGTTAATGTATATATATGGAATCTAGAAAAATGGTACTGATGAACATATTTGCAGGGAGGAATGGAGATGCAGAGATAGAGGACAGTCTTGCAGACACAGCAGCAGAAGGAAAGAGTGGGACAAGTCAGGAGAGTAGCATTGACATATGTATATACTACCATGTGTAAAACAGCTAATGGAAAGCTGCTGAATAACACAGGCAGCCCTGTCCTGTGCTCTGTGATCACCTAGAGGGGTGGGATTAAGGGAGAGTGGGAGGGAGGCATATACTTATGGCTGATTCACATTGTCATGGGGCAGAAGCCAACAGAACACTGTTAAGCAATTATCCTCCAAATAAAATAAAAAAAAAACTAAAATTATATTAGAATGCCAACTTTAAGGTTAAAAAATGGGTAGAAGACCAGAATAGACATTTTCCCAAAGAAGATATACAGATGGTCAACAGCCATATGAAAAGATGCTCAACTTTGTTAACCATCAGAGAAATACAGATCCAAACCATAATGGGCTACCACCTCACACATGTCAGAATGGCTATCATCATAAAGTCCACAAGCAAGAAATGTCTTCAAGAATATCGAGAAAAGAGAACCCTTGTACACTGTTGGTGGAATTATGAATTGGTGTGGCCATTGTGGAAAAACAGTACGGAAGTTCCTCAAAATCGAAAAATAGAATGACCATTTGATTTACCAATTCCATTCCTGGGTATATATATATTTTTAAAATGCTAATTTGGAAATATACATGCACCTCAATGTTCATGGTAGTGTTGTTTACAATAGCCAGTGGGCTTCCCTGGTGGCTCAGACAGTAGCGTCTACCTGCAATGTGGGAGACCTGGGTTTGATTCCTGGGTCGGGAAGATCCCCTAGAGAAGGAAATGGCAACTGGGAAATCCCATGGACGGAGCTGGCAGACTACAGTTAATGGGGTCACAAAGCATTGGACATGACTGAGCGACTTCACTCACTTTAGGATATGGAAGCAACTGAAGTGTTCACCAACATATGAATGGGTAAAGATATAGGATACACACACACACACACACACATATGTAATAGTTATATAGATATTTTACACACAATAGAATATTGCTCAGCCATAAAAAGAATGAAAATCTGCCATTTACAACAATGTGGATGAACCTGGATGGTATTATGCCAAGTGAAATAAGTCAGACAAAGACAAATATTCTGTTATCACTTATATGTGGGATCTAAAAAAAAATCAAACCCACAGAAAAAGTGACATATGTCTTCATTTTATGTGTGTGTGTTCATGAAAGGGTGGTTAATTCAAAGTTGGTATAATTCTGACTAAAGATGGAAGGAATTTCTATTTAATGGTTAAAATAATATAAAGATGTTGCAGTAGCATAACAGACTATTTCACATACTTGCCCATTTTGAAACTAATTATGGTCTTTCTAATAATTTAAAAATTTTAAAATTTGAACTATTTCAAAAGCTGCACATCATCAAACTCAATATTTTGTATTGTACTATCTCAAATTTTCATAATTAAAGTTCCTATAAAATGTCAAATTGCTCTCTGATCTCATCTCTCTACTCCTTTCCAGCCATACTAGCTTTCTTCTAGCTCCTAAAGTACTGCACATTTCTTTCTGCCAAAGGATCTTTGAATGTGGTGTTCTGGGAAGTTCCCTATTCTCATTTCCATGTTCCTCTTCACCTAGGTCAATCCTACTCATCCTTAGTGTACCAGTCCATGTATCAGGTCAGGTTTCTTTATTAGTGGTTCTCATAAAATTATGTTCCTTTCCTTCAGAGCTCTTATATCAGTTTTAAATCATATGTTCATAATTAAAGCGACTTTATAAACTAGTGTAAGTTTTATGAGGAGAAAGTCAAAGTCCAATTTTGCTTACCATCAGTATTCTCAGTACCTAGCCTAGTTCCTAGGGCATAGTAGGTGCTCAAAATAATTTGTTTAATTGATTAATGAACAAGTATCCATAGTTGCTTCAATAATCTCTAATTTTTCTGCAGCAGCTCAATATAATAATAGCTGACATATATGGAGTATCCTATATATGTACCAGCCACTATTTTAAATTCCTTTTTAAAAATTAATTAATTTATTTTAATTGGAGGCTAATTAATTTACAATATGGTGGTGGTTTTTGCCATACATTGACATGAATCAGCCACCAGTGTACATGTGTCTCCCATCCTGAACCCCTCTCCCACCTCCCTCCCCATCCCATCCCTCTGGGTTGTCCCAATGCATTGGCTTTGAGTGCCCTGTTTCATGCATCGAACTTGTATCAGTCATCTATTTTACATATGATAATATACATGTTTCAATGCTATATCATCCCATACTTGCCTTCTCCCACAGAGTCCAAAAATATGTTCTTTATATCTGTGTCTTTTTTGCTGTCTCGCATATAAGGTCGTCATTACCATCTTTCTAAATTCCATATATATGCATTAATATACTGTATTGGTGTTTTTCTTTCTGACTTACTTCATTCTGTATAATAGGCTCCAGTTTCATCCACCTCATTAGAAGTGATTCAAATGTGCTCTTTTTAATAGCTATCTCATTTCCCAAATTCTGTGAGATTGGCACCATAATTATTCCCATTTTACTGATAGAGAAATTGAGGTATGCCTTACTGTTAACAAGAGGGGAATACTGAATTCAATTCCAGGCATTTTACTTCACACTCCATGCTCTTAAATGCTAAGCCATCTAACCCAACCTCTTCATTTTCCAGATGGAAAAATGGAGGCCAAGAAGGGAAGTTGACTTGTCTAAGTTTTACACTGAATTTAATGGCAAAACCAGGAATAGAACCAAGGTATCTCAATTAGTAATTTATAACATTTAACTACTTCATTCTGCTACTGATAATAAATTAACTCTGACAGAACTATTACACATATGCAATTATAAAACATATTATTATGTTTAATATAATGACTCTTTCAATTTCATATTTAAAGATGGCATCTTTCTCCAAATAAAGATCAAATGTTTTTTGAGCTAGGAGTTTACTAATTTTCTTAGTTTTTTAGCCTAATAAAAAGACAAATACTTGAGGGTAAGATGCTGGAGTAATTTCTAAGAATCCAATTTAAGAACTTTTAAGAAAACACCTATACATACCTGTTAAACAATAGCAAGTGTTAAGTATTACCTGACTGCTCACTTGGTTCCAAGACTTCACAAGTGTGATCTTTAATCCACAATAAGTCTATGGGAACAATAATTTTGTTATGCTGCTGCTGCTGCTGCTAAGTCGCTTCAGTCGTGTCCAACTCCTAGCGACCCCATGGACTGCAGCCTACCAGGCTCTTCCATCCATGGGATTTTCCAGGCAAGAGTACTGGAGTGGGTTGCCATTGCCTTCTCTGAATCTTGTTATACTAGTTTGTTTTTTGTTTAAGCAGAGACTCTGGGATACAGAGCTATCAAAGTAACTTATCACAAATTTCGCAGTTATTAAAACGATCTAGGCTCATTCTCAACTGATTCTAAAATAGGGGGTAGAGTGGAAGATTAGATATTGATTACTAGGAGTGGCATTTTGTGACATTATTTCCTCCATAACATTGAATGGAAGGTTCCCCACACCTCCCGCTCAGGTGCTTAAGCACAGCAAATCACTATAGGTAGATCTCGTTTGATTCAGCTTTGCTTTATTGCACTTGGAATATACTGCATTTTTTACAAATTGAAGAGTTGGGGCAAGTCTGCATAGCGTAAATCTATCGGCACAATTTTCCCAACAGCATTTGTTCACTTCGTGTATCTGTGTCACATTTTGGTAATTCTTGCAATATTTCAACCCTTTTCATTATTATATTTTTTATGGTGACCTGTGATCATTATTGTTACTCTTACGACTCACTGAAGGCTCAGGTGATGGTTAGCACTTTATTTTTTTAGCAATAAAGTATTTTAAAATTAAGATATGTACTTTTTTTGGCAGACATAATGCTATTGGACACTTTAAATAGACCAGTATAGTTAAACATAATTTATATGCACTGAGAAGCCAAAACATTCATGTGACTTGCTTTAGTGTGATATTTGCTTTATTGTAGTGGTCTGGAACTAAGCCTGCAATATCTCTGAACTATATACCTGTAATAACTTTATGTGACATTATTAAACTGACCAGTGGGTGTTTTTATTATTAAATTATACCTCTCTGCTGTATATGTGAACTCCTAGAAGGCAAGGCATGTGCTTTATACAGTTGACACAGGGCTTGAGGCACTGACCCTCTGCCCAGTTGAAAATCCACATGTAACTTTACAGTGGCCACTCTGTATCTGCAGTTCTGCATTTGTGGATTCAACCAATCTCAGACCCTATAGTACTGTAGTATCTCCTACTGGAAAAAGTCTGCATATAAGGGGACCTGCACAGTTTAAATTTATGTTGTTCAAGGGTCAAGTGTATTTAAACTTTTCTTTTTTTTACTGTCTAGCACAATATCTGGCATAGCTGAATATCTATTGAATAATTGTTGTCAGTATTAATACTTATAATCATATTTTTGAAGTGGTATAAGCAATATAGTTTATGCTAGAAATAAATGTCTTGAGTTAGAGACATGGGGTTGGATGGGACAAGCACAGAGTGTGTTGTCAGCTTGGGTGAAAAATCTTTAAAGACTATTCCTTGTATGATCTTGAGGAAGTTTACTATACCTCTCCATGTTCCAATTTTCTTAAATGTAAAATGGAGAAAATGCCTCTTTTGCAGAGTTGTTGTGAGAAATAGTAATTCATTAAAGTGCCTTGCACATAATAGACATTAAATAATAGCTATTATTTTGCATCAGTGCAGAGGAGGAGATAGACTAAAACTCCATTATACTGTGGGGAAGATATCTTGGAGAATTCATGCCCCTAATATGGGAGTTCCTAAACTGTGAATCCTCTGAAATTCTATGAAAACTTTTGAGTATGTTCATTTTCAGGGGGCAAAGGCCCATTGATTTAATTAGATTCTTAAAGTGGTATGTGGCCTGAAATATTTATTGACTACAGCTCCAATTATTTTAAATAGAATACTGTGTAAAAGGAGTGTGATAATCACTCTCCCCAAAATTAAGTCCATTAAAAGCTCAACTCCAAGATGTATCAAATGTCTTTAGACAAAGGACTTGCCATCTTCCCCATGAGCTCTGGTACTGTCTCAACTTTGATCAGGAGTTGGGAAGAAAAGGATGTGAAATCACTGGGAAAGAATAGAACCGCTTATTCACTACAACCATGCTGTTAGTTTAGTTCAAGAGGAATTTTTCTCTAGGGCCATAGTCACCAGAATACACCTCTGAATCCTGCACAGAGTGAAGAATATACATTTGTGATATCCATCACACAGGAAACTCATAGAAATTGGGAAAAGCAAAGACTCGGAATATTAGAGGGGCCCAATTGTGGGGGCTTTACCTGCTCTGTCCCTCATTCTCTATCCTCCCCCATTTCCTTGGTCTGGAAACTCAAAATCTCTTTTTATTTTTTAAAGCAATGGCTTGGGAGCTTGGTTTCAGTCTTTCATAGTTTTGGTGAAGAGAAAGAGAACAATATAGCGCATTTAAATAAAGGATTGCCTGATTGTCTTTGGTGTTAAAATGATCTTCTGTGAATTGATAATGACTAGTTTTATTTTAAATGTCTTTACTTACCAAAATAAAAAGTTGGTAACTATAAAGACTCCCCCTCCATCTCTTTTTCCTTATTTAAAAATTTCCCAAATCTGAAATCTAAGTCTGGAAACCATTGAATTAAGAGAATGTTGCAATAGTCCAGGTGAAATACCATGAAAGCTTGAATTAATGCAGTGTCACTGAGGAGGGGGATAGAAAGGCAGGAGAATTGAGAGTGGCCAAATGGATACGAGGATAGAAGAGAAAAGAATTGCTAGTAAACCTTGCTCTCTGGCTTGGGTCACTAACTGGATGAATGGCAGCACCATTCATTGAGCAAGAACATACTCAGCAGATATACGGATAATGAAATGATCTTGAATACATAAGTCTGAAGAACTTGTAGAATGTCCAAGTGGATATAACCAGCCTATAACTGGAAATATAGGATGGGAATGCAGGGGAGATTTGAGGGAATCTAAGTGATAGTTCAAGTGGTGGAAGTGGATGAGATCCTTAAGTGAGAATAGAGGGTCACTTTCTCATATACATTTTTTTTTCAATTTCCTTGAGTATATTTAAAACCAATGAAGTGGCTGTTGGCTGTATGTGCCACAGTGACCTTGTGGTTATCTGGAGCTCTAGGTTCTCATAGGTGGCTCACATGGACTGGGCACTTGGAAGCAAAGTCGTTTTCTAGACATAGCCAATATTAAAATACTGAGCACCGTGGGACAAGAACTTAAGAAAGTCTCAGTTTAAAAGAATTATGAAAAATCTGATATCTTTTGGGTACTGGGCAAATTAACATGTATTGCTTTCCAATAAACAGCTTTGACACTTTGAGACGACTGTATCTCTGTAAAATCCATCTGAATCAGAAAATAAGGACATCATTTGTCCTAAGTCCTTTGAAGACTAGACACACTAGAAAATGATTCCCCAACTCAAGGGGTAGAAAAAGCCATCTGCACAAAACTTACCCAGTGCTCCTCAAATTTTAACATGAACACAAATCACCTAGGAATCTTGTTAAAATTGAGATTCTGATTCAGTAGAATTGTTGTAGAGCCTGGAATTCAACATTCCTGGTGAGTTCTCAGATGATGGTAATACTCCTATTCCTATTCAAAGTGTTACTCAAAGCGTGGTTAGAACCTTTGATGGCAATTTGACATTGATCAGTGGACTTGTTGGGCTTCCCTGATAGCTCAGTTGATAAAGAATCCGCCTACAATGTAGGAGATCACTGTTTGATTCCTGGGTTGGGAAGATCCACTGGAGAAGGGATAGGCTGCCCATTCCAGTATTCTTAGGCTTCCCTTGTGGCTCAGCTAGTAAAGAATCCACCTACAGTGCAGGAGACCTGGGTTCGATCCCTGGGTTGGGAAGATCCCCTGAAGAAGGGAAAGGCTACACACTCCAGTATTCTGGCCTAGAGAATTCCATGGACTGTGTGTATAGTCCATGGGGTCGCAAAGAGTTGGACACGACTTTCACACAAAGTGGACTTGTCTCAAATATGGTACCAATTTTTTGCAATTCTTTCCTTTTTTCCTATGTAATGTTTCTTTTGAAATGTAATTTTACATATTGAATTGAATATATTAGAGCTTTTATTTTGCATATCGTTTTAAATTTTACTTTTAAAAATTCACTCTTATTGAGTTTTATAATAGTATTAGTTTGTAATGGATTGGAGGAAAACATTGGTCCTTCATCACAGACAGTTTGAGAAACATTGATCTAGACAATGAAGAACTTTTTATTTGGGACATAGAATTTAATTAGAAATGGTTGGTTTCTGTTACATATGATTCTAAAGCAGTATTTTAAACTTTTCTTTTTTATTTATTCCATAAACAATAACAAAACTCAGCTAAGTAACATTATGACAGTTTCACCATACACTCAATCACAAATATTTAAAACCTTTGCAACAAGAACAACAAAACCAGAGGTGTTACAAGAATAATTTACAAGAAAATCTATAAAACAGCAAGAAGCTCACAAATGTTCATTTTCTTTTGCACAATATCACTACACTCGTTCACAACATGTTTTGTGTTACAAAATTCCCAACAAAAGTGTATTTTTTCTTTGTATTGTGGTTTCTAAAACCAGAAACTTTGAAGTAAATATCCTTTTATTAGCACCTAGTGGTGCAGAAAAAGGAAAATTCTCACATACAGACACTTCACAGCACTTTTCTAAGAAAAATATACACTTACAAAATATGTTACAAATTGGCACACTTAAAAATATACAAGATTTTGTAGGCGTCTTAAGAGTGATCCCTAAGCTTTATTCTTCGATTGACTCTACAGATTATTTATAAAGTTTAACTCTAAAAGAAAAAGGCAAATAATTTCCTAACATTTTAAAGTTGCAGTGTCATATGTCAAACAGAAACTTAGGTTACATTCATAAAAAGGGCCTTTAACACTTTTAAATTTTCTTAAATGCTTAAGGGGTTTGAAGAGGAGAAAAAATGGGGATAATCATTTTATTTAGCACCATAAATCAGTAATTTACTAAAGAGGTGCATTCAGTTTTATGGAAATTAAATTAAGGACTAGTACATTCAACACTCTGTAGGCAGCAAACTCTAATCAGTGCTACAGGAATCCCAGTAGAGCATCTCAAGCTTTCTCTCATTCTCACTGGGAGTCAAAAACAAAAAGCCTCTTATAGTTTTCATTCTAAGCCTTTTCTTTTGTGCTGTAAAACTAGGCATCTCTCAAAGAGGCAAAATGATTTAAATATCTCCTTTCTTCTTTGTGAAGGGGGTGTCTTTCTCAGACTCAGAAATCACCGAGCTTGTTAGATGGACAGACATCCTTTCCATATCAAGTTGATGAGTGCTTCTTTAGTATCTTTAATATCTATTTACTCAGATACCAATTTCAAAAGCCTCATTCACACCGTAAACTTTGAACTAAACCTCTTTCTTTTACATTATCCTTCTCCAATGCTTTATCTCTTAGTTATTATTCTGAAATCAAGAGTACATCTCAAGTATCATGTAGCTGCATAGGGAGCTCTGCTTCACAACTGTAGCTACTGTTTAGTATTCTGAGAAAAAAAATGTACCTTAAAGGGTAGCCTGAGTACTGCCATCAAAATAAGCCCATGCTGGCTGAGGACCTTCAAGCTGATACTGTTTCCCAAGTTAAACAGCCCACCTAAAGTTTTTTCTATCTTATTTTGTTCCTTGAGAAACCTTTACAAAATTCCTGGGCTACACTTTGTTGACAAGATTCCTATTTGTTACTAAAAATACTTGGTTTTGGTACTAAGTCTTCCAAACACAATGATGGGCTTAGTGAATTTTATTATTAGAAAGTCAATCTCATGTTAGTTTTATTTCATAAAAAGGACATATTCCTGTAGTGATGGGTAGTCACTTAAAAATTTCTAAATGAAAACAAAAACTCCTTAAACTGGACAATTCTCAATAATACAGGAGAAAACCAATACTTCTAGTTCTAGCATCAGTTAGGACTAGCTAATGCTTCATTCTCTTCAGCACAGAAACTTAGCTCTCTTTCATTCTTGGAACTGTTCTGAGAGCATCTGTGAATTGAAGATGTGGCAGATCTGCATCAGACTGGTTCAGCTTGGTAAGACCAAGCTTGGTTAAGAGGTTCTTGGATGTGGGTTTTCTCCTTTAGGCAATAACTGCTAATTAGAACTCACTAAAATGGAAATTTACTAGAACTGCAGAATCTCGCATAACAGGACAAAGGATGCTAGCCAGAGTTGTTTACAGCTTGTGAGCATCCTTTATGCCTCTCTCTTTTATGTACACTTGCCCCCTCCCTATTCTGCCTGTACACATGCAGATGCTTCTTAAGAAGCAAGGGAAAAGGTCAGAGAAGGTGAAAGTTGTCACAAAAGTCCATCTAGCACCAAGGACTTCAGGAAGATGTGATGAAGTGATGGTCAAGGTAGTGCCGGAGGTTTGAAAACACTGAGGAAAAGGTAAGGCCTTAACACATAACTACACAAAGTAACAAGTCAGAAGAGAGAGCTGTGAGGAAGCTGGTATATGAGACACTGGAGAGGCCATGGGTTCAGGTCAGTTATCAAAGACCAAACATAACACTGAGAGTCTCAAAGAACATTGGTCAAGGCCACTATTTCAGCACCCTGCTCCTCATAGTCCAACAACTAACCAGGGCAGAAAGGGATCAGATCTTTCCTTATAGATCTTCAAGGAAAAGGAGTTTCCAACTTTCCTTAGTCATGTAATATAATTCTGCATGTGTGTGCATGTGTATCTGCATTTAAAATTAGATTTGAAAGTAGCCAAGGCAATGAAAAGTAATTAAGAATATGAAAGTTTCCCTTTGAACTTCCATAAGAAAGTAGCCTGGCTAAAGTTCTTATAGTCTGACACCTTGGGGAGGTGGAATATAAGATTATAAAAGAAGAACATTTTTAAGATCAAGAACTGGAATTAAGTAAGGAGAATAATGGAGAATATCACTCCCAGGAAAGAAAAGATTAAAGGGGATTCTATTGGGGGAGGAATTATAAGAAGAAGTTTCTTAGAAGAGAGAAAGGAGTGGCAATCAGGAAATTCAGACCAGGAAAATTCCATATAGCTGATTTCAAATATCTATGATAGGGTAAAAACACTACCTTTCTGTCACTGGTCCTCACTCCACTAAGGCAGCTGGTTAAATAAGGAATCTCCAAAAGTCAGGCATATTATGTTGTTAGAGGGAGCAAAGGATTGTGAGAGCAGAGACAAGACCAACAAAGCTTCCCAAACTGAAGACCTCAGAACATGATATACTGAGAGGGATATAGAATGCAATTTAGAGAACAATCATCTGCTGCCTAATCCCGTTGTTCATTTCTCAAACTCGGTTCCTTGTTATCTTTCAGTACAAAATAATTGGTTATAAGCCACTAATTTAACCTTAAAAACATAAAATTAACTGTAGGCCAAGAAAAAAGGTACTTTAAAATGGCAGTTCTTTTCGGAGAAAGGGATAAACCATGTCCTAGATTAGGCTCCTAATGGGCTCCATAGGAGCGACTGAAAGAGTATCCATTCCAAAGGATTCATGATAGCAAGTTCTGACAAGGAAATTGTTTCCAACAGTTTTAGGCTGTCCTTCTATCCCACCTCACCCCATTTGCCAAAGCTGAACTGATACTGAGGAAAAGTGGGACAACTGCTCCCATATTTATTTTTATAGAACATACTGTACTCATGGAACATTTTCTTTATTCCTTCTTTCATTGCCACCATTAGATTACATAGAGAGCACTCCATTCCTGTAAGCTGGTGACTTTGAGATTTGGAGTCTTGGGGATCAGAATATAGGCAGAGTTGGTGATTCCAAACTAAATTCAGCTGGAAAATAGAAAAATAAAAACAAAACAAAGACCAGTTCTGAGGAACCAGCCATAGCATTTAGTAAAAACAGCTAGCTATCAGAGTGGAGAAATAGAAGAAAATGTTCCCATTTGATTATTTTTCCTTTTGAATGGCTGCTAAAAAGCAGGAGACATGTCACATCTGGTACTTTCCCATTAAGTAATTTTCCAGGACTCACCACACACTAGTGTCAAAACCTAGGAATAGGCCTGAATCAGCCTCACGGAATGCTCTTCACCCACTCATTCCCCACAGACATACACAATCACACCATCAAGAAGAAAAGTTTGTTCATTTTACTACCTAGTTGTAAGTAGTAGAGCTGGCTGGTAAAAGGAATCATGGACAAGTGTGTATACTTATACATGTGACAGGCTTCCTTCCATTTCTCTCTGACTACTTTCAAATGTTGCTTCTCTGTTTGTGAATACATTTAGGTGGCAATGACTAGGTAGGTTCATATTTTGCTTAAAATTTTCCTTTTGAAATATATTCCCTTTTTTAAAATCCCCTTTTCCCCCACCCACCTATTCTCCACCCTCCCACCCACAGCCTATATATCCACAAGTTAATAGGTTAGTAACAATATTAGTAAGAATAGTAAGAGTAACAACAACAACAACCAACAACATTAATAATATTAATCCCCTATATCTGTATAGCACTTTACGATCTACAAAGCGCTTTCATATCCATTATCTCATCTGTGCCATAATGCATCAGTCATCAGACACACGGGCCTTCAACTGTGCAAGGAAAAGAGATCAAATGTTAGAAGTCAAGTGGTGAATAAAAGGGAAGAAAAAGCTAGTTGTGAGGGATGTTGGGGCTGTGAAATTTTTTAAAAAGGGAAAGGGCTAAATAAAAAATGTGATTTCAAAAATTTATATAAAAGATTGAGATTTAAGTTTAGTGTGTGGCATCAGATACTCTAGTCATCCTCAGACTAAGTATATATGGCCTCAATTAGTTGTTACGAATTATTCAGTTTATCAAATATATGTATGTGATTCATAGGCATCGAACTGAGATACCTTAACATTTTCTTTAAATGACATTGGCATTGCAAGATTAAACACTTAACATTAAAGCCATGATATGAGTGCATTTCTGACAAAACTGGAATAAAACATTTATGAAACTACTTAAAAGCAATCTATGTATTTCATTTATCATAGTCTTGATTTTATAGCTATTTTATAATTTATCCCAGACTATTATAAAATATATAAAACTGAGATATAAAGTATCAGCAATATAACTTTGCACTTTAAATAATTTTCAGATACAGATTTTCCTTTTAGAAAACAAACTTTAAAGCAGCTGCTTTGTTTCCTTGTAAAAGTTTCTGTAAATGCATATACTTGGGTCCCTGATGGACTTAGCTGTTGTGACTTTCAGACTTTTGCAACACTTTAACCCTTAGACAATGGAACAAACAAACCTTTATTGTGCCTTATTTAATGGTTCATGTTTCCACACCGGACAGTAGAATTTTAATTTTAAAAATAATGTATGAATTCTTATATTTTAAATTAATTAATGAGCTTTAAACTGTGGGGGTGAATATGTAAGATGAGGTAAGGAAATTTGGCACATTTCAAACAGTACCCCTTTAAGTTTTGGTAAATTGTGTAACACAACATATTTTTCCACTGTGATCTACAGGTGCTATCCACATAAGTGGGGGTGGTTAATAGCAATAATCACTGGATGGTTTCTATTAAATTAACAGGGACAAGTTCCCCAAATACTCACAACCAAATGTTGATATAGAAGTAAAAATATATACAATACAGTCACCTGTTTGTAGTTTGGCACAATGTTTTCCTTTATTTCCCCTTGGATAAATAGTGCATAAACTACTTGTGCAACTGTATGACTTCTAAAGTCTTTTACATAGAACATCAGATTAAAGTTTGCTTCTAAAGACTTATTCCCACACTTTAAAATTCTTTTCTTTAAGCACTTACATGTCAACATACATACCACAAGGCATATTTTGAAAGAAATAAAACACAAACATCAAATATCTTTCTGGAAAATGAGAGTCTCTTCTTCAAACACAGGTAAAACCCAAAATGTTGTTTCTGCATTTAGGAGATTGTAGTTGGAATCCCTGCAGAAAAACCAAACAATTTATGCCATCTTAGTTAGATTTAGTGTATGTCCCACAAAGGGATCATACAATCTAAATTTGTTTACATCATACTAGATGCCGTATGATGCAGAAAAAGATACCAATAGCAGGGGGCACTAGAAAGCACTCCTAATTGCCTTATGATGAGATTTTGTTTTCTAAATTATGCTCTTTTTGTTTAAATCACATTGGTTTTTTGGTCTATATAACTTTTAAATTCTGTTGGTCAAAATTTTTCTTACTGCAAAGCCCTTCCCTTCCCCAAATCATTCAAAAGCATATTTTAGTTGTATTTTCTCAGTAAGTAAAAATTAATGCTGACTAGCAGAAAAAGTAGCCTTGTCAAAACTTATCCCTAGTCAAGCCACAACAAAATTGCCCAATCTTTTGGGTGGCTTAGAGGTATAGGGATTTTCATGCACTTTTTTTCTTTTTGTTTCAATTTGAAAAAGAAAGGAATGGGACAGTTTCTTTCATGCAAACTTTTGCTTACAAGAGGGAAAAAATGAGGGACTGTGGGCTTAGCAGAGTAGGAAAGCTAAGGTGCATCATCTCAGCCATTTTGGTGCAGTATTACCTCAGTTTTTCAAAAGAAGCTGTCCCAGCCTCATCCTTGTGGACTTGTTCTCGCTCCATACGCTTTCCCTTACATTTCTCTTCTCTCAGGGCCTTGGAGCTGGTTTTGTGACGATATAACTTTTTGTGTGTTGGTACATTATTGCCTAAAGTGCTCAGGTTATTAAGCTTTTTATCAAAGAAGGCAGAGCGAGAGTCCTCATTATAACCAGACATGCTTGCACGACCAGGATCACCTATCGCTGCTTTCCCATTGCTTTTACTCACACCCTTGATAGACCTGTGATTCTTAGTGGCTCCTGGAGAGCCACTGTTGACCTTTTTCTTAGATTCCTGTGGTGTCCCAGCCAATATTTTGAGGGTTTTTAATTTTAGACTATTGGACTCAGGGGAGTAGAATATATTGGGGTCCCCATGGTGCTCCATGGGTTCCCAAAGGGGTTCTATGGAGGCCATCATGAACCTCTGCACATCTGCCATACCAGAGGCAATGTTGGACAAGATATATGAAGGCTCCTGAAATTCCCGTTGGTCATCATCCAAAAGATTATTGGTGTTGGTGCCCATGTTTATGTCATTCCAGCCTGGGCTGCTCTCCTTCCCCAAAGACCAGTCTCCAGAAAGTCCCTTCTGACTTGGCATCTTCATAGAGGACACAGGGCCATGTTGGATACATTCAGCCAATGTCTTCCCTGTGGAGGATATGCTGTTGATTTGGCCTCCTCCACAACTGATGCCAATTTGCATTTTCTCTCCATTGATTGCAGCCATGAATTTCCCTTTCTTTGCTGACTTAGGGACCTGGCGGGAGGTTTTGCCAGGTGGTTTTTCAATCCCTTTGTTGTTGCCTTTGGGGGATTTTTTCCTGTTGTTTTTCTGAGAAGAACTTTGGTTCATAGCCCCACTCTTGCTGGGTGAACTTTTCTTTCTTGATTTTGACACCTTGTTGCTGGTACTTATTTGACTAGATGGATCATTAAATGTTGATAAGCAAGGGGCTTTCTGGAGCAGGCTGACAGAATCCTCATCATTGAACATATGGAACTGAAACTGATGGTTATGTAAAGTAAATCCATCATCCACTTGAACCTGCCGTGAAAGGGTACTGCAGTCCCACTTGATTTTCTCCATATTGCCCAGTGTTCCTGGGACACCCTCTTGAAATCCTTTTAGTGTTCCTAGTGTCTTGATATTCTCACATCTGGTAATTTGAGGGGAAAGACTGGGAGTATCAGGTGGAGATATCTCTGAGAGGGAAGAGTGGCGGAATTTGTCAGGAGTGAAGTTGGAGATATCCAGGAGGTCAGTGGACTCCTTTAGTGGTGCTATCTCATCAATGCTCTGCTGTATCACCAGCTTGGGGCTGCAGTGGGCCAAGAAGTCATCAGCAATATCATCATCACCATCCTTTTCACAAGATTTCAAGCTTAAGGAGCAATAATTGCTTGAGTTGACAGAGAGTGGGGCAATGGAATCAAAGCTAAAGAGCCGCACATTGTCCATATTGACTGGACCCTGCTGGAAAGGAAAGCAGACCTCTCCATTATTAAAGTGACATAATTGATAAGAGTCATCAGATGAGAGCTGGGTGTCTTGCACAGAGGTATATATGACCTTGTTGCAACTGCTGCCACCACTATTGAGACAGATTGGATTGTATGTTGTAGCTGTGAGGCTATTTTCCATGGAGACTACTTGGGAGACTCCAAATTCACTGGACTGGGTTGGAACTATCTCCCTTGAGACTTCAGCCATGAATTCCTGGGAGCCAGAAGTAGGTTTGTTGTGCCACACATCTCCATAGCTGCTTGATTCCATTTTGAAGTTTTGGGATGACTGAAGCAGCTCAGACTCGGAAGGTGAGGAAAGCACACAGTCCTGGGAGGGTTGGAGAGGTACAAATGATTTTTCTGTTTGAGTGAGCCTGTCTTCATTTTGCTCTGGAGAATGATGATTGAAGTATGAGATACCAGTATTATTTGACAAGTCAGAAGCATCTAACAATGTCTGTAGATACCCTCCAGGAATAACAGGTATATTGTTGGCAACATGAGCAGATGATAGAGGCATTTCAGAAGAGCAGCTGGTTGGTAGGAAAGTAGAATTCTTAGCAACCTTTGTCTCATGAAATTCAGATAGATGAGAACTGTTTGAGGTCCCAGCAATAGCTTCATTCTTTGAATTAGCCTTAGAGGATTGGTTTTCCAAAAGAGGGCTCATTTGAACAACTGGCTTGCTTTCTTGCCCAGCTTTGATTTTTTTGGATTTTAACCTGGCTTCACTTTTAAATTTGATTTTGTTAAGCACTTTCCTCTCTGGTGCCTTAAACTGACCATCTTGGGCTTTGACTTTCTCTGAGTCAGGACCTGTGATGTCATTTAAATGTGATCCATTTGCACAGCTGGGGGCAGCCAGAGGTGCTGACTTCAGTGTGCCTTTCAGGCCTCCATCTTCTTTACGATTATTAGCTTGCCTCTCATCATTGCAGAATGAAACCTGCTTACCACTTGCTGATGTTTCTATGGATGGGATTCTTTGAATCCTGTGCCTGTTGCCAAGTTTAGATTTTCGTTTGCGAGCAGGTGGCAGAAATGACATCTCAAAGCTACCTGGTTCAAAGCTTTGCTTTTGGCATAAGGATGTTTTGCTGGAGTCTGCATTGCTGTTTCTCTGCTTTTTCTTCTTTTGCCAGAAGCCCTTCAAGGGAGCCAGCTTGGCATATTTGTTGAGCTGATTTTCACTCAAATTAACTGTTGTTTCACTGGCATCCACTCTACCCAACTTCACCAGCATGTTTTTCTCACCTTTAAAACGATTGATGATAATATATTTGATAATAACAGGGGGCTCTTTACGGGTTACTTTTCTTCTCTTTTTGGGACACCATTCATCATCATCTTCTTCTATAGAACCACCTGGCAGCCATTCCTTCCTCTCATTTACTTTTTCACCCTCTAGTGAGTCAACATCATACAGATAATCTTCACTATACCTGACTTTTCTCTTGGCTCGTAGCCCATAGTTCTGCTGGGAGGAGGAGCTGCCAGAATTAGTGTCCCGAGCCATATAGCGGCTACAGTCCTTGATCTCCCCCATGGTATCAAATGAGACCTCAATGAAGGAACTACCATCACTGAAATTCCCTGATGCCTCCAAGGAATTGGCAAGATGGCCTTGCTTTAGATTCTTAAATTGCCCTACTTCAGTTCCACTGCATGGTTTATTTAAGGCAGATTTTTCATCATTATCCTTCCCATCTTTTTTCTCTGCACCTTTTTCTTCCTGGCCTTCTTCTTTGCCTTTCTTCTTGTCCAGGTTTTTATCTTCCTCCCCCCAGATAATGCTCACATCAGGGACCTTGAATTGGGAAAAATCACTACTTTGCTTCAGGGCCCCAGTCTTAGACTCCCGCTTGGGGCATGTAGTAAAGACACTGGGAAAAAAGTTGAACTGGGCATCCTCCTGCATCAAAAGGGTGGTCTTGTCTCGAACATTGTCCTGGAAGGACTCATATCGAATTTTCAGGGAGCAGACATCACTTCCCAGTGTTGACTCATCATCATCAAACATGTAGTTATCCACATCTTCTTCAGAGAAGAGGTTGACAGACAGCTCATTCTTGGAACAGAGGTCAAGTAGTTCAATCTTACTCTCACTAATGAAAGTCTCAAAGTAACCCCAATCCTGATTGGAATTTGCCAGCAAAGCCTCTTCGGTATTGCACTTATCTAACAATAATGCCTCATAATAACTTTTCTGACCTGGGTCCTCCAAGTCAATGTCAGGTTTCTCAGCTTCTCGTCTATCTCCTGCCCTTGATTTGTGCAAGGGGAAGCCTAGGAGCTGATCTGAGAGAAGCTGTTCTCCGTATTTCATGTTTTCTCCAGCATTAATACACTGAATCCCTATATCAGAGACTGCACAGGTTTCATAATCCCTGTTTAGATCACTGACTTTTAGACTGATCCCTGGCTCAGGATCTACTGCATCCTTGGATTCCATGAAGCAGCCCAGGCAAGTCCGGCTTGGCTGCATGAGGCAGTCCCCATTCAGAGCTGACATGCCTGCAGGCTCCATTATGGCAAATGGAGCTTTCTCACACTCATTGGGCAATGACCATGTGTTCAGGCCCTTTGCAACACCAGATGTAAGGGAGATGGCGTTCACAGAAGCACTATTAGCAGCATGCTCAGGTGCTTCAATCAGGCCCAAAGGAGAGGGAGGGCTCTGCATACAGGGCTTCTTAGAAGGCAGAGGCAGGAGACCTCTGGGGTACATCAGGTTCTCTTTTTGAGCCACTGGTATAGACTGGATTGGTGCAGCAGCTTCTAGAGCTGCAAATGACTTCATTGCCACATCCTGGTCCTCTGAATCTAGAGAAAAGGGGGAAAATGACAGAAATAAAGTTAAAGATCTTAGACCAGACTCATTAACTCTTTCCCTTGATCAGTTTCTGGTACTTGATATTAATGTATAAAAGGTAAGCTTCAGCTTCTCTAACTTTAGAACTAGAAACTACAAAGTTAAAGAATGACCCTGATTTTGTACTGAACATTTATGAGAGTATAAAGTAATTATTTCTTTAGGTTCAGCTTTTTCTTCAGACACACACAACATTCTCCTCAGAAATAAGGGGAAAATGGATTGCTTGATCAATTGGAAAGTCAAAGCTTTCAGGGTGGGAAAATGCTCAAATGGGATATATTCATGATTTTTAAACTCTAAGGCATATTCCTATCCTTCAGACTTACCTCTGTTTTGGAAGCTTCTATGGAATCTAGACATTTCAAACTTCACATCAAAGCAGATTTCTAATTCACTATGAATTTAGGGGAACCTAAGTATTCATTTGATAGAGATGATTTCAGAGAGCAAAGGGGTTGGATTAGATACCTCCTAGAGACCCTTCTAGTCCAGTTACAGAGTTGATGGGATAAAGTTTAGGATTAATACCTATCTCAGAGGTATCCTAGACTTAACTTGCCCCTGCTCTGTGGATATTGAAAATCTATAGCAATAACAAAGTACTACTGGGAGAGCCAATGCATACTATAATTAAATTCCCTTACCATTTTCCTTGACCCCATTAATCATAGTGTTTTCTCCGTTGGTTGAGGCAACAATAGCCTTATCTTGTTGGTTATCCATGAATGGAACCTCTTATTGTTTCATTCCAAGTCCAAATGCTGTCCAACCTGCACATTTCAAATACATAATAATATCAGTCACTAAATGTTTTCTCTGTTTTAAGGTTATTTCAGCTAGAGAGGTCTTAAAAGCTTTACTGGAATTTACCTGTTTCCAGACTGGCTTCATAGCCACTATTGTTTTTGTTTCATAGCTTATACATACTATATAAGTCAGTTTGGAAATTCACACTTCATTCATACATTCTAGATCCTTCTATCCCCTCTTGGCTACCATACTATTAAAACAGAAGTCTGAGGAAGCAGGCAAACTTACATCTTCCTTCAGACAGTAACACATTTAACCGCTTCCAACCCCTGGCCAAAACAAGGCTGTAAAAATGTTTCCACAGATTACTAATGTATAGTTATATCCCCTTTCAAGTAATGAAATAAAGAACAGCTGCTTCAGACAAATATTACTAGCAAAAATTAATGTATCATGAAATATATACAGGAGCAATGCACTTAATTATCAAGAATTGTCTAATCTTGTCAGATACAACAAGAATACTGGAACAAGTATACTACAACAAGAATCATGGAACATATAAGTGCCACTGTAACTTTACTCTGGGATGCTGTTTTCCTAAGAATATAAATTTCTCCTCAGAAAAAATCTGACCAAGCACCTAGGATTCATTGTTCTGAATTAAATGCAAAGAAGTGTTGAGAATAGAGATAATATGCTTTGGCAAAAGAGAGAAGAGGTAGAGACTGGTATGGGAGTTTGATAAGTTGGGAAGGGGAGAGGAAGGGAGCACTAGGTGCTAGGCTGGATACAGTTACAGAAGTTCTCTCATTTGTACTTATAATCATCTTGTAATTTTGGCTCTACTAGGTTCTTATTTGTTTTCTTTTTCTGGGCCATGCCACGCAGCTTCTGGGATCTCAGTTTTCCCACCAGGGATTGAATCTGGACCATGGCAGTGAAAGCACTGAATCCTAACCTCTAGACCACCAGGGAGCTCCCTTACTCCCTTAATTTTTTTTCAAAAGGGCAAACTGAGTATCATAGATACTGACTTAGATACTAATAGAGATACTATCATAGATATTAACAATGATTATCCATTATTTGGGCCTTTTTTCCCCCTACGGAATCAGAAGGCTAAACCCTGAGCAGAAAATCCTTTAGTCCATTCCTATGACTTTTTAGACCTCAGCTCTAAATGACACAACTTAAAGGCATATATTTTCACACATTTTAATTTATACCTTGGCTGTTTATAAAAAAAGATTTGGGAGAAGGATTATAATTTTTTATGCCTGCAATACAAACATCTCTGCACTTGTTTAACTCTTCCCTGTCGATCAGCATTTTAGGATAACAAATTTTATGGGGTTATTAAAATCTATTTTGAGCTGAAATTGATTAGCACGTTTGGAATAATGTACAAGCTGCTTTGCTGATCATGGTAAATCATGCAGTGTAATGGCACTGATATAACATTAGCATGGAGACAGGTATTTTGAAGCAAGAAAATGCTCAGTTAAAGTGGAAAAGCAGCCTCTCCTACTTGACCTTCCCTCAGTTGGGTCTGAAGAAGGCTCACAGATCTTGTCCTAGTAGATTGCTATGCTCTTCCCCAAAGGCCTTTAGGGCTCAGGTCTCAGAGTCTAGATGACCCATGCCTATGACTGTGTTGGTGGCTGTCCTTGGCCTTTCCCAACTGGGAAGAAATAAGGCAAGAAAGTAATTCATGTTTCTGCCTATGAATCTGGGACAACATAGCCTTTGGGATGAGTAGTGCTAATCTCTGGGATACCAGTTTAAATTAATTCAGCAAACTTACTATGTACTACCTGTGGTCATGGTGGTGTACCAGAAACTGCAGTGGAAAATGTAGTTGACTGAGACTAGATCGTTGCTCTCAAGTTGCTCAGAATTTATGGGAGAAAACAAGTCATAGACAAATACTGATAAATATATTTTGTTCACTGAAATAGAGGGAAAAAGTTTCTATAGGAGTTCAAAATAGAAATTATTCCACTTCTAGAAAGGAGGGAAATCAGTGAAGGATTCACTAATAGCAGCATTTGATTTGGACCTTGAAGGATGCTGTTCCAGGGAGTAGGAATGGGGAGTAATAGAGGAGAGAAAGGCATTCTAGGCTTCAGGAACTTCATGAGTTGCCATGAGTCTCTCCCTACTCCAGTCAGCCTAAACAACTGCAACAGAATCATAGGCCTGACACTTTCCTTCCATATAACACACTTTTCCTTATTTTTTCATTGTACTTTTTAAAAAATTAATTTATTTTAAATGAAACAAAGATGAATATTTTTATAATAAAAGGTATAATTCACCAAGAAGATAGACATCATAAAGCATTAACAGCAAAGAAATCTTAACAACACAGAAACAAAGATACAAAAGCAAAAATCAGAAGAAATATAAGTGAAAAGAAAAAATGTATAATCATAGTGAGACATATTAACATTGCTCAGGGACTATTTTATCAAGTGCAGAAAAAACAAGAATAGAAGCATCTTGAATGATGTCATTAATAATCTAAATATAATAGATTTACATTTAATTAATTTATGTTAATCATATGCTACACAAATATATTCAAAATTTTGTATTTCATAAATTGTTATTAGATGTCCATAGGACATTTAGAAAAACTGGTAAGAGAAAAAGAGACACAGATGTATAGAACAGTCTTTTGAACTCTGTGGGAGAGGGAGAGGGTGGGATGATTTGGGAGAATGGCATTGAAACATGTATAATATCATATAAGAAACGAATCGCCAGTCCACGTTCGATGCAGGATACAAGATGCTTGGGGCTGGTGCACTGGGATAACCCAGAGGGATGGTATGGGAAGGGAGGTGGGAGGGGAGTTCAGGATTGGGAACACATGTACACCCGTGGCAGATTCATGTTGATGTATGGCAAAACCAATACAATATTTTAAAGTAATTAGCCTCCAATTAAAATAAATAAATTTAAATTAAAAAAAGAAAAACTGGTAAAAAGATAAACATGACAAAATTTCAAAAATATAATTGTTTCTTGTATGTGATTCAGTTTTATATATAAGCACATATATTGTTTTTGAAATTATTTTCTGTTATAGGTTATTATAAGACATTGACTATGGTTCCCTGTGCTATATAGTTAACCTCTGTCGCTTGTTGCATATCTATTTTTTAAAAATTAGAAATATAGCATTCTATTTATACTAGCTCAAATAAGTGGAATCAAAATGTCATAATTTTTTTAGGCAAAAATTTGTAAGTTTACATATATATTCATAAGCTATACATATATATATGTATACAAAAGCTTTTCTACTATGATTGATAAAGGCTTGAGAAAGAACATCAAAGAAAAAAGAAGAGATGGAGAAATTGGAAAACATAAACTAAATGAAATGGGAGCACTGACTATGAAATAGAAAAATGAAACAAACTAGATAAAGGTAAAAGATCTTCATATAGTCCAGTTGTTTTTAAACATGGCTGCTTCATAGAAACATATCTGGAGCTCTGGTAAAAAAAATACCTGGGCATTTGTATTTTTCAAAAAATTCCAAGATAATTCTGATATGCATCTGGATTTTAAACAGTGATTATAGGTTTTGCTATTAAATGCTAGTTTTGGGGATATAGAATTCTATATTTTTTCTGTTGACCAATCATGATACAATGGTATTAAGTGATTAATACTTACATAATCACAATAGTAAAAGATATTTATCAGTTTTCACAATCAATAGTCAGACAAAAAATAAAAGATGATGACAATTGCAAGCCATAATAGGAATATGATTAGCCTAACAATATAAAATAATTACATACAATTTGGGGGGTCAAGCAGAGTAATGTGGTAAGTGGAAGTGCATACATGCACATGTTTTCATCTGCTCAGTCAATCTATGTCTTTTGGTTGGTGCATTTAATACATTTACAGTTAAGGTAATAATTGAGATGTATAATCCTATTCCCCTGGAGAAGGGAACGGCAACCCATTCCAGTATTCTTGCCTGGAGAATTCCATAGACAGAGGAGCCTGGCAGGCTAAAGTCCATGGGGTAGCAAAGAGTCAGATATGACTGAGTGACTAACACTTTCACTTTCATGATCCTATTACCATTGTTTTGGGTTTATTTTCTGTAGGTAGGGCTTTTCCTTCTCTTGTTTTCTGCCTAGAGAAGTTCCTTTAGCACTTGTTGTAAAGCTGGTTTGTTAGTGCTGAATTCTCTTAACGTTTGCTTGTCTGGAAAAGCTTTTGATGTCTCCATCAAATCTGAAGGAGAGCCTTCCTGGGTAGAATATTCTTGGTTGTAGGTTCTTCCCTTTCATCACTTTAAATATATCATGCCATTCCCTCCTGGCTTGTAGAGTTTCTGTTGAGAAATCAGCTGATGGCCTGATGGGAGTTCCCTTGCATATTGTCATTTCCCCCTTGTTGCTTTTAATATTTTATCTCTGTTTTTAATTTTTGTCAGTTTGATTACTATGTGTCTTTGTGTATTCCTCCTTGAGTTTATCCTGCCTGGGACTATCTGTGCTTCCTGGACTTGGTTGGTTATTTCCTTTCCCATGTTAGGGAAGTTTTCAGCTATGACCTCTTCAAGTATTTTCTCAGGTCCTTTCTCTCTCTCTTCTCCTTCTGGGTCCCCTATAATGCGAATGTTGGTGTATTTAATGTTGTCCCAGAGGTCTCTCAGGCTCTCTTCATTTCTTTTCATACATTTTTCTATGTTCTGTTCTGTGGCAGTGATTTCCAACATTTCTGTCCTCCAGGTCATTTATCCGTTCTTCTGCTTCAGTTATTCTGCTATGGATTCCTTCTAGTGTATTATTCATTTGTTTGTTTGTTCTTCAGTTCTTCTAGGTCTTTGGTAAACATTTCTTGTATCTTCTCAATCGTTGCCTCCATTC
Source organism: Capricornis sumatraensis (assembly GCF_032405125.1). Lineage (NCBI taxonomy): Eukaryota > Metazoa > Chordata > Mammalia > Artiodactyla > Bovidae > Capricornis > Capricornis sumatraensis. The sequence goes on along the minus strand of NC_091092.1, from coordinate 75,686,817 downwards.
TTTGTCTGAGATTCTGAATCATCTTCACTATCATTATCTTGAATTCTTTTTCTGGAAGGTTGCCTATCTCTACTTCTTTAGTTGTTTTTCTGGGGTTTATCTTGTCCCTTCATCTGGGACATAACTTTCTGCTTTTTCATGCTGATTAACGTTCTGTAATGTGTCTTTATTTTAGTCACTGCTGGATTTTGGTTCTTCTTGCCTCTTCTGTCTGCTCTTTGATGGAGGGGGCTAAAAGGCTTGTGCGAGCTTCCCTGGTGGCTCAGAGGTTAAAGCATCTGCCTGCAATGTGGGAGACCTGGGCTCGATCCCTGGGTTGGGAAGATCCCCTGTAGAAGGAAATGGCAACCCATTCCAGTATTCTTGCCTGGAGAATCCCATGGACGGAGGAGCCTGGTGGGCTACAGTCCACGGGGTCGCAAAGAGTCGGACACGACTGAACAACTTCACTTCACTTCACTTCAAGCTTCTTGATGGGAGGGACTACTGGTGGGAAAAATTGGGTCTTGCTCTGGTGGGTAGGGCTCTGCTCAGTTCAGTTCAGTTCAGTCACTCAGTCGTGTCCGACTCTTTGTAACCTCATGGACTGCAGTACACCAGGCTCCTCTGTCCATCACCAACTCCTGGAGCTTACTCAAACTCATGTCCATCAAATCGGTGATGCCATCCAACCATCTCATCCTCTGTTGTCCCCTTCTCCTCCCGCCTTCAATCTTTCCCAGCAACAGGGTCTTTTCCAATGAGTCAACTCTTTGCATGAGGTGGCCAAAGTACTGGAGTTTCAGCTTCAGCATCAGTCCCTCCAATGAACACCCAGGACTGATCTCCTTTAGGATGGGCTGGTTGGATCTCCTTGCAGTCCAAGGGACTCTTAAGAGTCTTCTCCAACACCACAGTTCAAAAGCATCAATACTTTGGTGCTCAGCTTTCTTAATAGTCCAACTCTCACATCCATACATGACTACTGGAAAAACCATAGTTTTGAATAGAGGGACTTTTGTTGGCAAAGTAATGTCTCTGCTTTTTAATATGCTGTCTAGGTTGGTCAAGCTTTTCTTTCAAGGAACAAGTGTCTTTTAATTTCATGGCTGCAGTCACCATATGCAGTGATTTTGGAACCCCCCAAAATAAAGTCTATCACTGTTTCCATCATTTCCCCACTTATTTGTCATGAAGTGATGGGACTGGATGCCATGATCTTAATTTTCTGAATGGTGAGTTATAAGCCGGCATTTTCACCCTCCTCTTTCACTTTCATCAAGAGGCTCTTCAGCTCTTCTTCACTTTTTGCCATAAGGGTGATGTCATCTGCATATCTGAGATTATTGATATTTCTCCCAGCAACCTTGATGCCAACTTGTGCTTCATCCAGCCTGGCATTTTGCATGATGTACTCTCCATATAAGTTAAATAAGCAGGGTGACATTATACAGCATTGACCTACTCCGATTTGGAACGAGTATGTTGTTCCATGTACAGTTCTAGTTGCTTCTTTACCTGCATACAGATTTCTCAGGAGGCAGGTCAGGTGGTCTGGTATTCCCATCTTTTTAAGAATTTTCCATAGTTTGTTGTGATCCACACAATCAAAGGCTTTGGCATAGTCAATAAAGCAGAAATAGATGTTTTTCTGGAATTCTCGTGCTTTTTTGATGATCCAACGTATGTTGGTAATTTGATCTTTGGTTCCTCTGCCTTTTATGAATCCAGCTTGAACATCTGGAATTTCACAGTTCACATACTGTTGAACCCTGGCTTGGAGAATTTGGAGCATTACTTTGCTAGCATGTGAGATGAGTGCAATTGTGCAGTAGTTTGAGCATTCTTTGACATTGCCTTTTTTGGGGATTGGAATGAAAACCGACCTTTTTCAGTCCTGTGGCCACTGCTGAGTTTTCCAAATTTGCTGGCATATTGAGTGCAGCACTTTCACAGCATCATCTTTTAGGATTTGAAATAGCTCAACTGGAATTCCATCACCTCCACTAGCTTTGTTCGTAGTGATGCTTCCTAAGGCCCACTTGACTTCACATTCCAGGATGTCTGGCTCTAGTTGAGTGATTACACCATCATTGTTATCTGGATCTTTAAGATCTTTTTTGTATAGTTCTTCTGTGTATTCTTGCCACTTCTTCTTAATATCTTGTGCTTTTGTTAGGTCCGTAACATTTCTGTCCTTAATTGTGGCCATCTGTGCATGAAATGTTTCCTTGGTATCTCTAATTTTCTTGAAGAGATCCCTAGTCTTTCCCATTCTGTTGTTTTCCTCTATTTCTTTGCATTGATTGCTGAGGAAGGCCTTCTTATCTCTCCTTGCTATTCTTTGGAACTCTGCATTCAAATGGGTATATCTTTCCTTTTTTCCTTTGCCTTTAGCTTCTCTTCTTTTCACAGCTATTTGTAAGGCCTCCTCAGACAGCCATTTTGCCTTTTGGCATTTCTTTTTCTTGGGGATGGTCTTGATCACTGCCTCCTGTACAATGTCACGATCCTCTGTCCATAGTTCTTCAGACACTCTGTCTATCAGATCTAATTCCTTGAATCTATTTGTCACTTCCACTGTATAATTGTAAGCGATTTGATTTAGGTCACACCTGAATGGTCATGTGGTTTTCCCTACTTTCTTCAATTTAAGTGTGAATTTGGCAATAAGGAGTTGATGATCTGAGTAACAGTCAGCTCCCAGTCTTATTTTTGCTGACTGTATAGAGCTTCTCCATTTTTGGCTGCAAAGAATATAATCAATCTGATTTTGGTGTCAACCACCTGGTGATGTCCATGTGTAGAGTCTTCTCTTGTCTATTTGCTCTGTGGTTGGGTCAATAGTGACCTCCAAGAAGGTTTACCCCAAAGGGGACCTTTCCAGACAGTTACTGCATCCTTGTGGTGAGCCCCAATCCCTTTGGTGAGCCCCTGCCAACCCATGCCTCCACAGGAGACCTTCTAACACTAGCAGGTAGTTTTGGTTTGGTTTCAGTGGAGTCACTGCTCTTTTTCTCTGAGTCTTGGTGTGTGCAAGGATTTATTAGTGCCCTCCAAGACGGGAGTCTCTGTTTCCCCCAGTCCCTTGGAAGTCTTATAATCAAATGCCCCTGGCCTTCAAGGTCAGATTCTCTGAGGATTCCCAGTCCATTTGTTGGGTTTCCAGGGTGGGGAGCCTGATGTAGGGTTCTGAACATTCACAACAGTGGGGGAACTTCTTTGGTATTCTTGTTCTCCAGTTTGTGGATGACCCACCCAGTGGGTATAGGATTTAATTTTATTGTAATTGTGCCCCTCCTACCTTCTTTCTGCAGCTTCATCTTTGTCTTTGGATGTGGGGTATCTTTTTCTTTTTTTTTTTTGGTAGGTTCAAGCATCCTCCTGTTGGTGGTTGTTCAACAGCTAGCTGTGATTTTGGTGCTCTTGCAGGAGGAGATGAGTGCACATCCTTTTACTCCACCATCTTGAACTGGAAGCCTCTTTTTTTTATTATTAATTAATGTATTTTAATTGGAGATAATTACTTTAAAAGATTGTGATTTTTTTTTTTGCCATACATCAGCATTAATTGACCATAGGTATACATGTATACCCCCATCCTGAACCCCCCTCCCACCTCCCTCCCCACCCTATCCCTCTAGGTTTTCCCAGAGCACCAATGCCCTGCTTCATGCCTCAAACTTGCACTGGTCATCTATTTTACATATGGTACTGTACATGTTTCAAAGCTATTCTTTCAAATCATTCCACCCTTGTCTTCTCCCACTGATTCCAAAAGTCTGTTCTTTATATCTGTGTTTCCCTTGGTGCCCTGCATGTAGGATCATTGAGACCACATTTCTAAATTTCATATATATGCATTAATATATATTTGTCTTTCTCTTTCTGACTTACTTCACTCCATATAATAGGTTTCATCTCATTAGAACTGACTCAAATTCATTTCTTTTTACAGCTGAGCAACATTCCATTGTGTATATGTACCACAACTTCCTTATCCATTCATCTGACGACGTACATCTAAGTTGCTTCCATGTCCTCAGTTCAGTTCAGTCTCTCAGTCATGTCCGACTCTTTGCAACCCCATGAATACCAGCATGCCAGGCCTCCCTGTCCATCATCAACTCCCACAGTCCACCCAAGCCCATGTCCATTGTGTCGGTGATGCCATCCAACCATCTCATCCTCTGTCGTCCCCTTCTCTTCCTAACCTCAATCTTTCCCAGCATCAGGGTCTTTTCAAATGAGTTAGCTCTCCGCATGAGGTGGCCAAAGTATTGGAGTTTCAGCTTCAGCACCAGTCCCTCCAGTGAACACCCAGGACTGATCTCCTTTAGGATGGGCTGGTTGGATCTCCTTGCAGCCCAAGGGACTCTCAAGCATCTTCTCCAACACCACAGTTCAAAAGCATCAATTCTTCGGCACTCAGCTTTCTTCACAGTCCAACTCTCACATCCATACATGACCACTGGAAAAACCATAGCCTTGACTAGATGGACCTTTGTTGGCAAAGTAATGACTCTGCTTTTCAATATACTATCTAGGTTGGTCACAACTTTCCTTCCAAGGAGCATACATCTTTTAATTTCATGGCTGCAATCACAATCTGCAGTGATTTTGGAGCCCCCAGAAATCAAGTCAGCCACTGTTTCCACTGTTTCCCCATTGACTTGCCATGAAGTGATGGGACCAGATGCCATGATCTTCATTTTCTGAATGTTGAGCTTTAAACCAACTTTTTCACTCTCCTCTTTCACTTTCATCAAGAGGCTTTTTAGTTCCTCTTCACTTTCTGCCATAAGGGTGGTGTCATCTGCATATCTGAGGTTATTGACATTTCTCCCAGCAATCTTGATTCCAGCTTGTGCTTCTTCCAGACCAGCGTTTCTCATGATGTACTATGCATATAAGTTAAATAAGCAGGGTGACAATATACAGCCTTGACGTACTCCTTTTCCTATTTGGAACCAGTCTGTTGTTTCAATGCCAGTTCTAACTGTTGCTTCCTGACCTGCATGCAGGTTTCTCAATAAGCAGGTCAGGTGGTCTGGTATTCCCATCTCTTGAAGAATTGTCCACAGTTTATTGTGATCCACACAGTCAAAGGTTTTGGCATAGTCAATAAAGCAGAAATAGATATTTTTCTGGAACTCTCTTGCTTTTTCGATGATCCAGCACATGTTGCCAATTTGGTCTCTGGTTCCTCTGCCTTTTCTAAATCCAGCTTGAACATCTGGAAGTTCATGGTTCATGTATTGCTGAAGCCAGGCTTGGAGAATTTTGAGCGTTACTTTACTAGCGTGTGAGATGAGTGCAATTGTGCAGTAGTTTGAGCATTCTTTGGCATTGCCTTTCTTTGGGATTGGAATGAAAACTGACCTTTTCCAGTCCTGTGGCCACTGCTGAGTATTCCAAATTTGCTGATATATTGAGTGCAGTACTTTCACAGCATCATCTTTCAGGATTTGAAATAGCTCAACTGGAATTCCATCACCTCCACTAGCTTTGTTTGTAGTGATGCTTCCTAAGGCCCACCTGACTTCACATTCCAGGATGTCTAGCTCTAGGTGATGTGAGTGATCACACTTTCATGATTATCTTGGTCATGAAGATCTTTTTTGTACAGTTCTTTTGTGTATTCTTGCCACCTCTTCTTAATATCTTCTGCTTCTGTTAGGCCCATACCATTTCTGTCCTTTATTGAGCTCATCTTTGCTTGAAATGTTCCCTTGGTATCTCTAATTTTCTTGAAGATATCTCTAGTCTTTCCCATTCTGTTGTTTTCCTCTATTTCTTTGCATTGATTGCTGAGGAAGGCTTTCTTATCTCCCCTTGCTATTCTTTGGAACTCTGCATTCAGATGCATATATCTCTTCTTTTCACAGCTATTTGTAAGGCCTCCTTAGACAGCCATCTTGCCTTTTGGCATTTCTTTTTCTTGGAGATGGTCTTGCTCCGTGTCTCCCGTACAATGTCTCGAAACTCAATCCATATGTCATCAGGCACTCTATCTATCAGATCTAGTCCCTTAAATCTATTTCTCGCTTCCACTGTATAATCATAAGGTATTTGATTTAGGCCATACCTGAGTGGTCTAGTGGTTTCCCCCACTTTCTTCAATTTAAGTCTGAATTTGGCTTCCATGTCCTAGCTAATGTACATAGTGCCACAATGAACATTGGGGTACATGTGTCTCTTTCAATTCAGATTTCCTCAGTGTATAGTCACAGCAGTGGGACTGCTGGGTCATATGGCAGTTCTGTTCCCAGTTTTTTAAAGTAATCTCACTGTTTTCCATAATGATGTACCAGTTTCCATTTCCACCAACAGCGTAAGAAGGTTCCCTCTTCTCCACACCCTCTCCAGCATCTATTGTTTGCAGATTTTTTGATGATGGCCATTCTGACCAGTGAGAATACCCTTTTCAATCAATACTCACTTTCATTCTCTTCACCTCTACCCTATACTCCAAAATATTTCTACTTAATATTCTAGAACACTTTTTGCTTCCAGGTATCTTGCTTGATATTCTCTGTGCCTGGAATATCTCTCCCTATTCTTTCTCCTTCCTCTATTCTTCCCGTCCTCCCTTTCCAGCTTTTGTTTCATTTCCCTCTCCTATTCCCCACTCAAAATTTCCTCACACTTCCCTTGATTCTCCCTACCACAAGCAAAATTAATTTTTTCCCTTCTCTGTGTTCCCAAAGAACTTTGCTATTCTCCGTGCTTATCATCTTATATAAACATTACTTCTTTATATCTGGTACCCCGAGAAGACTAAGCACCCTTCATTTCCATAAGGCTTAGCTCAAATAGTGTTTAGAATATGGTATATACTCTGTAAAAGTTGACTAGAAGATGATGTTGAATGATAGAAAATGATGGGGGAGAATTTGGGGCACAGTAGTTTTTTTTTTTTTTTTTCTAAAACATCAGGTACATATAAGAAGCTATGGTTGAAAAGATGAGAGCTATACTGTGGAAGCCACCCAAATCTTAGTTAAACACTGACGGGTTTTTGAGCAAAGAAATACTATTATTAGAACATTAGGATCAGTGAGAGAGGGAGAATCAGAGGTAAGAAAATATGTTAGGAGACAATGTTCAAGGGTGAGCGGTCAAGAAGATTAGAATTAGGACAGAGGAAATAAAAATGGAAAGATTTTAGATTTGAGTAAATTGCAGAGGTATGCTGTAGAGTTTGGAAAATGATTTAGATGTGGCAGGTGAGGGAGCAGGAGTTGGCATATGGAGAGGAGAGAGGTCAAAGAATTAATTTATTGTTGTTTAGTCACTAAGTTTGGAGAAGGAAATGGCAACCCACTCCAGTGTTCTTGCCTGGAGACTCCCAGGGACGGTGGATCCTGGTGGGCTGCCATCTCTGGGGTCGCATAGAGTCAGACACGACTGAAGCGACTTAGCAGCAGCAGCAGCAGCAGTCGTCACTAAGTTATGTCTGACTCTTTGCAAACCCATAGACTGTAACCTGCCAGGCTCCTCTGTTCATGGGGTTCTCTAGGCAAGAATACTGGATTGGGTTGCCATGCCCTCCTCCAGGGGATCTTCCTGGACCAGGGATTGAACCTGCATCTCTTGTATTGGCAGGTAGATGCTTTACCACTGAGTCACCAGGGAAGCTCTCAAAGAGTTATTAAATGATTGTAAAAGGAGCATTAAGAGTGGTTGGATTCTAGACCAGAGTAACCTCAGAAACACAAGTGCCAGGATGTTTATGAGAATAAAGCAAGATGAGTAATAAGCCTGATCATCAGGTCCAACATCTATAATGAAGCTGAAAAAGGTCTTAGCTGGAAAGGAGGCAACTGACCAGCAAGCTGATATGGATGGAGAAACTATGGGTTTGGTTAGGAACTGAAATGGATCAATGAAATGAGACCGTTGTAGTAAACAGGTCCACAGAAGTTCTCCAGGTTAGCCTAGCCAAGATCTATCTAGTCTAAATCTTCCCAGTTCAACTCCACTCAGCTGACAGATGACAGAATCAGCATTAGTACAGACAGTACATAGTTATCCATAATGCTGCTTGGCTAATTCAACTTCCTAACATCTACCAGGATTTCAAGATACTAGGTTAGATAAATGGAGATGTGATGTTTTTAAGAAAACATGCTTAAATGAGGAGTCATACAAGTTTTTTAAATATTAAGGATAAGAAAAAAGATTATCAAAAAAGATAATCACATTAAAACACTAAAAAATTCTATATATCTCAGAAGTATGGTATGATTCTATGTCATCTTTCACAATTAATAGTCCAAAATTCAAAGGATATGCACAAAAACTCATGTAAGAACTGATATCATAGAATGGATGAAATACAACCACTAACTAGCTGGGTAACAAGGCTCTGCATATTCCATCTGCCTTGATTTTTGGCAGACATAAGTCTTTGCCGTTAGGTTCCTGGGCAGCAGCTATAGTGGCTGCATTTTGGCATAGCTCAGTGGTTCAATATTTGGATCTCCATTCCTCTTATTTTTCCCTCCCTCACTATTATCTGCACCATCCTTTCTGATATCACTGTAAAGAAATTCCCAAGAAGAACAAGTTCATAGGATCATAAATCAATGAGCAAGTATGTGAAATGCATTGTCCATGTTAAAGCACTACACAGATGCTAGAAAACCTTATATGCAATAAGATGTGAATTAGAAGTGGACAGAAACAAGCAGAGGCATTCATAGGCTCAAGTTGGGAATAGCCAGCCTCCCCACTAGACTTATACACTTTATTATTTTATTTTTAATTCTTAAAAAAAATTTTAATGGGTTGTTCAGTAGTTGGGGATGAACCTGCCAATTCAGGGGACACAGGCTCAATCCCTGGTCCAGGAAGATTCCACATGCCACGGGGCAGCTAAGCCCATGTGTCACAACTACTGAGCCTGCACACCCTAGAGCCCATACTCTGCAACAAGAGAAGCCATCTCAGTGAGAAGCCCATGCACTGCAACTAAAGAGTAGCCCCTACTTGCCCCAACTGGAGAAAGCCCACATGCAGCAACAAAGACCCAGCACAGCCAAAAATAAATAAATAAATAAATATTTAAAAATTTATATTGGAGTACTGTTTATTTACAATGTGTGCTAGTTTCAGGTGTACAGCAAAATGAATTAGTTATATACATATATACTTATATCCACTTTTTTAAGGTTCTTTTCCCATTACAGAGTATTGAGTAGAGTTCCTTTGAGTTGAGTTCCCTGTGCTATACAGTAGGTTAGTTATCTGTTGTATATATAGTAGTATGTACATTTGAATCCCCAAATCCTAATTTATCCCTCCCCTCATTTCTGCTTTGTAAACTGTAAGATTGTTTTCTATGTCTGTGAATCTGTTTTGTAAATAAGTTCAATTGTATCATTTTTTTAGATTCCATATATAAGCAATATCATATGATATTTATCTTTCTCTGCCTGACTTACTTCACTCAGTATGACAATCTCTAGGTCCATTCATGTTGCTGTGAAGGACATTATTTCATTCCTTTTAATGGTTGAGTAATGTTCCATTGTATATACGTAACACACCTTTATCCATTCCTCTATCAATGGACATTTAGGTTACTTCCATGTGTTGGCTATTGTAAATAGTGCTGCAGTGAACATCGGGGTGCATATATTCTTTGAGACTATGGTTTTCTTTAGATATATTCCTAGGAATGGGATTACTGGACCATATGATAACTGTATTTTTAGTTTTTAAAGAACATTCATACTGTTCTCCATAGTGGTTTTATCAATTTACATTCCCTCCAACAGTGTAGGAGGGTCCCCTTCTCTCCATACCCTCTCCAGCATTTATTGTTTGTAGACTTTTTTATAATGGCCATTCTGAGCAGTGTGAGGTGATACCTCACTGTAGTTTTGATTTGCATTTCTCTATTAGTTAGTGATGTTAAGCATCTCTTCATGTGCTTTTTTGGCCATCTGTATTTCTTCTTAGGAGAAATGTCTATTTAGATCTTCTGCCCATTTTTTGACTGGTTTGTTTGCTTTTTTTATATTGAGTTGCATGAGCTGTTTATATACTTTGGAGATTAATACCTTGTCATGTACTTCATTTGCCAATGCTTTCTCCCACTGGGTGGGTCATCTGTTCATTTTGCTTATGGTTTCCTTTGCTCTCCAGAAGCTTCTAAGTTTGATTAGGTCCTATTTGTTTACTTTGGTTTTATTTTCATTACTCTAGGAAGTGGATCAAAAAGATATATTGGTGTGATTTATGTCAGAGTGTTTTGCCCACATTTTTGTCTAAGAATTTTATAGTATCCAGCCTTACATTGAGCTCTTTAATTCATTTTGAGTTGATTTTTGTGTATGATTTTAGAGAGTGATCTAATTTCATTCTTTTACATGTAGCTCTCCAGTTTTTACAGTACCACTTATTGACAATATTGTCTCTTCTCCATTGTATATTTTTGCCTCCTTTGTCGTAGATTAGGTGACCACAGGTGCACAGCTGTATCTCCAGACTTTTTATCCTGTTCCATTAATATATATTTCTTTTTATGTGCCAGTACCATACTGTTTTGATTACTGTAACTTTGTAATACAGTCTGAAGTCAGGGAGCCTTATTCCTCCAGCTCTGTTTTTCTTTCTCAAGATTGCTTTGACTATTTGAGGTCCTTTTTGTTTCCATACTAATTGTAAAACTTTTTGTTCTAGTTCTGAGAAAATGCCCTTGGTTATTTGACAGAGATTTCATTGAGTCTGTAGATTGCTTTGGGTGGTATAGTCATTTTCACAATATTGATTCTCCCAGTCCAAGAACATGGTGTCTCTCCATCTGTTTGTGTCATCTTTTATTCCTTTCATCAGATATCTTATAGTTTTCTGAATATAGGTCTATTGCCTCCTTAGGTAGATTTAGTCCCAGGTATTATTCTTTTTGATGCAGTGGTAAATGTGACTTTTTCCCCTTGATTTCGCTTTCTGATTTTTCATTGTTAGTGTATTGGAATACAAGAGATTTCTGTGCATTTATTTTGTATGCTGCAACTTTACTTAATTCATTGAAGAGTTCTAGTAGTTTTCTAATAGCATCTTTAGGATTTTCTGTGTATAGTATCATATCATCTGCAAACAATGACAGTTTTACTTCTTTTCGAATTGGGATTCCTCTTATTTCTTTTTCTTCTCTGATTGCCATGGTGAGGATTTCCAAAATTACATTGAATGATAGTGGCAAGAGTGGACATCATTGATTTGTTCCTGATCTTAGAGAAAATGCTTCCAGTTTTTCACCATTAAGAATGATGTTTACTGTGGGTTTGTGGTATAAGGCTCTTATTGTGTTCAGGTAGGTTCCCTCTATGCCCACTTAATGGAGAGTTTTTTTAAAAAATCATAAGTGGACATTTTCTGCATCTATTGTGATGATCATATGGTTTTTATTCTTCAGTTTGTTGATGTGGTATACCATACTGATTGATTTGCAGATATGGAAAAAATCTTGCATTCTTGGGATAACTCCAACTTGATCATGGTGTATGATCCTTTTAATGTGTTTTTGGATTCAGTTTGCTCATATTTTGCTGAGTATTTTGTGTATGTTCATCAGTGATACTGGCCTGCAATTCTCTTTTTCTGTGTGATATCTTTGTTTTTGGTATCAGGGTGATGTTGGCCTCATAGAATGAGCTTGGGAGTGTTCCTTCCTCTGCAATTTTTGGAAGAGTTTCAGAAGGGTAGGTGTTAACTCCTCTAAATGTTTGATAGAATTTGCCTGTGAAGCCATCTAGTCCTGGACTTTTGTTCATTGAAAGATTTTAATCAGTTTCAATTTCAGTACTTGTGATTGTGAAAGTCCCTCAGTTGTCTCCAACTCATACCCAAAAGGTCCATGGAATTCTCCAGGCCAGAATATTGAAGTGGGTAGATGTTCCCTTCTCCAAGGGATCTTCCCATCCCAGGGATTGAACCCAGGTCTGCTGCAGGTGGAGTTTTTACCAGCTGATCCAGGGAAGCCAAAGAATACTGGAGTGGGTAGCCTATCCCTTCTCCAGCAGATCTTCCCAACTCAGGAATTGAACGGGGTCTCCTGCATTATAGGTGGATTATTTACCAGCTGAGCTACCAGGGAAGCCCTCAAACTTGTGATTGGTCTGTTCATATTTTCTATTTCTTCCTGGTTCAGTCTTGGAAGGTTGGTTGTACCTTTCAAAGAATTTGTCCATTTCTTCTAGTTTGTCCATTTTATTGGCATGTAGTTTCATGCAGTATTCTTTTATGATACTTTGTATTTCTGTGGTATCTGTTGTGACTGTTTTTTTAATTTCTAATTTTATTGATTTAAGTTCTCTACCTTTAATCTTAATGCGTCTGTTTTATTAACTTTGTTTATCTTCACAAAGAACCAGCTTTTAGTTTCATTGATCTTTGCTATTGTTTTCTTCATCTCAATTTTATTTATTTCTGCTCTAGTCTTTAGGGTTTCTTTCCTTCTACTAGCTTTGGCCTGTTTGTTCTTCTTTCTCCAGTTGTTTTAAGTGTAAGGCTATGTTGTTTATTAAAGGATTTTCTTGTTTCGTGATGTAAGGCTGTTTTGTTATAAACATCCCTCTTAGAATTGCTTTTGCTGCATCTCTTAGATTTTGGACCATTGTGCTTTCATTGTCATTTGTCTCTAGGCATTTTCTTTTATGTCCTCTTTGATTTCTTCAATGATCCATTGGCTATTCATTAACATATTGTTTAGCCTCTATATGTTTGTGGTGTGTGTGTGTTTTTTTTTTTTTTTTACAATTTTTCCCCCTGTAATTTACTTCTACTCTCACATGTTTTGGTTGGAAAAGATGCTTGATATGATTTTGATTTTCTTAAACTTACTGAGGTTTGTTTTGTGGCCAAAGATGTGATCTATCCTGGAGAATTTTCCATGTGCAGGTGAGAAAAAAATGTATTCTGCTTCTTTAAGATGGAATGCCCTATAGATATCAGTTATGTCCATCCAGGTTAATGTGTCATTTAAGTCTGTGTTTCTTTATTGATTTTCTGTCTGGATGACCTGTCCATTGATGAAGGTAGGGTGTTAAAGTCCTCTACTGTTATTGTGTTACTGTTGATTTCCCCTTTTATTGCTGTTAGTATGTGCCTTATATGTTGGGGTGTCCTATGTTTGGTGCATATATGTTCACAATTGCTATATCTTCTTCTTGGGTTGATGCCTTGATCATTATGTAGTGTACTTCCTTGCCTCCCATAACAGTCTTTAAAGTCTGTTTTGTTTGATATGAATATTGCTACTCCAGTTTTCTTTTGATTTCCATTTGCATGGGATATCTTTTTCTATTCTCTTAGTTTCAGTCTGTATGTGTCCCTAGGTCTGGTGTTGGTCTCTTGTAGGCAGTGTATATTTGTGTCTTATTTTGGATCCATTCAGCCAGTCTACATCCTTTGGTTGGAACATTTAATCCATTTACATTTCAGGTAATTATCAATATGTATGCTTCTATGGAATTCCAATTGAGCTATTTCAAATCCTGAAAGATGATGCTGGGAAAGTGCTGCACTCAATATGCCAGCACATTTGGAAAACTCAGCAGTGGCCACAGGACTGGAAAAGGTCACTTTTCATTCCAGTCCCAAAGAAAGGCAATGCCAAAGAATGCTCAAACTACCACACAATTGCACTCATCTCACATGCTAGTAAAGTAATGCTCAAAATTCCAAGCCAGGCTTCAGCAATATGTGAACCATGAACTTCCAGATGTTCAAGCTGGTTTTAGGAAAGGCAGAGGAATCAGAGATCAAATTGCCAACATCTGTTGGATCATCAAAAAAGCAAGAGAGTTCCAGAAAAACATCTGTTTCTGCTTTATTGACTATGCCAAAGCCTTTGACTGTGTGGATCACAATAAACTGTGGACAATTCTGAAAGAGATGGGAATACCAGACCACCTGACTTGCCTCTTGAGAAACCTATATGCAGGTCAGGAAGCAACAGTTAGAACTGGACATGGAACAACAGACTGGTTCCAAATAGGAAAAGGAGTACGTCAAGGCTGTATTTTGTCACCCTGCTTATTTAACTTATATGTAGAGTACATCATGAGAAATGCTGGGCTGGAAGAAGCACAAGCTGGAATCAAGATTGCTGGGAGAAATGTCAATAACCTCAGATATGCAGATGACACCACCCTTATGGCAGAAAGTGAAGAGGAACTAAAAAGCCTCTTGATGAAAGTGAAAGAGGAGAGTGAAGTAGTTGGCTTAAAGCTCAACATTCAGAAAACGAGGATCATGGCATCTGGTCCCATCACTTCATGGCAAATAGATGGGGAAGCAGTGGAAACAGTGTCAGACTTTCTTTTGGGGGGCTCCAAAATCACTGCAGATGGTGATTGCAGCCATGTAATTAAAAGATGCTTACTCCTTGGAAGAAAAGTTATGACCAACTTAGATAGCATATTGAAAAGCAGAGACATTACTTTGTCAACAAAGGTCCATCTAGTCAAGGCTATGGTTTTTCCAGTGGTCATGTATGGATGTGAGAGTTGGACTGTGAAGAAAGCTGAGTGCCGAAGAATTGATGCGCTTGAACTGTGGTGTTAGAGAAGACTCTTGAGAGTCCCATGGACTGCAAAGAGATCCAGCCAGTCTATTCTAAAGGAGATCAGCCCTGGGATTTCTTTGGAAGGACTGATGCTAAGGCTGAAACTCCAGTAGTTTGGCCACCTCATGTGAAGAGTTGACTCATTGGAAAAGACTCTCATGCTGGGAGGGATTGGGGAAGGAGAAAAAGGGGGCGACAGAGGATGAGATGACTGGATGGCATCACTGACTCGATGGACATGAGTTTGAGTGAACTCTGGGAGTGGGGGATGGACAGGGAGGCCTGGCGTGCTGCGATTCTTTGGGGTTGCAAAGAGTCAGACATGACTGAGTGACTGAACTGAACTAATGGCCATTTTCTTAATTTTTTGGATTTTTAAATTATTATTATATTTTTAAATTTTTAAATTTTTAATTTTTAATTATTTTTTAAGTATAAATTTATTTATTTTAATTGGAGGTTAATTACTTTACAATATTGTATTGGTTTTGCCATATATCAACATGAATCTGCCACAGGTATACACGTGTTCCCCATCCTGAACCCCCCTCCTTCCTCCCTCCCGGTACCATCCCTCTGGGTCGTCCCAGTGCACCAGCCCCAAGCATCCATTATCACGCATTGAACCTGGACTGGTGATTCGTTTCATATATGATATTATAAATGTTTCAATGCCATTCTCCCAAATCATCCCACCCTCTCCCTCTCCCACAGATTCCAAAAGACTGTTCTATACATCTGTGTCTCTTTTGCTGTTTCACATACAGGGTTATTGTGGATTTGTTTTTGTTGGTCTCCTTTCCTCCCTTCTTTTGTTCTCTTGTCTATCTGTTTGATAACTATCTTTAGTGTTGTGTTTGGGCTGCATTTTCATTTTGTGTGTGTATCTATTTTAGTTTTTTGGTTTACAGGTTCTATGATGTTTTGATATAGCAGACTATATATGTACAGCGTTGTTGTAATTTACTGGTCTCTTAATTTCAAATGCAATGTGCGTTTCTTACATTTGTATTCTCCTCTTCTCATGGTTTTTGGTTTTGATATCATATTTATGTACCAATGATTTCCTACTATTTTTTCATGTTTGCTTTGACTAATGAGTTTTCCCATTTGTAATTTTCTTGTTTCTAGTTGTGGCCTCTTTTCCCCTCTGCCTAGAGAAGTTCCTTTAGCATTTGTTCTAAGGCTGGTTTTGTAGTGCTGAATTATCTTAGCTTTGCTTGTATGAAAAGCTTTTGATTTCTCCATCAAATCTTAATGACAGCTTTGCTAGGTGGAGTGTGTGTTTTCTCTTTTTTTCAGGTAGAATATTCTTGGTTATAGGTTTTTCCCTTTCATCACTTTAAATATATCATACCACTGTCTTCTGGACTGCATGGTTCTGCTGAAAAATCAGCTGATAACCTTATGGGGATTGCTTTGTATATTATTTTTGCTTTTTCCTTGTTACTTTTAATATTTTTCTTTGTATTTCATTTTTGTCAGTTTGATTAACATGTGTCTCAGCATGTTCCTCCTTGGGTTTATCCTGCCTGGAACTCTCAGTGGGCTTTCTTGATAGCTCAATTGTTAAAGAATCCGCCTGCAATGTAGGAGACCCCTGTTTGATTCCTGGGTTGGGAAGATATGCTGGAGAAGGAATAGGCTATCCACTGCAGCATTCCTGGGAACTCTCAGTATTTCCTGAGCTTGAGTGGCTGTTTTTCCTTTCCATGTCAGGGAAATTTTTGGCTATAATGCCTTCAAATATTTTCTTAGATCCTCTCCCTTTCTGTTCTTCTTCTGGGGCCCCCTATAATGTGAATGTTGGTGCATTTAATGTTGTCACAGACGTCTCTGAAACTGTCTTTTCTTTTCATTCTTTTTTTCTTTATTGTGTTCCATGGTAGTGATTTCCACCACTCTGCCTTCCAGTTCATTTATTCTTTCTTCTGCCTCAGTTATTCTGCTACTGATTCCTTCTAGTGTATTTTGTATTTCAGTGATTGTGTTTTGTTCATCTCTGTACCTCTGTTTGCTTGTTCTTTAAATCTTCTATCTCTTTGTTAAGCATTTCTTGTATATTCTAAAACTGTGCCTCCATTCTTTTTCTGAGATTTTGAGTCATCCTTACTATAATTATTCTGAATTTTTTTCCAGGTAGAATTCCTATCTCCTATTCATTTAGCTGTTCTTGTGGGTTTTTTACCTTGTTCCGTCAACTGTAACATCTTTCTCTGTTGTCTCATTTTGTATGACTTTCTGTTCTTGTGGTCTCCTTTCTGCAGTCTGCACTCTTGTAGTTTCTCTTGCTTCTGGTGTCTGCCCCCAGTGGGTGAGGTTGGACCAAGAGCTGAGTCTTTTCCCTCTGGTGGGCAGGGCCACATCAAGAGGTAAGTTTTGAGGTGGCTATGAGCTCAGTATGACCTTAGGCAGCCTGTCTTCTGATAGTTGAGACAGTGTTTCTATCTTATTTGTTGTTTGGCCTGAAGCTTTACAGCACTGGAGCCTGTAGGTTGTTGGGTGTGCCTGGGTCTTCTTGCTGAAATGGAGACCTCACACCAATTACTATTTGTTGGGGCCTCTGCTACCAGTGTCTTTGCCTCCACAAGTGAGCTATAGCTAACCCTTGCCTTCCCAAGAGATCTTCCAAAACCTCTAGCTTGGTGTAGCCCAGGTTCATATGAAGATACTGCTTTGTGCTGGGTCCCAGTGCATGTGAGACCTTGTGGTGCACCCTCCAAGAGTGGAGTCTCTGTTTTCCCCAACCCTGTGGAGCTCCTGCACTCAAGCCCCACTTGCCTCAAGGCTAAATGCTTTCAGGGTTTTCCCTCTTGATGCAGACCCTCAGACTTCCTTGGACCCTATTTTTATGTGGGAATACATGTTCTGTGTGGGTTTGATATTTTTTGGTGCAAGAACTGTTTTTTAGATATCTGCCACCTCTTTCCTTGGTGTATTCTGATCATTATTCCCTTGATAGGAGGTGTGACTGATGTGGTCACCACAGCCTGCACTGGGTATTGAGCATGGCATCTCTGTTGTGTTGTGGTTGTCACTGCCTTGTCAGTGGCAGGGTCTCTGCTTCTTAGCTATTGGAGTTAGAGGCCCCCAGGTCTGTTTCTTAGCTGTGTTTCTGATCTGCAGTGTGAGGTAGGTGGGATTGGAGCACTCCCACTGGAAAATAAGTCACTGAATATTCCTTCTCTAGAGCTGTTCACCTGTGAGTGTGCTCTGTTGTGTCACCTTTCACCCACTGTGTGAGCTCTCAGATTACAAGGTTGGTGACATTGCTCTCAGCCTCACTTTAACAGTGTATATGCTGGCAACTGGCCCTGGTGTCTCTCAGGTGTTGTTTTCACCAGGCCACCAGCATTGATCCACTGAATTCAGGTCCCAGGATTGCATTAAGTGTGGAACAGGACCTGCTGTGGGCACTACTGGGCTCACACTCTGGCTTGGCCAACTCCCACGTGCACGTGCCCATAAAATTCACAGTTGCTAAAGCCAGACTTGTCTTGGCTGTGGGAGCACTCATTGTTCATTCAGATGTTCTGCAGGCACTGAGTTTACAAAGTCAGTTGCAGGGGTATAAATTTGCAGTTTGTGCAGCCATGAGGTATAAATTTGCAGTTTGTGAAGGTATAAATTTGCAGTTTGTGCAGCTTTTTCCTTGGTTGCACGATTCTTGGGGTTCAGCTTAATTAATTACTAAGCCCCACTTCTTTCTGTGGGCTACCCACAGGTATCTGCTCCTGAGGCTGCCCTGGAGCACATGAGGAGGGGACGTGAAGGGGGAGGTGGCAGCTAAGAGCACGAGAGCCCATCCGGGCAGGATCAGGTGTAGAGGAGAAGGTGATGACTGGGGGTACAAGAGTCCATCCTTTTGGGGATTGGGCACAGAGGAAGACATGGCAGTTGGGGGCGTGAGAGTCTGCCCCAGCAGGAGTGCTTCTTAATGCCTGGGTATGCAGGAGCTAGCACACAGGGAGAGAGGCTGCAATGGTGGCCCTGCCTTTTGCATGTCACTCAATGGTGCTTCACTTTCATGGTGGTCCAAGCTTCTTCCACGAGCAATCCTCATTACAGAGCTCCTCACTACCATCCCCTAAGGCTGTCTTCTCATAGCCAACAGTAGTCCCCTCCCCAGGTCTTCTCTCTAAACCCCATTTTCCGGTACTTATTCCCCATCTGCACTGGCAGACTCACATGTTAGGCTGGGGAGCACATGGCTGTGGCTGACCATCTGCATAGGTCTCACTCTGTCCTGCCTGCCTCAGACCAGTAGCTGGGCTCTCCTCTGAGCCCCTGAAGCTCCCCTTCTTTTGCAGCAATCTCCCCACCAGTGAGGGGGTTTCCCCAGATGCAGGAACCTAGCCTCTTCCTCAGCAATCCCCCAGGGGCATCGGTTCCATCCCACTTCCTCTCCTCTTCCTTTTCCCTTCTGGTTTCCTTCACTCTACCTGGTTGCACAGGGATCTGTCTTGCTTTTAGGTGTCTGAGGTCCTCTGCTAGTGTTTAGCAGGTGGTTACAGAGAATTGTTCCATTTGTAGGTGTATTCTTTTTTTTCTTTTTATTTTTTCAATGAAGGACAATTGCTTAACAGAATTTTGTCGTTTTCTGTCAAACCTCAATATGAATCAGCCATAGGTGTACATATATCACCTCCCTTTTGAAACTCCCTCCCATCTCCCTCCCCATCCCACCCCTCTAGGTAGATATAGAGCACCTGTTTGAGATTCCTGAGCCATACAGCAAATTCCCGTTAGCTATCTGTTTTACATATGGTAATGTAAGTTTCCACGTTACTCTTTCCACACATCTCACCCTCTCCTCCCCTCTCCATGTCCAAAAGTCTATTCTCTATGTCTGTTTCTCCATTACCACCCTGTAAATAAATTCTTCAGTACCATTTTTCTACATTCGGTATATGTGCATTAGAATACAAAATTTACCTTTCTCTTTCTGACTCACTTCATTCTGTATAATAGGTTCTAGGTTCATCCACCTCATCAGAACTCACTCAAATGTGTTCCTAACCCAAATGGCTGAGTAATACTCCATTGTGTATATGTATCACAACTTCTTTATCCATTTATCTGTTGATGGACATCTAGGTTGTTTCCATGTGCTAGCTATTATAAATAGTGCTGCCATGAACAATGGGATATATGTGTCTTTTTCAATTTTGGTTTCCTCAGGGTATACGCCTAGAAGTGGAATCGTTGGGTCATCAGTACAGTTCAGTTCAGTTCAGTCACTCAGTTGTGTCCAACTCTTTGTGACCGCATGAATCACAACACGCCAGGCCTCCCTGTCCATTACTAACTCCTGGAGTTCACTCAAACTCATGTCCATCGAGTTGGTGATGCCATCCAGCCATCTCATCCTCTGTAATCCCCTTCTCCTCCTGCCCCCAATCCCTCCCAGCATCAGGGTCTTTTCCAAAGAGTCAACTCTTCTCATGAGGTGGCCAAAGTATTGGAGTTTCAGCCTCAGCATCAGTCCTTCCAATGAACACCCAGGACTGATCTCCTTTAGGATGGACTGATCTCCTTTAGGATGGACTGGCTGGATCTCCTTGCAGTCCAAGGAACTCTCAAGAGTCTTCTCCAACATCACAGTTCAAAAGCATCAATTCTTCGGCACTCAGCTTTCTTCACAGTCCAACTCTCACATCCATACATGACCACTGGAAAAACCATAGCCTTGACTAGACAGACCTTTGTTGGCAAAGTAATATCTCTGCTTTTGAATATGCTATCTAGGTTGGTCATAACTTTCCTTCCAAGGTGTAAGTGTCTTTTAATTTCATGGCTGCAGTCACCATCTGCAGTGATTTTGGAGCCCCCCAAAAATAAAGTCTGCCACTGTTTCCACTGTTTCCCCATCTATTTCCCATGAAGTGATGGGACTAGATGCCATGATCTTCGTTTTCTGAATGTTGAACTTTAAGCCAACTTTTTCACTCTCCTCTATGGTGGTTTTATTCCTAGATTTTTAAGGAATCTCCATACCATCTTCCATAGTGGCTGTGTCAACTTACATTCACACTAACAGTGCAAGAGTGTTCCCTTTTCTCCACACCCTCTCCAGCATTTACGGTTTGTAGACTTTTTGATGATGGTCATTCTGACCAGTGTGAGGTGATAGCTCATTGTGATTTTGATTTGTCTCTCTCTTATAATGAGTGATGTTGAGCATCTTTTCATGTGTTTGTTAGCCATCTGTATGTCTTCTTTGAGAAATGTCTGTTTAGGTTTTTTCCCTACTTTTTGATTGGGTTGTTTGTTTTTCTGGCTTTGAGTTGTATTAGCTGCTTGTATATTTTGGAAATTAGCCCTTTGTCAGTTGTTTCATTTGTTATTATTTTTTTCCCATTCTGAGGGTTGTCTTTTCACCTTGCTTATAGTTTCTTTTGATGTGCAAAATCTTTTAAGTTTAATCAGGTTCCCCTTGTTTACTTTTGTTTTTGTTTCCATTACTCTAGGAGATGGTCATAGAGGATCTTGCTTTGATTTATGTCATCAAATGTTCTGCCTATGGTTTCCTCTAAGAGTTTTATAGTTTCTGGTCTTACATTTAGGTCTTTAATTCATTTTGAGTTTATCTTTGTGTATGGTGTTAGGAAGTGTTCTAATTTCATTCTCTTACATGTAGCTGTCCAGTTTTCCCAGCACCATTTATTAAAGAAGCTGTCTTTGCCCCCATTGTATATTCTTGCCTCCTTTGTCAAAAATAAGGTACCCAGAGGTGCATGTGTGTATTTCTGGGCTTTCTATCTTGTTCCATTGGTCTATATTTCTGTTTTTGTGCCAGTACCATATTGTCTTGATGACTGTGACTTTGTAGTATAACCTGAAGTCAGGAAGGTTGATTCCTCCAGCTCTATTCTTCTTTCTCAAGATTGTTTTGGCTATTCAGGGTCTTTTCTCTTTCCATATGAATTGTGAAATTTTTTGTTATAGTTCTGTGAGAAATGCCATTGGTAATTTGAAAGGGATAGCATTGAATCTGTAGATTGCATTTGGTAGTATGTCACTTTCACAATATTGATTCTTTCTACCCAGGAACATGGAATATCTCTCCATCTATTTACGTCATCTTTGATTTCTTTCATCAGTGTCTTATAATTTTCTGTGTACAGTTCTTTTGTCTCCTTAGGTAAGTTTATTCTTAGATATTTAATTCTATTTGTTGCAATGGTGAATGGGATTGATTCTTTAATTTCTCTTTCTGATTTTTCATTGTTAGTATATAGAAATGCAAGTGATTTCTGTGTATTGATTTTGTATCCTGAAACTTTGCTAAATTCACTGATTAGCTCTAGTAATTTTCTGATACTATCTTTAAGAGTTTTTCTGACCTGGATTCCTTTTGTTTCCTTTTCTTCTCTGATTCCTGTAGCTAAGACTTCCAGAACTATGTTGAATAATAGTGATGAAAGTGGATGCCCTTGTCTTGTTCCTGATCTTAGGGGGAATGCTTTCAGTTTTTCACCATTGAGAGTAATGTTTGCTGTGGGCTTATCATATATGGCCTTTATTATGTTGAGGTAGGTTCCTTTTATGCCCATTTTTTGAACAGTTTTAATCATAAATGGGTGCTGAAGTTTGCCAAAGCCTTTTCTGTATCTATTGAGCTTATCATATGGTTTTTACCTTTCAATTTGTTAATACGGTATATCACATTGATTGATTTGCATATATTGAAGAATCTTTGCATTCCTGGAATAAAACCAACTTGATAATAGTGTATGAGCTTGTTGATGTGTTGCTGAATTCTGTTTGATAAAATCTTGTTGAGGATTTTTGCATCTATGTTCATCAGTGATATTGGCGTATAGTTTTCTTTTTGTGCATTGTTTTTGTCTGGTTTTGGTATCAGGGCGATGGTGGCCTCATAGAATGAGTTTGGAAGTGTTTGTTCCTCTGCAAGTTTTTGAAAGAATTTTAGAAGGATAGGCATTAGCTCTTCTCTAAATGTTTGATAGAATTCTCCTGTGAAGCCATCTGGTCCTGGGCTTTTGTTTTTGGGAGATTTTTGATCACAGCTTCAATTTCAGTGCTTGTCATTGGGTTGTTCATAATTTATATTTCTTCCTGTTTCAGTCTTGAAAGATTGAACTTTTCTAAGAATCTGTCCATTTCTTCCAGGTTATCCATTTTATTGCCATATAGTTGTTCATAATAGTCTCTTATAATTCTTTGTATTTCTGTACTGTCTGTTGTAACCTCTCCTTTATCATTTCTAATTTTGTTGATTTGATTCTTCTCTCTTTTTTTCTTGATGAGTCTGGTTAAAGCTTTGTCAATTTTGTTTATCTCCTCAAATAATCAGCTTTTAGTTTTATTAATCTTTATTATTGTTTCTTTCATTTCGTTTTCATTTACTTCTGCTTGTATCTTTATGATTTCTTTCCTTCTATTAAATTTTTTTTTGTTTTTCTGTATCCAGTTGTTTTAGGTGTAAAGTTAGGTTGTCTATTCAATGTTTTTCTTGTTTCTTGAGGTATGATTGCATTGATATTAAATTCCCTCTTAGGACTGCTTTTGCCTCATCCCATAGGTTTTGAGTTGTCATGTTTTCATTGTCATTTGTTACCAGAAATTTTTTGATTTCCCTTTTGATTTCTTCAGTAGCCTGTTGGTTATTTGGAAACGTGTTATTTAATCTCCATGTGTTTGTGTTTCTAACAGTTTTTTTCTTGTAATTAATATCTAGTCTCATAGTGTTGTGGTTGGGGAAGATGCTTGACACGGTTTCAATTTTCTTAAATTTACTGAGGTTTGATTTGTGACCCAAGATGTGGTCTGTCCTGGGGAATGGTCCATGTGCACTTGAGAAGAAGGTGTATTCTTCTGCAATTGGGTGGAATGTCCTGAAGATATCAGTGAGATCCATCTCATCTAATGCATCATTTAGGGCTTGTGTTTCCTTATTAATTTTCTGTTTTGGTGATATGTCCTTTGGTGTGAGTGGGGTGTTAAAGTCTCCTACTATGGTGTTACTGTCAGTTTTTCCTTTTATGTCTGTTAGTGTCAGTCTTATGTATTGAGGTGCTCCTATGCTGGGTGCATAGATATTTACAATTGTCATGTCTTCCTCTTGGATTGACCCCTGGATCATTATGTGGTGTCCTTCCTTATCTTTTGTAATCTTCTTTATTTTAAGGTCTATTTTGTCTGATATGAGGATTGCTACTCCAGCTTTCTTTTCTTCCCATTTGCATGGAATATATTTTTCATCCTCTCACTTTCAGTCTATATGTGTCTTTAGGTCTGAAGTGGGTTTTTGTAGACAACATACTTATGGGTCTTGTTTCTGTATCCATTCAGCCAGTCTGTATCTTTTGGATGGTGTATTTAATCCATTTAAATTTAAAGTAATTATTGATACATATGTGTGTGTGTGTGTGTGTGTGTGTGTATGTTCCTATTGCCATTTTCTTATGTAGATGTATTCTTGATGCATTTGTGGGAAGAAGTAAAATCCATGACTTCCTACACCCCTGCCATCTTGAGTCCTTTAACTCATAAACTTTTAGGCCATAGGTAGCTCAACTCTACTGGCACAGCTCAGAGTTCCTTTACTTTTGTGAAATAATTATATTTTCAAGACTTCTGCCTGATATCTCTCTCAAGTACAAGGAAAAAGTAGTAGAGAAGCCCAGGCACTGTTTGTCAGGTAAAGAATGTATATTTATTTACTCTTTACTCTTATTTTCAAAGAGTCCCTTTCTTCTTGTTGTCAGACCCATACGGGAAGTATAATGGCACATTAATTACAGGGAGACTAACCTGGAACACCCATTGATGTGTAAAAGATGGTGAATCTTCGAAAGAACTGTTCCACTGTAGCTTGGCAGTTTGTGAGAATAGAAGAATTATGTTTATACAAGAATTGTGTTTATATAAGAATTGTGTCCTTCATTGCCAGGCTGCACTAAGTTACATTTAAAGCTTGAGTACAATAATTGTAGGCTGAATTATCTTTTAACTTTCTCTGTATGATTTCTAATATCTTTTCTTATTACTAATCTAGACTGTTAAAAGAATTTTAAAACTATTATTAAATTATTTTAAGAAATATAATCATTGAAACACAGAGCTGAAAAGATCGTAGAAGATAGTCAAATCCCTAAATCCCCATTTTACAATGGGGTAACCAAGTCCCACAAAGGAGAAACTTCTCGGTCAATGTCACACGGTGAGTTGGTAACACAAAACATTCTTTGAAAAATCCCCATGGCACCAAGTTACATATAAGGTAAGATATACCTTATAAATAAAAATAACCACCAATCAGAGAACTACCAACTTTTTGTCTTTACTGGTGGGAATACTGTCACAAATAAGAAAAATGTCTTTGTTTATCCCAAGGTGGGGAGTGGAAGGGAGTGGAGAAAAAGCCAAACCCCAAACCCATCTGGGAAGGAAGCACTGGTCTTCCAACCTCTGGATTCTAGGGCTTTGTATAGGTATAGCATTTCCAGAAACATCTCTCTCTCTCTCTCTCTCTCTCACACACACACACACACACACACACACACACACATGATGTTCATGTATACTCAGAAAAAATCATAGTGTCTTTTCTCATTGTAAAAGTAGAATGCTGCATATTAAACTAGAGTTGGAAGATATGCAGAGGTGGGAATTCATTTGATCTGAAAGTGCTGAGATAAACTCAACTACTTAATAATATCTAGTCAAAACACCAGTTGAAATTTTATATGTGGATTTGGGGGACCAGAGATACCATGACAAGTAAAAAGACTTTTGAAAAAGTCCCAAGTGATTATAGTCTTTTACTTATCTTTTATTGCATCTTAATCCTCAAAGCAGATAACAAGAATATAAACATTAAATCAACTATTATATTATTTAGAACCCCTAAGGAATTACAAATGTATCTACTCATTTCTGGATAGATAGCGATTTTTTAGTAAGTAGACAAGTATGCATGCTCAGTCGCTCATCTATAAATGGTTCCAAGTAAATTGAAGACAACACATAACCAAATACAAAATATCCCATAAGCTAAAGTGATGCCACTAACCTGGCCCAGGAATTTGGAATCAATCATGGTCCTACTGGAGTCATCCCGTGAGATGGTGAGCTAGCTGTTATAACTAACTGGGTTCTTTACTTTTACCACTGATAAAATCTCTGGCCTTCCTTCCTAATTTCAGAGATAGTTCCAAGGCTTTCCCAGTATGTGTACTCGCAAAAGGGGTACCTGTCCTCTATTCTAACCAGTGAAGAACAGTATAGTTCAGCATTGATGAAGATCTATGGATCTGGGGCTTCATTGAGTACCTACTTCATTGTGTCTTTTGGCTATGTGGAAACTAGAACAAACAGCTGGTTGGAAGGCTGGGATTGTCACAAGTGTGAACATATGTTAGCTCCTCACACAACTATTAAATACCTGTTTTATATGTTAGACTATACCATGAGAAAAAGAGAAGTGAGAAGCACAAACTCTACTGCCAAGCCACTTAAAGTCTAGGAGATGTAGGAGTATACTTGGTATAGCAGATATCTCTCAGTGTGATAAATCTTGAAAAGTGAAAGCGTTGGTCACTCAGTCATGTATGAATGACTCTTTGTGACCCCATGGACTGTAACCCACCAGGTTCCTCTTCCATGGAATTCTCCAGGCAAGAATACTGGAGTGGATTGCTATTCCTTTCTCCAGGGGATTCTCCTGACCCAGGGATTGAACCCAGGTCTCTGCATTGCAAGCAAATTCTTTACCATCTTAGCCATGCAGGAGACATGATAACTCTTAGATTGGCTCAAATATTTACTTCTCTATGTTGACTTTACTCTCAAACTATTCTGATAGCTTTATTGATCTCCATGATAGGTCTTTCAGATATTGGTCCAAGTAATATTTTCTTCACTAAGGGGGAAAATTTCCCCCTGATCCATATGCCCAAGGCTTAGAAAAATGATCCATCTTGGATCACTCCATGAAGATAAGTACAGCTTCCCACTTGACTCTGGACTTGTTCTTGTTAAATACACAGCTGCTAGGCAACCCTTAGCAAGTGGTGAGACTACTCTTTCAAATCCCACCCCACCCTCCTCGCAGTCTTTTTGCACATATGCTTGTAGTAAGCAGAGCTTAACACTCACTCTCAAACTGATAGGCTGGTAAGTGGCTGGATTTTTTCACAACCAGAAGATCTGTCACTACCAAAGGTCAGAGTTCCCAGACATCCTTCACCAGTAAGTAGACTCCACCAGAGTGTCTCTTTGTATAATTACTTATATGTAGAGAAAAATACTTTAAGATGAGTTTGACCATTTACAATAGTATTTTAATAACTGCTATAGAAGTTTTACTCAGCACAGGAAGGAAAAATTCCAATAACCCCAGAAAAGCACCCAGCAATCCAATGCCATATATTCACAGACTACACACCTCTTTCCAATCATAAGGATTTTTGTCATATTCTTTTAATTTTCTACATGGGGCCAGGAAAGGTTATCCAAGGGAACAATAGAAAGGATAGGTGTACAAGGTGGGGATATATCAGAAAAGAAGAGGGATTGAATCTAAGAATACATATGCTGCCATTCTAGTTGGAGTTCTGCAACAACAGCCTCACAATCATCTATCACTATTATCTCTCTAGTCTGGCCTCTGGAAATTCATTACTGTAACCCATAGCCAAGGCAGCAAAAAAGCCCTCATAGCAACAGAATCTGTGAAATAGCACTCAGCTCAAGCCAATCCTGGATAAAGCCATAAAGATGGCATTCTGGGACACTGTGCTCATTAAAATCTAAATAGGAAGCACCACACTGTATGTGCAATTCCAAAGCCTACATTTGCTGAGCAGCAGCGGTCAGCTCTGTAAGACTTGTCCCAGTTCCAGCAGCCAAGTCAACAGCAGGGAAGAACCCCCAGGGCCAGACGTTCTGGAGGTTCACCTACTAATGAGAAAGCCAGGTCCTGGAAAAGGCAAGGATAAGTGCTGTTCTTTCCTAGTGATCCTTTCTTAGGTTCCTTTGCTATCTCTGCATCTACTGGCAGGGTCAAGTGTTTTTCAGGAGGACTGTTGCCTGCAATGACAGCAAGTATTTATCTTTTCTATGCCAATATCTGGGCTCACGTGCAACTTCTAACCTGAGCCGTCCAATACAGTAGCTACTAGTCACATGTAGTTATTTAAATCAAAATACAAATTAAATAAAATTAAAATTTCAGTCCCTTAGTCACATGAGTCATATTTCAAGTGCTAAGTAATCATATGTGGCTACTGGTTACCATATTGGACAGCACAAATACAGAACATTTTCATTATCAAAGAAAGTTCTACAAGATATAACTGTTATTCTTACTCCCCAATCATCTAGTCACCTTCTGTGCATTTTTAGCATTTTATTTATCTTATTGGTCTCACAAAAAAGAATTGATCTCAGCATATTCCTCAATTCATCAGTAATCAAAATAAAGCTTTTTTGTCATTCTTCATTTATTCCTACACTCTTCCATAGTTAATCATTGCAATGTGGTAAATGTCTATTTTTGTATGTGTTCTTTTTAAAGAACATACTGCTTTATGTGTATATTATACAATTTTATGAAAATGATACCATGCAATAGAGCTCATCATTTTAATTTTACTACGAATCATGTTTTTAAGATTCATCCATACTTCTATATGTATATCTAATCTGTTGTTTTTATCTGCTGCATAATGCTCTATGGTGTTCAACCACCACATTTGACCTATTTGCAATGGCAACCCACTCCAGTACTCTTGCCTGGAAAATCCCATGGACAGAGGAGCATGGTAGGCTGCAGTCCACTTTCATGCATTGGAGAAGGAAATGGCAACCCACTCCAGTGTTCTTGCCTGGAGAATCCCAGTGACGGGGGAGCCTGGTGGGCTGCCGTCTATGGGGTCGCACAGAGTTGGACACGACTGAAGCGACTTAGCAGCAGCAGCAGCAGCTCTCATTATAATTATTAAATCTAAGATTCCTGGCTTGGGCTTCTTAGGTGGCGCTAGTGGTAAAATTCTTGCCTGGAAATCCTATGGACTGGCAGGCTACAGCTCATAGGGTGGCAAAGAGTCGGACATGACTGAAGCAACTTAGCACAGCACAGCAGGATGCCTGTCTTAGCATTTTATAGAACTCCTGGCAGAAATTCCTGGCTCACAGAACATCTTCAAAGAAAATCATATAAAAAATACTTGCAATTTGAATATATGACCTCACTTTTAATTGTGGGTATGTTCACTCTCTGGAACACACTCTTGTCCTACCCTTCAATAGTGTAACTTACTGGTATTCCTTTTTGCCTGTTAATGGTCACTGTCCATTTTTTGCTTGGCTCTTGTCTTATAAGAGGTTTCTTCCCTATTCTTGATTTGAAATGTTTTTTTCATTAGTCTAAGGTTATGTTCCTTATCTCTTCTGTTTATTTCTGAGTCTTCCTGTAAGTCCTTTTCTTTGCCTTGCTGTCACTCAAGATTCAGTTCAATAGGCAGTTTCCTGGCTAAAGTTTTCACCGAGCAGTGGGGGTTAGAAACGTAACAGGAGACAGGATTGCTGCACTGATAGCCAGAGACAGTCAGCACCTAGTGGGATGGTTCATGCTTTGTGTTAGCCTGACACACTAGGGAAATAACCTGTTAATTCAATGCAGCATACTTCATTTATTGTAGTGTTATCCAGTTTGAAGATATTATGGAAAACATCTCCAGAGAGATTTAAGATTTCAAAATCATCCTGAGTTTGAACTTAATTCAACTACTCCAGAAGGCTAAAACAATGCAAGATGACATTTTAGATACTTCATATGCTAGACATTATTAGGCCAGATAATGTCATGCCAAATTAGAATGTTTGTCTTCTGGGTAGGAAGGAGGATTGACGGGAAGGAGAGGTTATAGGTATGTGCTTTAATTAAATCATCTTTCAGTATTAATGACCTATCATTTAAAAAATGATTAATCTATAGATACAAAGAAGGAATTAAACAGGGGATACCTGATGTCATTATGGTGGCAGAAAGGGAGCAAAGATATGTTCTAATCATCTTTGATAAGGGATGAAACAAATTGGAACTCATTTAGAGGAAAAAGTCCAGGACAAGGGGATCCAAAACTGATGGAAGAAAACTGATGGAACTCAGAGAAGAAAATTCAAGATGTGTTTTCTGTCTTCCAATGCTTGAGGACCAATCACAAAAAAGTGAAACTAAATTTGTGATTTTTTCCCTATTTCCTACACAGTGGCATTCAGATGTCTTTTAAAAAATTTTCTTGAAGTATTGTTGATTTACAATGTTGTATTTAAATTCTTCTGTACACCAAAGTGACTCAGTTTTACATACATGTGCTGTGTGTGCTTAGTCGCTCAGTTGTGTCGGACTCTTTGCGACCCTACAGACTGCAGCCTGCCAGGCTCCTCTGTCCAAGGGGATTCTCCAGACAAGAATACTGGAGTGGTTGCCATTTCCTCCTCCAGGGGATCTTCCTAACCCAAGTATCAAACCCAGGTCTCCCACATTGCTGGCGGATTCTATATATATTCTTTTTCACTATGGTTTATCACAAGATATTGAATAAAGTCCCCTGTGCTATACAGTAGGACCTTGTTGTTTATCTACCCTATGTATAATAGTTTTCATCTGCTAGATTCATTTAGTCAGACCACAATGGGAAGTAACCTGAGGGAAGAAGACTGTAGTTCAACATATGAATAAACAGAGATGTCCAGAGACAAAACAGGTGTTGAGGGAGGAGCACAGGAGAAAAAGTGAGCTCAGCGGCTCTATTCAAGCAGAGGCCAGGCAAAAATTCAGCAACATTAAAGAACAGATCTGAGTATTGGCTGGAGAAGCTGGACTAGATGATTTGAATACTTTATAATTCAATATGATAGCAAGAAAATCATTTGCACAAATCTGAAACAAATTCACCACTCCAGTACGCTTTCCTGGAAAATCTCATGGATGGAGGAGCCTGGTAGGCTGCAGTCCATGGGGTCACTAAGAGTCGGACATGACTGACTGACTTCGCTTTCATGCATTGGAGAAGGAAATGGCAACCCACTCCAGTGTTCTTGCCTGGAGAATCCCAGGGACAGGGGAGCCTGGTGGGCTGCCGTCTATGGGGTCGCACAGAGTCGGACACGACTGAAGTGACTTAGTGCAGCAGCAGAAACAAATTCAAGGAGCTGTTAAAGATATATTAAAAAATAAAGCAAAGCCAATAAAATTGGGTCCTACTCAAGCTATTCCATAATATGTGTGAGAAAGAGAATAACAGAAGACATTCCCACACTCTGACACCAATATCACCTTGGATATGGGCCCATTAGCAGCAAGGAACATGGCCTGTCCATGGACTCAAGCCATATTGAGTCAAGTTTTTACAAAGCACAGAAAGACTCTCTCAGGAACAAGGAGCTTTGGGCGCTGGAAAAATGCTATTAAAAAATGAAATTTTAAAGAACCAATCTATAGTTTTTTTTTTTTTTTCTCAGCCAAAGTCATGACAATTTTTCCAAAGCAATTAGGATACATGCAAATTGGCCTAGGTAGATAAAGATTCTTGCCTTCAATACATTGGCACTACCTCCTCTCTCAACCTAAAAAAAAAAAGCGTTTTCTCCAAGAAGGACTTGACACATTTTTCCAGCTCTCTACACAGAGTTTGAAGGCTCAATGACATGACATTCCACTTGGCTGGATTTTATTGCCTGCTGTACTCTTCAGTTTCCCTTCTAGCCCAGACTTGATTATAATCAAGGTTTGCAGAAGGCACACAACATGTAGGAAACCTGTCACATTGCCAGTTAAGTACAAACATATCCTGA
This sequence comes from Capricornis sumatraensis, assembly GCF_032405125.1. Classification (NCBI taxonomy): domain Eukaryota; kingdom Metazoa; phylum Chordata; class Mammalia; order Artiodactyla; family Bovidae; genus Capricornis; species Capricornis sumatraensis. The sequence continues at coordinate 75,655,427 of NC_091092.1, read as the reverse complement.
AAATGAAAATCAAATGTCAATACAATGAAAAGAAACTCACAGCTTCTTCAGAAGTGTTGAATAAAGACAGAGACATGAATGTGCTTTTAGCCTAGCAATTCAGTCCCAGTCCTGTTATATAATATTCCATCATCTCCCACATCTGCATACTATATATCTTTTTCAAATTGTTTATGTTTTAGCACATTTATAATGAAGGCATCAATGTTGCTTTCATAAATTATATTTAGTGACACATGGTTGCTCTAGTTTTCCAAAACAACAAACATACTTTGCCCCAGCCACCCAGTAAACATGACTATTCACAATCTTTAGGTCTCAACTGTGTGTTGACAGGACAAAAGACACTTTATGGCCTAGGGAATTGCTCCAGTATGGTGGTAGTTTCTAGCATCAGAATTGGTTAGTTTGAAATCCCTGATTACACAGATCAGATTTATTTCAATAAATCCGGTCTGTGGAATCAAAGATCCCAAATCAACCTTAAGCCTATAGTCCGAAAGTAGTTACCAGTTACTGTTATACATCCCCTCAGTGCCTAGTAAGCCCTAGACTAGGGCTTAGTAAATATCAGTTTATTTTTCTCCCCTTTTCTCTCTACACCTATTTCAGTTCTAGAGGCAGGTGGTACATGATAATAATAATAGCTAATACTTAAGTAGTGCTATCTTCCTTCAGAGATGGATAAAAGTAGGGGTGGGGAAAATAAATTAATCAGTATTGAATGAAGTTAGTAGGCTGGCTGCTGGTCTCAGCTATGTGATTCTGGGGACATTATTTAAACCTGCCAAGCTCCAGCTTACTCATCTGTGAAACAAGAGTACAGGTTTCTCTGCTATCTGAAAGAAGAGTACTCCTAGAGAACCTTTTGTAAGTCAAAATGGTGTAAAATGAAGAAGCAATTACCTTAGGACACATCTTGCTAATTGATACACAAAATAAAGATAAAGCACAGATGCTCACAGACACAGTTCAACACTATGGTGGTGTGATGTTGAAATACTGAGTGTAGTTCCTGGAAAGGATCTTGGTAGTGCCAATCTCACTGATCTGGGTGCATACCGCCTCTTGTAACAGCTCTCTGCAAACAAACACCAAACACTATTTTTGATTTTCTTTCTTTCTTTTTTTTTTTTTTCAGTAAAAGTGAAAATCGTCTTCTGATTTACTTCAGTTTGTGGAAACAGGTATTAATGTAGGTCTCTCATAAAAGTGAAGTGGTGGAAAGCAAATTTTCAAAAAGTGGGGGATACATGTAATAGTTACCTCATAAGGTTAATGTGAGAGTTAACTGGTTTATGAATATACATAAAGTAGCACAGGACCTGGTTCACAGTGGGTCCTCAAAAGTAGTAGTTATCTTCTTCTCCCTCCCTAGCCCAGAGTACTATTTAAAAAAATTCTGGCAGTATACTCTTAAGTTGGTAGGTGAAATTCCAAGGATCTTTGGGGGTAATTCAAGGCAGGAGGCACAGAAACCAACTCAACAGGTTGGAAGAGAACTACCTAAATGGGGCAGTCTGGTCCTTTCTTTATCTTTCCTGTTGATCTCTAAGATATTTTGTGGTACTTATAGCAATGGGAATGATAAAGCTCCTATGATCGATCTATTTGGTGCCTGAAAAGTAGTCCTAAGTTAGGGGGATGGTTTAGAACCTGATGTGACATGGTTTAAGATAAATTTAAAAACTTTGCCCTCTGCCATGCAACTGAGTTCCCCCATGGCTGTAGACTGGATGGTTTTACATGGCTTTAGTATAATTCTACTTTTTATTCCCTCCTTCCCCTCCCCACTAGTGCTATCCTGGTGACTGAATTTTGCCTTTCCCCCATGTTCTGAGAAGCTGATGCTGTTAATCTCAAAACAGCCTAAGGTTGAATCCAGAAACCATTTGTGAATTTAGGTGGAGGGAGGAAAGAGGGTTTTGCCTCCAGAAAGTTGATGACAAAAGCCTCTGTTACCTTTCCCTTCCGACCTCTCCTTGGGGAAAAAGAAAACCCTCTATTTACACTACCTGCCTCTGCTGAGAAGGAGACTTAAGAGATGTAGGATCGATCCCTGGATATGAAGACCACCTCGAGGAGGAAATGGCAACCCACTCCAGTATTTGTGCCTGGAGAATCCCCATGGACAGAGGAGCCTGGTGGGCTACAGTCCATAGGGTGGCAAAGAGTCCAATATGACTGAGGTGACTTAGCACTCACTCACACCTCTACTGAACTTCTTACATTCAATGACAATTTCTATCTTGCTTATGGCCTCACCTAGTTATCCATCAAGCTTTGATGTAGTATCCCTAGAGTCATCTGTTCCCAGAAGATATGAAGGAAACAGGACCTTCTGGGGAAAACAAACAAACAAACATGCCATTAAAGCTTTCATTCCAAAGTCCTTAACTCTTTATTTCCTCGGGTATCGACTATCTCCTGTTCTCCAAATGCTAATTGAGTTTTTTTTTTTTTTTAAGGCAGCTAGTTCTTGAGAGGATGACTGGTATGTGTGTGCTGGAAGAAGGGACTGGGAGGGGTCAAGTTACAATTACACGTTTTAGTCAGAAAAAAACAAATCAGATGGTAATCAAATCCAAGGAGAAAACATAGATTAAAGTCTTTACTTTCTAAATCTGTTACTTAACTAAACACAGCTATTAAAGATGATGTCTTTATTGTGCATGTGTATCTATAATAATGCTGTTATTAGAGCATTAGAACGCTCCCCATCTCTAAGATATGCACTCAGAAGGACTTTCTCCAAGACTGGGAGATTCTACACTGATCCATCTACAACCTCACGAGGTTACTCTATATCCACAGTATAGGAAGGGAAAGAAACTAACATTTATTCAGTGGAATTCTACCAAGTACTTTAAATATATTTATTATCCTAATTTAAAGTCTTGTGAGATATATATTATAATCTCTTTGATATATAAGAAAATTGAGACACAGAAGAAAGTTAACTCTTTCAGGCCCACCTAGCTAGCAGGAAGGGAATCAGGATTTAAACCTAGCACTGAGTTTCTCCAAAGCTCACAGTCCTTCCACTCATCACAGGCTTCTTCCAAGATGCCTGGGCTGAGGGCTAGGGTTCACTCTTTGGTGGGACCATAAAAGTGGACTAACTCCGAGACTGATAAGACAACTTTAATTCAGTGACATGATGCTATAAACAGTCCACTTGAACTCTACATATAAAACATTCCTTGGAAGGAAATAAAGAAGGAAAGGAGAGAAGAGCTGGCAACAGGTTCCCAATTTGAAAAATACCTGAAATCAAGAACCAGCACTTATTTGAAGGTTTTTTTTAGGTCAAACTTACCAAAAGACCCCCAACACAATAGTGTCTTATCCAAGAACAGACTTTTTCACAGCTAAGAAAGTAATATATACTATTTTTCCATGACCAGTCCTAATTAAACTGAAGGAATTAAGTGAATATGATGATGGGGCTATAGAGGATTGGCAGTTTAGTACAATTATTACAAAAATAATATCCTGAAAATTACCACCCAGTGAGTCAGGAAAATAAGCATAATCTCTGTTTACAGATGAGAAAACTAAGGACCAGGGAAGTAATAACATATAGTTGTTGAGATGGGGCAGGATGGGCCCTGAAGTCGTGAATGCTATTGTTTCTTCAGTACAGTTTTATGTAGGGGAGTGACATGATCAAAATCATACTTTAATAGTAGTCAATTCAAGATGAATCATGAGAGTTAGAGCTGTAGCAGAGAGGAATGTTGGACTAGAAGCCAGGGGCTCTGGGTTCTAGTCATAGTTTTATCACCTTTATTAACCTGTGAAACTGCCAAAGGAAGATAAATCTCCCTGCCATTTTTCTTTAACAGGACTCTTGGGGACTCAAATGAGAGAAATAATGGATATAAATATGCTGAATATGTCATCAGATCCTTGGTGACTAGAGGAATTTGTCAGTTTTTAATAAATATTCTGGAGGCTCATTCATTCTGTTGTCACTTATGGTACCTAAGTACACAGTCATGACAATCTAAAACATTCTTAGTGAAGAAATAAGACCTGAAAATATGCTCTAAGCTTTTGGATACTTTAGGTACTTTTTAAAATTGAAGGATAGTTGATATACTTGGGAGTACCAGACCACCTTACCTGTCTCCTGAGAAACCTGTATGTTGGTCAGGAAGCAATAGTTAGAACCAGACAGGGATCAACTGACTGGTTCAAAATTGGGAAAGGAGTACAACAAGGCTGTACATTGTCACCTTACTTATTTAACACAGAATATATCATGTGAAATGTTGGGCTGGATGAAGCACAAGCTGGAATCAAGATTGTCATGAGAAATATCAACATCAGATATACAGATGATATCATTCTAATGGCTGAAAATGAAGAGGAACTAAAGAGCTTCTTGATGAAAAAGGGTGAAAGAGGAGAGTGAAAAAGTTGGCTTAAAACTCAACATTCATACATCAACATGAATCCGCCACAGGTATACACGTGTTCCCCATCCTGAACCCCCCTCCCTCCTCCCTCCCCATACCATCCCTCTGGGTTGTCCCAGTGCACCAGCCCCAAGCATCCAGTATCATGCATCAAACCTGGACTGGCGATTCATTTCATATATGATATTATACGTGTTTCAATGCCGGTTGTAACTGTTAATCTTATACCTCTACTTTGTCCCTGCCCTCTTCTCTCTCCCCTTTGGTAAACATCAGTTTGTTTTCTACATCTGTGAGTCTGTTTCTGTTTTGCTATATACATTCATTTGCATTATTTTTTTAGATTCCACATATAAGTGATATCCTACATTATTTGTCTTTCTCTGTCTGAGAAAGAGACACTTTCAAAAGTGAAACACTTTTGTTTCACTTCACACAATATCCTCCAAGTCTATATATATTGCTGCAAATGGCAAAATTCTGTTCTTTTTTGTGGCTGAGTAGTATTCCACTGTATATACATACCACATCTTCTTTACCCATTCATCTCTTGATGGGCATTTGGGTTGCTACCTTATCTTGGTAATTATAAATAATTCTTCTATGAATAGTTGGGTGCATGTATCTTTTTAAATTAGTGTTTTCTTGCTTTTCTGGATATATACCCAGGAGTGGAACTGCCATATCATGTGGTAGCTTTATTTTTACTTTTTTGAGAAACCTCTATACTGTTTTCGGTAGTGGCTGTACCAACTTCCATTCACACCAATAGTGTATAAGGGTTCTCTTTTCTCCACATCCTCACCAACATTTTTATTTGTGTTCTTTTTGATAATAGCCATTCTGACAGGTATGAGGTAATATCTCATTGTAGTTTTGAATTAGGTACATTTATTGAAATAAGAATATGATGAATGTGATACAATTGCTGACTCGCATCTGGCTACCTCTTTACCTAACCTGAGTTTCCTCAGAACTCGCTAGGATCCAAAGGAATCAGCCTCATTTAAAGATCAAGGTATATGCAAGAAGGCAGGCAGAGCAAGCTTATGAATCACAGGAGAGAGACAGATAGCATAATGCCTCCTAACATCTGCCATCATGGGGTGCAGGATGAAGAGAAAGTAAATCTCACATTTTAATTTTTTCCCAGTACACAGATAGCTTAATTAACTTTCATAATATACATAGATAAAAGTCTTAGACCAACGAGTCCAATATTAGGCTTGCCTGTGGGCTATAGACAAGCAGCAGCATCTTGGCATCTATGACAAGGTTTTGGGGGAGAGAAAGGAGATTGTTTTCTTAATCCATGTTTTCTTTATTCCCCTCTTCTTGCTCCACCTTTTACTGGCCCCCTTTCACTTTTGGTCTACCTTCCAAATTTTCTTGTTTCAACCAGTTTTGTGCTATCATTCACCTCTTCTGGTCACAAAATGTTCCAAAATATTTATAATAGTTCTGAAATAATTGTTCACATTCAGATAGGGTAATCCCACACCCATCCTCCCTTACAATTTGTCTGAATTTGTGGGTTCTTTTCTGCCAGAATGCTGGGGCTTAAAAAAGGTGAAAGCCAGTATTATAAAGACAGTGTCTGAAATGTGTTCAAGTTATTAACAGTTCAGAACTCCCACTGATACTACCTAATAAAAGGCACTTTGCTGTTTGCAAATACAACACAGTATCAGTTTAGAGTCTGTCATTTTGTTCATGCCTTGCTCATTACTGAGCTTGCTCTGTCAGAGAGGTATTCTTGGGTTCTTGAACTATAAAGAATTGAGACAAGGAGTTGGAGTTTTCCATTCAGTGGGTATGGAGAGTTGAAAATTTTTTCAGTAGGTTAACATGACAAAGTCTGTTGCTACTTCTTACCTCTGCCCCCAGCTTGAATATACTAGGGCTCAATCCTGTTACCTCATGGTGGCAGGTCTAGCTGCTGACACTATCTAAAACTCTGCTGTAATCCATTTGTCATCAAGAAGCTTTGGAGTGATAAGGCAATTTGTGATTTTATTCCATTTCGATGGAGAAGCCACAGTAGCCTCAGAATTGTAATATCTGCTAAATTACTATGGAGAATTATGTAATGCTTTACGGCCAATGATTTCCAAATATTTAATTACAGCTAAGTGATTTCTTTGGTATTTTTCTGTAGATTTATACTGAACACATACTTTATATACTTATTTACTTAGAGGTGGCGCTAATGGTAAAGAACGCATCTGTCAATTCAGACGACGTAAGAGACACGAGTTCCATCCCTAGGTGGGGAAGAACCCCTGGAGGAGAGGATGGCAACCCACTCCAGTATTCTTGCCTGGAGAATCCCATGGACAGAGGAGCTTGATGGGCTATGGTCCATAGCACTGCAGAGTCAGACATGACTGAAGCAACCTAGCATGCTTGCATGGACTTACTTGGCTTATTTATTTAACCATAAAAGTGATCAAGGACCAGGGGACAAGATGTACAGGGTACTTTACCTGGAAATGGCCTGGAAGCATTTGTACTATCTTAGATAAAATCCTAGCCCTACTGAACAGAGAAGGAAACCCATTCAAGCAGAAGGGGAATTTCTCCAAAAATATGAGCATGCAAAAAATTTCTTAATGTACTGCAGATAAATAGGGGGTGTTCTTGTTCTAGTATGCCTGACTGGGTGGTACAGACAGCACTCACAGGTGAATGGCAATAAATAGCTCTTGCTGCCAACATCTCTCTTATGCTATCTTTCATTTTTTCTTGAGCTCTTCCAAGTGAAGCTACACCATAGTCAAGGTTAATGAGGAAATACAGGGATGTAGATTTTGAACCAGTTAAACTGGAATCACATTACCCTTAGGAGTGGCCTCACTTTATTCATAGAGTATGATTAACCTACTCTTCCTTGTGGACCCGGCTTCCTTGGTGGCTCATATGGTAAAGAGTCTGCCTGCAATGCGGGAGACCCAGGTTCCATCCCTGGGTCAGGAAGATCCCCTGGAGAAGGAAATGGCAACCCGATCCAGTATTCTTACCTGGAGAATCCCATGGACAGAGGAGTCTGATCACAGGATCAGACTCATAGGATCACATAGAGTCAGATACGACTGAGCAACTAACACTTTTTTTCTTCAAGATTAACTTATATATGATGAACAAGTCAACTTTTTAAGGTTAAAAATATAGTATTTACCCTGGACAAGTTATACATTAGATTTACTAGCTGCTGACCACTCCCCCAACACAATCCCAACCCAACTGCAGGAAATTATATGAACTGAAACCCAAGCTGCTATTTAAGCAGCTACTGATAGGACTGAGTTAAATTCCACACATTTGCCACTGCTTAAAGAGCAAACTGGAGAATACTTTGACTGCTTTCACATGAATGCAAGTGAGTCCAAAAACCTAAGATGACTTATCACCTTATGATGTCTAATGATAAGGGTATTAACATTTATCCATCACTTACTGTAAACTAGAAGGTTGATATTATTTGCATTTAACCCTTATAAAAGCCCTGTGAAGTAAGAAGGAATTAACATTGTTATTTTATAAGTTAGAAAACTGAAGCTTCTAAGAGAGTTTAAGGTAATTTGCTCAAATGCACACAGCCTATTACCATGGTGCTAAGACAATATGTTCAGGCCACATACAGAAATTTTAATAGCAGGGAGAGATGTGTGTGTGTGTGTGTGTGTGTGTGTAAAAGTGAGCAATACTTTGCTAAGTAACTAAGAACATTGCTACTTCAATGTTTTTCTCTTATCTTCATGTAATTTCCCATCCGTTTACAGTCTTTTTGTGGTAGTGTTCAGTTTGTCTTTGGAACTTTCTTAATTTCTTTTCAGAGATGAAAGAGTCCTTCATTTTAATCCAGGCACACAAACATAAATGCTGAGTCTTCCAGCTCTAAGAAAGCCTAGAAAAGATTCTTGCCTATGCTTGCTGCTGGAAACAGGTCAGTTGCAGAAACCACTCATTGATTCAACTCTGGGAATGCACTATATTTTCAGCCTATAGGTGAAATAATCATTTATTGGTAAAATGAATTTATAAAGGAACAGACACTTTTTTCCCACAAAAGTCACCTATGATGTAAGAGTTCTGTTAATTGAGACACAACCTGACTTTTATTATGACCCATTGTTCTTGTTCTTGTTATTTTCTTTTTTAGCCAATATATTGTTTTCAATAGTCATTCTTCATGTCTATCATCATCATCCTACAAAGGGCGCTAACAAATGGGTTTTTGATAGTAGGTGCCTATCTCTACTTTAATTCACCCTGCACGTTGTTTCCAACCACACTATTCATCAATATCCTGGCTCAATTACTCAAAATGAATCATCACCTATAATTACATCAAATCCAGTCACCTCTACAAGGCTTTCGAGGATTTCCATAATCTGGCTCCACCATACCTCAGCAGCCATACCCAGCACTATGCACAGCACTCGACATGCTTACTGTCCCAATATACACAAGGTTTCCTTGCATTTTTCCTTTCTGTCTCTCTAAATTCCACCTTCCAAGGCCCAGACCACTAACAATAAAACCTTTTTTTTTCCCTTATGTTTTGTGGACCCAACAAGAATTTGTGCTCCTGAAAGCAGGTTTTCAGGATTTTACATCTACTGCCATACCATACCCGTACACAGTTATGGGTATGCAACAAGGAATCACTAGATCCTTGCTGCTTGATTCCAAAAAAATACTTTCTTTGGGGAATTTAGAACACAGATTTATATAGTTTATACTTGGAAATGTCTGAGAGAAGATAGATTCAGATTCAGTTTTGATCTGTTTGTTACATTTTGCTAATTGCCTTTAATGTACTTCCTCCACCAGAGTCAGTCTCCTTTAATTATTCCTGGGCATTCTTTAGGGAATTCCACCAAGATACCAAAAGAAAATGAAATCTAACTACATTTAAATGATGTAATCGCAATTGGCCTTTGTATCAAACACAGATAAAGGTTGAATTTTTTTCTTTCTTAATGTTAACTTTAATCAAAGTGTACAAATGAGCTAATCCTAAGAAAATGTGGTTATATAATGAGGCCTGGAATTCTATAACATAATCTAGTTGGAAGCATGATTCACATATGTGATAAAATTGTGTGCTTTCAACATTTCTTGACCAATCTGATAAAACTGTCTTACATTTTCACAGTAGTTTATAGGTTATAAAATACTTCATGTCTGTTATTTTGTTTGATCTCTGTAATAAAACTATAAAACAGATATTATCTTTCTTTTGTGTAAGGTGAAACAAATTCAGAGTCAGAAAAGTTAAGAAAGGCCTTGAGCCAGGAGAAGAAAGAAACAAGGCCTAAACCTATGTACACAGAAATTGGGTGGGGAAGGGATAGTAAAGCACAAGAGGTGCCTGGTAACTTAGCTGAACATCAACTGTGTGCTAGGTACTGTCAGATGACACAAATATGAACCACAGTCCTATCCTACAGGCACATAAATGTGTGAGAAATATATATAAAGGCTAGACAACTGTTAGTTAATAGAAAACTAAGTCCCAAAGTCTTCACACCTAATATTCCTTTTCCTACAATTCTGTTGCAAGGATCCAGTTCCCACTTAGCACCTTCTGTCTCTTCTCTCTTTGGTGCTCAGAGGCCACCTTCTGAAATAGCTACAGAAGAGACTCTGCTGAAGCCCTATGGCTCCAGAGAAAGAATAAGAGCATATTAGTTGGAAAGGAATATTGGGAGAGGATGCTAGAGTCTCATGCAGAGACAACCAAATCAGGAAGTTAGTGGTGTGAACATATGAGAGCAGGAACTTTGTATTTTGGTCCATTACCAAATTACCAAATAGCAAACTATAAGAAGTATGTTTGGAAGAGAGAGTCAAAGGAAGAGTACATGGAGAAAGAGGTAGAGGAGGAAAAGAGGGAGAGAGAACAAGAGAGAAATCTTAGGTTTGGTGTATATGAAATTTATACTAAGATTTACTCTCTTACCAGGATATAGTACAATTCTGTTAATGGAGGCCAGTGTTTTATTGATACTTGTCCTTGAGGACAAGGCACGGATGGACTAATTGAGAATTTTTTGTCTTCACAATATAGGGAACCAACCAAATGACATGTATATCTGAAAGTCTGTAAAGTGTAACAGTAGGTAAGAACTTGAGTGCCCTGAACCAAAATGGTGGCTAAATGACAGTGCTTCTATTGTTTAATTGCTAAGTCATGTCCAAATCTTTTGTGCCCCTAAGGACCCACACCATTCTGTCCATGGGATTCTCAGGCAAGAATACTGGAGTGGGTTGCCATTTCCTTCTCTAGGGTATCTTTTCGACTTCTTCAAACCTGCATCTCCTGCATTGGCAGGAGGATTCTTTACTGTTGAGCCACCAGGGAACACCGTTCTCTGCTAAATCCAGAGGTTAAAAAGGTCAAGGGAAGGGAAAGTGGCTTAAGGATGCATCTCTCCCTCAGTAGCTCCATTTACTTTAAATTCTAATTTGCTATGCCAGAGAGAGGTCTCTAGGAGCTGGCAGCATCTCCTAGGAAGGCAAAATCCTTATTACCATGACAAATAATTCTGAAACTCTTTCAAAGTGTTTCAAGGAGTCCAGAAGAGGACTCCTTCTGAGCTTAGGTTTGGAAATTTAGCAACTAACATATTATACTACTTAGTAATTTAGAATATTTTCATAAAATAAATTTCATATTCAGAGTTGAACAAGCCAGGAGGCAGAAGGGGTCATCATTTCTAAATCCAAAAGTGTCCACAGAAACCAGAAAACCCTAAGTCCCCCTACTATAGACCATTCCCCAATATGAAGCCACCTACATGGGCCTTATTTCCTACCATAACACATCCCAACATTTCTACATGGCTTTCAAGACCTACCTCCAAACAATTCCTGCTGCCCTTGTTATTAGGTTTGGCTTTATTACTCCACAGACCTGCTCTTCCTCCTATCTTCCTATGTGCTGTCATTGATAGCTCTATCCGGAACACCCTTTCCTCTGCATCTCACCCAGTGAAATTATACCCACATGTCAAAGTCCATTTCCTCCTTGAAGTCTTTCCTGACTATTAGACACTTCACTGATCTCCCTCATATCTGAAGAGTAAATGTGATCTGTAGTAAGAATAATGGAAGCAGTGTGATGGAGAATTTAAAATAGTACTAGAAGATTAGGAGAAATTTTGAATTCAAGTTCCAGGTTGGCCAGTAAATAGAGTAAATGACTTTGGCAATGTTATCTAAACTTCAATTATTTGTGTTTTATTATATTTCTACTCCATTATTCATTACTTGTTTACCCTGTGCTTATTGTTGAATCCTATCTAAATCTTTCCATTAAGGATTTTACAGTCTACTAAATGAGATGTATCTATAAACAATTAGAAGTAAAAATAGGAAAAGTGGTTAAATATTGAGAGCATCATAGAAAGTTCCTCAAGAGGTTAGAGGAAGTTTGCATTTCCCTATGTAGAAAATAGCATTGGAACTTGCATGAACAAAAGTATTCTAAGGATCAAAAAATATATAGGAAAGTGTTAGGAAACAATACATAGGAAAATGCCATACAAATGCAAGGGCCAGTAGTATTTTAACTGGGGTGAGTGGTAGGAGAAGCTGTTCCAAGGAATGATAAAGTGGAGCAACGAGTGCTTCAGTCCCTTATTACAACCTGCCAAATACTTTTCTTCAGAAGAAGCAATGGGCTCCCTTGATGTCAGAGTTGTCCTTTTCTGCCAGCACACAAAAGAGCCTACATTACATTGTAGTCCATGAAAACTTTCCAGAGCCACTTGCAGCAGGGGACTCAGAAAGAGCCTCAAATAATGCTCCATAACTGGCAGCAGATGGCCAATTTGAGGAGAAGCACTGCTATGTCTCACATACCTCCAAGACAAAGGGTAAAAGAACATACCAGCAATATGAATGAGCTGGATTTTATCTTATATTCAGGATAAGGGCAACTGTTAAGCAGTTAGCAGGGGGGCACTACAGCAGCTACATAGGTATAAAGCAGAGAAGGAATCTGACAGTAGCTGAAATACTATATAACATGTACTCTCTCACTAAAGTTCCAGCAAGAGGCTTGTTGTCCATCAGTAAGATCCTCCCTCCTCCAAGTGGTTCTCCAATCTACTGGTTGCAACCACCAACTGGGTTCAGATAATACAGACCATCCTTTGGTAAATGCTTTCAGCAGTTTTAGGTATGAGTACGTGTGTGCCTCCTCAGGATAACCCTCCTTCTCCCCCTCTACACAAAGAAATCATTCTAATGTACAATGCTAAATTTCATTTCCATAGTCTTTTTCTTCATCCTTAGAGGACATTTTTTGAGGGGGAAAAACAGGGTTTGGCTGGCCATCTAGTCCAATATTTAGCTCAAAATGATATTCCAACAGTATCCAGGTTCATATAAACTCATCTAAATTAAATTCCATTCAGACACAAATTCACCGCTGGTATTAGTTTTATTATTAATTATAGTCTTTTACAGGGTTTGTTAGGAAGCACCTGCCTATGCATTTTTCCAGACATTTGATTCTACACCTTCCTTGGAAGGGTCAGATACTTGCCAAAACTCCTTCATGAGTGGTGGAACAATTTGGCTTGTGCACCCCTCCTCAAGAAATATATAGCTAATGATGAGAACATATAGTGTCAAACTGAAGAGGGACAAAATGCTTCTGGTGACAAAATTGTCTCTATTACAGACAAAAACTCAATTTGGAATTTTTTTCACAGCCTCTCATTCACTGCTCTGAAGCGTTACCTTGCAAATGTCCATTATTACTCTCCTCAGACATACTCTAGGGACCGCTCTAGCCTTCATTACTTAAGTCCTCATTATTTATTTGTAATAATAATACCTTGCATTTAAGGTACTGCTTATCATGTGTATCATATAACATATATGAAGGGAAATCAGTCACACAGTCATGTCTGACTCTTTTCAATCCCATGGACTGTAGCCCATCAGGCTCCTCTGTCCATGGAACTCTCCAGGCAAAAATACGGGAGTGGGTGCCATTTCCATCTCCATGGGATCTTCCTGACCCAGGGATCGAACCCAGGTCTGCCTGCATTGTAGAGCACAAAGGAAGCCCTCATATATTTATTTACATTTAATTATAATTTAATGCATGTATTTTATAATACACTGCTTTATCATACATGTATACACAATACATTACATTGACAATAATTTAGTACCTATCTGTGAAGTAAAGAATTAACCCAGCAGGCCTGCATTACTCAAATTGTATACATTCTCAGAAGGGCCTACTTGTATGACTAGACTGGCTGGCTCCTAGGAACTGAGGTCTTGGAATGTTCCCTATGCTACTGATTAGGGCACTGTGCCTGCCTGAAGTCTTGAACCACATAATACCAACTTGTGTGGATAGTTTGTGTAAAAAATGTAATTTATGCTGAACATCTGTTTTCTTTATTTGGGGTGGGGGTTGTTCTGAAGTTTTGGTAACTACAATCAGCACTAGAGTTACCCAAATAAAACCCCTAGACTATTAGGCAAAATAAAACTTCCGTGGCAGAAAACATTTTGCATGTATTTCTGAAGTTCATTGCTGGGGGATTTAGTATGTCCTGTGTGAATTCACTAGGAGAGGACACTTGGAAGCTTCTACCTTGTATGCTCCAACTTGTGTCTGATCTATCATTATCCTTTACTGATTCTTCTTTTAATCCCTTTGCTAAAATGAACTGTAGCCTGACTATAATGACTTCAGTTTAGTTCAGTTCAGTTGCTCAGTCGTGTCCAACTCTTTGCAACCCCATGAATCGCAGCACGCCAGGCCTCCCTGTCCATCACCAACTCCCAGAGTTCACTCAGACTCACGTCCATCGAGTCAGTGATGCCATCCAGCCATCTCATCCTCTGTCGTCCCCTTCTCCTCCTGCCCCCAATCCCTCCCAGCATCAGAGTCTTTTCCAATGAGTCAACTCTTCTCATGAGGTGGCCAAAGTACTGGAGTTTCAGCTTTAGCATCATTCCTTCCAAAGAAATCCCAGGGCTGATCTCCTTCAGAATGGACTGGTTGGATCTCCTTGCAGTCCAAGGGACTCTCAAGAGTCTTCTCCAACACCACAGTTCAAAAGCATCAATTCTTCAGCGCTCAGCCTTCTTCACAGTCCAACTCTCACATCCATACATGACCACTGGAAAAACCATAGCCTTGACTAGACGGACCTTAGTCAGCAAAGTAATGTCTCTGCTTTTGAATATGCTATCTAAGTTGGTCATAACTTTTCTTCCAAGGAGTAAGCATCTTTTAATTTCATGGCTGCAGTCACCATCTGCAGTGATTTTGGAGCCCCCCAAAAATCAAGTCTGACACTCTTTCCACTGTTTCCCCATCTATTTGCCATGAAGTGATGGGATCAGATGCCATAATCTTCATTTTCTGAATGTTGACCTTTAAGCCAACTTTTTCACTCTCCTCTTTCACTTTCATCAAGAGGCTTTTTAGCTCCTCTTCACTTTCTGCCATAAGGGTGGTGTGCATATCTGAGGTTATTGATATTTCTCCCAGCAATCTTGATTCCAGCTTGTGTTTCTTCCAGTCCAACGTTTCTCATGATGTACTCTGCATATAAGTTAAATAAGCAGGGTGACAATATACAGCCTTGACGTACTCCTTTTCCTATTTGGAACCAGTGTGTTGTTCTATGTTCAGTTCTAACTGCTGCTTCCTGACCTGCATACAGATTTCTCAAGAGGCAGGTCAGGTGGTCTGGTATTCCCATCTCTTGAAGAATTTTCCACAGTTTATTGTGATCCACATACTCAAAGGCTTTGGCATAGTCAATCAAGCAGAAATAGATGTTTTTCTGGAACTCTCTTGTTTTTTCCATGATCCAGCGGATGTGGGCAATTTGATCTTTGGTTCCTCTGCCTTTTCTAAAACCAGCTTGAACATCAGGAAGTTCACGGTTCACGTATTGCTGAAGCCAGGCTTGGAGAATTTTGAGCATTACTTTACTAGCATGTGAGATGAGTGCAATTGTGTGGTAGTTTGAGCATTCTTTGGCATTGCCTTTCTTTGGGATTGGAATGAAAACTGACCTTTTCCAGTCCTGTGGCCACTGCTGAGTTTCCCAAATTTGCTGACATATTGAGTGCAGCACTTTCCCAGCATCATCTTTCAGGATTTGAAACAGCTCAACTGGAATGCCATCACCTCCACTAGCTTTGTTTGTAGTGATGCTTTCTAAGACCCACTTGACTTCACATTCCAGTTCAGAGTCCTGCAAATCCTTCTATCATATCAGTGAATCTAGGGGTGAACTTGGAATTCAGCAATACAATCTTACAATGTCATGAGGATTATCACTTCCATTTTACATATAAGGAAACTGAGTTTCAGAGAAATCAAAAGAATTCTTCAAGAGTGGAGTTAGTGCTTGAGCTGAAACTAGAAAACAATTCTCTCCAAATCTCATTCTTTCCCTACGACACTAAACACTTCCCTAAGTAAATTTTGTTGAGCTTGGAGGGATAGATACAATGGTATCAGGTATCTTTCAGCTCTGACAGCCCATAACTGTATATCCAGAAGCCTACATAAAAAAAGAAGTAAAACTTAAAAAAATTAATTTATTTGTTTTAATTGGAGGCTAATTACTTTACAATATTGTGGTGGTTTTTGCCATACATTGACATGAATCAGCTATGGGTGTACATGCGTCCCCCATCCTGAACCCCCTTCCCACATCCCTCCCCATCCCATCCCTCAGAATTGTTCAGCTTTGAGTGCCCTGTTTCATGCATTGAACTTGGACTGGTCATCTATTTCACATATGCTAATATACATGTTTCAATGCTATTCTCTCCAAAAATCCTACCCTTGCCTTCTCCCACAGAGTCCAAAAGTCTGTTCTTTATATCTGTGTCTCTTTCGCTGTCTTGCATATAGGGTCATTGTTACCATCTTTCTAAATTCCATATGTATGTGTTAATATACTGTATTGGTGTTTTTCTTTCTGACTTACTTCACTCTGTATAATAGGTTTCAGTTTTATCCACTTCATTAGAACTGAGTCAAATACGTTTTTTTAAATAGCTGAGTAATATTCCATCGTGTACCACAGTTTTCTTATCCATTCATCTGCCGACAGACATCTAGTTTGCTTCCATGTCCTGGCTGTTGTAAACAGCTCTGCGATGAACATTGGGGTACACGTGTCTCTTTCAATTCTGGTTTCCTCAGTGTGTATGCCCAGCACTGGGATTGCTGAGTCATATGGCAGTTCTATTTCCAGTTTTTAAAGGAATCTCCACACTGTTCTCCATAGTGGCTGTACTAGTTTGCATTCCCACCAACAGTGTAAGAGGGTTCCTTTTTCTCTGCACCCTCTCCAGCATTTATTGTTTGTAGACTTTTTGATAGCAGCCATTCTGACTGGCATGTGATGGTACCTCATTGTGGTTTTGATTTGCATTTCTCTGATAATGAATGGTATTGAGCATCTTTTCATGTGTTTGTTAGCCATCTGTATGTCTTCTTTGGAGAAATATCTGTTTAGTTCTTTGGCCTATTTTTTGATTGGGTAGTTTATTTTTCTGGAAATGAGATGCATGAGCTGTTTGTATATTTTTGAGATTAATTCTTTATCAGTGGCTTTGTTTGCTATTATTTTCTCCCATTCTGAAGGTTGTCTTTTCACCTTGTTTGTAGATTCCTTCATTGTGCAAAAGTTTTTAAGTTTAATTAGGTCCCATTTGTTTATTTTTGCTTTTCTTTCCATTACTCTGGGAGGTGGGTCATAGAGGATCCTGCTGTGATTTATGTCAGAGAGTGCTTTGCCTATGTTTACCTCTAGGAGTTTTATAGTTTCTGGTCTTACATTCAGATCTTTATTCCATTTTGAGTTTATTTTTGTGTATGGTGTTAAAAAGTGTTTGTTTCATTCTTTTACAAGTGGTTGACCAGTTTTCCAAGCATCACTTGTAAAAGAGATTGTCTTTTCTCCATTGTATATTCTTGCTTCCTTTGTCAAAGATAAGGTGTCCATAAGGTTTCCATAGGTGTGTGAATCTATCTCCGGGCTTTCTATTTTGTTCCATTGATCTATATTTCTATCTTTGTGTCAGCACCATACAACTTTTAAAATTCAAAGTTTATTCAGGTCATTTATTCCCCATATTGCACACATCATTTCTGTCCTTAGAGTGTCCGAGGCTCTCCTGACAGTCTACAAGAATTCACGGGCAAGGAAAATACTATACTTTAAAGAATGACTAGTTCTGCTATGCATACTTCCCCCCAGACGTTTTGTCTAATCCTTGATAAATAAAACTGTACACATGGATATGAGAAAAACCCTGGCTAGATTTGTTCAGTATCACTATTAGGGTAAGTGAAAGTGAAAGTCGGTTAGAACCCATGGACTATAAAGTCCATGGAATTCTTCAGGCCAGAATATTGGAGTGGGTTGCCATGTCCTTCTCCAGGGTATCTTCCCAACCCAAGGATCGAACCCAGGTCTCCCCCATTGCAAGTGGGTTCTTTACCATCTGAGCCACCAGGGAAACCCGAATGGAAGGGAAAGTTTATAGCCTTCTCTGACCTGATATTGCCAGAATAATGTTCCCTTGCTCTAAATTCCCAAAGGACATACACATCTGTGTGGTCTGTCTCACTAACTGTATCTGTGTGTTCTGCAAATGGTGGGGAAGGAGACTGTGCTTACATAGGATAAAATATAAAACTTATGAAATACGTTTCCTTTCATGAAATTCTTGTTTTTGATTTTTGGGGGGAAGGCATGCTGTGAGGCTTGTGGGATCTTAGTTCCCCAACCAGGGATCAAGCTAGGGTTCCCAGCAGTGAAAGCTCAGAATCCTAACCACTGGACTGCCATCAAATTCCCCTGCCCTTTCGTGAAACTTAATATTTATAACATATGATATATACTTGAAAGAGAACAATAAAGCAAATGAATAAATTAGGCTGCAATCTTGCTTTTATCCCCAATATTAAAATATCATTGGGTGAGTTTCAAAAACCTGGGCTGAGCTTTGCTTTGCAATGCTCTGCAAGATTTTCCACTGAACAGGAAAAATGGGAAGACACCACCTGTGTAACAATCAATCTTTATCTTTGGATAAAGGATCTTTACTAAAGGATCTTGCTGCTCTGATTTTGGCATTGGCAAGTCCATTTTCATTACAATGTTTGGGGATCTTCACAGATTTATATCATGAAGAAAAGAAGTCTGTTTGTCTATGTGGAGAATGTTGAGTTAGTTGCACAGTGTGGACCCTTGTTGTTGCTGTTGTTGTTCAGTCACTCAGTCATGTCCAACTCTGCAACCCTATGGACTTCAGCACACCAGGCTTCCCTGTCCTTCACCATCTCCCGGAGCTTGCTCAAACTCATGTCCATTGAGTCGGTGATGCCACCCAACCATCTCACCCTCTGTCATCCCCTTCTCGTCCTGCCTTTAATCTTTCCTAGCATCAGGGTCTTTTCCAAAGAGTTGGCTCTTCACATCAGGTGGCCAAATTATTGGAGCTTCAGCTTCAGCATCAGTCCTTTCAATGAATACTTAGGGTTGATTTCCTCTAGGATTGAGTGGTTTGATCTCCTTCCAGTCCAAGAGTCTTCTCCAACAGCACAGTTCAAAAGCATCAATTCTTCAGCACTCAGTCTTCTATATGGTCCAACTTTCACATCCATATATGACTACAGGAAAAAGCATAGCTTTGACTATATGGACTTTCGTTGGCAAAGTAATGTCTCTGCTTTTTAACATGCTGTCTAGGTTGGTCATAGCTTTTCTTCCAAGGAGCAAGCATCTTTCCATTACACAGCTGCAGTCACCATCTGCAGTGATTTTGAGCCCAAGAAAATAAAGTCTGTCACAGTTTCCATTGTTTCTGCATCTATTTGCCAAGAAGTGATGGGACCAGATGCCATGATCTTCATTTTTTGAATGTTGAGTCTTAAGCCAGCTTTTTTTAACTCTCCTCTTTCACTTTCATCAAGAGGCTCTTTAGTTCCTGCTTGCTTTCTGCCATAAGGCTGGCATCATCTGCATCAGTTCAGTTCAGCCGCTCAGTTGTGTCTCTTTGAAACCCCATGGACTGCAGCCCACCAGGCTTCCCTGTCCATCACCAACTCCCAGAGCTTACTCAAACTCATGTCCATCGAGCCAACTTTTTCACTCTCCTCTTTCACTTTCATCAAGAGGCTCTTTAGTTCTTCACTTTCTGCCATAAAGGTGGTATCATCTGCATATCTGAGGTTACTGATATTTGTCCTAGCAATCTTGATTCCAGTTTGTGCTTCACCCAGCCCAGCATTTCTCATAATGTACTCTGCATATAAGTTAAATAAGCAGGGGGACCACATAAAGACTTGACATACTCCTTTCCTAACTTTGAGCCAGTCCATTGTTCCATGTCCAGTTCTAACTGTTGCTTCTTGACCTGCATACAGGTTTCTCAGGAGGCAGGTAAGGTGGTCTAGTTTTCCCATCTCTTTAAGAATTTTCCACAGTTTGGTGCGATCCAAACAGTCAAAGGCTTATAGCATAGTCAATGAAGAAGAAGTAGATGTTTTCTTGGAATTCTCATGCTTTTTCTATGATCCAACAGATGTTGGCAATTTGATCTCCGGTTCCTCTGCTTTTTCTAAATCCAGCTTGAATTTCTGGAAGTTCTTGGTTCATGTACTGTTGAAGTCTAGCTTGAAGAATTTTGAGCATTATTTTGCTGGTGTGTGAAATGAGTGCAAATGTGCAGTAGTTTGATCATTCTTTGGCACTGATTTCTTTGGGATTGGAATGAAAACTGACCTTTTCCAATCCTGTGGCCACTGCTGAGTTTTCCAAATTTGCTGGCATATTGAGTGCAGCACTTTCACAGCATCATCTTTTAGGATTTGAAATAGCTCAACTGGAATTCCATCACCTCCACTAGTTTTATTCATAGTGATGCTTTGTAAGGCCCACTTGACTTTGCACTCCAGGATGTCTGGCTCTAGGTGAATGATCACACCATCCTGGTTATCTGGGTCATAGAGATATTTTTTTCTATAGTTCTTCTATGTATTCTCACCACCTCTTCTTAACATCTTCTGCTTCTGTTAGGTCCATACTGTTTCTGTCCTTTATTGTGCCCATCTTTGCATGAAGTGTTCCCTTGGTATGTCTAATTTTCTTGAAGAGATCTCTAGTTTTCCCCATTCTATTGTTTTTCTCTATTTCTTTGCACTGATCACTGAGGAAGGCTTTTTAAAATATCTCCTTGCTATTTTTTGTAACTCTGCATTCAGATGGATATATCTTTCCTTTTCTCCTTTGCTTTTTGCTTCTCTTCTCTCTTCTATTTGTAAGGCCTCCTCAGACAACCATTTTGCCTTTTTGCGTTTCTTTTTCTTTGGGATGGTTTTGATCACAGCTTCCCAGACAATGTCACGAACCTCTGTCCATAGTTCTCAGGCACTCTACCAGATCTAATCCCATGACTCTATTTATCACTTCCACTGTATAATCATAAGGGATTTGAATTAGGTCATACCTGAATGGTCTAGTGTTTTTTCTCTGCTGCTGCTGCTGCTGCTAAGTTGCTTCAGTCATGTCTGACTCTGTGCGACCCCATGGACTGCAGCCTACCAGGCTCCTCTGTCCATGGGATTTGCCAGGCAAGAGTACTGGAGTGGGTTGCCATTGCCTTCTCTGTGGTTTTCCCCTACTTTCTTCAATTTAAGTCTGTATTTGACAATAAAGAGTTGATGATCTGAGCCACAGTCAGCTCCCAGTATTGTTTTTTGCTGACTGTATAGAGCTTTTCCATCTTTGGCTGCAAAGAATATAATCAATCTGATTTCGGTATTGATCATCTGGTGATATGCATGTGTAGAGTCGTTTCTTGTGTTGTTAGAAGAGGGTGTTTGCTATGACCAGTATGTTCTCTTAGTAAAACTCTGTTATTCTTTGCCCTGCTTCATTTTGTACTCGAAGGTCAATACTGATACTCCGGGTTATAAGGGAACAACCTAGCCCAGAGTACCAAAGTCAATCAAGAATTTTATATGAAACCCCAAACAGTAATATCTACTGAATATGCCAATATTTACTTTGTAAACTGAAGTAGTATTGATTTTGTGAGGGTAAGGAAGCTATAAAATTAGCTCCATTTGGAATGAAGCTGATGTATTTTCTTTTTTCTTTTTTTCCAAGTTGATATATTTTCAACACTGCTAAAGCAAAAATAAAAATTTTAAAATATTGGGTCACTTTAATAACTAAATATCTACCTGTCCTGATGCAGGAAGAACAGATTATGTCTTCAAGACTGAGTTTTATTTTACTTTATTTTCTTTTTAAGAATATTTACTTATTTTTGTATTTTATTCATTTGTTATTTATTTGGATGTTTCAGTTTTAGTTTCAGTACACGAAATCTTCATTGCGTCATGTGGGATCCTTTGTTCCAGAGTACAGGACTCTCTAGTTGTGGCATGCAGGTTCAGTAGTTGCAGCATACCATCTCTCCAGTTGCAGTGTGTGGGTTTAGTTGCTCTGTAGCATGTGGGATCTTAGTTCCCTGATCAGGGATCAATCCCATGCCCCTTGCATTGCAAGGCAGACTCTTAACCACTGGACCACCAGGGAAGTCTCCTATTTATTTATTTGATTGCACTGGGTATTTAGTTGCAGCATGTGAACTTAGTTACAGCATATGGGATCTAGTTTCCTGACCAGGTATTGAACCCAGGCCCCTGCACTGGGAGTGTGAAGCCCTAGCCACTGGACCACCAGGGAAGTACCTAAGACTAATTTTTAAATGTATGATACCACCTAATATATGTATCATTTTATATTCTAATACGATTATTAAAATTTAATAATTCACTTTTGTGTGATAAATTTATAATGTACTTATATATTTCATATTGTTCATCTTATGTTGATCCCTAGCAATAACTCTACGTGTGAATGGGTAGGTGTTATCCTCATTTTACAGATGTCATGGATAGAAGGCTAGGAGAGGCTGAGCACTAGATAGCTGGCATTAGAATACAGGTATCAATGTTTCAAGCTTCCTCTGTTTTGTAGAGGAAGTGGTACTAGTGGTAAAGAATCTGCTTGCTAATTCAAGAGACACAAAAGACATGGATTTGATTCCTGGATCAGGAAGATCTCTGGAGTAGGAAATGACAACCCACTCCAGTATTCTTGCTTGGAAAATTTCATGGACAGAAGAGCCTGGTGGGCTACAGTCCACGGGGTCACAGAATCAGACATGACTGAGCTCGCACACACACAGCAAGGGACACGAACATGATGAGATGCTGCATACTCCATTCCAGGTCAAAACTCATTATCTAACTCAAAGTTTATAGTTACACAAGTTTACTTGTTGACATACTAGCCAACATGAAACCCAAGCCTAGTTTCCTGAATTAGTAGTGAGGTACATGCTGTGACACATAAGTATTGATTATATTTCCTGATTTTGACTCAAATATCCCTTTACTAGGAAAAGAGGTGAGGATGATACAATTTTTTTAATTTTTATTTTTACATTATTTTACTTTACAATATTGTATTGGTTTTGCCATACATTGATATGAATCCACCCTGGGTGTACATGAGTTCCCAAATATGAACCCCCCTCCCACCTCCCACCCCATATCATCTCTCTGGATCATCCCCGTGCACCAGCCCCAAGCATCCTGTATCCTGCATCAAACATAGACTGGCGATTAGTTTCTTACATGATAGTATACGTGTTCCAAGGCCATTCTCCACAATTTTAACAGTCTCCCAGAAACTTCCAAAGATTTCTGACTCCCATGGGGCCAGCAAGTACCCTGCCATCTAGTGGTCATTTATAGAAATTTCATCTTTCTGGTACCCATGAGAGGAACATCCTTTGGATATTCTGTTTTCCTTCCATAGGGAATATGGTATGAGAGTGATCACTATTCCAATCAAGCTCAGCAGCAGATACTCTACTGCACCATACACACATTCTCCAGTCATAGTTCTTGGAAAGAGATTGAATTAAATATAGTTTAATCATAGCAGAAAATGCACTCCAAGGTATATACACAAGTGAACTTATGTCCACACAAAAACCTGCACGTGATGTTTATAGAAACTTTATTCATAACTTTTAAAACCTATAAACAATCAAGATTTCTTTCAATAAGAGAATGGATAAACATCTTTACAATGGAATATTATTTAATGATAAAGAGGAACTATTTAAAAGAACTATTTGAAAGAACTACTGCCATGTGCAACAACATGGATAACCCTTAAATACATTTTGCTAAGAGACAGAAAGCACACATAAAAGCTACATATTGTATGATTATATTCATATGACACTCTGGAAAAGGTAAAACCATAGGGATGGGATTCTCATCAGTAGTTTCTGGATGTTGGGAAAAAGGAGGGTAGTTGATAACAAAGGGAATACACAGAAGAATTTTGAGAGTGACAGAACTCTTCTTTGTGGTTTTGGAGTGATGAATACATGATACTATGCATTTGTCAAAATATATAAAACCATAATTCATAGATAATGAGCCTTAGGGTATGCACATTAAAAGACAAACCAGGATGTCAAGAGATAAAGGATGGAATGAAGACTGTGACAAAGGAATCTGTTACAAATGTGTGAAATAACTGCGCTAGGTGAGGATATGTGAGTTAACTTTGGAAAATCCTATTTTGATTGGAAACTAAAAGAGCAGAAAGACAAAAGCTGAGGACATTCATTATCACTAAACCCACCCTACAGGAAATCCCAAGGGGAGTTTCTCAGGTTGAAAATAAAGGCCAAAACTCTAAGTAACTCAGAGCCATATGAAGACATAAAGACCTTTAGCAAAGTTAAACTAGTGAGCAAATGTATAAACCAGTATTTTTGAAATTTTTATTTCTAACTCTATTTTTTATTAATATTTTTCTACAAGATTTAAAATATAAAATTTGTGGCATCAATAATATAGGGGAAAGGTTGTTTAGAGCTGTTTTTTTAATCCAATTTAACTCACATTGGTTTCAATGCATGATAGATTGCTTTAACTATGGGATGCTTAGCTTTCATTCTTTGTTACAGCTGAGAAAAATTCCATTGTATATGTATATGTGTATGTGTGTGTGTGTGTGTGTGTGTGTGTGTGTGTATATATACATACATACATACATACATACATATACTGTATTCAATATGCCAGCAAATTTGGAAAACTCAGCAGTGGTCAGTTCAGTTCCGTTCAGTCACTCATTCGTGTCTGACTCTGCAACCCCATGAACTGCAGCATGCCAGGCCTCTCTCTCGATCACCAACTCCTGGAGCCTACCTAAACTCATGTCCATTGAATTGGTGATGCCATCCAACTATCTCATCCTCTGGTGTCCCCTTCTACTCCTGCCTTCAATCTTTCCCAGGATCAGAGTCTTTTCCAGTGAGTCAGTTCTTCACATCAGGTGGCCAAAGTATTGGAGTTTCAGCTTCATCAATCTATGCAGTAAACACCCAGGACTGATCTCCTTTAGGATGGACTGGCTGGAACTCCTTGCAGTCCAAGGGACTCTCAAGAGTCTTCTCCAACACCACAGTTCAAAAGCATCAATTCTTCGGCGCTCAGCTTACTTCACAGTCCAACTCTCACATCCATACATGACCACTGGAAAACCCATAGCCTTGACAAGATGGACCTTTGTTGACAAAGTAATGTCTCTGCTTTTGAATATGCTGTCTAGGTTGGTCATAACTTTCCTTCCAAGGAGTAAGAATCTTTGAATTTCATGGCTGCAATCATCATCTGCAGTGATTTTGGAGCCCCCCAAAATAAAGTGAGCCATTGTTTCCACTGTTTCCCCATCTATTTGCCATGAAGTGATGGGACCAGATGCCATGATCTTAGCCTTCTGAATGTTGACCTTTAAGCCAACTTTTTCACTCTCCTCTTTCACTTTCATCAAGAGGCTCTTTAGTTCTTCTTCATTTTCTGCCATAAGGGTGGTGTCATCTGCATATCTGAGGTTATTGATATTTCTCCCGGCAATCTTGATTCCAGCTTGTGCTTCATCCAGCCCAGCATTTTTCATCATGTACTCTGCATATAAGTTAAATAAGCAGGTGACAATATACAGCCTTGACGTACTCCTTTTCCTATTTGGAACCAGTCTGTTGTTCCATGTCCAGTTCTAACTATTGCTTCCTGAGATTGTACAGGAGACAGGAACTAAGACCATCCCCAAGAAAAAGAAATGCAAAAAAGCAAACTGGCTGTCTGAGGAGGCCTTACAAATAGCTGTGAAAAGAAGAGAATCGAAAAGCAAGGCAGAAAAGGAAAGATATACCCATGTGAATGCAGAATTTCAGAGAATAGCAAGGAGAGATAAGAAAGCCTTCCTCAGTGATCAAAGAAATAGGGGAAAATAATGGAATGAGAAAGACTAGAGATCTCTTCAAGAAAATTAGAGATACAAAGTGAAAGTGAAGTTGCTCAGTCATGTCTGACTCTTTGTGACCCCGTGGACTGTAACCCGCCAGGCTCCTCTGTCCATGGGATTCTCCAGGCAAGAATACTGGAGTGGGCTGCCATTTCCTTCTCCAGGGGATCTTCCCAACCCAGGGATCGAACCTGGGTCTCCTGCATTGCAGGCAGATGCTTTATCCACTGAGCCACCAGGGAAAGGGAATATTTTTTGCAAAGATGGGCTCAACAAAGGACAGAAATGGTATGGACCTAAGAGAGGCAGAAAATATTAAGAAGAGGTGGCAAGAATACAAAGAAGAACGGTACAAAAAAGATCTTCACAACCCAGATAATCACAATGGTGTGATCACTCACACTCACCTAGAGCTGGACATCCTGGAATGTGAAGTCAAGTGGGTCTTCGGACGCATCACTATGAACAAAGCTAGTGGAGGTGATGGAATTCCAGTAGAGCTTTTTCAAATCCTGAAAGATGATGCTGTGAAAGTGCTGCACTCAATATGTCAGCAAATTTGGAAAACTCAGCAGTGGCCACAGGATTGGAAAAGGTCAGTTTTCATTCCAGTCCCAAAGAAAGGCAATGTCAAAGAATGCTCAAACTACCGCACAATTGCACTCATCTCACATGCTAGTAAAGTAATGCTCAAAATTCTCCAAGCCTGGCTTCAGCAATACGTGAACTGTGAACTTCCAGATGTTCAAGCTGGATATAGAAAAGGCAGAGGAACCAGAGATCAAATTGCCAACATCCACTGGATCATGGAAAAAGCAAGAGAGTTCCAGAAAAACATCTATTTCTGCTTTATTGACTATGCCAAAGCCTTTGACTGTGTGGATCACAATAAACTGTGGATAATTCTGAAAGAGATGGGAATACCAGACCAACTGGACATGCCTCTTGAGAAACCTGTATGCAGATCAGGAAGCAACAGTTAGGACTGGACATGGAACAACAGACTGGTTCCAAATAGGAAAAGGAGTACGTCAAGGCTGTATATTGTCACCCTGCTTATTTAACTTATATGTAGAGTACATCATGAGAAATGCTGGGCTGGAGGAAGCACAAGCTGGAATCAAGATTGCTGGGAGAAATATCAATAACCTCAGATATGCAGATGACACCACCCTTATGGCAGAAAATGAACCAAAGAGCCCCTTGATGAAAGCGAAAGAGAAGAGTGAAAAAGTTGGCTTAAGCTCAACACTCAGAAAACTAAGATCATGGCATCTGGTCCCATCACTTCATGGCAAATAGATAGGGAAACAGTGGAAACAGTGGCTGACTTTATTTTTGGGGGCTCCAAAATCACTGCAGATGGTGATTGCAGCCATGAAATTAAAAGACGCTTACTCCTTGGAAGGAAAGTTATGACCAACCTAGACAGCATATTCAAAAGCAGAGACATTACTTTGTCAACAAAGGTCCATCTAGTCAAGGCTATGGGTTTTCCAGTGGTCATGTATGGATGTGAGAGTTGGACTGTGAAGTAATCTGAGCACTGAAGAATTGATGCTTTTGAACTGTGGTGTTGGAGAAGACTCTTGAGAGTCCCTTGGACTGCAAGGAGATCCAGCCAGTCCATCCTGAAGAAGATCAGTCCTGGGTGTTCATTGGAAGGAGTGATGTTGAAGTCGAAACTCCAATACTTTGGCCACCTGATGTGAAGATCTGACTCTTTGGAAAAGACCCTGTTGCTTGGAAGGATTGAGAGCAGGAAGAGAAGGGGATGACAGAGGATGAGATGGTTGGATGGCATCAATGGACATCAATGGACTCAATGGACATCGGTTTGGGTGGACTCTGGGAGTTGGTAATGAACAGGGAGGTCTGGCGTGCTGCGGTTCATGGGGTCACAAAGTGTCAGACATGACTGAGTGATTGAACTGACTGACTGACCTGCATACAGGTTTCTCAAGAGGCAGGCCAGGTGGTCTGGTATTTCCATGTGGTCATAGGACTGTAAAAGGTCAGTTTCCATTCCAATCCCAAAGAAAGGCAATACCAAAAATGTTCAAATTGCCATACAGTTGTGCTCATTTCACATGCTAGCAAGTTCAGTTCAGTTCAGTCACCATGCTAGCAAGATTATGCTCAAAATCCTTCAAGCTAGGCTTCAGCAGTATATCGACCAAGAAATTCCAGATGTACAAGCTGCATTATAAAAAGGCAGAGGAACCAGAGATCAAATAGCCAATATCTGCTGGGTCATATAAAAAGCAAGGGAATTCCAGAAAAACATCTACTTCTGCTTCATTGCCTATGCTAAGGTCTTTGACCATGTGGATAACAACAGACTGTGGAAAATTCTTAGAGATGGGAATACCAGACCACCTTACCTGTCTCCTGAGAAACCTGTATGCAGGACAAGAAGCAACAGTTAGAATCGGACGTGGAACAACTGACTGGTTCAAAATTGGGAAAGGAATACGTCAGTGTTGTATATTGTCACACTGCCTATTTAACTTCTATGCACAGCACATCATACAAAATGCCAGGTAGGATGAATCACAAGCTGGAATCAAGATTGCCAGGAGAAATATCAATAACCTCAGGTATGCAAATAATACCACTCTAATGGCAGAAAGCAAAGAGGAACTAAATCGCCTCTTGATAAAGGTGAAAGAGGCGAGTGATAAAGCAGGGTTAAAAGTCAACATTCAAAAAATGAAGATCATGGCATCTAGTCCCATCACTTCATGGCAGACAAAAGGGAAAAAGTGGAAACAGTGACCTATTTTATTTTCTTGGGCTCCAAAATCACTGCAGAGGGTGACTGCAGCTATGGAATTAAAAGACGCTTGCTCCTTGGAAGAAAAGCTATGACAAACATAGACAGTATATTAAAGAGCAGACACATCACTTTTCTGACAAAGATCTGTATAGTCAAAGCTATGGTTTATCCAGTAGTCATGTGCAGATGTGAGAGATGGACCATAAAGAAGGCTGAGTGACAAAGAATTGATGCTTTCAAACTGTGGTGCTGCAGAAGACTCTTGTGAGTCCCTTGGACTGCAAGGAGATCAAACCAGTCATTCATAAGGAAATCAGTCCTGAATATTCATTGGAAGGACTGGTGCTGAAGCTCCAGGACTTTGGCCACCTGATGGGAAGAACTGACTCATTGGAAAAGACCCTGATGTTGGGAAAGATTGAAGGCTGGAGGATGAGGGGACAACAGAGGATGAGATGGTTGTATTGCATCATCAACTCAATGGACATGAGTTTGAGTAAACTCCAGGAGATGGTGAAGGACAGGGAAGCTTAGTGTGCTGAAGTTCATGGGATTGCAAAGAGTTGGACACGATTTAGCAACTGAACAACAATAACAATATATACATATGTTACACATTCTTTATTCATCCATCTATTGATTGACACTTGGGTTGCTTCCATACTCTGGCTATTGTAAGTAATGCTGCCATGAACACTGGTGTACTTGTATTTTTCTTAATTTGTGCTTTTGTTTTCTTGAGGTAAATACCCAGAAGTGAAATCCCTGGATCTATGGCTGTTCTATTTTCTATGTTGTGAGGAACTCCCATACTGTTTTCCAACGTGGGTGCAACAATTTACAATCCTATGAATAGTGCACAAAGGGTACTCTTTTCTCCATACTCTGATAATTATTTTTTATTTATTGTGTTTTTGATAGTAGCCAATCTGACAGTTGTGCAGTGATATTTCATTGTGGTTTTGCTGTACATTTCCCTGATGATTAGTCATGTTGAGCATTTTTTCTTATGATTCTTTGCCATCTGTATGTCTTCTTTGGAAAAATGTCTGTCAAGGGCCTCTGCTCATTTTTAACATTAAGTGTTTTTTTTTTTTTTTTTTTTTGGTTGAGTTGAATGAGTTCCTTGTATAATCTGGATATTAGCCCTTTATGAGATATATCATTTGCAACTATCTTCTCCCATTCAATAGACTGCTGTTTCATTTTGTTGATTGTCTTCTTCACTGTACAAAAGAGTTTTAGTTTGATGTAGTCCCATTTATTTAGGTTTGCTTTTGTTGCCTTTGCCTGAGGAGACAGATAAAAAAAATATTGCTAAGATTAATGTTAAAAATGTACTGTCTATATTTCTTGCAGATTTATTGTTTTAAGTCTTACGTTTACATCTTCTATCCATTTTGAATTTATTTTGTGTAATGTGAGAAAGTAGTCCACTTTGATTCTTTTTAATATAGCTGCCAAGTTCTCCCAATACCATTTACTGAATATAATTGTATCATATATACATATATCTGTATATATATTATATATTCTTGCCTTTTGCATTGTGTATTAATTGACCATTTAAGCTTGAGTTTATTGCTGGCCTCTCTATTCTATTCCATTGATTTATGTGTCTGTTTTTGTCCCAGTACCATACTGTTTTGATTACTGTAGCTTTGCAGTATAAAGTCAGAGGTCATAACACTTCCAGCTTTGTTCTTCCTTAAGATTTCTTTGGCTCCCATACCTTCATTTTTAAATACAATTTTCCAATAAAAGGAACTAGGGTTCTTTGGAGAATTGGTGAATTCTAGGACTAGGGAAAGGAAAATACCAAATAAGTCTGAAGTATCTTGTAGTACCAGAAAATAAGGCAATACTGAAAAGATACCATGAAGGGGACATTTCAAAGGGCCACAGGAGCCAAACTCAAATAATTCCTGATGGACAAAGCTGTGAGAATTTTGAGCAACAAAGTAAATGAAGTAATATTGGATTAAAAATCAAAGTATAAAATAAATATATGTGAGTTCATACACATATAAATGTAAGAATAAATTAATGTATAAAAGATACAGATATTCCTTATGGATGATTCTAAATAATATGTGCAGATACTCTCCCTTCCTGAAGGACAAGCTTCAGTGGGGCCTACACTTAATGAGCTACTTCCAAAGAATAGAGAATGGAAAGGCAAAAAAAGAAATTTTACTTTGGATAAAAATGGCAAATATTAGGTTAACAAAGTGATCAAAGTTAAGTAGTGATATTAGTGATACATGATATTATGTTATTGTTGTTGTTCAGCCACTAAGTTGTGTCTGATTCTTTGTGAACTAATGGACTGTAGCATTTCAGGCTCCCCTGTCCTTCACTATCCCCTGGAGTTTGCTCGAATTCATCTCCATTAAGTCTGTGATGCTATCTAATATCTCATTCTCTTCCGCCCCCTTCTCCTTTTGCCTTCAATCTTTCCCAGCATCAGGGTCTTTTCCAATGAGTCAGTTCTTCACATTATGTGGCCAAAGTACTGGAGCTACAGCATCAGTCCTTCCAATGAATATTCAGGGTTGGTTTTCTTTAAGATTGACTGGTTTGATCTCCTTGCAGTCCAAGGGACTCTCAATAGTATTCTCCAGCACCGCAATTTGAAAGCATCACTTCTTCAACACTCAGCCTTCTTTATGGTCCAAATGTCACATCCATATATGAGTACTAGAAAAACCATAGTTTTGACTAGATGGAACTTTGTCAGCAAACTGATGTCTCTGCTCTTTAATACAATGTCTAGGTTTGTCATAGCTTTCCTTCTAAGGAACAAGTGTCTTAATTCCATTGCTGCAGTCACCATCCACAGTGATTTTGGAGCCCAGAAAATAAAATCAGTCACTGCTTCCACTTTTCCCCCTTCTGTTTGCCATGAAGTGATGGGACCAGATGCCATGATCTTCATTTTCTGAATGTTGAGCTTTAAGCCAGCTTTTTCACTCTCCTCTTTCACCCTCAACAAGAGGCTCTTTAGTTCCTCTTCACTTTCTGCTATTAAAGTGGTATCATCTGCATACCTGAGGTTGATGGCATTTCTCCCGGCAATCTTGATTCCAGCTTGTGATTCATCCAGTCCAGCGTTTCACATGATGTATTCTGCACAGAAGTTAAATACGGATGGTGACAATTTACAGCCTTGTCCTACTCCTTTCCAAATTTTGAACCAGTCAGTTGTTCCATGTTCAGTTCTAACTGTTGCTTCTTAACCAGCATACAGGTTTCTCAGGAGATAGGTAAGGTGGTCTGGCATTCTCATCACTTTAAGAACTTTCCAGTTTGTTGTGATCCACATGGTCAAAGGCTTTAGTGTAGTCAATGACACAGTGTATGAATAGTGTAGTCAACAGCATAGTCACTGAAACAGTCAGTGAATAGTGTAATCAATGAAAAAGAAGTAGATGTTTTTCTGGAACTCCTTTGCTTCTCCATGATCCAATGAGTGTTAGTAATCTGATCTCTGGTTCTGCCTTTTAAAAATCTAGCTTGTACATCTGGAAGTTCTTGGTTCATGTACTGATGAAGCCGAGCTTGAAGCCTTTTTTTTTTTTTAATTTTTTTTAACTTTATTTTACTTTACAATACTGTATTGGTTTTGCCAAACATTGACATGAATCCACCACGGGTGTATACAAGCTCCCAATCCTGAATCCCCCTCCCACCTCCCACCTCATATCATCTCTCTGGATCATCCCCATGCACCAGCCCCAAGCATCCTGTATTCTGTATCGAACATAGACTGGCACTTCATTTCTTACATGACAGTATACATGTTTCAATGCCATTCTCCCAAATCATCCCTCCCTCTCCCTCTCCCTCAGAGTCCAAAAGTCTGTTCTATACATCTGTGTCTCTTTTGCTGTCTCTCTTCCAGGGTCATCATTACCATCTTTCTAAATTCCGTATATATGTGTCAGTATACTGTATTGGTGTTTTTCTTTCTGGCTTACTTCACTCTGTATAATCGGCTCCAGTTTCATCTATCTCATTAGAACTGATTCAAATGTATTCTTTTTAATGGCTGAGTAATACTCCGTTGTGTATATGTACCACAGAAGCCTTTTGACATAATCTTACTAGCATGTGAAATGAGTGCAATTATATGGTAGTTTGAACATTCTTTGGTATTGCTCTTCTTTGGGATTGGAATAAAAATTGACCTTTCCAGTCCTGTGGCCACTGCTAGGTTTTCCAAATTTGATGACATATTAGTGCAGCACTTTAACAACAGCATCTTTTAGGATTTGAAATAGCTCAGCTGGAATTCCATCACCTCTGCTACCTTTGTTTGTAGCATTGCCTCCTAAGGCCCACTTGACTTTTCACTCCAGGATGTCCAGCTCTAGGTGAGTGACCACACCAAGTGCTTATCTGGGTCATTAAGACTGTTTTTCTGTGGTTCGTCTCTGTATTCTTGCCCCCTCTTCCTAGTCGCCTTTGCTTCTGTTAGGTCTTTACCATTTCCATTCCATATTGTGCCCATCTCTGCATGAAATATTCCCTTGATATCTCCAATTTTTAAAAATAGATCTCTAGTATTTCCCACTGTATTGTTGTCCCCTATTTCTTTGCATCGTTCATATAAGAAGGCTTTCTTATCTTTCTTTGCTATTCTCTGGAACTCTGCATTCAGTTGGGTATATCTTTCCCTTTCTCCCTTGTCTTTTGCTTCTCTTTTTTCCTCAGCTATTTGTAAAGCTTCCTCAGACAACCATTTTGCCTCCTGCATTTCTTTTTGCTTGGGATGATTTTGGTTATTGCCTCCTGCACAATATTAGGAATCTCTGTCCATAGTTCTTCAAGCACTCTGTCAACCAGATCTAATCCCTTGATTCTATTCATCACCTCTACTGTATAAGTGTCAGGGATTTGACTTAGGTCATACCTAAATTGCCTAGTGGTTTTTCCTACTTCAGTTCAGTTCAGTTCAGTCGCTCAGTCGTGTCCGACTCTTTGCGACCCCATGAATCGCAGCACGCCACGCCTCCCTGTCCATCACCATCCCCCGGAGTTCACTCAGACTCACGGACATCTCATCCTGTGTCATCCCCTTCTCCTCCTGCCCCCAATCCCTCCAAGCATCAGAGTCTTTTCCAATGAGTCAACTCTTCGCATGAGGTGGCCAAAGTACTGGAGTTTCAGCTTCAGCATCATTCCTTCCAAAGAAATCCCAGGGCTGATCTCCTTTAGAATGGACTGGTTGGATCCCCTTGCAGTCCAAGGGATTCTCAAGAGTCTTCTCCAACACCACAGTTCAAAAGCATCAATTCTTCAGCGCTCAGCCTTCTTCACAGTCCAACTCTCATATCCATACATGACCACAGGAAAAACCATAGCCTTGACTAGATGGACCTTAGTCGGCAAAGTAATGTCTGCTTTTGAATATACTAGGTTGCTCATAACTTTTCTTCTAAGGAGTACTTACTTCAATTTAAATCTGAATTTTGCAATAGGGAATTGATCATCTGTGCTACAGTCAGCTCCAGGTATTGTTTTTGCTGACTGTATAGAACTTCTCCATCTTTAGCAGCAAAGAATATAATCAGTCTGATTTCTGTATTGATCATTTGGTGATGTCCATGTGTAAATCATCTATTGTGTTGTTGGAAAAGGGTGTTATCTTAACAAAACTCTGTTAACCTTTGCCCTACTTCATTTTGTACTTCAAGGCCAAACTTGTCTGTTACTCCAGGTTTCTCTTGACCTCCTACCTTTGCATTCCAATCCCCTGTGATGAAATGGACATTTTTTTTTTTGGTGTTAGTTCTAGAAGTTCTTATAGGTCTTCATAGAACCTGTCAACTTCACCTTCTTTGGCATTACTGATCAGGGCATAGACCTGGATTACTGTGATGTTGAATGGTTTGCCTTAGAAATGAACTGAGATCATTCTATTGTATTTTGAGACTGCACCCAAGTACTGCATTTCAGACTTCTTTGTTGAATATGAGGGCTACTTCATTCTTCAAAGGGATTCTTGCCCACAGTATTAGACATTATGGTCATCTGAATTACATTTGCCCATTCTCGTCCATTTTAGTTCACTGATTCCTAAGATGTTGATGTTCAATCTTGACATCTCCTGCTTGATGACATTCAATTTTCCTTGATCGATGGACCTAAATCCAGGTTCCTATCCAATGTTGTTTTTTACAGCATTGGACTTTACTTTCACCACCAGACACATCCACAACTGAGCATCATTTTTGTTTTGGCCTAGTTGCTTCATTCTTTCTGGAGCTATTAGTAATTGCCTGAACTCTTCCCCAGTAGCATTTGAATACCTTCTGACCTGGGAGGCTCATCTTCCAATGTCAAATCTTTCTGCCCTTTCATATTGTTCATGAGATTCTCACAGCAAGGTTGGTTTGCCGTTTTCTCCTCCAGTGGACCATGTTTTGTCAGAACTCTTCATTATGACCCATCTGTCTTGGATGGCCCTGGGTGGCATTGCCCATAGTTCATTGAGTTATGCAAGCCTCTTAATCACAACAAGGCTGTGATCCATGAATGGGATATTATGTACCCTCCTTGATATAATGTGATGAAAATGGCACTTTACTTCTGTGGTAGTCTTCTCCAAAAGGTCTTCCTTGGGAGCTTGTTGGTAAAGACTCTGCCTGCCAAAGCAGGCAACACGAGTTCAATCCCTGGGTTGGGAAGATCTCCTGGAGAAGGAAATGGCAACCCATTACAGT
Organism: Capricornis sumatraensis; assembly: GCF_032405125.1. Classification (NCBI taxonomy): domain Eukaryota; kingdom Metazoa; phylum Chordata; class Mammalia; order Artiodactyla; family Bovidae; genus Capricornis; species Capricornis sumatraensis. The sequence goes on along the minus strand of NC_091092.1, from coordinate 75,620,065 downwards.
ATTTTTGCCTAGGAAATACCATGGACAGAGCAGCCTGTTGGGCCATAGTCCATGGGGTCACAAAAGAGTTGGACATGACTTAGTGACTAAACAATGATAACAACAATCTTCTCCAAAACAAATAACCCCAGTGTGCTCATGAGAAAAACATCAGACTAACAGAAAATGAGAGGCCTTCTACAAAACTTCTAACCAGTACTCTACAAAAATGTTAGAGTTATGCACAAAAAAAAGGAAAAACTGAGAAACTGCCACAGATCAGAGATGAGTAATGACACATGATGATTAAATGCAATGGACTGATTAAACCTTGGACTGGATTCTAGTACTTAAAAAAAAAAAGACATTAATAGGAAAACTGGTGATATCTGAATGAAGTTTGGAGTTTAGCTAGTAGTAATATAGCAATGTAAGGTTTTTTTTAAATTAGAGGATAATTACATTAAATACTGTGATGGTTTTCTCATACATCAACATGAATCATCATTAGGTATACACATGCCCCATCCCTCTTGAACTCCCATCCCACCCCCTCCCCATCCCACATCTCTAGGTGGTCACCCTCTATGTGGATTTGGGTTCCCTCTGTCATACATCTAACTCCCACAGGATATCTATTTTACATATGAAAGTCTTGCACTGAATATGCCAACAAATTTGGAAAACTCAGCAGTGGCCACAGGACTGGAAAAGGTCAGTTTTCATTCCAATCCCAAAGAAAGGCAATGCTCAAACTCAAATGCTCAATGCTCAAAGAAAAGAATGCTCAAACTACCGCACAATTGCACTCATCTCACATGCTAGTAATGCTCAAAATTCTCCAAGCCAGGCTTCAGCAATACATGAACCATGAACTTCCAGATGTTCAAGCTGGTTTTAGAAAAGGCAGAGGAACCAGAGATCAAATTGCCAACATCCACTGGATCATGGAAAAAGCAAGAGAGTTCCAGAAAAAACATCTATTTCTGCTTGATTTACTATGCCAAAGCCTTTGACTGTGGGATCACAATAAACTGTGGAAAATTCTGAAAGAGATGGGAATACCAGACCACCTGACCTGCCTCTTGAGAAACCTATATGCAGGTCAGGAAGCAACAGTTAGGACTGGACATGGAACAACAGACTGGTTCCAAATAGGAAAAGGAGTACGTCAAGGCTGTATATTGTCACCCTGCTTATTTAACTTATATGCAGAGTACATCATGAGAAACGCTGGGCTGGAGGAAGCACAAGCTGGAATCAAGATTGCTGGGAGAAATATCAATAACCTCAGATATGCAGATGACACCACCCTTATGGCAGAAAGTGAAGAGGAACTAAAAAGCCTCTTGATGAATGTGAAAGAGGAGAGTGAAAAAGTTGACTTAATGCTCAACATTCAGAAAATGAAGATCATGGCATCTGGCCCCATCACTTCATGGGAAATAGATGGGGAAACAGTGGAAACAGTGTCAGACTTGATTTTTTGGGGCTCCAAAATCACTGCAGATGGTGACTGCAGCCATGAAATTAAAAGACACTTACTCCTTGGAAGGAAAGTTATGATCAACCTAGATAGCATATTGAAAAGCAGAGACATTACTTTGCCAACAAAGGTCCGTCTAGTCAAGGCTATGGTTTTTCCAGTGGTCATGTATGGATGTGAGAGTTGGACTGTGAAGAAGGCTGAGCGCCGAAGAATTAATGCTTTTGAACTGTGGTGTTGGAGAAGACTCTTGAGAATCCCTTGGACTGCAAGGAGACCCAACCAGTCCATTCTGAAGGAGACCAACCCTGGGATTTCTTTGGAAGGAATGATGCTGAAGCTGAAACTCCAGTACCTTGGCCACCTCATGCGAAGAGTTGACTCATTGGAAAAGACTCTGATGCTGGGAGGGATTGGGGGCAGGAGGAGAAGGGGATGACACAGGATGAGATGGCTGGATGGCATCACTGACTCGATGGATGTGAGTCTGAGTAAACTCCAGGAGTTGGTGATGGGCAGGGAGGCCTGGCATGCTGTGATTCATGGGGTCGCAAGGAGTCGGACATGACTGAGCAACTGAACTGAACTGAACTGAATGTGTATGTTTCAATGCTATTCTCTCATCTCATCCCACCCTCTCCTTCCCTAACTGTATCCAAAATGTTTGTGTCTCCTTTGCTGCCCTGCAAATAAGATCATCAGTACTATCTTTCTAGATTCTGTATATCTGCTTTCACGTACAGTATTTGATTTTCTCCTTCTGATTTACTTCACTCTGTATAATAGGCTCTAGGTTCATCCACTTCACTAGAACTGACTCAAATGTATTCCTTTCTATAGTTGAGTAATATTCCATTGTGTATATGTACCACAACCTCCTTGTCCATTCATCTGACAATGGATATCTAGGTTGCTTCCATGTCTTAGCTATTGTAAATACTGCTGCAATAAACATTGGAGTACATGGGTCTTTTTCAATTATGGTTTCCTCAGGGTATATGCCCAGTAGTGGGATTGCTGGGTTGCATAGTAGGTTTATTCCTAGGTTTTTTAAAAGTTCTGTTCTCCATAGTAGCTGTATCAATTTGCATTTCCACTAAAAGTGTAACAGGGTTCCCTTTTCTCCACCCTCTCTCCAGCATTTACTGTTTGTATATTTTTTGATGATGGCCATTCTGACCAGTGTGAGATGATACCTCACTGTGGTTTTGATTTGAATTTTTCTAATACTGAGTGATGTGAAGAACTGACTCATTGGAAAAGATGCTGATGCTGGGAAAGATTGAAGGCAGGAGGAGAGGGGACGACAGAGAATGAGATGGTTGGATGGCATCACCAACTCGATGGACATGAGTTTGAGCAAGCTCCAGGAGTCGGTGATGGACAGGGAAGCCTGGCATGCTGCAGTCCATGGGGTCACAAAGAGTCAGACAAGACTGAGTGACTGAACTGAATAATGAGTGGTGTTGAGCATCTTTTCATGCATTTATTAAGCATCTGTATGAATTCTTTGCAGAAGTGTCTGTTTAGGTCTTCTGGCAGTTTTTGATAGGGTTGTTTAAATGGTATTGAGCTACATGACCTGCTTGTATATTTTGGTGATTAATTCTTTGTCAGTTGTTTAATTTGATGTTAATTTCTACCATTCTTGGGGTTGTCTTTTCACCTTGCTTATAGTTTCCTTTGTTACACAAAAGCTTTGAAGTTTAATTAGGTCCCATTTTCTTATTCTTGTTATTTACATTATTCTAGGATGTGGGTTACTGAGGATCTTGCTGTGGTTTATGTAAGAGAGTGTTCTACCTATGTTTTCCTCTAGGAGCTTTATTGTTCCTGGCCTTACATTTAAAATTTAATCCATTTTGAGTTTATTTTTGTGTATGGTGTTAGGAGGTGTTCTAATTTCATTCTTTTACACATAGTTGACCAGTTTTCCTACCACCACTTGTTGAAGAAATTATCTTTTCTCCATTGTATATTTTTGCCTCCTTTGTCAAATATATTGTGCCCATAGATGCATGGATTTATCTCTGGGCTTTCTATCTTGTTCCATTGATCTATACTTCTGTTTTTGTGCTTTACCACACTGTCCTGATGACTGTAGCTTTGTAGTGTAGTCTGAGGTCATGAAGGTTAACTCCTCCAGTTCCATTCTATTTTCTCAAGATTGCTTTGGCTATTCAGGGTCATTTGTGTTTCCCTGCAAGTTGTGAAGTTATTTGTTCTAGTTCTGTATGCAGGTCATGAAGCAACAGTTAGAATCAGACATGGAGCAACAGACTGGTGCAAATTGAGAAAAGAGTATGTCCAGGCTTTATATTGTCACCCTGCTTATTTAACTTATATGCAGAGTACATCATGCGAAACGTTGGGCTGGATGAAGCACAAGCTGGAATCAAGATTGCTGGGAGAAATATCAATAACCTCAGATACATAGGTGATGCCACCCTATAGCAGAAAGCAAAAAATTAAAGAGCCTCTTGATGAAAGTGAAAGAGGGAAGTGAAAAAGTTGGCTTAAAACTCAACATTCAAATTATGAAGACCATGTCATCTGGTCCCATCACTTCATGGCAAATAGATGGAGAAACAATGGAAACAGTGACAGACTTTATTTTCTTGGGCTCCAAAATCACTGAAGATGGTGACTGCAGGCACAAAATTACAAGATGCTTGCTTCTTGGAAGAAAAGCTATGACCAACCTAGTTCAGTTCAGTTCAGTCGCTCAGTCGTGTCTGACTTTTTGTGACCCCATGAATTGCAGCACGCCAGGCCTCCCTGTCCATCACCAACTCCTGGAGTTCACTCAGATTCACGTCCATTGAGTCAGTGATGCCATCCAGCCATCTCATCCTCTGTTGTCCCCTTCTCCTCCTGCCCCCAATCCCTCCCAGCATCAGAGTCTTTTCCAATGAGTCAACTCTTCGCATGAGGTGGCCAAAGTACTGGAGTTTCAGCTTTAGGATCATTCCTTCCAAAGAAATCCCAGGGTTAGTCTCCTTCAGAATGGACTGGTTGGATCTCCTTGCAGTCCAAGGGACTCTCAAGAGTCTTCTCCAACACCACAGTTCAAAAGCATCAATTCTTTGGCGCCTAGCCTTCTTCACAGTCCAACTCTCACATCCATACATGACCAACCTAGACAGCATATTAAAAAGCAGAGACATGAGTTCCCAATCCTGAACCCCACTTTATGTTGATGTATGGGAAAACCAATACAGTATTCTAAAGTAAAATAAAGTAAAATAATTTTAAAAAAAAAGAGAATGTAACAAAAAATAAACTGTAAAATAAACCACTGTAATTGACTAAAAAAAAATAAAGCAGAGACATTACTTTGTTGACAAAGGTCCATCTAGTCAAAGCTATGGTTTTTCCAGTAGTTCTGTATGGATGTGAGAGTAGGACTATAAAGAAAGCTGAGTGACAAAGAATTAATGCTTTTAAACTGTGGTGTTGGAGAAGACTCTTGAGAGTCCCTTGGACTGCAATGAGATCAAACCAGTCAATCCAAAAGGAAATCAGTCTTGAATATTCATTGGAAGGACTGATGATGAAACTGAAACTCCAATACTTTTGGCCACCTGATGTGAAGAACTGACTCATTGGCAAAGACCCTGATGCTGGGAAAGACTGAAGACAGGAGGGGAAAGGGACGACAGAGGATAAGATGGTTGGATGGCATCACCGACTCGGTGGACATGAGTTTAAGCTCCGGGAGTGGGTGATGGACAGGGAAGCCTGGTGTGCTGCAGTCCATGGGGTCACAAAGAGTCAGACACGACTGAGTGAATGAACTGAACTGAACTGAACTGAACTGAGTTATGTGAAAAGTACTGTTGGTAGTTTGATAAGGATTGCATTCAATCTATATATTGTTTTGGGTAGTATAGTCATTTTCACTATATTGATTCTTCCTATCCAAGAAAATGGTATATCTATCCATCTTTTTGTGTCATCTTTGATTTCTTTCATCAGTGTCTTATAGGTATCTGCATATAGGTCTTTTGTCTCTTTAGATAAATTTATTCCTAAGTATTTTATTATTTTTGTCACAATGGTAAATAAGATTGTTTCCTTAATTTCTCCTTCTGATTTTTCATTGTTAGTGAATAGGAATGCAAGGGAGTTCTATGTATTCATTTCATATACTACAACTTTCCTATATTCATTGATTAGCACTAAGTAATTTTCTGATGGTATCTTTAGGATTTTCTATGTCGATAATCATGTCATTTGCAAAAAGTGAGAGTTTTAGTTTTTCTTTTCAATCTGGATTCCTTTTATTTCTTTTTCTCTTATGATTGCTGTCGGTAGGACTTCCAAAACTATGTTGAATAACAGTGGTCAAAGTGTGCACCCCTGCCTTATTACTGAATTTAGAGGAAATGCTTTAACTCTTTCACCATTGAGGATAAGGTTTGCTGTGGGTTCTTTGTATGTGGCCTTTATTATATTGAGGTATGTTTCTTCTTAGTGTCAGACTTTATTTTGGGGGGCTCCAAAATCACTGCAGATGGTGATTGCAGCCATGAAATTAAAAGACGCTTACTCCTTGGAAGAAAAGTTAAGACCAACCTAGATAGTATATTCAAAAGCAGAGACATTACTTTGCTGACTAAGGTCCGTCTAGTCAAGGCTATGGTTTCTCCTGTGGTCATGTATGGATGTGAGAGTTGGACTGTGAAGAAGGCTGAGTGCCGAAGAATTGATGCTTTTGAAGTGTGGTGTTGGAGAAGACTCTTGAGAGTCCCTTGGACTGTAAGGAGATCCAACCAGTCCATTCTGAAAGAGATCAGCCCTGGGATTTCTTTGGAAGGAATGATGCTGAAGCTGAAACGCCAGTACTTTGGCCACCCCATGCAGAGTTGACTCATTGGAAAAGACTCTGATACTGGGAGGGATTAGGGGCAGGAGGAGAAGGGGATGACAGAGGATGAGATGGCTGGATGGCATCACTGACTCAATGGATGTGAGTCTGAGTAAACTCCGGGAGTTGGTGATGGATAGGGAGGCCTGATGTGCTGCGATTCATGGGGTCGCAAAGAGTCGGACGTGACTGAGTGACTGAACTGAACTGATGTTTCTTCTGTGCCTACTTTCTGGAGAGTTTTTATCATAGATGGGTGCTGAATTTTATCAAAGGCTTTCTCTCCATCTATTGAGATGATCATGTTGTTTTTGTATTTTAGTTTGTTAATATGGTGAATCATATTGACGGATTTGTGTATGCTGAAAAATACTCGCATCCCTGGGATAAAGCCTACTTGATCATGATGTATGATCTTTTTAATGTGGTGTTGGGTTCTGTTTGCTAGAATTTATTGAGAATTTTTGCCTGTATGTTCATCAGTGATATTGGCCTGTAATTTTCTTTCTTTCTTGTGTGTGGCATCTTTGTCTGCTTTTGGTATCAGAGTTATGGTGGCCTTGTAGAATGAATTTTGAATTTTTCCTTCCTCTGTAATATTCTGGAGGAGTTTGAGCAAGAGAGGTGTCAGGTCTTCTCTAAACTTCTGGTATAATTTGCCTGTGAAGCCATCTGGCCCTGGGATTTTGTTTGTTGGAAAATTTTTTATTATAGTTTGAATTTCTGTTCTTGTGATTGGTCTGTTCATATTTTCTATTTCTTCCTTTCAGTTTTAGAAGGTTTTACTTTTCTAAGAATTTGTCAATTTCTTCCAAGTTGTCCATTTTATTGGCATATGGTTGTTCACAGTAGTCTCTTATGATCCTTTGTATTTCTTTGTTGTCTGTTGTAACTTCTCCTTTTTCATTTCTAATTTTATTGATTTGAGTCATCTCCCTTGATTTCTTGATGATTCTGCTTAATGGTTTGTCAATTTTGTTTATCTTCTCAAAGAACCAGCTTTTAGTTTTATTGATCTGTGCTATAGTCTCCATTTCTTTTTCATTTATTTCTGCTCTGATCTTTATGATTTATTTCTTTCTACTAGCTCTGGGTTTTCTTGTTTGTTCTTTTTCTAGTTGTTTTATGTGTAAGGTTAGGTTATTTATTTGACATATTTCTTGTTTCTTGAGGTAGGTTTATATTGCTATAACTTTCCCTCTTAGCACTGCTTTTACTGCATACCATAGGTTCTGACTTGTCATGTTTTTAGCCAGTTGTTTCTAGGCCTATTTTGACTTCCCATCAGTGATCCATTGGTTATTCAGAAGTGTATTGTTTAGCCTCCATGTTCGTGTTTTTTATAGTTTTTTTTCCCCTGTAGTTAATATCTAAACTTACAGTGTTTTGATCAGAAAAGATGCTTGAAATGATTTCAACTTTTTAAAATTACCAAGGTTAGATTTGTGGCCCAGAATGTGATCTATCCCGGAGAATGTTCCATGTGCATTTGAGAAAAAATTGAAGTCTATTGTTTTTTGGTGAAGTGCCCTATATATATCAATTAGATTCAACTGGTCCATTGTATTGTTTGAAGTTTGTGTTTCTTTATCAATTTTGTCTGAATGATCTGTCCATTGTGTGAGTGGCATATGAAAGCCCCTCAATATTATTGTGTTACTGTCAATTTCCCCTCTAATAGTTGTTAGCATTTGCCTTATGTATTGAGCTGGTCCTATGTTGGCTGCATATATATTTATAATTGTTATGTCTTCTTGGATTAATCATTATGTAGTGTCCTTCTTTTTCTCTTGTAGTGGTTTTTATTTAAAGCCTATTTTATCTGATATGTGTATTGTTACTCCCACTTTCTTCTGATATCTATTTGCATGGAATATATTTTTCTAGCCCCTCACTTTCAGTCTGTATGTGTCCTTAGGTTTGAGGTGGGTCTCTTGTAGACAGCATATGTAGGGGTCTTGTTTTTGTATCCATTCACCCAGTCTATGTCTTCTGGTTGGAGCATTTAGCCCATTTACATTAAAGGTAATTATTGATATGAATGATCCTGTTACCATTTACTTCATTGTTTTAGGTCTGTTTTATAGGCCTTTTCTGTGTTTCCTGTCTAGAGAAGTTCGTTTAACATTTGTTGAAGAGCTTGTTTGGTGATTCTGAATTCTCTTAGCTGCTGCTTGTCTGTAAAGCTTTTGAATTCTCTTTAGAATCTGAATAAGATCTTTGCTGCATAGTGTAATCTTGGTTGTAGGTTTTTCCTTCTCATTACTTTAAATATATCTGCCTTTCCCTTCT